>NC_083802.1:17234087-17929987 GCF_015708825.2 Lethenteron reissneri
ATCGCGTGAGCTATGGACCCGTTGTTAGCGTTTTTCTTGCTCACTGTGCACGGCAGCTGCTGTGCTTTGCCGTCTGGCGCGTGACTCAAGTGGAGATGCCTGCGTCTTGCGGGAAATGCTTGGGAATTGCTTCCCCATGGCCACTGCAAGATTTTGTCTCTTCAAGGACACGATTGTTGATCGTAAATTTGAATCGAATGCACAGCCAGAATCGCTTGCCATACGTTAAAAATATAGACACAGTCATAACAACACAAAGCTAAACGCTCAATAACAAACACGACGTTGAAAGTTACGACGCGGTAATTATACGCCAATGTGAGTCACGTTTACCGTCGACATGAGCCACATTGGCTTTAACTATGAGTCATCGATCGTCGTGAAAGGCTCGCGGGGTGCGATGCGTCACGAAGAGGGTTCATGACCAGTGGTCGAGACCGATGAGGCAGTGGCACTTCGAAGGAGGAAACTTGCAACCGAGACGGCGTCCACCGCGGTGGCGACGCGACGAGGTCAACTCTCGTGCGGCAGTCACACTTAGGCGGTTTGCTGCATCGCACGATTGTCAAGAGCTTTGTGGCGGTCTCGATTTGAAGCTTTCGTGACGGCAGGAATCCATACTCGTTGGTTCTTTCGGCAAAGTCACGTGGCTTTACCGAAAGAACCAAAGAGATTTCGATTTAAAGCTTTCGTGATTGCAGGGATTCATCTTCTTGGTTCTTTCGGTAAAGTCACGTAGAAGAGAATTGTATTTTATGATGTTTTATTTTTATTATTTTATTATTTCCCTTCTATATGACTTTACCGAAAGAACCAAGAAGAAGAACCAAAGAGCTTCGGGACGGTTTTGGGCTCGGCCTTCATCCAGCAGTGGATAGATGACGGTCGATCATGATGATGATCGTGGTTAGTGGTGGTGGGGGCTTGTGTCTCTGGTGGGGGCTTGTGTCTCTGGATCAGAACCACTCTTGGCCTCCTAACACCAAGTTGGGCAGCTTCAGCAGGTGGCGCGCATTTAACTGACTCTGTGGGGAGAATGTGCCTGACCCTGGCCAGGGTTTGAACCAACGCGGTCATGGTTAAACGTAACAACACACATCAATAACTTACGCAGTGTTTGGAAATTGCAGTTGCCAAAACATATAAATATATAGAATGTGCATTATTTATATAATTATATATGCTTCCTGTCTTTCCTTGATGCACATGTTCAACATTTGTTTGCAGCAGCTTGAGAAACAGTTTAATTTAGATACTGCGTACAAACTAATTGTATTGATGGATGATATAACATGCGTCCCTCGGTCAATCCAGTGCTGGACGATATCTTCCCTACGCCTTGTCGATAATTATCGGTGTTTTTTTTAATCATCATACTTCACCACTCTGGTCATTGTGGGTGAAGTGAAGTTGAAACACCGAGGACGGCTTCAGATATCACTCGCCGCTGACGCTCCCAGTGGCCGAGAGCCAAACTCAGGTCTCGGGCTTCATTGTGTCGTGCGCTGCTGACACCCCACTTGCTACACAAACTCACATTTCTACTCCGTGCGTGCACGCATAGCACACGTTAGCCTGCCAGACGTGGGTCGATCTGCCGAGAGACGAACCGTGCTCGAACCCATTCATGCTGTTGGTTGGACAGAGGAGACGTTTGGGGGAGGGGGCGATTTAAGAATATCGCCTCATTGTTGCTTTGTGCTTTTGACGTGCATCATACACGGCCGGCAAGGGCAGGTCGCAGCCATAGACTCCGCGACCGCAGAGCCACGATGTGAACTAAAGAAGCAACATTATACTTTAGATTTTACCAGGTTAAGGCCCACTGAGCTATGCAGCTCTGACTCACAAGCGACCTGGCTGCCACAAACGAAAGCCCAACGAAGTGGCTTATCACGTGGAAATGTATAGCAGCCAAAGAGTCTAAATGCACGCTTCTAAATGTGGAGGGGAAAACCCCAGAGGACCCGGAGAAAAATCCACGTGACCACGGGGAGAGAGGGAAAGACCCACAAACTCCAAATATACAGCAGCAGGCGTCAGGATCAGGATCGAACCCACGAACTCCTGCATACCGAGGCGAGGTAGTGAACATCTCGCCACCGCAGCGCCCGGAGGCGATACGTGCAGCCCAGGGGTGGGTGGTGGAGCCGAGCAGAGGGCGCCGTGTGAAGCCGCACCACTGGAGTCAGCGACGGTGACGATCGACACGCTGGCCGGCGAAAACACCGGCGGAATCCTTGCTCTCTCCACGCCACTTTGCCCGCGGTGGGCGGTCAACTATCCCCAGTGAGGGGGCCATGCTCCCCCCTTTTTGTTTTTTTCCTGGGGGTGCAATTGCCCCCGTCTTGTGTCCCCCCCCCCCCCCCCCCCATTTTTTTTCTTCTTCTTCTCTGCGATTATTTACGGTATGCCGGCATCCGTCCCGCGTCGGCCGTCACGAACACCACACAGTCTCGGAGGGCGGGAGAAAAAAAGTTAAGGGGGGGCAGAAGAGAGGAGGAAGAGATTGAACCCCCCCCCCCCCCCCCCCCCCCCAGTTTCAAACAGTAACGAGTTTCACAATAAATTAACCGTCGCATTTTGTGTTCATTTACATACCACTGTGACGGACTGCAGATGAGCCCACCCTTGCGTGTCTATTCCCGAAGAGTGCCCTCCCAGCCTCTCCGGCCCAACTCCCCCCCCCCCCACCAACGAATGTAAACATAAATCTTTAGGGCAATGAAGTGGAGAGAAACCAGCGGGGTCGCCCCCCCCCCCCCCCCCCAGCAGGGCCCTACGTGCCTCCTCTTGCCCGTGGCTTTGCTGCGGCGATGAAACTGCGCGCGGAGAAGCGGTTGGAGAGAGAGAGAGAGCGAAGAATTTCTGTCGCGCCACGAATGTTGCGCAGCGTAAAGCAGATGCCGCCCTCGTCCAAGTTGACGCCCGGTTCGCGCTGCGGCCTTGACCACTGCTCCGTTTAACTTTTTTTTTGTTTTGCCGATTAAATTAACAAAAATCGCACGTTATAAAATCCCCAATGGATGAAGACCTCCTCACGCCCCGTGTCGGTCGCGAAGGCTGTTGACCCTACTTCACCGCGCTGGTCAGTACGGGTTGGTGAAGGGGCTTTTGCAGGACCGGTTTTGATTTCACTTGCCACTGACGTTGGTCACGGCCAGGAGTCGAACTTGGGTCGTCACGTTCATAGCCCCCGCACGCTCACCACTGCAGCACCACCCCTCTCTTCCGGTGAAACACTTGCCATGACAAATGAAAACGAGCAACTACCGGCCGTAAAAAAAAAGTTTAAACTTTTCACTTGTCACCACCATGATTAATTGAAGGAAACGAGCCTGCCAATTAAGCCGTGACAATTGTGCCGCTTTGTGAAACTCGTACCGTCTTTTTTTTATGGGCGTCTCTTCACACTTCTGTGTGTGCCAAGATTAGCCGTAATTTCTGTTGGGCAACATTTTCATTGGCTGACACTCTGTTCAAGGGATCCTTTAACTTTCTCCATTTAAAAAACAAAACTCCTTTGTTCCGCCGTGTTGGCGTTAGCATTTGAGCATTCCGTACTGTACTTCAGCCGTGCAGACGGAGTGGTACATATATCACTCGTTGTTTTAGCTCGCCGCACAATGGAACAGTTTGTGTTTGAGATTAGCTGCCCGGAGAGGATGACCCCTGTCCTCACGCGGCAGAGCATCCAAAGTGGCCGGAGCCGTGAGGCAGAGGGAATTTTAATTTCGAGTGCCGTTGCCCCATCCGTATCGAAGGTCAACCCTTTTGTCAAACAGTGGCAAGGAGCCTTTGTGGGACATCTTTTTCCCACAACTCTAGCTGGGCCGCCCGCCCGCCTCCGGTAGCCGGTGCCGGGTGCCGCGTGCGCAGAGCACGCCGACACAGCGACCACGACGGAGGTGCAAATGAGAACACTGGCCTGGAGGAAAAACCCGCTCTCCGCTGACCGCATTCACAAAATCAAGGTGGACATCAAAGGAATTCTACAACGCACGTTGGAGTTATACAGCGGACGTGCGTGTAGCTGCATCTCAATTTTGCTTACGTTCATCATTGACCTCATCACCGTCGTCATCATCAGCCATAGTTCATGCACTGATAGATGAAGGCCTCCACGTGTGCTGTCACCCTCCCTCATGGCTTTCCGGTTGCCATCATCCATCGTTCCACCACCATGACGATCATCCTCGCGGGCGTGCTCTATCATGTGGCTGCTTTTCCATCTCCACCGGTCTTGTCCCTTCGTGCCATGGTGTGTTCTGCCCAAGCCCACTTTTTTTGAACCAGTAAAAAGGATGTCTCTGATTTGTGTTTGTTCTCTGATCCATGTGTTCCTGTTTCTATTTTCTCAGGCGATTCCAAGAATGCTCCTCTCAATGCCTCTTTGTTTTCTTCACAGCTTTGGTTCGATTTTCCTTTGTCAGTGTCTCTATTTCTAATCCATATGACATAGCAGGCAATACCTGCTGGATTAAAAAAAAAATGTTGGGAACATTACTATTCTGCTTTTTCGTGATCAAATCCAGTTTTATAAAAGCACCCCATTACGTGACCACAACGAATACTTTCCTCTTTTAACGTTTCACTTGTGAACAAAGAAAGCTTAACAATTGCGATAATATTGGGGTCACCATTTGAAGTGCAATCGGATCAAATCCACGTTAATGCACTGGGCCCTTCTTAATGTGTTTTCACAAAACGTGACCTTTTTCGCCTGAACCGACGCCTCTGTTGACCCACGGACCGTGCTTAGGAATGGCCCTCTTTGTGTTGGGCGGCTCTCATGAGTACCGCGGGTCGGCGAGAACGGCAATCAAGACTAAGGCGCGGGGGCAGCCGACCTCTGTGACCTCTGCCCATTGTCATCCAAGGGAACTAAATGTGACATCTGCCTCTCTGACCAACGGGCCAGCTGAGCCCTTCCTGTAGCGCGGAATTAAATTGCCGAGTCACGGGCCGGTCAATGACTAAGACAATGTGAGCGCTGCTCGTTACACTGATAATGAAATGGGGACTACTCGTTGTGTATCCGCTGGGGGTGCAGTGGTCCAGCCACTTTGGAAGTTGGGGGGGTGTCCTACTGGCAAATGGTTCCCAGTGGGGTACAGAGATGATTAGCAAAATGTGCTCTCCCCCCCCACCTCCACTCGGCCCCTCTCCCACTATGTCATGGATAAGACGAGTTATCGTCTTAACTAGAACAGTATCCAAGCAACGATGCGCTACTGACGAAGTACTTAGCCAACTGTTCATGTGCCAATTTGGAAAGGCTCTGCGATCAGCTGTTATGTCACCTTCTGGAAGGGATAAATACTTGAAGTAAAGAATACCGTGACTTTTGGCCAAAATGTATTGGGTGTCTCTGAGTCATATCTGAACATGTTGTGTCTCTTAGTCATTGTCCAGACATTTTGTGAGTTTCTCTTAGTCATATCATAACACGTTGTGGGTTTCTCTTAGTCCTATAAAAAAATTGTTTTGGATGTCTCTGAGTCATTGGCTAAACATTTTCAGGGGCGCCACGGTGGCGAGATGTTAACTACCTCGCCGGGTGTGCAGGAGGTCGTGAGTTCGATGCAGACCATGACGCCTGCTGTCTATTTGGAGTTTGCATGACCCTCTCCCCGTGGATTTTTCTCTGGTTCTTCTGGTTTGTTCCCCTCCAGATTTAGAAATGTGCGTTTCGAGTAATTACCTGCAATATGTTTCCGCATGATAAGCCACTTCGTCAAACTGCCAGTTGTCAGCCAGGTAGCTTATGAAAAAGAGCTACACAGCTCAGTGGGACTTACCTGGTCAAAATAGAAACTAGTTTATAGTTTAAATAGTTTAAATAGTTTCTGGGCATCTCTCGCCAATAAAAAAAAATAGATGTTGATCGTGTCCGGATATCGAATAACACCCAGAGTGACTGTTACCCCGGTGGGATGGCGGTGGTGTTAATGTCAGAAGTGGGTCGTTCGGGTTAAGCTTGGGAAGGGTAGGATTTTCAGGGGAAAGTTCCAGAACCCGAAACTAATTTTGGAACTTAGAAAAGAATGAGCATTAAAACTTGAGTTGCTGCCGAACCAAAAGCTACGATTTTTTTTACAGCGAGGCGTTCACCGTCATACAACATTTCAAAACACTGCCAAGCAATTATTGCGAGCGCACCCTTATAGACGACAGGTTTTTATGAATTCAAGATGTTCGAACAATTTTCTAGTGGGGATAATCAGATGCATAACTATATTTGGCCTGTTGACGAGACCGCAGTGCAAGGCCAAACCATCGTGCTACAGTAAATTGCATTGCATTCCTACTGCAGTTGTCGTCGTAGAGTGCTTGCTTATTGGTGGGGGGGTGGGGGGCTATTAATACTTTTATATGGCTTGTCAGAAACTTGGCATCGACATTTATACAGTTCTTTTAAAATAGTTGCCAACAGAGGCTTAAGAAGAAGAAGAAGGAAAAAAATCTGTAACACTCCACTTTTATGGAGCCAAAATGTGTTAACACGTGAGAGGCTACTTGACAATAGCTGAAGGGAGGTGGTTGGGCGTGGTGTGGAGGTGTGGGGGATGAGGTTGGTGCAGACGCGCCTTCAGCTGCGCGTGCGTAGCGGCGTTCGCTAACGTCGTGTTAACGTCGTGTTATAACGTCGCGTTCACGCCCGGGGGTATTGCGTTGCAACCGCGCGCATGCGGCGGTTGCGAGTTCGGTCGGAGGAAAGTTTACGCGATGCCGCGCCTTTAGCTTGGCACGCGAGAAGGAGTGTGACCCAAAAAAAATACGTCTTACGCGTATAAAGTGTCGGTGTGGTTGCTCAGCGTGAGTGTTATTTTAGTTTTGAAACACAGGGCCCTTACTGTTAGTGCTCTATCATTCATTTGTCAGCAAAAAAAACCTTGAAAATGCTCGCATTCCTTGCCCGTGGTAATGTTTGTATAAATTAACGGCGCACTTAATAAAAGGGGAACGTTTGTCTGACTCGCGTATCGGTGGTACCTTTCGCAACCCTGTCTGAGAATTGTCTATTAACCAGGAATGCATTACACCCCCCCCCCCCCCCCCCCCCAGAACCAAAACTGTGTTTGGGACAATGGGTTACAACTGGGCTGAAAAAGTATCAGGAGCGGATTGGCTTTCATGGAAATCGAGAGGCAAAATAGCGCTCGTCTATTTTTGCGCGTCCCTTTTGGGTTTACGGGCGTGCATGCAACTTGTTAATGCGCACTCTTTATGTTTCACGTTTCTGGGTGCTAGTTTTATTTGCGCTTGTGTTGCGTGCGTGTTTGTGTGTTTATGCACGTGCGTCAATGGGGAGATGGTCATGTATTTGACGGCGCATTCTGCTCCAAACCCGGTGAGCCGAGTTCAATTCCCAGCCACGGCTAAGATTTGGCGGTTGGTGATATCAGAAAAAGTCCTGGGCTTCCGCTAAGTCAACTCAGCCTCAAGTGAATATCTCGGTGCAGCACTGGGGAGACAAAGGCGGTCGAGCATTGTACCGGCTACACCGCCACCTCGTGCCCGGTTTTGGCAATAATAATAATTGGTGCTCACTAATGGAACGCACGAAGACGCGTTCCAGGCTACATCTGCGTGAGGTTTGTGTGTTCCCCGTGTGCCTGTGACACGTGGTGTATTTGTGCAGGGGGTTAGCGCCACATTAGCCCCGCGCCTCGGGTTCGATTCCCGCTCGCTGTCAACACCGGTGACGATTATCTAAACCGGTCCTGGGCTTCCCCTAGGTCGACTCAGCCTCAAATGAGTTAATGGTGCTGTCTGTAAACATCACCACTGGGGACACGAAGGCGGCCGGCCGTGGTGTTAGCCACCTATCCCTTTGTGTGCTGTGCCGGCCTTCATAGGTGTTGTCAAACATCACTTTCCCAAACAGTCTGTGAGGCTATGCGGGGGATCTTTGTGCAGCAGTGGCTTTTCGGGTTATCCAATGCGACTTCTCCTGCTCGGCCCCCAAGTGTAGGATTTATACGAGTGTCAGGTCACCGTCAGCTCTTTGCCGTCTGACCTGGAATCAGCTGATCTCCGGGGACGTCTTATGACGTCGCTAGGCATAAATCCACTGGTGCAAAAGGATCGATTTTTTTCTTCAGAAAATTGAGAAATTTTGCGTCTTATTTATCCGGTGTATTTTCAGGTTGTACCGCCTGTTGTTTGGCAGGATGTGTTGACATTTTGCTTCCTGTGGAATTCAGTTCTGCGACGTCCGAAGTTTCACTCCACATGCTGGGAGCATTTTCAGGAATTAATTTGTACTGTAATAAGCTCCCAAAAATACGTCAGAGAGCTATGCAGCTCAACTGCTGAAAAAAAATCTACGCGCTAGCTTTGCATATTATTGTCAGCACGTGTGCTCAAACACAGTATATATTGTATGCAGGTTCTCATGCGTACATATACACAGTAACAGTCGCTTGCTTTGTGTAACAAATATACATATAACTTACACACATAGCTTGCAGCTTAATGTGCCATGCTCTTTCTTAACACGTTGTATTTGTCATCTCTTATTCGCGCGGGAGTTACATTCAGGAGATTGCAGCTGTTCCTTGCGATTCCATGGAAATGCCCCGTGACCCAATAGCCGCGCATTACAGTGTGCCGCATGTGCGTCTGCATTGACGTTTAAAAAAAACAAATATTCTGAGTCTAAAAAGCGAGAGCTCATAGTTCTGTCACAGAAAACGCACGTGTTTAAGTAACGATCGTGTGCGCCAAGTATTTAAAAAGTGAAATTTTGAAAAGAAAATTCTGAAATTTATATATATAAAAAAAATACAATAAATAATAACAGTTAGCAATGTCTTCTTGGTTCTTTCGGTAAAGTCACGTAGAAGGGAAGTAATAAAATAATAAAAATAAAACATAATAAAATAAATTCTCACGACGTTTCGGCCACAACGCAAGCAGCCGTCCTCAGGTGAAAACCAGGTCTGTCGAGGCGACAGCGTCTGAAAGTTCGCAATGTATTCGCTAATATATTGACTCTTTTTCCAAAAGGGGTTCCTGCCTGTGACGTTTTGGCCAACTCGGTATTGAGTGTTGTCTTTAACCGTGCGAGAGGATCTCGAAGTCTCCTTCGTGAAAATGTCACGCTCATTAGGAGACAACTCGTGAATTAAGCACGCGCACGCGGCAGTTCAGCCACCTACTTGCTGCCCTGCAACGCAGTTACCCTTCACGCAAGTTCCCCAACTCGTGCAATCATCTCTGCGTGGTCCACCAGGTTCGTGCCGCCAGTGGCTGGCAGTGAAGTGAAGAGTGAACTTCAATGCCACCTCCTGGTCTGGCGCACACCATTTGCGGCAGCGCAGCTATCATCGAGTGCGCAGGCGGTGCAACTGCGCCGGTGGGCTTGGAGGGGGTCTAGGCACCGGGGTACAAACTAGAGGGCCGGGGTTTCAAGCCCCATGCCAGCAATGCTACACCGCTGACGGATTGTGAGCGGCGGGTTTTGCGACGCTACGTCTCTGTTGCAGTGCACCTCGCTCGCCGGCGAAGGGGCCTGCGTCAGGCCCAGGTGCACGGAGAAGGCCCACCGCTCGTCCGCAAGGCGCGGCACAACGTAATTGCCAAATCAAACTTTGCTGCGCTCGGTCGCGTTTTTTGGAGAAATTCCATCATTAAACGCCTCGTTCACCAAATGTGGTTTGACGTTTTTAAAGTCAGACATCCTGTTCGTGATTGCCCCCCCCCCCCACCGCGCCCCCCCCCCCCCCACATCGCAGCCACGAGCACCCAGCGATGGGTTTTAAAGAGCACGCGCGCGCTTGCAAGGTGATGTCGAGTTTAGAAGGGCAGAGTGGTGGCAGGTAATGGGGGGAGGGAAATAATTTGTTTTTGTTATGCCCCTGTACACAAGCCAGAGTTAACCTCGCCGCCTTTGTTACTAACGCTGCCTTTTGACGGAAAAAAAATATGTAACGCGAACATTTTAGTGGCTGTTCAAAAGAGCAGAGGGAGCAGGCACAAAGAATAGTTTCACGTAAGTTGAAGGCAGCGTTTAACACTGTCTATTTTTTTCCGCACCTAAGAGACCCTCACCAGCTAAACAAAGTGAAGGTCACAGACGGACAGAGCAAACGCAGTCTTCGAATAGAGCATTACATTTATAATTGACATTGCTCATCCACGTTTGCAGGGATTATTTTCAGCCCGGTTTATTCCAGTTGGCGCGTCGTTAAGATATTTCCCTCACACGGCACACCACATCCAGTATATCGTTCACTCTTACGGCTGTGCCTACTTGTTGAGTGTCTACTTGAGTCCGCCAGCAACATTGAAAAAATTAAACCATGCTTTGCGGGCAGCTCTTATACTCGAGAAATGCATTTGCATCAAATAATTAGCGTTGCCCAGAGGCTATACGTGCTCACGTGCCGGTGTATCGTTGTTGTTACTGCGTAGCGAGTGATCCAGGGATTGGGACAACCACCTTTGCGGCAGAGCAAGTGCAGCAGGTGTGGGACAGTTCCACCTGGAGTGCACCAACCATCTCAGCTGCACGACGTTTGTAGCACACGAGCAAAATGTGGGACAAAAAAACCAACCCCTCCGCCGTGCCGTCTCCCTAACGCACTCGACGCCCCCTCCCCGCGCGTCCCCCCCCCCCCGCCGGCTCGGCTGTCACACCCACGGCCCTCAGACGTAAATCAAGTTCAGGGTTCAATCGGAGGGCCACCAGAGGCCCCGGCAGTGCAGTCCGATACCGCCCGTGACCGCATTGCTCCGGGCTTATTTTCAGTCGCGCAATGCAAGCCCCCCTGGCCACGTGGTGCAATCATAATCCGCTGAAACGCGCAACGCATTCTCAGTGCGTTCTGGACCACGCGTCTTTGCGAACCTGATGGATCGCTTGGTTTTTTTTGTTTCTATTTTGCATCTAGTGGCGGTATTATATGCACTGCTATCGGTATCGTGCTCGCCATCATTATAACCGCAAGTGTATTGCGGTCTTGTTCATAAGAGATTGTAGCGATAATCACAATAATAGTTTGAGCCGTTTGTCAATTCACTGCTGGATAAAGGTCTTCCCATCTGGTTGTTTGACCATACTTCACCACGGTGGTGGTGAAAAGCAAGGTCTCAAAACCCAGTTCATATATCGCTCGTCACACTGACTTTCACCGTGCAGCAACTTGATCTCAAGTTGCTGGGTCTTTGGTGAGGTGCACTACTAATCACAATACCACGGCTCCCTGCAGACCCATATTATGAACATTTAATTATGCTCGTGTAATTTTACGGTGATTAAAGACTTCATGTGATATGCAACACAACATCGTGAAACTTACAAAATATGCAAACAATAAGTAAACATGGGCCAAAGGCAGTATGGAAATGAATCACCAGAGTTTGAATTTAGGTCTAACGATGGCATGCGCCATGAAATACGTGTGTGTTTAAAGTGCTCTATAAACACAGAAATACCCACTATATTATGTTATCACAGTGTGTTATCATTAAGGGGATAACTGAACAAATCATTGAGAAACCAGAGAGCAGCCTGCCCTCTGGACGAGGTAACGTGACACTCTCCTGCCGCTCACCTGACACTCGGACTCACCAGGCACTCACCACTCGCCTGATCTTCACCACTCATCGCTCGCTGCTCACCTGACACGCACTGCTCACCAGATACACTCACCGCTCACCGGATATTCGCAAATCCCTGATGGAATTTTTCGCAGCCTTCTCGTTCGGTGGGTGCGGGCGACACTGCAGTGAGTGAGTGTCAACGTGGGGACACCTGCAGAGTCCTTTGGAGCGAGCTCCTCACTGACACCGCAGGGGGGGCTCGTTCTGGGCAAAACCCTGGGAACGGGCCTCACCACGAGCCAGACGTAGTGCTGCTGGCTTCCGTGCGCCAGGGGGAAATCTCACAGAGGGTGCCCTCTAGGCAAACGAGCCAATGTGCCCGGCGTGGTGAATAGGATTTAGAGGCATCCAACAGATCTAGTAACACGAGGGCCGGGAGACCAGATTCGGCTCTTGCGTGATGGGGGGGGTGGGGGGGCTGCGCTCGCTCTGTGCTCTCGCTCACGCTCTGCTCCGTGGCCAACTTTTCTTTTGCGGAGAAAACTAAATGAATGTAAAGAGGTCGACCTCTGCATGTCTACCGTGCGCTGCTGCCTCGACCCCTGGACATTGCAAGAGACTTTCACGGCCCAAGGTAGTGAGCGCCCCAAAAAAAAACATGTGCGAGTCTCGTGCGTTCGCCGATTGCTTGATTCCCGAAGTCCATCGATGCCTGCACGAGACTTATGAAATACGTTTGTGGGCAGTTCCGTTTCATAATTTGTCGATGAACCTTCGTTTACCAACGAAGAGAGCTCCTTTCGAAGGTGCTGCTTTTGGTAATAATGCCTGTTTGGCGGCCAACGCCCCCCCCCGGCTGTGGGAGCAGACACCTCTCCATTCTCCCCGGGGGTCTCGCTAAGTCTGGCGAAGCGGAGCAGAGGGGACACCGCCACACGCGGGGCTGGCGGCAGAGTGGGGAGCCGGAGGCACCGAGACGCCAACTCGCACGAGTGCAGTTGGGTGGGGTGGGTTTCCTTAGCACCATGAAACCGGGGCTGTACATACAACGGGGGTGTTTCGCTCTCCCCCCCCCCCAGCCGCCGCCTGCTGCCCCCCCCCCCCCCCATAGTTCCCTCCCCTCTCCCCCCCCCGGCCACCCCCCCACATCTACCGCACGGATCCGGCGGACACCCCCCCCCCGCCAAGTCAGACACCCCCCCCCTCCTCCTCCCTCCTCTCCACTCGGTTCCTCCGTGAAAAAGGCGTAGCGCAAGGTCTGGCCGGTGTCAGTTTAGCGGCGGAGTTGGGGAGAGGAGCTCTGAGCAACGTCGGCTGCCAGGCGACGTTCACTCCGGGGGGTGGGAGGGGGCATTACCTCCCAGGTTCTACCGGCGGGGGCCGTCTCGGCAGAGGCAATTTGGGGGTTGCGAAAGATGAAGCTTGCTTTGGAAAAGTTCAGTGGCGTTCTGGTGGCACTTCAGCTACTGTCGTTTTGCAAAGTGGCCCTTTCCGTGCCGTGGTATGACAGTGATTACGCAGAGGAGGTATGGACATGTCTCTCTGTCGCGTCGTTTCCTATACTTGTGATCTCGCTGTCGGCTGTTTATTCGTCGCGCGTTTAAAGGTTAAAGAGAAAGCCCCGTTGTGCTCTTGTTTGTGCATTAATATCCAGTTCTGGTGATGCATTGGCTTGTGTTTTGTTATTTGGCATTTATTAAAAATAATCGATTTCACGTGATTTTTACACATTTTACAATATGTTTATTTTACAATATATGTTTACCGTGATATACCATCGTGCAATAGGAGTCTGAATCGCATGTAATTATTACTCTTGAGAGATAGCGACAGCTTAGAGTGGCCTTCAGCTAGCAATGGATTGATCACGGCTGATGGTGACGATGATGACAATGATGATGGTGACACTTTGACTAAAACATAGCTCCACGTGTGTGTGTCACATTGATATGCGTGGCATAAATAAAGTTTAGGCCAACTGCTACGGCAAAGTGCTCCGTGCAAAGACATTTCATTGTTTTGGGTACTCGCAAAGTTGAGGTTTGTTTGAGGGACTGCGACGGCAACGCTGACAGATGCTGCAGGTGCGCAGGGCGCTATCGGCATCAGATAATTTTCTCTAAATGCGTCCTTCCATTATCACCCTCGTGTTTGGCTGGAATCCCGGTCGACCAAACTGACCGCAGCGAGAAGGCGTGCAGGTCACACAGCTCTACGTGCTGATAGAATTCCTCGGTGAGAGTACAAATGTACAAGCGAAGCGGATTGGCTTGCTCGGAGCGTTTTGGATGTTCTTATTGTCACTGGATGATGGGTTGTAGTGAGAGCTTGAATGGTTACGCTGACACTTTCTTTAAATGCGTGATAAAGACAGAAGGCGTTTTTCTCTCTCTCTCTCTGTGTTGCATGAAAATCGATGCGTTTCTTTTTTTGCCTTTGACTTGGCTGGAGAATGTACGCACCTACCGTATTTATATATTTACATTTGTGCCTCTTGAGGAGTGGGGGCTTTTTTGCATTCTTCGAACGAAAATGCCGCTCGGTTAGTATTAAATTCGAGGCCTGCGTGAATTGTGCAGGAACGCGCACACCACTTTAATAATTACAATAATCACGTACAGCCCTTAGTCAATCTGCTGCTGGATGAGAGCCTCCCACGAGGGGAAGGAGGTTTGTAGAATTGGTGTGCAGCTGTAACTTTCTCTCCACTGATGTTACCTGTTGCTGGGAATCGAACTCGGACCGTCGTTTTTTTTGTTGCAGTGCACTAACCACTGCACCACTGCTCCCCATCCATACCACTTTTTGCGTGATATATATATAAAGAGTATTGAGTAGAAAAAAAAAACATTAAAAGGCCACGCGTAATGACACATGTGTTCGTAGTCATGGAAAGAATGTTGTCATTGTTTTTGTAAGGATTACCATACCTTGGACCAACATCATGTAAAAGTCGTTCATTTTAAAAACAGAAGTCACACAAGCTTAACGTTCGTTTTGTTTAGAAAGCCTACCTTTACGTGATATTCGCCTTCTTTAACAAACACATTGTTGTTCTTCTTATATCATATAGAATGTTGTGGAACATTGGAATTAATGTGCACGTTTGAGAGATCTCGATCTTTTGACTACCACCCTCAATATGCGCACATAATTACGTTCACATGCATGTTATATATATAGTTACACGTGCACAGTGCTGCAATAGCTGAATTCTATTTTGAAATATTTACTTTAATCCCAGGTTGAATTACACATTTAACTTTGCTGGCAGAAGTTTGGAGCAGGAAGGTGGGGGGGGGGGGCTTATGTTATTCCATGCCTGTTTTTTCTCTCTCTCTCTCAAGAAGTTTGTTCAATAAACCTGATGTGTTTCAACCTGATGTGTGAGGATGAAAAGAGGAGTTGTTGATAACGATCAGCCACAAATTGGCCTTTTCTTTCCTTTCAAGTTTGGCCTCTATGCCAGCCAGGACAGAAGAAGATTCTGTTTGTTTCCTTTCACTGCTCAATGTAAACCCTAGATTTAAGCTTCTTTGTTGAAAAGATGTCCTGCAGTACCTAGTAAACACTACTTAGTTGGGTTTATTTGTTTTCCCTCTTTTCTTTCTTTTGGAAACTACATTTGGTTGTCTTGTTTTTAAATGGTCACAACATGAAAGTCAAGTTTAGCAATGCAACAATTTAGACCCTTTGTCAATCCACCGCTGGATGAATGCTTCGCTACAACGTGTTCGTCTTGGTGATTTGTATGACCATGCTCATCGGTGCAGATTGGGGAAATGCAGGGCCCAGGGCTGAGGCAGACATCAGATGATGTTGACATTGGTCAGGAATGTAACTTAGCGTCCTAGGTTCATAGCACAGTGCACTAACCACTGCCCCACTGATCCAGGTCCAGTTTTTTTGTTAAATACATTTTCATATATTCACTAATTAAAAAACTGGACCAGACACACATTTTTATCATTGTTCACATTTTACAATTTGCAATGTTTTTCAGCATGTGTTCATATGCATTTTCTAAACACGTTTTGAATCTGTGTACTGTGTAATTTTCTGTGATTTAATACCGATGTAATTTTTTTATTATTATGCTTGCACTTATCTGACCCAGGTCTCCCTTGAAAAAACAATACTTCTCGTCTCGGTTGGCTCTCATCTAGTAACAAATAAAATAAAATATATTTTATTAACTCGTAATTTTTAGTTGTTCTGACATCAGGCCTCTCCATTACAAAACTAATTGCAAAAAAGTTCAATAAATGTACGGCACAAAACAAATCATCACTTGTACGGAATGGTGGTTATGTATTGCATTTGTCAAATGCCCACTTGGTTAGAATGTTGTACATTAAGTCATTGGTGTCTGGTGGGCCGTGCATGAAAATGAATTTCAGATGGAAAACAAAAAAGAAGCAGTAATCGAGGCAGAGTTGGAGATGTGGGAATTTAGACCATCTGCAAGCTCTATTGTTGTAGATAATGTTTTGAGTCACACTGAGCCGGGGATCAGCCTTAAGTGTATTACTGCCAGAATAATCCATACAGAATGAAGAATTTTTAAGTAAAATGATTCGTCTTTGTAGAGTTTAGTCTTTTCACGCTTTTGTAAAGGGAGCCTGGGATTATGGTGCCCAAATAAACGTTGGCATTAAAACACTCTGTAATCTATTAACTGCTCTCCTTTTGAAAAGAAAGATAATGGTAGTTTTGATTGAATAATTCGCTGGACTAAGATTTGCATTCTCAAGCTCTGCTCGAGAAATTCGTCAAAATGTCTGGGTATGTTGAAAACATTTTTTAAATAACCTCTATTATGGATATATTGTTTTAAATATATATTTTAAAATTAGTTTAAGATATTTAAAACAATTATAAATAAAATGAAAACTTATTTGATCTTGTTTCAGGAAAAAATAAATTGAGTATTAAATTTCCCCACGCTAAAATTTCTGGAATATATACACAAAAATACATACAAATATATCTTAAGCCAGTTTATCATTAATGGAACTGACAAAAAAGAGCTTGATTAACTTGTGAATTGTAGTCCAATATTTTTGCGGGAAGAATCTTGGGTACATATATGAATTATTTTTAACCTGTCTGTTAATATACTAGTAATCATAATTGTGTCATCCAAAGCCATGATAAATAACCTCTCATAGTTTTTGATGAAGGCTTTTGTGCCAGCAATTCTTGAACGAGAAGAACATGGGGGGGGGGGGGGGTGTCATTGCCTTAGGTCTCAGCCACCAAACCGCGTTGACAAGGTGACAGACAATGCGATCCTTCAGCTTGGAAAAGGATATCATGCTACAGATGGAATTTCTAAAACGAACCACATAATAGTTATAGTCTCTCATGAAAATCTTACTTTTAATATAATTTCACGAGGAACAAAATCTGTTGAGCGTGAGTAGTGAGCAATGCAGCTTGCGTGGCGTTAGGGCCATATGTTGCGAAGGAAGTGATTTGGTTTAATTGAGAAACGTTCCAATAAATAAATTAGTGGCACACAAAACAATGTGCCGCGCTGTAGGTCATAATTGTGCGACTGCCAAGAGCGTTTGTAAAATCCGTTGGGAGCGCCTGTCATATCGAGTATATTTAGTTTTGAATATTTGCGATATTTTTTTAAATATAAAAATAAATTAATGTCAGCTTAAATTCTGGAAATACAGTAACTTTCCAGACGTCTGAAGGTTCAAGAGGCTGGAATGTGATGCGTTTGGGCATAAACTTGACATCAAAGGGAAGTTTGAGCCACTTTAGTTTACATGCAACTTGCAGAAATTAAGTAAGATCACATTTGTGACTCCAACTGAGGACAGTTAAAGTTTACATCACTTTCAAGGGAAAAGTTTAAGAAATATTCGAGTAACATTGAAGCTTGAACCTTACCAAGCTTCCAAAGCTATTTTTTCATTCTGAACATTCTGCCGGTGACTCTATGTGCAGATGCTTGTTGCTTGTTGTATGGCTGATTTGCCCGGCTATCTTTCTTTGCCGCTTGGAAATGGCAAATTGAATGACCCATGAGTTTCAATCTGAGTGCAACTGTCTTTGTCATTTGATTTCTGATGGCCGACATTGGTTCTCGAAATTGGCAATTTCACTGAGAAACGGAGCAGATATCAGCATTTAAATGGACCATTGCTGAAACATGAACGTTAATAGCAAAATACCGTGACTTGTGTGCACTAAATGGCATGGAACTTGCAGTGTGTTTGAGGAACTTATGTGTTCATGTTATTAATTCAGCAGCTGGTTAGCATGCTTGTCACTGAGCCAGTGTCCGTGCTTAAAATGCTGGGATTCGTTTTCAAAATGTGCTTGGCTGCTGTTTGGGCTGCCATTCAGGGTCCCCATGAACAAATTTTGCAAGAGTTCCAGAATTAGAATAATTATTTATACTGGATGAATCCATTTGCCATTGTATTTCACTTATCATCACCATAGATTGACTGAATTATAAAATACTCAATTAACTCGTCATTATTTATTGACCCACATAGAATATCTTATCTCAGTTGTTTTAAAAAAAAAGTCCATGTGGTTCCCTGCTGAAGTGAGTATGGGCTGGTGCTTATCTCTTGTGTACGGCCATAAACTTGCGGTGGAAAATGCACATTCATATAGTTGGTGTAAAGTCTGTCCATTGGAAATCCAAAGTTGACTTTCGACATGGGCCCTTAACTTGATTATACTACATGTTAAAGAGCGCAGTTATTTATTTATAAATCATTATTTTGTTTAATAAAGGCAAAGGTGCAGCCCTGCCATTACTTGCTCACACCGTTTCTGGAGGAAGTACTCGAGGTACCACCAGAGACTTCCTCTCGAGGGTGTTTTTGGCCTACTCTTCCAAGCTGGCAAGGCGTCGTGGAAGAAGTGGCAGTACCCACACTTTACCACACCACACGTAAACTGCCGATTTACTCACTTTGTTTTTAACACTTAAATATTTAGATATATTGAATACGCTCAGGCGCCTTTGTTGTGGATTAATAGTTATTTTTTTCTAATTAAACACCCATCATTATGTTATCACAGTCCTAAAATAAACGCCACTAAAATAGAAAAAAATGTCTACATTGCTGCCAGATATTTAAATATTTCCTTATGCATCCTGGAAGCGTGTAATTTTTTCCCTTTCATCTGCAATAGTTGAACGAAACTGGATATGAAACATGTGTTACGCCAACAAAAGCACAGTGATTGTCATAATGTCCTTTTTTGGTCATGCTGATGCCTGTAGGTGCTGCGATTTGACCTGTGTTAAACTTACTAATAAATCAAAATATAATTAAGCAAAAAAAATACGCCACTTTAAAACAGTTTGTGAGTCCAAAGAAATTCCATAAAAAAATATTTACGATCATTTGAAAAAAAAAGTAATTGGTCCACTTCGAAGCTGCACCATTAATTTTAAATTGTCGAAAGTTTTATTGTAAGCTTTTAATTCAAAATAACTTGTGAACTTTCATTACTCAATTGTTGTTACATCATCACGACTCAAACAATTCAACTTCCTTTGTTCGATGGGCATATTTTAAATAATATTTATCATTCATGCAATCAATGGCTGTTTTGGAACATTACGAAACAATATATTTACATACATTTTAAATGGGATCCTTTATGGCATTGTTTCAGCAGCTAGACAACACAATTCACAACTTTAGTTTGATGACATTTGTGAATTTCCAGCATAAGGTGACATGCAACACCATAGCTCAAATAAAGTGCCTATTGATTTTTTAAAACACTTTTTAGGTTTTTTTTCCTCCTTTCACCCATTCGTAGCATGTTTATGACAACTGTGTCTTCTTGCCTCTTAACGGGGAGGTTACGACCTGAGGGAAAAAAAATTCCATTTCATTTTTGTCAGGGATGTCAATGCACGGTGCCCTTGATCTCACAAAGACCTACTGGAGGATATGTTGTTCCCGCATTTGAATCCCTTATGATTCTCACCGCTTGTTCCCAATAACAACTTCAATTGTTGAAACGTTGTTTTAAACAACATTTAGCATTTAACGTCATGAAATGTTCTACTGAACGGAGCTCCCTCAGCAAGTCATGGGGCTGTCTGCAGCAGATATAGAGGTTATTGACACTTGTAGAAACTTATATAACGCACGATGTTGGAGTAAGATAAAAAGAAATGAGAGTGTAAAGAAAAAAACATACATCTGGTTCATTTTATATATTTGGTAACAACAATGAGGGGGGGGGGGAAATTTTCACTTTCTGCACAGAGAGGCATATTTTATATGGCATCTCAATTCAATTCTCCAATTTGGGGGTAAATTATGGGCCCCGCGGTCCCAGAAGAAAGAACCAGCGGTGATATTTTTGGAGACGCACGCACGCAGGGACACCACCGTGGTCTTTCCTGGTAGTCATTACTCACTCAGGAGCCGGACTTTTTTCCTATAAATGCAGTTCATATGGCATCACCTGTTCGGTTGCTTGATTCATTTTGCATCTTAAATGGTCTTTTACCACCCGCGACTCCCCCCCCCCCCCCCGGTCAGCAAATGAGTTTCCCGTATGCCTAATGCCTTCTGCATGGATCGCTAAACCCCCCAGCGGTTTTACAAGTGGAAGTTCTGAATGCAAACAAATGAGAGCTTTACTCTTTGGTTCTTTCGGTGGTTAAGTCACGTAGGCAGACACAATTATTGTGTCTACCTACGTGACTTTTACCGAAAGAGCCAAAGAGTATGGATTCCTGCAGTCACGAAAGCTTCAAATAAAAATGGGAGCTTCCTTAATTTATTTCAACAAAACCAAAAGGCTTAAAGTGTATATATATATAAGCAAGCCCAACATTTTGGCAGATGGTTCACAGTTTCTATTTTTTTTTTTTTTACCACGGTGCAGATCACGGCTAAATAGCCTCATTAGACAAAGATTAACAGGCAGCCGAGGCAATGAAACGCACGTGGAAGATTAAAGCAGGGGCAATGAATCACAGCCTCTCAACGTGGCTTTCTAAGCGAGCACACAAGTGTTCCCAACGCGGATGAGGGCTGCGATTCTTTTTTGGCCGAGTCGGTCTCGAGTAATGAATGTGTCCGCAATGCACCCGTCTCGCAGCGTTGCTTAAATCACGCTTTTGTCCCGGCGTCCCCGCTACAAGTCACGGCAATCATCGCGCTTTGCAGCTGGCTGCATTATTGCTTGCTGCCCCGTTTAGTATGCCAGTGTTTGAAGACCGGCGGGAGTTTTTTTTTGTTTGCATCATCTTTGTGTTCGGCCATTGTTAAACACGTGTTGCCCAATCCTAAAATACTCACATTATTTTCATCCTCACGGTGTGTGGTTTCTTGTAAAATGCAACCTGGACTGCCCATGCCAGCAATCAATATAAACTCCTTTGGAATATCTGTCCCCTGGGGTGACTGAGAAGAAGAATTCCAGCAATGTGGAGCAGTGGATGGATAGACCAAGGGAAATAATATTGCTTTGCCCTTTGGCTCGACTTGTGTGGGTTCTGAAGGCGGTGGCTGCTCTGTTTACGGCTGGCAGCGCCAGCGTTAGGATGATGGGAAAGCCAAAGGTGGAGCTCTGCCGGGAAGCACACGGCGTCTCGTTTCATGCGCATTGCAAAGTGGCACCCGGCTCTGGGAAATGGGCACCATGGCGGATGCCAGCCTGGTGCAGGCGTCTGCCGCAGGAGACGGTGCCTCCACTTCTCCACTTGCACAGTCCACTGCTGGATGAGTGCCCACCCACCACACCGTGTGGGCCAAAAGGGGATTTGTAGCCATATTTCGCCACACTGGTCAGTGCAGGCTGGCGAAGGTGGGAGGAATAGACGTAGGAGCATAGAAGTGCAGTAAAACGATATTTTCTTCTGCACTGCCCTCTGCCGAATTCCGCAAAGCACAGCCCCCTGGCTGCCCATGGCCCCATGGCGTGCACAGTGGCCACAAATACAAGCCTTGTCCAGGCCTAGCTTGTGAGATCTGATGGGATTGGGTGCCTTCCAGGTGATTTCCTCATAGGCGTACATGCTTGCAATTACCAATTCAGCAACATAAAATGTATCCATGTCATCGTTATATTTGCTATGATCATGGCAGGTGCTCTTTTAAGAAGGCTACTTGGGATGGAATTATTTGCCCCCCCCCCCCACCCATCAATTTCATGAATTGTTATCAAAAGGAGTTGTTATTTGATCAAATAATCCTTTCTCATTTTGTCTTGTCTTACCCTCCTGTCTGTATTATTTTAAGTTTTCTCCACTGAAGAGTTTTGTTCGTGCCATTAGCCTAACTTTTTTTTTTATTGGCGTATGATTTGCGTTAATTGTCGATGTTCACTTCTACCAGCCCCCTGCCTTGTAATTTAGCGAATGTTCACGATTTGATTACAACACCAACAAAGACCACTTGTTTTCACGGTTGCGGTCGATGCATCAGCCTGTTAGTGTCTGCCGGGAGACACTTGAATGCAATATATATATATATACGTATGGCAATACGCACGTACGAATGACAACACGCAGCTTCTTACACACGCGATTCAACGCACGTATCCCCCTCCTACGCCGTTTGCTCTTAGTGCGCCACCCACACCGAGACACAAAGCTTTATTTATTACTTTTATTATTGCCACCACCTCTTTGCTCTCGAACGGCTTGGTTGAATTTTGCAAAGCACATTTATCTTATTCCAATCAGCATGAAGCACAGCAACCTGAGGGATTTTAATTAAAATGTCCGAACTGCTAAATGTAGGACAGAAAGTGCATGATGCGTGCCCACTTCTCATTCGTCTCTCAGTGGCATTCTAGCGAGAGGGTTTTCAAAACGGATTTTTTTACCCCCCCACGTATGAATTTTTCGCAAGATATGGGCCCGTTTGTAAAAAAAAAAATGGCAGGCATTGTTTTAGCACTCAGAACTTAAAGTCTAATTGTATAGCAGTGCTGAGTGACGTTAAGTGGGGGTAATACATCACGTAATTTGACAAATATGTGCGTTCCAGACAAAAGTAACAAAAAAATTAAAATATCAGATTCGTGCTGCGTTGTTGGCAGCCCAATCGTCATGCAGGCGGCGGTGGCCTGCGCTTGTCGCTTATCTGATCATCCGTTTTAAAACTCAACGCTGAGGTGCTTGAGATTGCCAATAGGGTGGCACGGTTCACTGCTGGCTTCTGCTTTCACTGTAGGTAGGACGCCTCCTGCTGTTACCTGCTGCCAGTCCAGTCTCTCTCTCACTTCTAGCCGACTTTCTCGAAAGTGAAAAAAAAAGTGAAAAAAAGAAATGGTTCTCGCGTATCAGATGGGAGCAGCATTTTTTGTTACCTCGCCCCCCCCCCCCACAATTAATTGTTTTAGTTTGCAAATTTAGCAACGCAAACAAGGTGTTACGAGACGGAGATCGGATTTCACACCCGCCGGAGTCCCTCCGTGTCTATTTTAATTCGTACCAGCAGTCGCCACTGCTGTCATGCACAGGCAGCTGATTTCATGGGGCGCTGTCAAAACGCGTTCGTTAATTATCCACGACGTTAAACCAAGCGTGAAATCACCGTTTGGATGTTTGTTGCTGGCCTCGCTCATTTTCAATGCGCGAAATTGTTAACGCGTGTTCTCGCCGACGTGAGCGCGCTTTCTGCGCGCGCTCGCGATCGCCGCAGAAGCAGCCCCTAGACGCCAGCGGTGACAGCAGCAGCAGCGGCAGCAGCAGCAGCAGCTGATCCGTGCCACGGCACACGGAAGAGGGTTCTGAACCGCAGGCACATGTGGCGTTGTGACTGTGGAGCTGGAAACTGATGCAGTTTACTCCTGCTTTAATTTGGCATTTTCAATCGGTGAGAGAAAAATGGTCTGGTGGTGGTGGTGGTGGGTGGGGGGCCCTCTGTGCTCACCCGAGATATTTGTTTGGTGCAATATACTGTGACCGCCACCGACCAACACTACCCCTGCTGCCAAGTTGGCACGCTCGAAGTTTTGGCAGCTGATTGCTGTTTGAATTTGACTGCATTTCCCCCCCCCCCTCCTTCCCCAACCATATTTGCCGTCCTATGAACTATATATATTTTTTGGACCACTACGACCACTGACTGATCTGACAGTTTTCACTAAAGTGAGCGGTGAGCGCCACTGCTCCAAAAGAGAAATTGTCCATTTTTGGATAAATATTTTGCGTTCGCTTTGGCAAATTACAGGAGAGTACGTCACCATTTTGTTTTAACCGCGTTGAGTTTCAGTTAAAGTAGCATGCCTTTTAAAAAGAATGTGACGGAAAAGAAAAAAAACCTGTGAAAATAGCTAAAATAAATACTGCATCACTTTTATTGTATTTTTGTTTTATTTGGCAATGGTACAGTCTTTTGTGACACAGCCATTACGCAAATGCATTTAATATTTTTTCTGGAATATAAATCTACTTTTGAAAAATGTCCTTCATTGCATAGCTTGATTTTAGGCACCATGTAGAATGTATAGCTCCGTTTTTAAACACCATGATAAATGATGTTCACGTGTCGCATTAATCTACAACTTGTAAGGAAGAGTCATTACTACTTTTTTGCTCTGTAAGATGTTCCAACTGAATGGATCTGCATGATATTGGATTTTACAATTCCCTAAAGAGAAATAAAATACATCACCTGGTTAAGGGCTGCTGGGTCACTTGACGTATTTTGGAAGTGCTCGTTTTAACGATACCACCATATGGAACCATATGCGAGCATTCTGGACGAGGAAGGACGTATGGCTTGAGTTTAACTTGCAGTAGTACGGCAGTAGTCTTGTCACTCGCGAAATCATCTTCACAATTGTTTTGCAATTAACGTAATTCAATTATAATCTACATCTGCTATGCTTTATACAAAAAAATCCATCGGCATCTTGCTCGAGATGCAGCCGTGACAGGAACGGTCCGGGGTGGGTGCCGCCGAACTTGCAGATGTTGAACCGCACGCGGAAGACTTAAAGCTGCCACTTCCCCCCTCCACCTCCCGCTGTGATCCCGACATCCTGTGCCCCCCCCCCTCAGTGCCATGCCCCCACCCCACACCTCGTCCACTCAACCCAGCTCCCTCCGCGCTTTACTCCGACCTCGGCGCACGGGAGTAAAAGTTGCTTCCCGGCTCCGACGTGACGTGGGTGCAGTCTCCGTGGGAGCTGCCCGTCACGCGTGTCCGTTGTCCGTCACGGGAAAAGCGTCGCTCCTCTGGCTCGCGTGCGAGTGCCGCGTGGGGAGCTGCAGTTGTAGCGGTTAGCGCTGCGCTACGAAGCCGGCGACCCGAGTTCGATTCCGTGCGCACGGCCACCAACACCAGTGGCGATTATCTGATCCGCTCCTGGGCCTCCCCTAGGTCGACTCAGCCTCTAAATGAGTACCTGGTACGGTTGTGTAAACACCGCCACTGGGTCGACAAATGCGGCCGGGAGTGGTGCTGACCACGAACCCCTTCGCGTGCCACAGTGCCGGCCTTCATAGGGGCTGCTTGCTAACAGCACTTGCCCCAACGGTCAGTGAAGGCTATACGGGGGATCTTTGTTTCGTGTGCGCACGCACGCGAAAAGAGAGGACGGGCGGAGGAGCGGAGCGTGCGGCTCCAGAGGTCGCGCCGCCTCTGTGTGGGTGTCGCGTTTCAGAGTTTTGCTTTCGGAATTAAGTGTTCAAAATGAAAGCCGTATGCCGCTACCACTTTTACAGACATCTGCTCCTTGTTTTTTATTAAGAGGGTGGGTAGTAGTAGGTGTCTGGAGTGCACGGCTGCTGAATTCATGAGAGGTTCATGACCGCGGATCAGCAATTGATGGGCTGTGGCGGAAGTCAAACTTGTCTTTGTCAATAGAGCAAATTAAACCGGTTATCGTTGAATAGCATGATATAATACTTACAGTGGTAGTGCTTTCATTGAATTTTAATGGACAGTGTGCGAGGTACAGATTCTACCTAATACCTGAGATTATCTATGCGTTTTATTCCATTGATTCGAATGACAAAGCATGGATAATTATCACAGGTAATGAAATTAATTTTCTCCCACTTCCAGGTCAAGAGGCGTGGATAATAGAAATAATTACGTACTTCCAGGAGACCTCTTCCAGGTCATTTTGGGTCAGTTGAACTGTGTGGAATGGAGGATAATTTAGTTAATGCCACTTCTGAATGCCCACCTTTTACCCGTGCATTGCCTCGGATAACAGGAATACTGTGCTGCGTGTATTATTGGTGATTTCGGGGTGGAATTAATTTGTGCTGGGCCAGGGGCACTTTGAGGCCACGTGAAGTGATGAAGGCTCGCTGACAGGTCACAGGTCAGACCCAGGTGCCATGGGTTGGCTGACTGAGATGACTGGCAGATACACCAGCTGTACCCCCTCCCCCCCCTACTGTGCCAACTTGCTGCATTTTAGGCACCCGTCGCTCCGCTCGTTATTGTGAGCGTCGCTCCTCTGCCTTCCGTTGTTGTTGGAGGGTGGCTGCCTCCAACTGCTTCGTAGCAGCGTCCTTCACGAGCCTCTACTAATTACACATGCCTCCACTTCATTGACTCTCGCACGCGATTCGATGCACGAATCGTGAGCTTTGGAATCAATATTCATTGAAGCATCAATGCGTCATTTGGCTCCAACTTGTCTATGCGGCATGCCCAGATTGGTCACAATAATCAAGGAAAACAATGCTGAATCTCTGCAAACTGTAGAACAAAGGGCACGCTAACCACCAAGCTTGACAGGAGGTTGGGCCCCACAGTTTGCTGTTCGCCTGTTGTGGATAGGCCAAGAGCTGTGCGTGATCTGACGTAACCCAGGGGGACCTTGCCGGTCTGATGGGACGCCGACCGTCTGGCTTTTGTTGGCGCCAGCGAACAAAGGCAGCATGCCATGTTCTCCCGGCTGCAGCTTTTCCGGCCCTTGACCCTGGGGTTCAGCTGGGTTAGAGAAATTAGTTTTATTTTTCAAGAAAAATGAACCTATGGGGGCTTTGCTCGTTGCTGCTTCAGCATTTCTTAATACTGTAATTTCTGGAGGTTGACGCGCACGCGATTCTTCCCCCCCCCCCACGACACCCAACCTACCCCCTAAGACCGCCTCGCCTCCCCAACCGCCAGCCCCAACCACACCTTCCGAAACGTTAATGTGAAGAGATTTGCAACCCCCCTCCGCTTGCGCTTCAAGAGAGTTTGGGGTCCGTTATTCGGTGGTGCCTTGGGTTCGGTGTCAACGAGTCGTGGTTACCTTGCGCGGTAACACGCGAGGGGTGGGTTACGCAGCAGGTAGCTCGGACGAAAATCACGTCCGCGCGTGCTTGGGCGCAGTTGATATATGTTTGCCAAATCCTTGCGTTGCATGGGTTACGATGAGCCATGCACAAGGGTTACGACGAGAGATGCACAAGAGACTGCTTACAGGACGTTCCCGTTGAAACCGCCTGTCGGTTTGGAAAACAAATGCCAGTCAGGCGCATCTTGTGCAGTTAGATATTTGAGAATATGTCTGAAACCCCTCTTGTGCGAAACGTACCAAAACCAATTGCACGCCCGGAATGCTGAAACTATGCACATTATTGTCCTTGATTAATAATGTATACATTGAATGCAAATTATGCTAAATACTTGAAACGATTTAACTCTTATGCGATTAGACTTTTGAGACCTGTTTTCAGGTCTTGAACAAATCGCCCGAGAATGCTGCGAGCTTAAATTAATTTTGTCTTTATGGCCCACGTGCAGCTCATACATATTCAGGTATGCGGTCTAAGTTCCAGGGAACGCTTTAAATTAAAATAATTGCGCATATGGTTGTGTACGTGTGTATATATTCACGCACTTTATGTATTGAAAAAGAGTACATTCCAATGGATGTGTCTATTAAAAATAGAAGCACACTCACGTTTGTACCTTCATCTTTCAGCGTAGAGTAGAGATCGTAATGCAAATGCATCTGTTCTATTATGATATAACGGAATATTAGTATGACACAGATGACGCCGATATTGCGTTGCGTTGCCACAAAGTTGTTTTTAGTACCTTGCTTTTGCAAAGTTTTTGCTTACCACTTGCCTTATTCTTTCCCCCACATTAAACCCGCACCTATTCTATCAGCGAGCACCTTAAAGAGCAATCACTCCACATCGAGGGGGCGGCAGTGCAGCCAAACCACGCGCCTGGCCACCTTTGCCTCCTCGCCGCCGATGTTATGGACACGCCGCAAGCAGGCACCCGTTCAAGGCCGAGTCGACCTAGGCGACACCCGGGACCGGTCTGAGATATTCTCCACCCATGTTGTCTGTTCGCGCGAATCGAACTCGAGTTTGACCGGTTTCGGAGGACAGAGCGTCGGTCACTGGGCCCACCGCTTTCCACATGCCGTCGCATAAGGACACAACCAGCCATGCCCCACGGCATGCGAACATTATCAAGAGGAGGGTGGTTGGGTTTCACCAGACTCGGTGCAGGAGTCTGGCCGCTGCTGCTGCTGCTGCTGGTGCCACTTCCGTGGGTTTCCACATAAACATGCTGCACGACGTGCTGGTACTCGTGAGAATAAAACAAACAAATTCTAGACTTGAAGCTTTCGTGACTGCAAGGATTCATACTCTTAGGTTTTTTCGGTAAAGTCACGTAGGTAAAAATAAGTAATACAAATAAATAATGAAAAGTAAATAATAAGAATAAATAATAAAAATAAATAATGAAATTAATAGAAATAATAATAGAAATAAAATAATACATCACGACGTTTCGGGCGCAACACAAGCGTCCGTCATCAGGTGGGACAACCACAGCAAGAAACAGTTGCTGAAGTGGGCATAAAACAAACGCAAATCTCACAAGAAACGAGCCATCTCGAGCGTGGCTCTCGTGAGACGTACAGCAATGTCTAATTAGAGCTCAGGTAGAAAGGCCGGTGTTACATACTTCATATACCTAAAGTGGATATAAGGGGGAGGTGGTGGTGCACTAATTAGCACTGCGCTATGAGTTCGACAAGCTGGTCACGGCTAACAACAGCCGCGAGTGTTTTTCTTAAAACTCTCCCCCCGCCTGCCCAGTGCGATTGAAGTGTGGTTAAAAAAATACTCCCAATGACTATCATTGGCATCACGAGCCCTTTATCCAGCAGTAAACTGACAAATGGCTGAGTAATTAGTTTGTGCTCATTATTATGGTGGAAGCTGGATATAAGCACACCTGTTTATCTGATATAATCAGCGCACCCTTGCATTACATTGGTGGAGGGGGGGCGGGGAGAACTTTTGATACAAGCATACTTAAGTTATAAACACATTTCGCCTTGCTTCCAAGGGGTGTGCTTATCTTCGGGGTATCCGATGCCACTTGTTGAGGTGTAAGGTTATTGAGGGTACACGGCATTACTCTGCTATACCTTAGATGCCCAGTAGAGGGCAGATTTGCTCGGCAGCCTGACCCTCCAGGCTGGAAAGACCCGTTGGCTTGTCTGACCTGTAGGGCAAGGCAGATGAATTTTGGCCAAACGTCACTTTGCAAGTAGAACATCAGATATGTGGCATCCGATTTATAGTGAGGCCCTACTGAACAAAAATCACACAGCGGAATAACCAATGGTGTTGTTTGGTCCATGGAATATCACCAAAACAAAACCTGACGCTTTAAGAGGATGTGTACTTTACTCAAATTTTCCAAAAGGGTTAGGATAATAATCTCGTATATCTAACGTGGAGTGCTTGTGTATTATCCACCGGAAATCATGGTTATTGGCAAAAATGCAAGGACAATAATATGTATTATCATTGAGAGAGAAAAATCTGCATATTAGTAGATTTGTTTTGCTGATTGCATAGTATTTAATTATTAGCCTTTTCAGCAAAAATTTGTATTCACATTCTTTTGCTAGTTGTAACAGGAAACAAACTAACGTTTAACGTGATTTACGATCCTTCTAACGATCTACCGCAAAGAAGTCAAGAAAATGTATTCGACGTCGATGAAGTCCCAGCGTTTACGGTGTTGTGGCACTCGATATGGATTCCAGGTTTGATGATTTGTCAGATGTAGTGGAATAGAACGCGAATTCGTCCCGATTAGAGTAGACATTTTCGTTATTTTGGCGCGGGGATTTTTTTCTATTAGTGTTGATTTTTTACGCGGCCTAAAGTAATGACTAATTAAACGATGGTAGCAACGCACTCACCCGTCTCGATAAATGAACGGAGCTGCTTCCTCCTTCATTGATCGGCAATATGAGCCCCTTTTAATGGGATCAATTGCCCTGTTGAGGTCTGACTTCCCTATCATCCGACCGACCGACCGACCGACCTCAGGTTGTAATAATGTTTTCGAAATCAGACCTGGTATTTTACTGACCCCCTCCCCCCACCCCATGCCCGTTACGTCGTTGTCCATTTACAACTGACCTGACCATTCTCAAGTGTCCCCGTCTCTCCATCACCTGCACGAGGGTCAACAGGCATTTACGTCTCGGTGTGCGTCACGTTGTCATGCTCTCACCGGCTTGCCGGCCTCGTGTGATGACTCACCCATCCAGAGGACGTTTTGTTACACTCGAAATAGGAGATTTTGGGCAATTATCGCGTGCAATTAGAGCACTGCCGACCGGTATAAGCAACCGCGCTCACAACGCGCTGCTTTGTAAACAGTTTTGTGCTGAAATAATTTGTGAAATGTGAACTGCTGCTTCATTTTACAAACATCTTTTTGGGCGAAGGCCTCTCCACGCTTTTTATAGCCATGACGGATGTTTGACCATACTTCACCCAGCAATTCTGGACCAGTTCAGGTATCGCTGGAGCCAGGCCCTCATGCCCGCCGATTGGGTGAGCAGCATGCCAACCGCTTCGCCGTTGCTCCACTCTCACAGTGATGGTAACATATTAATGAGCAGACAGTTCTTAAATATTTTTTTTGAACATTCAGGTACCGATATGCTTGAACGCATAGTATGTTGCTTGTCAACTTCAGCGTCTCAAATGTTGCAGATAGCCCTAGAGTTGCAACGTTCTTACCGCATGCCCCTTCTGGACATCTGTGAACAAACAAAGAGCTTTATAGCTCATCGGATTTCTCCTCCAGTATGATTCTGAAGTTCATTTGGCAGGAACTAATAGAGTGTTCAGTTTTATCCCTGGCCGGCGAGATGAATGTTCCGCGAGACATGACAAACCAGACACAGTACCCAAGGGCACACTGTTGGTCGAACGTATCTGGTTGGATCAGACATTCCGTGAGAAGGAGACAAGCATCTGTTTACCTCGCTTGTCTTTTGACATGGTTCTTCATCGACCTTGCCCCCCCCCACCCCTTCAATATCCATAGAGGTCAACTCGGTGATCTCTGGTAGTTTAATTTCCAATTGTTTTCTCTAACTCTAGGGGGGGAAAAGACATGCTTTCCAAGATAAACAGAGCCCGAGGGTTGTAATTCCTTCCCGCTTCTCCCTGCACGGCTGGCATGCCTTATCATCCCAAAAATCTGCGCAAACACGCTCCTTTGTATAATTTGCCATCCTTGTCCCCACCCCACCTCCCCCGTTTTGCATGCAAAACGATATGTTTATTGTTTTCACTTATAATTTTTACATGCATTTTTTGTGCAAAGTTAGAAGTCACGTGCGTTGTTTTTAGCTTACAGTCAAAACGTCAAGAAGTCGGCGATTTCCTGCTCAAGAGACCTTGAGGCAGTGCTCATTTCTTGTTTACACCCCTAAGGCAGAGGTGGAAATTCCACATTCTCATGTCAGTGGTGTGTCTACGCACAGGGTGAGCCAATGTTGACTGCCTCACTAAGTGGTGCTCATTTTACTGACCTAAAAAAAGGATGATCGGCTGAGTGAACACCGACCAGCAAACTGAGTTTTATCCCTGGCCACGGCTAGCATCAGAGGCGAGTGATGTCTCAACCGGTCCTGGACCCACCAACCTACGCTGACCAGCGTTGTGGAGTATTGTCATACAACTCCAATGACTGACATGGCAGAATGGACCTTCATCCAGCAGCAGGTTGACAAAGGGCTGTACAATTGTAATAATTACATGCAGCATTGTGTGTGTGTTTATGGCTTGGTATCTGACATTTTCCGGAGTAACGTTATTTTTCTACATCAATGCTGCCGTCAACAGGAGGTCTTAATATTATTCACATTTAGCATATCCCCTCCTACTTTGTTGTTGATGATATTATTAAACATCGACATCTATTTATAACAGTGGCAACCTCTTTCTCTCTCTCTCCCTCTCTCCCGTCCGTCGCCTTTCTCGCACGGACACGTGGCGCCGCGTGCAGACGGTGGGCTGTGACGGGATCCTGGGCTCAGGACAACGTGGTGGACAAGTGCGGCGTGTGCGGAGGGGACAACACCGCCTGCAAGGTGGTCTCGGGCGTGTACAAGCGCTCGGCCACCTCCGTGGGCTACCACAAGATCCTGGAGATCCCCAAGGGCGCCATCAAGATCAACATCACCGAGATGAGCAAGAGCAGGAACTACCTCGGTGAGAGTGCCTTTCGAGCCCGCACGGGCGTCGCTACGCGGCACGTGCGACCTTCCGCACGCGCTGGTCATCCTGTTCTCCCTTGCTCCCATTGTGTACGCTCGACTCGTTGTATCTCGGGTCAAACCGTCAATCAATCACTTTCTTTTCTTAGGATGAGTCAAGAGCCTGCCCCCCCCCCGCCCCCTCCCGTGGGATCAGATGTCCCATTTTCAAAGAGAATCGGGAAACGATTCGCATCCAACGGTTGCCGTTGTTTGATTTTCTTCGCGTGGTTAAAATTTGCGGTGTTTCTTCTTCACTGGCTGAGATCGGTGGATAATAATATCAGCCAAGAATTTAGGTTAGAATTCCAGCAATGCTGTGTTGAGATTTTCAGCAAAATTTCTTGAGTTTTATTTATATTAAGTGTAGGGCAATTGTATGGTTTTTGCATATGTAAAGCACTCCGAGAAACCTTTATTCATGTGGGGGTGTGCTATAGAATAAAGATTGATTGATGAATCTGTAATTTGACCGATAGAATTTACATGCATTTTAAGCATAATCATTGCAGACCCGCCAGAAGCAACTTTAAGAAAAGTGCAGAATTCCGACTTAAAATTATTCATCGTTGTGCTGCAACTGCATTCGTCGCAGTTGAACGACCACTGTGAGCAGCCTTCTTAATGATCCACGTGCTACTTAGTAACTCGATCCGTAGAGATGCTGAAAGTTACGGAACAAATGAGGCCCTTCAGCTTGGTGGGGCTCACCCTCCCAACAGTGATGGAAATTCACTATCCACAGCGTTTACAACTGATTTCACAAGCTGGACTTAAACAAACTTTGAGGCTGGCTTAAACGGGCCATTTATTTTACTGTGCAAAAAAAAAAACCTCATCAAAATAACCCGTTTTTAAAAAGGGAACTAAAGTTTCCAAATTGAGCGGCAATTGCATCTCTAGCCACTGCTCACAATAGCTCGATTTTTTTTTAATGGTAAATGAAAGTGGGGCAGGGCTGGCTCAAGAGACATGTGGAGCCTATTTAAGACCTGGCCCCTTCTGGTGGAGCAATCGTTGTGCAATTTTGCAGGCAATGAAATGTGAACCTGGGAAGCCAATTTCTGGCACAGTTCATGAGAAAATCCGAAGTAATGAAGAACCCCCTGGAAGCAACTCTTAATTAAATGGAAACACCTGAATATGTGCCATTAGTAACTTCGGGCTTAAAGGAACATAAATATAGCTGTAAACATTACACTCAGTTTGAAAATCCTTTCCGTTCAGCAATATTATAGGCGCTTACGCCGATGATGGCAGTTTACATAATTTACGAGGAAAGGGTGAAGTGCATAATCAAAAAGCGGGGTGGGATGTTGTGTGAGCGTATATTAAACTAAGTGTATAAATATGCGATCTACGTCCATGACTTGATTCACCGAGTCACTGTTTTTTTTTATTATATACATATGTAAACTACAGCGTAGGTTTTCACATTTGATGTTTTCGAGTTGTACCATGTGCTGTACCATGTGTTGTTTGATGTGAATTTTTTTTTATATAGCGCATGGTAAGTACGTGTAAATTATAGGTCCAGGTTTAAGTTTGTGAACATTGTGATGATAGCTTCGGGAGTAGCGTGCCGGCGAGCGGGCCGAGAAATATGGTCTCTTATTTGGCTCGGGTGGCCTCAGTCACTTGCACTGTTTGGGTCATCTTTCATACCGCGGATCGCCTGTAACGCCGTCCCACTTGACGAAGAGGTGTGCACAGCGACCAATCGCTCTCTTCTGAAAGCAGCTGATCGAGCACCACAGGTTTCTTGGGAGATCAAAGTCAAGCGGAGCGTGAATTGATGTCGGTTGCTTAAACAAGCTCCCAGCACCTTCAACGAAATGTCGAACATCGTGCCGGACAACATACGGTCAAACTCGAAAACACATCAGAGAGAGAGATATATATATAAAATATACACACGTATATAAATAGCTGTTAATATATGTGTTTCGGGTTCAGTAATCATGGTTTGGAAATGCTGCATCATCATCATCTTCTTCTTGGTTCTTTCGGTAAAGTCACGTTAGAAGGGAAATAATAAAATAATAAAAATCAAACATAATACAATTATTCTCACGACGTTTCGGCCACAACGCCAGCAGCCGTCCTCAGGTGAAGAACAGGTGTGTCGGAAAGACAGCGTCTGATTGAACACCACCAGGCTTGGCAGCGTATATTTAAGCTGGGTTGGAGGGGGAAGGGTGCCTTGACAATGGAATTTGCATATCAAGAGGAATTTAGCATATTTATGGGAAATGCAGATATGGGATTAGTCACTACTTATGGAATGCGTAGGAGGTGAAGGGGGGGGGGGGGTTGTCTTTCCGACAGACCTGTTCTTACACTATCATCTTCTTGTTCAGTGTAGCGGCGTGCTCACCCTTCTGCCACGGACCTCTCCAAGCGTCGGAGCAGTCGACTGCGCTGCGCCAGTAATACTGTGGAGGCAACGGCAATCAATATGTCGACGTGCAGTTTTTATTATTAAGTGTCGCTGCAGTTATGGGAGCTTTTTGTTGTTGCCCAGCTAAGATTTACACGTTCATTAGTGGGTCGTTAACAAGGCAATATACTTGGCCCTATTTCAATTTGGAATGATTTACAGAGATCCGCTACATTTGTGCATTTCGTGAATTTCGGTAATGAGCTTTAACATTTTATTTTTATTCTTTTTCTTTCCTCCCATGAGCTACAGTGACACATCGCTAATTATATTTTATATATATTCGTCACGAATGACTTATCGTGGTTGTATTAGATCATGATTTAATGTGGGGGTATGTCAGTGGAGTAGGTCTGAGCCATCCGTTAACATTCTGAATGTTATTGTGATGCACCACGTCGTTACAGTTTGTTATTTTGTTAACAGAGCATGTATCGAAGCTGATCGAACATTGCAGCTGTCACACATTGACTGACGATTCCTAAGTGATACAATTTACATGTGGACAATGTCATGAGGGTTAACATTTCATTATCAACCACAGCTGGATGAAGGCCTCTCCAAGACATTGCCACGTGTCATGGTCCTGGGATATTATAATCTGCTTAGCATCTACATATGAGCTGATTAATGTTAACATTAGCATTCGTGAACATTGGTTCAACAGAGTCAGTTATTAGCTATTGCCGCCGCATAATATCATTAGATTTTAATTACAGGACAATTAAAAGATAACATTTTGCCTCGCGCACAATGTTCTCCCGCCGCTGCATGCGAGCATGCCGTTTCAGAGAGAGGCTGAACGAATGTCCCATTGCACACAGCGTGTGAAGTGTCCGGGTGTACCCACACTTTACCCCACCGCAAAAGATTCGGCTGACCATTTCACAGCATTGCACTTATGCAATGCTGGGACATGGATCCAATTATAACAGAGTTAACGATTAACTGACTGCAGACGGTTCTCTGCTGTGCATATGTTTCTCAATGCATGACAAAGCTCTGAATGGATTAATTAGGAGTGATACTTTTTCTCATAATTGCAATATCAGTCACCCGTGTGGCATTTAATTCAGATTAAGCATTCTTCACACGCACAAACTGGCTCTCTTTGACTGCCAGCTAGAACAAAAGCTGATACACATAGACAATCCAATCAGGTGCCTCGGCAGTAGAGCGAGAGGCCTGCAATTGGAAAGTTGTGAGTTCAAACCCTGAATGTGGCATTGATTCAGCCCGTCATCCCTCTCTGGCCGATAAAAATAAGTACCAATTTGTTGGCAAGTCTACGGTGCCTGTCTCATGCATAGACTCGTCATTGGAATGTGGAATTTCCACCTCTGGCTCAGGGCGGTAAATGGGAGACAAGCACCACATCATTGTCTTTGTTTTTTTCGGTAAAGTCACGTAGGTGAAAAAGAAAGAATTTTTTTTTTATACCGACGTGACTTTACCGAAAAAACCAAAGAGTATGAATCCTTGCAGTCACGAAAACTTCAAAATCCACCACCTCATTGCTCATTTGAGCTGCACATTTATTTGACCTCACTAAATTGGCCTGGCATGAACTCTATTGTCAAGTCCAAGTGACGTCTTGGGATAGCCAGTTTGCGACATTGTTTCCAATACTGCAGGTATTACGCGATACCAAGATCATGGGGAACATTTTTCGTAGTTTGTTGTCCTTCCCCCCGCACCTCCGATTAGCAGGGTAGGCTACGTACGGTGCCAAAGAAGTTCAACGTACACACAGTGCAACAATGCCTTGTAATGCCATTATGAAATTAATTCACTGTTCATAAGCAAGATAGTGTTTATACATGTATTTATCCTGCATTTCAAAGAAATGTCAGCTCCTATCTGGTATATACATATATATACTGTATGGCTATTCATATCAATGGGTGATGTATTTATGCAGAAATATTACGGCAAGACCCACCAACAGGTATAGTGCATTGCATTGGGAAAGTTAAATAGGTATTGCGGTTCAGAGTACCACCACTCGCAATAATTTTAAATCTAAAATAGAACAGATGGACTGATGGAGTGTGAGAGGCAGGGGCATGGAGATGAACGAGAGGGCACTTTCGTGATAGATGGGATGCGATGATAGCCAACAATAGAGGACTGCTGCTGCTGCTGCTGGAAGTTCTTGGGACCCAGAGGTCTCTGTAATGAGGCTGGACAGGAAGGCGATACCGATGTTGGCCATATTCTACTCTTGAGCGAGACAAACAAAATCGAATGTTGCACGGCGACCGAGAACACGACCTTGATAGAAACATTGTCGAAAAAGAACAGTGTCAGAAAATTGATTGGTATTCAGGTGTTGACCTTAGATGTCCCGCCGGCAGCATGCGAGCACACGCTGATGAATATGACAACGTAAGGAGTGTGGCTCCTCTAGCTGTTGTTTTGTCCGCACGTTTTGAATTTGAGGCATCAGACTCTGTCGACCTAAATTCCGATGGGGTGGCCTCGGGAGCCCGTGACCTTCGCTTGTGTTTGAACGAGATCAATGGCTTTATTTTGCCTTTTTGGACAAAGCCCTCATCCCCAGGAGCTTTGAGATCTATGTATAATAATAACAAGTTTGTTTTGTGAGTCTTAAGTATTTTTCCCCCTGTTTAAATCTGTTCAATACATTTTCAAATTCCTAGTCACTTAAATAAGCAGTTAGTTCTCTAACTGCTGATTTAGTTCTCTGCGCATTTGGTTTATAACAACTGTGCGGCACTTTGTAGTTCGGTAACTATTTTTTTTGTCTTCGTTGAATTCATAAACAGTTATTATTTGGGTCGCAAAAAAAGTTAAACATTATATACACGGTACAAAAAGGGTCGTCCAACAGTCGACTGAAATTGCTCATTAGGAAAGCCGCTTGGTATTTATGTGTTTGGAAAATTAATGTTGGCATTGAGTGTCTTGAGGAGCAGCGGGATGGCGAGAGATCAGATGACTGACTGCACTTTGCGAGGAGGTGCTGAGTGTGGATGGACTGGATTAGGGAGAGGTGCCAAGTACTGAACTGAGTTCATGGGAAAGGGCTTGCTCTTGGCTTCTCAGTTAACCTCCTGTCATGCCCTGCGCTCTGACTCCTACATCAGGTGGAATTATTAACACTGCCACCAGCAGCCCCCTCTGTGCCTTTCGCCACTCTGTATTGCCAAGGCTGTTCGTTGAAGTCCGGAGTATTAGCGCTGTAGAGCAGGCAACAACGCAACTTTCGTCGGTTGAAATCGATTTTTTTATGCGCTCGACACATCCATCCGATTGTGCGCTTGAGAATCGATTATTTTATCGTGGAATGTGTTGTGCGTGACTGGTTCACGTAAACTCTACAGCCGCGGGGCACATTACATTGAGTGTAATGGCAAAAAGATAATTTCCCGAGTCGGACCAAGTCATTGAATTGTGATGGGTGGAGGGAGGTAAATCGTTACTTCCTTAGTTGGAGTGCAGTGCATGGCTTATGCATGCACAAGAGGAGTCAAGATAGTTTTTGCAATGAGGAATTAAAGTGTGCGCCTGCTCCCGCATGCATTGTTTCATTTATTTTTTGCAGGCTTGACGATTCATGCACATTTTATATTCCATGGCTAATGTGTATAGACGGAGATTGAAAACCCACCTAAATATCCTGGCATCGCTTTCTCTTTGGAGTTTCATTCCTAAACGATTGAAGACGACAAAGACAGCAGGGGCTTGCGAAGCCACAGCACTGCCGTAATTCTCACAAACATTAATCGGTAACACGTGCTTAATGCGTTTTGACTATGTATTTTATATAACACATAGTGTCATCTAGACGGAACAGATACATATTTTTCTAGAAATGCTTTGCTTTCTTCTCTCTCTCTCTTTCCTTGTGTTAGCGTTCAAAAATTCCTCACTGGAAAAACTGGCATTAAGTCAATTTTGCACAAAAAAACACTTGTCAGCTGTCTTGAATGCCTTCCTTGAAATACTTTGCACATAAAGAGCTCAACATTTTTTTTCCACTTTTGGGGAGGTGGCTGCTGCCGCTGCTGGCTGGAGCAAGCGGACAGGGAATGGGTGACCTTCTGCTTGCTGTATCCCCCTCCCCCCTTCGCGACCCCCCCCCCCACCAGCCCCCCAACAAACCTACGGAATGTCCACCTGCTGTGCATTCACATTCACACCATCGTCTCCTGGTGCAGTGCAGTCCGGTGTAAAGCTCTGCCAAGATTTATCTACTGTCTGCCACCATTACAGCTGTCCCCTGACAGGGCTAACCAGTGTCACTGCACGACAGCCACAGCTCCGTCAGTGTGGGGGGGGGGGGGATGGGGGGGGGTTCGTGTTCGTCTTCACTTTTAAACAGCTGTTCAGTGACAGGGCTAACTGGTGGTGGCCCGAGTGACAGACACATCTCCCAGCACTTCGTCTAAGCTTTTTGTTGGATGGCTTGACGGCAAAAGAGACAAAGCCAGAGCAGGGCGAGGGTGAAGGGCCCATCCATCACTTGTCACGCCGCCGCGGCCGTGCTGAGCCACTTGCAGCGTGGCCCCCTCTCGTCACGCCGAAGGTCACCGCAAGCCCCCCCCCCACCCCACCGGGGTGCTTCCATTGCGTCCCGCAGCACTGACAAATTCAGTCATTGAAAGCGGGGCAGCTCTCGGCACGCGCGAGCGAGACGGCCGTCCGGAATTGTGCGCCGAGTCGCATTCTTTTTGCTGAAGGCTGGCATTGCTGTGTCGTGGTCGTGCTACGATTCCAGATGAGGTGGTGGGGTTTTTTTTCTTCCACAATGGACTGCTGTTCGCTTTAGCCCTGTGAATAATCTCTCGTTATTTTTTAAAGCCGCCGTTTTCTCAGGCTTCTTAAAAGGCTCTCCTGACGTGTCGCCATCTCACGCGCGTCCGCAATGCATTTGCGGCGCGGGACGCACCTGATCTTTATAACTCATAGGCTCAGCGGCAGTGGAAAGAAAGCCGGGAAAAAAAACCCCACGGTGTTGACCTTTCAACCCACCGCCATAAGGCCACAGGCCTGCTCGGCGAGGGGTCCTTTTGGTACCGTATAATACATGCGAACGGGGGTCATGTCCATCTGCCTTATTAATGTCCAGCCACATGCCTCGTTTGCTTTTTCCAGTGCCTCTTTTTCGGTTGTTTGCACAAGCAGATCCATGGCTGCGTGGAGTGACCATCCATCAAAGTGCCAACGTGGGTCCTTAGAACGTGCAGTGTTTGTGCCCGCCAGCTTTTGTGTGGGATGCTTCAATAGACCTGAGAACTTCATTCATAGTGCCTTGGAGATGTAACATTGTTCCACAGCTGGTAATCCTGGGTGCATCTGAAAGGAGATACCCGTTGCTTTGACCGATGAAGGTCACAGTCATTAAGCGACCTGTTATATGGCGTGCAGGGAAAATTGATTTCCTCCGTGGAAGTGCATATGTGGATTTCCACTGAGCTCGGTTATAAGGGATCCAGAGGTTGGATTTTTTCTCGCGTGCTGAATCGAGGTATTGCTTCCCTTGAGCAAACGCACCGACGTAATTTTGTCAAGTCATAATGCGGCGCGTGTGTTTGAGCGCTCTAATGTATACTTTGCTTGCATTACCTTTTCCGCCAGCCCTGAGGAGTCACGCTGGACAGTCCATCATCAACGGGAACTGGGCCATCGACCGGCCAGGAAAATACGAGGCCGCGGGGACGATGTTTATGTACAAACGACCGAACGAGATTAGCAGCACCGCCGGTGAATCCTTCATCGCTGACGGGCCGACGACTGACGTGCTGGACGTCTTTGTAAGTTGCACTCGTTTGTGTTATACAGGGTGCTTCAAAAACATGTTCACACTTACGTGGGACGATCGTTTTTAACGGAAAAAGAACGGATAATACGCTGTAACATAACTAATGTATTTCGATTTAAAGCTTTCGTGACTGCAGGGATTAATCTTCTTGGTTCTTTCGGTAAAGTCACGTAGAAGGGAAGTAATAAAATAATAAAAATAAAACACGGACCTGGTTTTCACCTGAGGACGGCTGCTTGCGTTGTGGCCGAAACGTCGTGAGAATTGTTTTATTATGTTTTATTTTTATTATTTTATTACTTCCCTTCTACGTGACTTTACCGAAAGAACCAAGAAGAAAACTAATGTATGTTAATAGCTTCAAAAAGTCAAAGAGCCTCCACTTGTTCACTGTCATTGTCAACACGTGCCTGGAATCTTCTCCAGGTGGTCTCCAGAGCCCGGAGGCACATTTGCCGTGGCATTGTTGCAAAGTCTCAGAAGTGTTAACATATTTTTGAAGCACCATGTATTTTGTTCGTCTGTACGTATGTTGAACTTCTTCTGCACCGTACGTAGCCAACCGTGCTAATCGTGGTGTGGTTTTTATCCAGAGTGCTCTGGTTTCCTCCCACACACTTTAAAAAAAGAACTGATTTGTGGGTGAATTAATTCATCGCATAGCCTGCTGATTCAAGTGACTTATGATTGATGCGTGTTTCCTGTTCATTCCACCGCATCTCTTGACCGCGTCTTTCAGTTAAGATTGGATATATTTTTGTCATTACGGGAAATTTAACTACTGTTTATATGGATATTGCAATGCAGATTATCGGAAAGGCCAGATGTAACTTTTGCAGATTTACTCGTTATGCTCTAAGGTACACTTGCAGCGATTTGCCTAGACGGACTCATGTTCCTTGTAAAACGACGTGTTCGTTTAACCGTATCACAATACAGAGAGGGCACTTCGCATTGCACCATGATCGTGCGGGTAGCATACGCCCATTTCAATGTTTTATTTTGTGCCGTAAATGTACGTTGTAAAATGTTTGCAAAAAGCAAACAATCCCTGAAGAGGGCACTTTTCTAATTGCCGATGCTCCGCTGTGCTCTACTTGTGTTTACGTAAGCCACAAACAGAGATCCACAAAACATTTCTCTGGCTCCCAACCAAATGCCAAGACGTCGCTCAGACTAAACGGCAGGATGCTTACACAAGCAAGCGCTTCTGCAGTCACAGGAGGAGCGGTGTTTATAGACGCTTCGTATGCTATGTGGGTTGTAATTGTGCTGCTCCACTTCAACAGATGATCTACCAGCAGTCGAACCCCGGGGTTCACTTCGAGTACGTCCTGCCGTCAGATAATGTGGTGAGCAGCCAGCTGGACCCGAATCCGCCCAATCACAATTTGGGTGAGCACGCCAGCACTTATAAACTTCCTATAAGCAGTTAATTATAAATATATATGTTCTGGGGGCGGGGGGGGGGCTTGCAACGGCGGTAAGGATGACGAAAAATGCAAAGAGTCATAATCTTGGCACGCGGGCTCTCACTGTACAGAATGTGGATATATTTTCGTAACATTTGGATTTTAACAGTGTAATTTGGCATGACTTTTGTGATGTTTTTTTGTTGCAATAGCATTTTACATGTCACTAAAATAGGAAGTTACTGGGGGAGCGGTAGCGCATTAGTTATAGCACCACACTGAATCTGTCGACCAGAGTTTGATTTCCGGCCGCGGCTAACAACAGTTGTGAGTGATATCTGAACCGACCTACGCTGACTGGCATGTATGATCAAACAACACCCACAAATGATGCAGTGATGCAGTGTGGAGTGGCCTTCATCCAGCAGTGCATTGACAAAGGGCTGTACAGTACAGTGAGGGAAAATAGTATTTGATCCCGTGCTGATTTTGTACGTTTGCCCACTGACAAAGAAATGATCAGTCTATAATTTTAATTATACTTTTATTTAAACAGTGAGAGACAGAATAACAACAAAAAAATCCATAAAAACGCATTCAAAAATGTTATAAATTGATTTGCATTTTAATGAGGTAAATAAGTATTTGACCCCCTCTCAATCAGAAAGATTTCTGGCTCCCAGGTGTCTTTATACAGGTAATGAGCTGAGATTAGGAGCACACTCTTAAAGGGAGTGCTCCTAATCTCAGCTTGTTACCTGTATAAAAGACACCTGTTCACAGAATAAAATCAATCAATCAGATTCCAAACTCTCCACCATGGCCAAGACCAAAGAGCTCTCCAAGGATGTCAGGGATAAGATTGTAGATCTACACAAGGCTGGAATGGGCTACAAGACCATCGCCAAGCAGCTTGGTGAGAAGGTGACAACAATTCGTGCGATTATTCGCAAATGGAAGAAACACAAACGAACTGTCAATCTCCCTCGGCCTGGGGCTCCATGCAAGATCTCACCTCGTGGAGTTGCAATGATCATGATAACGGTGAGGAATCAGCCCAGAACTGCACGGGAGGATCTTGTCAATGATCTCAAGGCAGCTGGGACCATAGTCACCAAGAAAACAGTTGGTAACACACTACGCCGTGAAGGATTGAAATCCTGCAGCGCCCGAAAGGTCCCCCTGCTCAAGAAAGCACATATACATGCCCGTCTGAAGTTTGCCAATGAACATCTGAATGATTCAGAGGACAACTGGGTGAAAGTGTTGTGGTCAGATGAGACCAAAATGGAGCTCTTTGGCATCAACTCAACTCGCCGTGTTTGGAGGAGGAGGAATGCTGCCAATGACCCCAAGAACACCATCCCCACCGTCAAACATGGAGGTGGAAACATTATGCTTTGGGGGTGTTTTTCTGCTAAAGGGACAGGACAACTTCACCGCATCAAAGGGACGATGGATGGGTCCATGTACCGTCAAATCTTGGGTGAGAACCTACTTTCCTCAGCCAGGGCATTGAAAATGGGTCGTGGATGGGTATTCCAGCATGACAATGACCCAAAACACACGTCCAAGGCAACAAAGGAGTGGCTCAAGAAGAAGCACATTAAGGTCCTGGAGTGGCCTAGCCAGTCTCCAGACCTTAATCCCATATACAATCTGTGGAGGGAGCTGAAGGTTCGAGTTGCCAAACGTCAGCCTCGAAACCTTAATGACTTGGAGAAGATCTGCAAAGAGGAGTGGGACAAAATCCCTCCTGAGATGTGTGCAAACCTGGTGGACAACTACAAGAAACGTCTGACCTCTGTGATTGCCAACAAGGGTTTTGACACCAAGTACTAAGTCATGTTTTGCAGAGGGGTCAAATACGTATTTCCCTCATTAAAATGCAAATCAATTTATAACATTTTTGACATGCGTTTTTTCTGGATTTTGTTGTTGTTATTCTGTCTCTCACTGTTCAAATAAACCTACCATTAAAATTATAAACTGATAATTTCTTTGCCAGTGGGCAAACGTACAAAATCAGCAGGGGATCAAATACTTTTTTCCCTCACTATATATCGAACAAATACGGTGACTACATTGTACGCTTTCAGATGTGCTTCTGCGGCCGTCTGGAACGCTCTTCCTTCCAATATTAGGAAGCCACTGAGGCTATGCACTTTTAAATCATGTAGATTCAAAACGCATTTCTGTAGAACTGCTTTTTGTGTTTAGTTTGTTGTCCTTCCTCCGTACATTCGATTAGCACAATTGGCTACATATGGTGCTAAAGAAGTTCAACATAGTTATTACTAATTTGTCCTAGTAGGGTCACATTGGTAATTGCATAAGTAAGTCATACTGGATAAGATTTATTTAAGTACATCAGAGTACCAGTGTTTAACATATATACACTAATGCAGTAATTATTTTAAATCTATGACTTGACAAAACTTTTAAGAGACGTGTTTTATAAGCTGTTATCGTGAAAAATATAAATGACATGTTACATAATAACCTGCAATATAATTTCATGGTAAAAAAAAGTATCACTTCAACCACTTAATATAACACATTTCATAACGTCTCATTTTCTGTACGGTAATTGATTTGCTGTAATTGAAGATACTCTCTGACTTGACCCCTAGCAAAATTGAGGTCGGCGTATAATGTGCCATATTCATGCGATGCTGCATGATTTCGCTTTGCTTCGTCTGTTTGCACGTAAAACCCATTTAACCAATTGGCACTGCAAGTGGGTTGACTTTGCATGTCTACGAACGATGTTGGCAATGCAGAGGAGGCGTACAACGGGCAGCTGTCGGGCTCAGCCATTGGAGGAGGAGGAGGAGGCGGCGGCGGCGGCAGAGGAGGGCACTCGACCGTTACCCACACTGCAACGGACCCTGCGGGCGGTCACCTGGGACCCGGGCAGCCTGGCGTGCCACCTGCGTCTCCCTGGCTCCGTGACTATAACTGGAAGAGGGTGGGCACCACGGAATGCTCTTCCACCTGCGGTAGAGGTGAGCCGTCCCACCCAGAAATTTGATTTCAGACGGATTTGTCCGGGTCGACAACCCAGAATTTATTTATTTTCCGCCGGGCACACCACATTTGGTACACCTTTCTCCCCGAGAGCTGAGGCTGCTCGTGAGCGTGCCAGCGACTCCTCCAGTCTAACAAGCGACCAAGAAAATATTCAGTTAGAAATAATGGCCTGGTTTTACCCGTGCTGAACACAGTAAAGGCAGCCCTTATGTTCGAGTAATACATTTGCACAAATCACCCACATGGCCCGAAAGCTACACGTGTGCAATGGCTTTTTTTCCTTAGGTGGTGTTTTTATTATTATTATAGCAAGTAATCCGAGGATTGATTCCAGCTGAAAGGATATTTTAAAGTACTGAGTACAAATAAAGTAATAAATATCTCACAATATTCGTCATCAACACTGCATTATAATCCGCCTATTCCAACATTTTCTGCATGAAGACAAATGTTGAGGCATGTTTTATGTTTGCTTGTGGACCACTGAAATAACTTTTTTTTCTTATTCATACAAATACATTTTTTTCAATAGAAATGTTTTGCACAGTTATAAATGAATTATAACTATGATGATTTGCAGCTGTTTTGCAGATTAAGGCCTTCCTTGTGGCATGTCATTCATGGGGGTTGTTGCAGCGTTGTACAAACATACACACTTAGAAACTCTAGTAATTCTTTATTCATCATCGTCAGCCTTGATTTATCTACTGCTGGATGAAATCCTCCCAAAGCCATTGCCGTCCCTCATGGGCGCGCAATACAACAATTTAACCAGCTTCGCATAAGCTGATTTCACTGATAAAAATATTTCCCTTCAAATGTATAAAAGGCCAAGATCTGAGTTCGATTCCCGGTCACGAATAACGTCAGTGGCAGGCGATAGCGCAACCAGTCCTGGGTTTCACATTTCACAACCCACACTGACCGGCGTGGTGAAGTATGGTCAAACGACCCCCATGACCAACACGGCGTGAAGGAGGCCTTCATCCAGCAGTGGATTGAGAAAGGGCTCTAAATCGTTGTTTTAATTATTACTACTACTCCTACACAAATGCATGTTTGTAGAAAATGCAGACAGAAATGCTATTCACCACTGGTCGCTTCTTTAAGCACATTGTTAAGCACGTGTTTTAAAAAGGGATGCTTTCTCGTCTGGAATGTACGGTATGTAAACGCATAGCATGAGCATCGCAAAAACGTACACAGCTATGCGAAAACTATTTCTACTTATTTCGATTTAAAGCTTTCGTGACTGCAGGGATTCATCTTCTTGGTTCTTTCGGTAAAGTCACGTAGAAGGGAAGTAATAAAATAATAAAAATAAAACATAATAAAACAATTCTCACGACGTTTCGGCCACAACGCAAGCAGCCGTCCTCAGGTGAAAACCAGACGGACCTGGTTTTCACCTGAGGACGGCTGCTTGCGTTGTGGCCGAAACGTCGTGAGAATTGTTTTATTATGTTTTATTTTTATTATTTTATTACTTCCCTTCTACGTGACTTTACCGAAAGAACCAAGAAGATATTTCTACTTATGGTTAAAACAATGACAGTTAATAGTAAGCACACCACAGTATTTAGAGAACATTATTATCAACAGCTGTTTACTTTGCTGTGCACGTGTGGTGTCTGCGGACGTCCACGATAGCCCCACTCGCGTACCCATCGCTCCCTGACCCCTTGACCCTCTTGTACTCTCTGCCCTTGACTCTCTGCTGCTGCTGACCTCACACGCCGCGCCGACGTGAGCTGCCCCGATGCAATATTTTAAATCAAACGCCCTACTCGTTTCAAATCCATTTATTGGGTTTCTATGTATTAGATTCAAATTTTATTTGCAAAATCGATGGGGTCACCTTACACGTGATTTTCCAAAAACAGAACCTTTTTGTGATAACGATGAAAATGCTTAAGTTATTTCATATTTTATTAATTAAATGCCTTCAGAATGTACAACCATGTATCGTTTGGTTGGTAACCAGGAGGTCTTGGGTTCGATCCTGACCCTGACGCCTGCTGTATATTTGGAGTTTGCGTGTCTCTCTCTCTCTCTCTCACCGTGGTCAGGTGGATTTCACTGCAGGTCATCCGGTTTTTCCCTCCACATTTAGAATCAACAACATGCTTTTAGAGTATTTGGCCTCTACACATTTCCACGCGATAAGCCACGTCGTTGAGCTATCATTTGTGGGCAGCCAGGTTGCTTCTGAAAAAAGAGCTACATAACTCAGTGGGGCCTTACCTGGTAAAATTAAAATAAAATTATGGAAATGGCAAAGCCTTCGGGTGGTGTTCATCCAGCAGTACTATTGACTGTGGCTGACCGATGGTAACGATGGTCAAGCGGGGGGGGGGGGGGTACAATGTCCCGCTTATTGTGATGGAGAACCCCGGCGACCATTTTGCTTTCCCCCCGTCCCCCCCCCCCCCCCGCAGGCAAACAGCTGCCGGTGTTCCGCTGTGTGAGGCGCACCACCCAGGAGGAGGTGTCCGACACCAACTGCGACTCGTCGTCACGGCCACCTGAAGAGGAGGAGGCCTGTAACGTTCAGCCTTGCCCCGCATTGTGAGAGCCCCCCCACCCCACCCCCTGTCTCCCCCCATTGAACGGTCACCATTCGGTCGTGGTGCCAGCGACGATGATGATGACGACGCGTCAGTTGAACATCGATTGACGTTGCTCACGAGAAGGTATATTGTACGCGTTCCTAACCCAAAAAGCCTTTATTATCATTCATATTGGTCGCGAAAGCCTCCGTGTTAGATTGATTAATATTTAATTCGCACCCTCACGAGATACGTGCGTTGTCGCGTTTCTAAGAATCGACGGTTTGTAGATGTTGTACGTGACGGGTTCAACGTCATCCCTGCAGCCACTAGAGGCACTATCATTCATACCGATTCCAAAACAAATAATTGATTACTCACGTGAAGTGTGACCCTGAATGGAGCAACATCTGGCAGGTGCGGTGGGGGTGAGGGGAGATGGGGGGCGGGGAGTGGATGTTTCCACCCGTTCCACAGAGTAGATTGTGGTTCGTTATAATTGCTGTTCCAGGCCTCCGTCTGGGTGGTGCACCTCAACACAGCAGTTACCGCAGTGTGACAAAAATTAAATTACGGAATTGAACCATGACCCTGAATTGCAACAATTCATCAAATCGCCTAGGCGCCAGGGTTGAATAGCTCATCTTCCCACCCTGACTGTTCAGTGCGCAACAGCGGTCAACAGTGTTTTTTTATTTACAATGTTTTTTCTGTTGTCACCGTCGTGCCAGCTCACCACAAATCAGCAGCAAAAAATGAGCACAAAGTATACCTTCAGGCGTCTTTCTATCATTTCCTGGTTCAGCCAATGGCCCCGTTAACTGCCAGGCAAGGCCCTTAAAATCCCACGGTAGTTCTCAAGTTCTGACTGCCCCACTCATAATTTACAACTTTACAGAAATCTATTTTTTTTACATTACATCTGCTTCGGATCAGACTTCCTCTAGAAGGAAAAACTCTGGATTAAACTAAAGTGTATTTTGTGGTCGTATTTTTTCTCTATGAAATATAAGCAACATGTATGTCATATATCATTGTTTAGCATAGCAAGTTTCATCAACACAAGCCTTCGCGATTACATTTTAAAGTTGCTTGATTTGTATGTGTAGCTGTACACAATATCTGGTTAATGTTCTACGTATTTACACGAATGAATAACAAATCTGTGCGAAAGTTATTTTGTATAAGTACAGCTGTCTCTCGGGATCTGGGAGAATTGTGAATAAAATGTCTATTTGCATCACAAAGCCAGAGTGGGTAATTAATTTCAACAACTACAACTTGGCGTTTTTATAGCTTACAGCCTTACAAAACAAGATTATAGTGGGAGGTCTCTCCATATCTGCTGCTGTTCTCGAGTCTGGATTATTCTCCTGCTGGCCATCGTTGCTGTTGACTCCATGCCCTTGTTCATGTTCAGGCTCACTATTCCGTTATTCTCTGCTTATAAATAACTATTTCTGGTCTTTAAAATATATATATTCAGCATAACTACACACCTCCATTTCCCTGGATTGCTCATATCCCACTGTTTTGCACAACGTCTTGAGACACGGTTGTTGACAGACGCTCTATAATGAAAGTTGTATGCGAATGCCTTTGACCAAATCTCCCAGAATATTCCCAACCTCATCAGATTTTTCAGGATAGTGCTACGCAGGGTTGAGCTGGGATAGTGCTGAGATGGGCGATCACCACGCATTAACAAAAAAAACAGGTGTTGTAGGCTGCAGCAGGGCTCCGTTGTTAACAGGGGGCAGTGTATAGCAACATTCTTTGTTATACGGTACTATGCTCCAATGTCTATGCTCCCCATCTTTGCCGACCCGCACTGCTCAGCGTAGTGAAGTATGGTCAAACAACCACGACCTCTCATAGCTTGGCCTCTCGTTGTTTGGCCTCTCATGGCCGGGTGGAACCCCTGCCCCGTGCGGAATGTCACATGACCCTGGCCTATCCCCCGCACCTCTGATTAGCATGGTTGGATACGTACGGTGAAAAAAAACTTCAACATACATACACGACAGCTTGTACAGCTTGGGGAGTATCTCATCCTCATCCAGCCATGAATTGGCAAAAGGGCTCTCTGCGCCGGTGTTCGTCGTTGCAAGGCCCCGCGGGCTACTGTCGGCCCCTGGTGGCCTTTAGTGCGGCCCCTGACATGCGGCCCACGGCAGTACGCAAATGGTTAAAACACCCCCCACCATCACCATCGTGCTGCTGTCAAACCCAGATGGCGACAAATGGTGTCGCAGCCCTCGCACGCAACGACGATGTCTTATCGGCGAAAGTGGGCCCCCTCTGAAAATTAGTGAAGAGCCACTGCTCTACGTGTACAACGTACATGTGCCAACGCGAGTGAGTGTGAAGGACACGCTGTTCTCTTTCTATCGCCCGCTCCCTCCCTCCCTCCCTCCCTCTGTCTCTGCAACCATGTCCCACGCGATCCTCTTCGCGGATTTTGCAGCTGGGACCTGGGCGAGTGGTCCGAGTGCAGCAAGACGTGCGGCACGGGGAACCAGCACCGCCAGGTGCTGTGCCGCCAGGTGTACGCGGGCCGCGTCACCACGGTGCAGCCACACCGGTGCCGCACGCTGGAGAAGCCCGAGACCACCACCACGTGCCAGCTTAAGATCTGCAGCGAGTGGCAGACCCGCTCCGAGTGGAGCTCCGTGAGTAGCTTCGTGGTTTCCTTCACCCCCCCCACCCCCCCCCCCCAAAAAAAACCAATTGAGGTACACAACACAGTGGATATGAAAGTGGGGAGGTTGACACCAGCACAAGCAAATTACGGATTACAGTGCAATGAAAACCCGACTAAACCGCATGTTTCAACACACTGCCTCAATAAACTCTACCCAAGCTCTGATGCCCCTCTGTAGGAGAAGAAGAAAAAAAAAGTGTGGGGGGAGGGAGGAGTGCCTAAATGCCGCTCATGAAAGCTCTTACGAATCAATTCCCATAGAAGGAGAGGTAGTGAAGGGATTCCATGAGTAGCTTCGTGTTTAAAACAAAAAAGTTTGCTCGTGAACGTTGCCCCTTGCGTGAGTAGTGGGGCAGTGAGCCCAAACCGCCTTCTCTCTCCCCTGCCCCGTAGCCACCAGGCCTCGGTGCTTGTCGTCCGCGGAATATCTGCACCCCCCCGCCTCTCTCTCCCCGTCACTCGCTTTGTACCAGGCTCTTGTTGAATAATAAGAATCATAAGCAAAGATGTTTATGGCCCAATAAGCCATGAGAAACAAATGCTGCTGGGCGACATGAAGGAAGTTGAGCTCCGTACAGTGAAATGATAATAATTATCGAGAGCGGATATTTACTATAACATTATAAATAATGATCGATATAGGAAGAGAGAGTTTCAGCCAAAGACATGCCATTGGGCAAAGGACTAAAGAAGAAGCGATTAACTGACATACTAACTAGTTGCTATGAAAGATGGTTCAGAAGCATGGACATTGACACAAGAAAATGGAACATAAGTTCACACAGGTGAGGGGCGCATGGGCTACAGAACACAGGCTAAAGACGTTTCGATTCATATGTGATACATCATGGATTCATGTGACCCCTGCACCCACTAAGTGGCTGCTACATTCATCACAATGTCGAATTGTGACCCTGAATGGTGATAATTGAATTCCCAGGTGACATTATTTGGAACTGCTGTTAATCGTGGTCAGGAATTTAACTCAAGTTGCTAGGTTCAAAGTGAAGTGTGTTAACCACTATGCCACTGCCCCCCCCCCCCCCCCGAATACCCATATTATTAATGTTTAAGTATGTGTATTTAATTGTACGGTTATTAAAGGATTTTTGTTAAATGCAACACTGCCATATTGCATACTGTGAAACTGACACAACATGCAAAACGTAAGTAAACGTGGACCAAATGCGGAACGGCAATGAATCGGCAGAGTTCGAATGAAGGTCGTTAAAATGGCAACAATTTACGAAGCATCTGAATACAACATCTTAAGAATGCGGTACGAGAAGAGCAGCGTGCACATCATGACATTTACGGAGGATGCTTGGGAACGCAGGTTATGCGCGCGTGTGTGGGTTGAGCGGTAGTGTAGCGGTTAGCGTGCTGCGAACCCGGCGACCCGAGTTCGATTTCTGCTCACGGCCAACACCAGTGAAGATTATCTGAACCGGTCCTGGGCCTTCCCTAGGTCGACTCAGCCTCAAATGAGTACCAAGTGCGGTGTGTAAACGTCGCCACTGGGGAGACAAAGGCGGTCAGACGTGGTGCTGGCCACCCACCCCCTCACGTGCCGTTCATAGGTGCTCGCTAACAGCACTTATCCCAACAGTCTGTTATGGCGACACGGGGGATTTTCGTCGCTCTTTCTTTGTTCATCGCGCGTCTCGTGGCAACTCCGCAGTGCTCCGTGCCGTGCGGCCTGGGCCAGCGGAGCCGCGACGTGAAGTGCGTGAGTAACCTGGGCGACGCCGTGGACGACGGCGAGTGCAACATGAAGCTGCGTCCCGCCGACAGCGAGAACTGCGACATGGGGGCCTGCGCCAAGAGCTGGTTCCTCACCGATTGGAGCGAGCGGGTAAGGCCATGGGGCCACGGTTCACGGAGCGGGTTTGGGGGCGGGAGGGGGGGCAAGGCAGAATAATATTGAATTATTCAGCAAGAATGACACAACGGGCTTAGTTATTTTGAACTGGTCTCAATCCTCCTTTACTCATTTAAGGATGAGGATTTGCGGTTATTGAGCCCCTAAACACCACGGCATCTTAAAGTGCTTTACCTAACAAACAAACCACTATAATACAATATTGCCAGCTTGGAAATATTATTAATGTAAATGTGAAATATTTAACGTTTTACCATATCATGAATGTCTTTTCATCCACCAATACAGACTTAAACTTGGACGTGCGATTTGCACATGAATGCTATACGCTGCAGAGATCCACCAATAGTTTGCATAGCATTTTCAATAGTCTCAAAAGATACACACGATGTAATTTGCCTGACTTTTATTGTATAGCCAGAGATGGATGCTGCCCCTTTTCCACAGAGCATTTCTTGGATAAGTGTTTGGCTATTTCATCATATATATTTCATGAAAAATCTGGCTACTTCATACAAATCTGGCAAAAGGAGCCTTTGTCCAACACGGTCATTAGCTTAAGAGTTTTGCACCTCCCATAGCTCTTTAAGTGCCCCAGATGTCTCCAAAAATTCTAACGAGAGAAATGCTTTACACAAGTGCCATGCTCGGGCCAAAGTTGTCTCTGTGCCATTGGCTCTTCCGTTTTACACGCACGAACGTGAGTTTAACGACCAGGGCGAAACGTTACGCACACCGGGCGATACCTAAGCAAGTGGTGGAGGCATGCAGGAGCTTGAGCAATGAGCTCTGTCTGCAGGGAGGACAAGAGCGCACGCCCCTAATGATTTAATAAAACAGCTGTTTCACACCTGTGGGGCAAGACTCTGCGTGGCAGTCTGCTAAACGCTCCGGGGTGTTTTGTGGCCCAGACAGGGGTCTGTCGGGAATTTTTAGTCTAGAAGTTCCCCGCGTTTTTCATTCCTTTGTAGTTATGCATTATTTAATACCTTCGTTGGAGGTAACAAAAAAAATAACAGACTTGAGAACCGACGGAATCGTCGTGCCAATACACGCCGTTAATAAAACTTCCACGATTCACAAGTGCCGTCCAGTTTATTGGCTGCAAGGTCAGTCTCGAATTCTCTCTCGAGCACGTGCAATCCAGTTATTAACAGTACTGCTGTTGTCCTGTTCATTATGCATCTTAAATAACGCAATACATATTTGTATTCCAGTGCCTGGTACAGGCAACTTTTGGTAATTGTTAATCTCCTCGTCGAGTCTCTGCTACGTAACGAGCACAAGGCACATCGTAGTGTGAAGATGCAGAGAGTTAAAGAATGCTTTAATTTTAATTGCCTGCTTTCGTGATGTGCGTGTGCGTACATGCACGCGCACACCTATGTATTGGTGTGGGGGACCAGTCGTGTAGTGGTTAGCGCACTGCCTTATGATCACAGCAACCTGAGTTTGATTCTTGTTCACGGTCAACTTCAGTTACAAATTACTGAATACAGTCCTGGGCTTCTCCAAAGGTTAACTGAACTTAAATGGAAAAATGTAATACTCAAACAATACACCTCCTTTACATTTACCTGTTCCTCCACGTAGATAATTAAAGTTTCCTTTACATATTCCCATAAGATGCACAGCCTTTTATAAGTGCATCATTTCGGCAGCATTGGTGCAAAACAAGCAGACTCGGTGTTGACATTCATTGTCTCATCAGCAGCGTCACCTTTGCTTGAACCAATGCTGGCAAACTGCCTGATATTAACAGGCAATCAGCAGAGGGGCAACAGAGGCTTGGCCACACCGCGCCCTCGTGTGCCGTGCCCGCTCCCGTTGTCGCTTGCTAACTTGCACTTGCCCCAACAGCCTGCCGAGGCTATACACAGGACCTTTGTCTTTGTTCCACGTCAGTGCTCGGCGGACTGCGGCGAGGGAGTGCAGTCCCGCTCGGTGGTTTGCCTGATGAACCACGTGAACAGCCTCCCACTGGAGGGCTGCTCCAGCGACCAGCCGACTGAGAGGCAAGCCTGCAACTACGGCAGCTGCGAGACCAAAGTGGAATGGTTCACCGGGCCCTGGGGACAGGTAACGGCCGCGCTGAGAACACGTTTCTCATTAATAAAGGAAGTAAGGGGCTGGTGGGGAGGGCTGGCAGGGTTACGGATGTATGGAGAATAATTACCACCCAGTCATAACAGAAAAAGTGACCTCTTGCGTAGGGCTTCGCTGTTGTGCTGTGTATCCCTCTGAATTGTTTTTTTGGGCTGTACCTTTAAGTCGTTTCTGAAGCTCCCAGAACGTGGGGTAAAATGTCGGACATCATGCTGAACAGCGCGTGGCACAACCTGAAAATGCATCAGAGAGAAAGAACGACACTCCCCCCTTGACGCCATTAAACGATGAAGACAACTGCAGTTATTTGGGCACATCCATAGATCCAGCAAATGTATCCAAACTATCCTGCAAGATACCATTTAGGGGACTTGAAAGGGAGAGCACTTAAGGAAGGATTCTAAACATCATAGACTGTCTTCTTGTTTTATTTTTTATTATTTTATTATTTCCATTCTACGTGACTTTACCGAAAAACCAAGAAGATTAATCCCTGCAGTCAAGAAAGCTTTAAATCGAAATTTCATCGTAGACTGCTTCGGCTCATATGCCCAAAACTCCAAGTAGCCAGAAACAAATAGCATTATTCACGGTGTAATACATAAGTGTTGACACGAGTGACTATGTCTGATGAATTTCTGATAATTAACATAAAGCATTAGAATTGGTTTATCGATTCAAGTTGTCCGCTTGGCCACGTCCGCAGTGCTCCGTCGGCTGCGGCAACGGCACGCAGAGCCGGGACGTGATCTGCGTGCAGCGGACAAACGGCTCCTTCTCCGCGATGGACCGCGACGCTTGTGCCGGCCTGGCCAAGCCGCCGAGCCAGCAGCCGTGCCACCTGCGTGCGTGCGGCGCCCGCTGGTACACCACGGCATGGAGCGCGGTGAGCACCGTCGGTCGGTCGTTCAGCAGCAGCAGCAGCTGGCTTTAGCTGCCGGCAAATCCTGAGAGCCACATGGGGGGCTGTTGTGAGTATAAAAAGCGGCTCCGAGGTGCACAGGCGTGGATTAACTAACAGGCAATCCATTCACCCGTGCAGAATTTATGAGTCGTTTTTTTTTAAACAGACGAAATAAATATATAAATGTAAATAGGTGATGCTGGGGTGTTTTTTTGTCGCTTTACAATTGAGGTTAAAACATGTGCTACCAACCAAAAGCAATTTCAATATTTATTTTACTTTAATTTAACAATCATATAAAATATATACGAGGTTGAGTGGTAGTGTAGTGGTTAGTGCATTGCGCAATGGGCTCTTGAGGCCCGAGTTTGATCGTCGGCCAATCCTTACCACAATAACGATGTAAATTTACGTGCCATCTAAATGCGACCACATCTTTAGGACCTTAATAAGAATTGAAACAAAACTAAACAAAAGTGGGAGAGAGAGAGAGAGAGAGCAACACCGTGGCACAGCTTGGGATGAACCAACCAGGGTCTAGCACGACAAGAAACCCTCAGGACGGTTGGGGCAGCTAGGGGCAGCAACGACAAAGTCACCCAGGGCATCCTTGGGGGTCCTTCCTTCACCTCGCAGCTACAAGCAATATCTGAACTTGGCCTGTGCCTTCCCTTTACCATTACTCCCCCCCCACCTAATCACCTCCGATTAGCTACATAGGGTGCGAAATAAGTTCAGCATACAGAAGTAACAAACAACAAACCAGGACTGATACTGCATAGGGAAGTCTTCATCCAGCAGTGCGTCGTCAACGAGCTGTGAATTATGATTTATAGTTCGTGCATGAAAATATGCATTCCTGTTTTGGGTGACTTTGATGAATTATACGATGAAGCAATAATGTTGAGTCTTCCGCACTTCAGCATATCAGCCAAACAAGCCTCAATGCCCCTCTCTTTCTTATAGGCCTACCTGGCATCAGCAATGGATAACAAATGTCTTCGATGCTGCCAAACTCAGCGAGCCGAAATGATTGGTGAAGTTGCGTCCAAAAAAATCTAGTTGATTGCTCACAACCTGGTCGTGTGCCTGTTCCCCGCATTCCCCCAAACCAACCCCCCCACCCCTTGCTGCAGTGTTCCAAGTCGTGCGAAACCGGATTCCGCGTGCGCGAGGTGCGATGCCTCGATGACAGCATCGCTCCCAGCAGCAGCTGCGACGCCGAGCTCAAGCCCAGCAACAGGGAGGATTGCAACACGCAAGCCTGCATCCCTGAGATCGGTGGGCCAAGTTTTGTGAAGATTCTGGGGAAAAAGAACGACTTTTTAATAGGGTGTGGGGTGATCACATGGCGGGCAGCAGAGGGCAGCGCAGCAAAATACATTGTTGTAGTGTACCTCTATGCTTCCGCATCTGTGCGGATTGCCTTCACCTTACCCGCATTGACCAGGGTGGTAAATTGTAGTCAAATAGCCCCCATATGACCAGCAGAGGATGGAAAAAAGAGCTGTACCGGTACCCAGTTGGTCTGTTGCATTCTAACCCTTAAACCCCGGATTTTAATCTTGTTTTTGTGTATTTTTGCTCTGGTAGCTTTGATGAAGATGGAGTTCAGTTAATGGGGACTGAAACGCTAAAACAGTGCTGTTGTTCATATCAACGGAATCTAAGCACTGCGTAGGTGTACGCTGCCTAGAGCAATGCCGAATTAAAATTCACATGTTGTATGGTGTTGGGGATACTGCATCTGTCCTGTTGGCTGACAGCTTTGCAACAGACACCCAGTCCAATCTAACTTGCCTGGTTTAATTTCCCTATTGTGCCTGACAGGTGTGGCCACCAGAGATGTATCAATCGTGATGTATAAACCAAAGATTTTATGAACAGTGTGAACCATCCATTTAAGGAATAGCTACAATGTAGTCGCTGCAGCAGCAGCATATATTGAATATATATGCTGTGTTGTAAATATTATCCACTATTTTTGCGATACGATTCTCAAGAGCCTTGCTTAACTGGGACGAACATATGCGCTCAATAGTCGAAAGTATGAGCAGTGATTGCTTTTGCCCGAAACGTTTTACGTTGGTTTTCGATCGTCATGATATATCTTTTGTTTTAATGTACGCTCGTAACTTGAACTTCTTTTGCACCGCGCGCAAGCCAACGCTTGTGGCCGCACGCAGCGCACGCTGAGCAAACATCCAACCATGCGCGTGTCACCGCCCACGTTGTCTTTCCGCAGACGAGAACTGCAAGGACAAGTACTTCAACTGCAACGTGGTGGTGCAGGCGCGGCTGTGCGTCTACAACTATTACAAGACGGTGTGCTGCGCCTCGTGCACCCGGGCCGCCAACCGCGCCCGCCGCATCGGCCGGAGATAACGGGCCTCCCCGTCGGCACCCTCGGTCCCGCGTGGGCCCCCCAGCCTCCCCCCCCCCCCCCATCCCGTGGCCTCGGCCCCAACGTCGACGGGAGACTTCGGCAGCAGAGCGGCGAGCGGCGAGCGGCGACGCGTTTGCGGCTCCCCGGAGAAGAACGGATGACTTTTATTTCTGTGGAAACTGAGACTTGCCTCGAGGTTCATTCATCCGCAAGCAGTGAAGAACGGCGCACTTTGTGAAACAGATTGCGCGCCGCTGCGCTGCATATAACCGAACAATCAGTTGAAGGTCCACGGGGGTGGCTCGCTTTGTTTATTTCTGGATAGACATTGCCCCATAAGAATGGCTTTTATTTGTATTCAGCACATATACAGCATACGGTGTGCATATAAAGTAGCAGGAGGCCTTTACATATGAATTTGCATTACCTCATTCCTACTCCAATAACTGGGGCTCAGGCCAGTAGTAACATTAAGATTCGTCTAAAACGTACGCCCCCGCTATTGCATAAGTAAAAACAATCCGTATTAAATGCGTTTGCTTCGCTTGTGAACCGTTCCATGAACCCACACGTGTTTTAAGGAACCAGTGTTAAGGATGAGGCGATCCAACGTGATGATAATCACGGATGCAACGACATACATCACGCTTTCTCCCACTGCAGGCGATCTCACACGCCGCCTTTAATCCGGAAATGGGGGGGGGGGGAGACATGTATTTTATTGACACGAAGATATTTAGTTTTTTCGTGCGGCATTGCGGGTGCGAACTCCGCCAGAGGCTGGGATCACAGGCTGCATCACCCCGAAGTGCTGTTGGACAGTACAATTTAAATATTTGAAATCATCTTGTCACGATCACACCCCGGTTTGTGAGATTCTACAGCAGGGTTCTGATCCCCCTGCACCACCCCCCACCACCCCGACCGCTTCTCAATTCCCCCCACCGCTTCGGTTTGCCTCTGGGTAACGTGTGTTGTTGTAGATAATTATCAAGAACCGCCCATTAACAGTTGACATATATATTATTTCAGCAGCCACAACTACCTCTTCTTTAAATTTGCCGTCATGACACATATATGGTGCTGTTTTAGGTGCTGTTATATAAAGCTGTATTGTATTTCTTTTACGCTGTTACAATTTGCTGGTTTTGTTCTTTGTTTGCATTTGCAGCTGGGGAGGAGTGCAGCGATAGACGTAAATTAACAAAATAACAGTTCAGAAATACATTTTCTGTGCCTGCAACAGATTTCTTTTTTTAAATCCAATATTGGTGTGAAATGTCGTGCAATTGTATTTTTTCTTTATTGTCAACCGATGACGATTGAATTAACACACACGTTTCACGTTTCATCTACGTTACGACAGTGATGTAAGGTATTTCTAACGAGGGGCAATCAAATGTTACCACTTCTTGCTTCAAAGGTCAAAGGTTCCCTAAATGTTAAAGTGCTCTCAGCCATATTTAGCTTGGTGCCTTGTAAATAAATCTAGTAATGTTATTGTGAGCTTATATGAAAGCTAAGCCTTGCTTTTGTTGTTAATAATCATTTTGTACAATATTCTTAAAGGTTTTACCTTTAATTATATAGCCTTGCAATTATACACATGAACACAGTTATTCTTATACTAACATTTAGTAGTGCTACTGTTAAAACAAATTTACTTTTAAAAAAGCTACATTTACAATTATATTTTAAAGCTGGCAAAAAGTATTATAAATACTTTAATATAATGTTTTTTTTTACCTTCATTGACTCATTATCCACAGTTGTGTTTATGCTTTTCTTTCTTATAAGGCTGCACTTCTCCCCCCCCTCCCCCCCGAAAAAATAAATACTATTTTGTTAATGATTAATTTATTTTGTACAACTGTGTTAATGAACTGTTATGGTTGGATTTTGATGGATTCTCAAAACAAGAGGTATGGCGGGGGCCAGGTGGAGTGGGTAACAATGTATAACTCTCCTACGAAAATTAAATGCTCGGCAGTTCTAATCTGTGGCCTAACTATCGAATGTACCGGCAGTGCAAATACACCGGGAACCCTGGGCTGGTGGAGCCCAGTGGGCGACAAATACCAGGGAGGATTATTGGATGGAGGGCCTCATTTTATTCTTTGCACCAGGACCCGTGCCCGTCTGTTCTAATCTAACACCTATGCTGCCTTTTAACACTGCGACTGCATGCAAAGGTGAGGGCAATAGCTACAGATCTAGCCATGTATGATGTGTAAGTCTTAGCCGACCGTCATTCGCTGTTAGACATTAGGAACGCTGAAGATGTCACGTGCGTTTTTGGCCAGCCTGCTCGTATTTACATCCATTGTGACACAAATATGTACCGTACTGTAGATTGCGACTAAAGTCACTGAAAACAATCTACAAACAGGAAATAAACATTTGCAAAGTCACTTGTTGTTCAGTCTTATGTATGTGGTTGCATCAATAATTATTTTATATGCTCTGTTTTTCTGTGTGTGCATGTGTATAGTGCACGTGTGTGCGTTCATCAATATACGTGGCATTATTCCATTCCCTGTTGTAATCGCCTTCCCACTGAGTGGTCTCAGTTCAGCTAAACTAGCGCAAGTGCCACTATGGTGTCATCCAAAGTGTTGTGAATGGTCGCTATTCGGTTGCCACTGTCGTTGATATGTAATGAAAAAAACTACTACAAAAAACGAGCTCAATGACACATTATTATCTTCCAATGAGGATTTTGTGAGAACATGTGCAGTGCTTGTAAATGTAACATGTAGAAATTGTGTGTAGCAATCTACATATTGCCATATATACTATGCATATGTAATATATGCATATACATGCACTAGGTGAAATCACTGTTATCAGGTTCTCATGTCATCCTGGAATCATCCCATCTAAATGCAGTGCACCTGACCGTTATGACGCCACCAGTATGACGTGATGAGAGTTGCATTTAGATTGGGTCATTCCAAAAGGGCAGGGCATCTGACGTCTGTGCTATGGCCTCTGCGATTCAACAGTCACTGTGGATCATGTGTCTATGACGGATTGAATCATTTTCCCAGATGGAGAGGGTTTCTATCAATGCTCATTGTAAAAATAGGAGGCATCAGTTTCCCAGGTGAACTCTGCACAGAAGGCCAATGCTGCCTTGGCCAAGGCTGCCTGTTGGTGCCAAATATCAGCGAATCAAATGCGCACGTGCTTGGAGGTATTCCTTCAATTTCCCATTTTGTGTGCGAGTCTTAATAGGTGCCTGAGAAACTGATCTTGGTAGAAAACCTTTTAACCTTATTTTCTTTCACCAGGAGCCCATTATACAACCGTTTACGTCTGATCCTTCACTTCAAAGGTTGGCCCCATGCAGGGCACATAAAACACATGATCTAGGCACTTTGGGTGAAGCGGGCAGCTACTACAGCTTCAGTGCATTACAGCTTAATTTGCTGCATCTGGTCAGGAACGTGGGAAATCGCTATTCACAGCGTTGGCTCGCATTTTCTTCACGTGAATTTAATTGGCTGTTGTGTTTCAATTGTCCGTTACATGTAATTGTATTTGAGATGAGTCGTGTAAAAATTGAAAATGTACCCTTCGATACTTTCAGAAACTTTAAAACTCACAATGGTATTTAACATAATTGTATTCAATGTGCTGCCTATTTGAAAGTCTGATAGGCTCTCCTGCGCAACTTACATATTGATGGCCAACATGATAAGGCTTTATAATTAATTCTCAAAGGAAATGTGACGCCAGAGTTTCCTCTTTTGACTCGCAAATCAGGTAGAGCATGAAATTACCAGGATTTCACAACATTAAAACAAGCTTCCTGCTTTCCTGGAGGTTAACACTGCTGTCAAGGTTATAATGAGCAGTCTTTTCCTGAGCACTTTAACCTTGCGTGCCCTGCGGAAAGAGGGGGGGGGGGGGGACCCAGAGACCATGTTGCAGGATCACATTCTGTTGTTTCTCCGAGTCAGTCCTTGAGTAATGAAAGTAAGGTCACCAGTTTCTCAAGCTGCCTCCAAGAGTAATGCCAAGCCTTTTTGGTAAACGTTAATTTAATGAATTGGCTATCTCGAGCTCACTTGACAGATTGAAAGGGGAGATATTAAAACAAACATTTTACAGCGCTCCACTGAGGGTATTTATTTTAATTTTCAAGTTTGCTTTCAAGGAAATGTGGTCAATGGATGACAGTTGTTTTCATTTTCCACTCCAATAATTAAAGTTGAATATTGTATCCATGTGGCGCACTTCATGTGGTGTGGCAGATTGAACACTGCACTCATGCTTCCGATCTGATTGAGACAGTGTTGAGTTTTGATTTCCTAAACAGTGGTTGAAGTAATGGCATACATTTCCTACATCTATCCAGGGATATGAATGATGTTAGTGGAATAATTGTATTGCTTGGATCACTCCTGGGAGATTAACTTATGGTGCGACTATATTTTCAACACATCTGGACTGTATGAAAATGTTGGCTAAACCTCCCATCAAAATTAGAACGCCCTCAGTAATTAAACACATTTGTTCGTGTACAATAAATTCAGATTTTCACGCTTTAAGATATAATTTTCGTTCGTGTCATAAAAAATACATGCCCAATACGCTGGAACACGTGTGCAAGACGTTTTTCTTATTTTGCGCACGACTATTGTGAGGAAAATCGCACGAAAACAGTTTTTAAGAACAATTTCTAACATCTCTCGTCTGCACCTTGTAGCAAACATAAAATACACATACTGTACTGCATAAGCCAAGGAAAACTTTCCAGAAGTGTCCACACCATATTAGTGTACATGAAAATGTCCACACATGGCCCCGTGGCAAAAAAATATATCCCTCGATTGCCAAGTGATTAGGTCAAGACAAAAACAACTTTCGAAAATTGAGGTAAATTTTAAGTGAAAAATGAATAATCGCAGTTGTGCTCCTATTTGAGAGTTTTAACACCTTCTGATGGCAAACACATGTTCCATCCACACAACAACCTCACTTCTCCGCCCCACTCGTTCCTCCATCTTCACTCAAATGCCAACATCAGTGAATGGTTATTAAGGGGCATGTCTTCAATGAAATCCCTGGAGTTGTCGCAATTCCCATAAAACATGTTGAATGCACAGAAGCAGGTGGTGCTTGCGACTGCATATGTGCAGGCACGGAAATGCATCACACATGAGGAGCAACAGACGATGATGATGATAATGACACACCGAGGCCCGCTTCTTCTCCGGTGAATTTATGAATTTATAAACGTGATAAATAGGTCGATAGCGGCATTGTTGAGTGTGAGCACTGGGCTGTGACGTGACTGCATACACATAACCTAATGATGTGACAAAAGGCTATTACCACAATAATGTGCCAGCTTATTCGAGATGCATTATCTGATATCTCTGAAATAAATGAGTCAGACGTTTGCCTATTCTTCTGCAGTTTATTTATAAAAGTATTTCATATGAAACTCTTTTCACACGTATATTTTAGTAATTAATATAATTAGAGACTGCGGCAGACGAGTGGAGCGCTTACTGATAGCACTTTGTGAGAATTAACAATGGCGATATATTGGCAGAAATCGTATATGCTTAAGAGTTGCGTCACAGAGTCTTTTATCATCCCTTTTATCAGTTTTACAGCCGATTTGCGATGTCTTGGCATGTTCCAGCATTATTAATAGAGCAAGTAAATCAAAAATACCATAATAGAGTTTTTTTGGGGTTAGATCGCATATTTACGTATTTACGCGATCCAACCCAGAAAAAAACTTTATTATGGATGATATTTATATTCATGGTTATTTCGGTAAAGTCACGTAGAAAATAAAAATAAAATGAAAAATCAATTAAAATAAAAAGCAAAAAAATACAATGTTTTTTTTATATGAATTCCTGCGGTCACGAAAGTTTTAAGTCAAAATGGATGATATTGTTCGCGAAAACCTAAGCGTTAAACACATCAGAGATGGTTTACGAAAGTGAGTGGGCTTTGGTAGGACACATCGCTATGAAGGGATGATGGCCACGTGTGAGAAACTATTGACGAAATGGCAGCCAAAGTGTACGACCGCCGCAGAGATGGAGCGACAAGATCAGCGTATGTGAAGTAGTGCAAATTAAGCGTGCCATTGTGGGAGCATCCATACAGCAGTGGAGAGATCATGACTGGCAATGATGATGATGCTCATTCAATTTGGGCAAATCAACTCTCTTGCATCTCTCAACCTGGCACAGCTGCCAATAAGTGAATGGCAGTGGTGAATCTGGAGGGAAACCCTCTCTCAACCTGGCACAGCTGCCAATAAGTAACTAGCAGTGGTAAATCTGGAGGGAAACCCTCTCTCAACCTGGCATAGCTGCCAATAAGTGACTGACAGTGGTGAATCTGGAGGGAAACCCTCTCTCAACCTGGCACAACTGCCAATAAGTGACTGGCAGTGGTGAATCTGGAAGGAAACCCTCTATCAACCTGGCACAGCTGCCAATAAGTGAATGGCAGTGGTGAATCTGGAGGGAACCCCTTTCTCAACCTGGCACAGCTGCCAATAAGTGACTGACAGTGGTGAATCTGGAGGGGAACCCTTTCTCAACCTGGCACAGCTGCCAATAAGTGACTGACAGTGGTGAATCTGGAGGGAACCCCTCTCTCAACCTGGCACAGCTGCCAATAAGTGACTGACAGTGGTGAATCTGGAGGGAAACCCTTTCTCAACCTGGCACAGCTGCCAATAAGTGACTGACAGTGGTGAATCTGGAGGGAAACCCTTTCTCAACCTGGCACAGCTGCCAATAAGTGACTGACAGTGGTGAATCTGGAGGGAACCCCTCTCTCAACCTGGCACAGCTGCCAATAAGTGACTGACAGTGATTAATCTGGAGGGAAATCCTCTCTCAACCTGGCACAGCTACCAATAAGTGACTGACAGTGGTGAATCTGGAGGGAAACCCTCTCTCAACCTGGCACAACTGCCAATAAGTGACTGGCAGTGGTGAATCTGGAGGGAAACCCTCTCTCAACCTGGCACAACTGACAATAAGTGACTGGCGGTGGTGAATCTGGAGGGAAACCCTCTCTCAACCTGGCACAACTGACAATAAGTGACTGGCGGTGGTGAATCTGGAGGGAAACCCTCTCTCAACCTGGCACAACTGACAATAAGTGACTGGCAGTGGTGAATCTGGAGGGAAACCCTCTCTCAACCTGGCACAACTGACAATAAGTGACTGGCGGTGGTGAATCTGGAGGGAAACCCTCTCTCAACCTAGCACAACTGCCAATAAGTGACTAGCAGTGGTGAATCTGGAGGGAAACCCTCTCTCAACCTGGCACAGCTGCCAATAAGTGACTGACAGTGGTGAATCTGGAGGGAAAGCCCTCTCTCAACCTGGCATAGCTGCCAATAAGTGACTGACAGTGGTGAATCTGGAGGGAAACCCTCTCTCAACCTGGCACAGCTGCCAATAAGTGAATGGCAGTGGTGAATCTGGAGGGAACCCCTTTCTCAACCTGGCACAGCTGCCAATAAGTGACTGACAGTGGTGAATCTGGAGGGGAACCCTTTCTCAACCTGGCACAGCTGCCAATAAGTGACTGACAGTGGTGAATCTGGAGGGAACCCCTCTCTCAACCTGGCATAGCTGCCAATAAGTGACTGGCAGTGGTGAATCTGGAGGGAAACCCTCTCTCAACCTGGCACAGCTGCCAATAAGTGACTGGCAGTGGTGAATCTGGAGGGAACCATTCTCTCACCTGGCACAGGTTGCCAGTCACGTGGGTGGCAGCGCGTTCCCCGTTGCCCAGGGCAACACGCCTAGCCCCCCCCCGCCGCCGCCCCCTGGTAACGTCAACAACGACGGGGCGGGCGTTTTACATTTTCCAGCACGAGTGGGCGACATCGCCGCGCGTGATTGGTCGCCGACCGCGCACGCGCTCGGGCGAACTGACCAATCACGGCGCGTGCGGCGCGCTTATGCGTTGTGGGAAATGTAGCAGCGCCGCTCGCCCCGCCCCCCCGACTAAAGTTGTTGAGTTCCATGAACATTCAGAAGCCCCCGAACCCAATGGTGGCGGCTGTGTTTCATAGTGTGTTTTTGATTTTGTTGTTGGCTAACAAAAAGGTTCTAAAAATAATAGCGATACAGCTTTCGGCGAATGGTAAGTCTACGTTGAGAATGTTAGCGCTTTTTTTTAAACCACTGAGGCGGTATAGTTAAGCTGCTCCATACGTGAAATGTTACCGCTTACAAGCCATAGCATCCGTTGCCATGGTTACCCGAAGCGCGTCCGATAACAAAGTTAACACACATGGCGAAGAGTTCCTTGTTTTGAATGCAGAAATTATTCTTGCTCGTATACTAATACTCAGTGGTCGTTTGGTTGTGTGATAATGGACTCTTGAAGTCCGCTTGCATTCATTCCAAAGAGGTTTCCATTTGGTTCACGTCACTGCCAGTGGGGTTAGGATCGCCAAATTATGTTGACCTGTCAACCCATAAGGTTTACTCCGTATTCGTGTACAGGAAGTTTTAGTTTTCAGGTCCATACGGCGTACAACCGTTTCCAATAAGGGCAAAGAAAAAATGTGTATTTATTTGTGTTTCTCCCTTGTGATGGGATTTTGTAGGATGAACGTTGATATTTGTAAGGGCACTGGGTGACCAATTAGGTCTGAATTGGTCTGTAAGAAGGAAGGCAATTGATAAGGGGTTGACAGGTATGTGACCGAGATAGTTGGATGGGGCCAGCGGGTTTATATCGGGCTCGATATCGATCCACTGAGCCAGCAACCCCTGATGTCTTTGGTTAGATTCTGGGCTTCAGCAATTACAAATCGTATTTCCAAACGTAGGGACTTGATGATGGTCTCAGGCCGATCATGAATGACTGCATGAAAACGCAACGTTTGGATGAATGTTGAATGTACCAGCTTTTTTTTTCAAGGTTTGAATGTCATGCGATGAAATTTTTTATAGTTGGGAATGTGAGAAGGTACACACCACCTATTGTGGATACGAGGCAATTGAAAGGACTTAGACTCTCAGAGAGATTGAGGACTCTACTGTGATACAGTATGTAGTTCAGAATCAGAATAATGTATCCTTCATGTCATCGTCCAGGGGGCATTGACTTACATGGGGTGATAACATGTTTTCTGAAGGAGTTGCGAATGGAGATGTATGTCTCATGATATTAGACTCGTAGGATAACTGAAATATAATTGTTATTTAAGAGCAAAGAAAAGTCACCTGCATTTTATTGAAACGTGATCCACTGAATTGATGTACAAGCATGTATTGAATATGTGAAAGTACTAGCCCTAATGTTGGCCATGTTCTGTACTGTACTGCATCTATAATCTCATTAACCATAAGTAGTAGAGTGGTTGTCTGCCGTTGTATCTGCCTCCCTGTGATTGTTAAAGTCTCTACCGCACTCTACGTAATATTGAGTCATGTTTTGTCAATTTAATATAATCACACAGTGCTATGAAACAATATTGCCCAGAAAAAATAATGAGGGCCTCGATCTGTATTTTGTTTCATGAAACTTTCATGTAACGTATATAACATTTGATTTTAGAGACACATCATTAACAATGTTACTAGGTTCAGTAAAACAAATATAACAAGAAATAAAATGCCTTTGTAACAATGTCTGAATTTGTTTTGTGTGCTGTATCATATTTTTTAAACAATATTTTATTTCCTTTAGGAAAACCCATCCCACTTCGGGGTGGGAATTCCTGGCATCAGCACACCATTGGTGGAACCTAGCATTCGGTGCACAAGTAGCAATAGCAGTGGCAGTGATGGACTTAGTGTGGCGGACCGGGTTCTGCTGTTGCCACGCATCGAACCTGCGGCCCTGGTGGCACGAATGGTACACAGGGCTCCCATGCAGGCGGCTCCTCAGCCTCATGTACTCAAATTTCCACGACGGACGAAAGCCCAAGAGGCAGCCCGAGTTCGAGCCCAGCCACCCAGAATTGAACCTTTGGTGAGCTATGATTAGTGTATTGAATGTCAATATTTTTGCATTTATTTGACTATCACGAGGCTGTTGATGTGTTAACATACTTAATCGTTTTTTTTTTTTAATCACTTTAGCCAGCACTAAAATTGTACCAAGAGCAACATATGCCTGAATACATCTATCAGAAGAATCGTGAGGCATTATTGGCAAGAGGCTGGAAAGGGCTGGATGTAGTCAAATATGGGGAGAGTGATTCCATGTCCATCAGTTCATCTGGACATGTTCCTAATTTGCCTCAGCTTTCCAAAGGACTACAGGGAAAGGTCAGTGCATTATTTACTTAAAACCCCTCTGCTGTTGAAATTTTATTTTAGAAGCTTTGTGGTGGATGTCAATTACATCTGTAACTTATTAATGCTTATACACAAATATTGATTGTTAATATTCTTGCCGCATGAACATCATTTACTCGCGTAATTTTTTTATGTTGTGCTATTGAATCGTGTGTTTCAAAAGTTATTCGACTTTATGTATTTTGAACAGAGAATAGAGGATAGCAGGATTGCATCACCCTCACCACCCAAGCAACCTCGGACTGAGCTGAAGCCTTTGAATGTACGTAGCCGGACCACCCTGGCACAAAGCCACTTCTTCAGAACCGCAGACGACGTGATCAGCGCTCGAATCAGTGACCCACTTGACATTGCACATGTCATCCGTGAGAACAAGGAGCTGGGATACGTTTACATGGTGCCGGCTGCATCTCGCTCCTCAATCAAATATGATGCCTTCAATCTGAAGTGAGGCTTTTTACAATCACTGAATTTCTCCAGATAAGCTTTTTTAGTTACTTATTGAATTTTTTTCTCATGTTAAGAATTTGTTGTTCATGGAATTTTATTAAGATATTGAAACAACATTGAAATCGATAATAGTTTTATTCCTATATTTTGTCTTTGTTCTAATGTAACAGATTCAAATTACTCGTGAAAATTCCGTGCAATGTTCCTATTATCATAAATGCGTATTATATGTTCTTTTTGTTCTTAACATTAATATCCAAAACTGCTTTTCATTGATTTAGAGTTGTCACGTATGAGAAAATCAACAAGGACAACTACCTCACCATCAGTGAGCAGGGCGTGCTGTTAACACGCGATGGGGACGTGGACTTCACTCCCCTTGATCGATGGGAGGAGGAGTACCGCTATCACCGACGCCTCCTTAGCATTCCCACTTTTTCCCACTTTCGCAAGTGGAAGGCCTTCAGTGTTTGGCGCAAAAATGTCCGGAGCAAAAAAATAAATGCCTGCCGTAGAGCCCTGCAGGAAAACCTGTTTATTATCAATGATGTGAGTGTTTTATTTCAAACTTATGTTGATTAAATTTATGGTCTATTATGACATGATTATAATTTTTCTGTTTGTAACATTTACAAAATGATTTAGTTTGTTTGTTTAATTTGTCATTTTATTTTACAGTCATTACGACCTGCCCTTCTCAATGTGAAGGAAATGTGTCACCGCGTTGGTAATATGAGACTCTGCATGATTGAAAGTGGTCGGACATACACACTCGAAGAGTTCATGATCACCCAGGTCGCACACCTGAAAGAGGTGAGTTTTGAGTTTACATTGATAGGTCATCATTAGCACAAGGTCTTAACGTGGCAGACATTGCTTACTGTTCCACATGTTTCTGTTTAACTTTACAAATTAGACTATTTCCGTATCAGATGAGATTATGTGATGGTGTGTTTTGTAAATATAGGTTCTGGTGCATCTCTCTGAATTTCGTGAATTGGCAAAGGAGGTTGTAAGAAGTGCTTGTCGAACTGCATTGTTGGAAGCTGGCTTCACACCTGATGATTACTTCAATGATCCAGAGCTTTCAGGCAAGGAATTACATTTATAAGTATACATTTTATCAGGATTTTAATACATTGTTTTCAAAATATGTAACTGTGGTATTTTAGTGTCAGGGATATTTTGCTGGTTTTGTTACAATTACATGTATGAAATTGCAGGCGACGAAAAGGCGGAGACAGGTGGTTCCAGCGTTTTGTTTCAGTCACAGTACGATTTGGATCCCTTTGGAGATGCCCCTGAAAAGATGAGCTACACTGAACAGGCAAACAAGAGGAAACACTGTGGGAAGCTTACCTGGTTTGTGCACACACTTGAATAAAATATATGATACAGGCATTGCACAGAGATTACACAGTACTGTACACTCATGGTTTGTAATGGTCAAATGTGAGGAAAGAGTAATCTCTGGCTATTTTCCTTTCAGTTTCATCCGGCTGGCTGATTATGTGATTGTGAACACACTGCACATCCTTGCTGTGAACACAGTCAGCACCCTCCTGAATCAACTGACAAAGCAGCTGCAGAAGACACCCTCACAAGAACTCATCCAAGCCTGGGCTTGTGAGCCCAGAGAAGAGCCAATGACCAAAAAGGTGCCTTCAGAGCAGTTGGTTCATTTAGCCACGTTTTATTGTCATGTCTTGCGATATTAAATGGCTATACACACCAAAGTGTTATCTATGGAGAATATTGCTTTTGTTTTGTTTTTTTTTCTTGTCAGGAGGCTGTCATTGCTCAAGAAGAGACAGAGCAAGTTGTTCCTTTGTTCCTGACAGAATTCATGCTGGAACCCGAAAGCTTAATGTTTGCGCCATCTCAGAATGAGTTCCAGGTATCTATTACACCCTTTTGCTGATTGTTTATTTTAGTTTTTTCCTACGTCAGCAGTTCTCCTGCTGTGTTTGTTTCACCTGATGACGGTTGCTTGTGTTGCGATCGAAACGTCGTGATCTATTAATTTTCTATCTACGTGACTTTACCAAAAGAACCAAAGAGTATTTTGTTTTTGTTATGCAAATGTATGCATTTTAAAAGGGATGACAACATTTGTCAACTAATCAATTGCCAATTATATATATATGCCCAATATAGGATGGACTCTCCGAGGTGATTGACTCTTTCAAGGATACAGTTTTGTCTGTAGACAACCTTGTCACCGACATCTATTTTGATGCATTCACCCAACCTATAATCAACAAGAAGCGTGAAGAAAAAAGCTGTGGGGAGGGCCCGAGCCTAGAAACCATTTTTCAAGATGACAAACACCTCCATAAAATCATAACAAGCGTGCAGGTATATGATTTGACGCACAGTGAAACACATTTTTATTTTCTTCGAACTGCACAGAAATGTATGTGTTTGCCTCACATGATATGATAAGACATATTTACAGTTATAATAAATAGATTGAACAATAAAATAATGATGTATGATAAATAGTTGATTAAATACATACATTACAAAAACAACAAATGTGTACATGATTCGATAGCTGAAACATTTATAATTTATATACACATATGCTTCATATGTTTATTCTGTAGAATATGCAGATATCATTCTATGTTAAAGCTATATACAACTACTGTAAATCATGTATAGGGTCTTTCAGTAGTAATACAAATGTGTATGATCATTCTCAAATTAATTTAGTTTTATGTGAATGTTATTTATTACATATTGTGTTAGTGGATGATTTCGCATATGAATGTTTTAGTGCTTCATTTCTTGTTTCATACAGGAGGTCATACAAACAGCATTTAATGCTGCTGGCCTATATGCTGATACATTTGAACAGTTCAGGCTTTTCTACAAAGAGAATGAGAGCCTGGATCTAGAAGCCCTCAAAAACAAAGAGCATGGTATATTCAGCAATTTATCACCGAAGTATTTCTTAATATTTTAACAGCTTTGCACGTGTGGTCTTGTTTAATGAGCTCAGTATTTGACAATTTCTGTAACAAAGTATTTTTAATTTCACTAAACATTGCTTTAATTTGGTTTTTAAATATTTCACTTGTGATATCGTTGCAGATGTGTCCTTCTTTGAAGAGAGTCTTGCAAAATATCATGAACAACATAAGGATGCAGTGGCTATCAAACAGAGGAGAGATTTGGGGATGCTATTGGTTGATTCAACCAAACTGAAGAAAAAATTGATTCCTTCACCACTGCGGTGCCAGAATGTGAGATAGAGGGATTTTTTTTTCGAGAAAATAGATTAAAAATGTGCCTTTCAACAGAATATAAGACAACAATTAAATATTGTGATATTAAAGTTGTATAAATTACTGCCAGTGATGCATACTGATATTGGGTGATAGAAGGAAAATTGATGGCAACATTAATATAGTTGATTCACAATTAAACATTTTGAACTAAGAATGTATTCATGTTTTTAATCTGATTTTTCTTTCAGGCAATTAATGACTTGTTGCCAGTGCTGTCTAGAAAGAAGACAGATGCCATCATTTCAGAAGCTCGTGATGGGCAATTCAAGCTAGAGATAGTACCTTCCACTACCTTTGAGTTTGTCAACAGCCTCACCTTTCTTGACGAGATCCAAGACCGGGTAAGGAATATTGGAAGATCCTCATTACCCCGTTGCCATAAAAGCACCTACAGGCAAATGTCTTGCTTTAATAAATGTACATGTTATGGTAGATTGCAAAATGTCAGGTTTGACTAGAACCTTGATTATAACACGGTTAAATCAAGTTTGATTTTATTTTATCCATTTCAAAATACTGTATAAGGCGGCTAGGGCTAGGTTTTCAATGAAATGTAGAAGTTAATAAATAAAATGGAACAAAAGCTGAAACGTGCGGAATGGTAGCCAAAGGAAGGAACACGCCAAAACGATGACCACAGAGATGGAACAATGAAAGCACCTCATGCGCAGGAGCTATATGAATTGTTGCATCATACAACCGTGACATTGTTACAGCTCGGGAAGGCATGCATCCAGCAGTGGCTAGATAATGGATTATGATTTAAAACAGTTTAAAAACAATGTTTTGTCTCTGAAAATATTTGTTTTATTTTACAGATTCAGGTGCTTGAGGAAGAGATGCAGATTGTCGTGCAGATGTATCAGTTGATAGAGCAGTTCAAGGTGCCAACACCACCGGAGGACCTTGTGGTGTACTCGACACTGGAGCAGTCCATCACATCTGTCCAGAACACCATTGATAAGGCAGTCGGCGAGCGTGATGGCAACCTTGAGAAGTTCTGCCAGCATCTTGATAAGGACATTTTGGAGCTTAATATGGAGGTGAAGATTGTGAAGCAGCGAGCTCAGGTAAGAACTGAACATACCGCCCTCTTGTTTACAAGGTGGTCACGTGCATTTGTTTTTAGTATGTCATTCTCAAAATGTTTCACAACTCTTATTTGTCTTTGCTATATATTTTGTTTAACTCTGCACCAACAAAGTTATGGATTCAAAATGTGTCTGCTCAGATGACTGTCAGGTCGTGGACATTCCCACTGCTGGCCCTGAGCCAATGTTGTCAATGTATTCCTATGGCAGGGTCTAAAACAGTGGATACCCTAAACAATACAACTTACGTTTGTTTTTGTGTGCCTTAGGACCCTATGATTTTAGATATTACAAGTGACAAGACAAAGGTTCGGGAGATACTGAAAGAACAGATGATTGCTACAGATGCATTTCAGCAGCAGGCTCTTCAGTACAGGGCTTACCAGAAGAACTTTAAGGTTTGCTATGTTTGAATTATACAATGGAGTAGCTGTGTTTTCTAAAATGATGCACTCATGTATTCATTGTTTTTGATTGTATTTAAATTTTTGTTGCTACAAAACATGTGTGTTCATACAATACTTTTTAGTGTTTTTATGATGTTGTACATGTTTTGTTCGTATTTTTCAGGTGGAAGTTACAAATTTTGATGCTTTGAATGAAGTATGTGATGAACTAAAGCGAAAACAGATGATGTGGGACAGTTTGGATGAGTGGGAGGTGTTTACCAAAGAATGGTTGGAGGTACTTAAAAGCAGAAGTGCTACCCTGCCTTTTTGAATTCTACCATTAAATGTTCATAAAAATGTTCCTGCCTGTTTTACATTGTTTTTCTGCATAATTTAACTCGTATTTTTACGATGTCTGAATAACTTTTTTCAACGTCTCAAACACACAGATAATTTGTGCAAAACTTCAATACATTGGGCACAGATGAGTCATTCTGCATTCTGTAATGTGTTTCTTTAGTTTTTAAAAAATTACTTTTCTCACGTACTTTGTGAATCTTTGCACAGTGTAAATTTGAAACCCTGGATCCTGAACAACTGAACAGTGAGGTCGCCAAATATGCGAAGATTATTAACCAGTTGGAGAAGGGACTGCCACCAAATAATGTAGTTCCACTGCTGAAAAAGAAGGTTGAATTTATCAGAGAAAAGGTAGGGTGAGCAATGCGATGTAATTGCAAGGCTATGTCTTATACTTTCCAAATATACATTTGATATGCATGTCCTGCAAGAATGTTGACCTAATTCTTTAAAAAATTAACTCAATGTATTTCGTTACATTTATAATTTTCTCCCTCACTCTGCCTGTGCTCAGCTGCCAGTGGTTGCATTCCTGAGAAACCCATCCCTGAAGGCCCGTCATTGGGAGATGTTGGAAGAGATTGTAGGTGCTCCTTTGCAGGATAAGGAGACTCCACTCACACTTGCTGGCCTTATTGAGCTGGAAGTTTTCCATTATGCTGAGCAAATCCAGGACGTGTCGGGACAGGCATCTGGAGAAGCATCTCTTGAGTCCATCCTTAAAAAGGTGCCTTGCCTTCGCATTCTCATATGGCTGGGGCCCATTTTAAGTGCCTAAAGTCATTAAAACATCGATTAAATTAAACTTAACCCACCAACGTGAATATACTTCGAAACTGTAGTTAACATTTCGATTTAAAGCTTTCGTGACTGCAGGGATTCATCTTCTTGTTTCTTTCGGTAAAGTCACGTAGAAGGGAAGTAATAAAATAATAAAAATAAAACATAATAAAACAATTCTCACGACGTTTCGGCTACAACGCAAGCAGCCGTCTTCAGGTGAAGAATGAGACACTACCAAACTAGGAGCTTATATATAAGCTGCATTGGGGGTTGAAGAGCGCCTTAACAAAAAGAATGTGCATGTGAAGAGGGATTTAGCATATTCATGGAAAATGCGTAGGCGTTGGGCGGGGGGGTGTCAAAGTCATATTATGCCCATGCATTATGCAGGATCAGCAGCAACCAAGGGGGGTGCAGGGATTAGCAGTAACAAAGGAAAGGAATGTTAATGATATGTAGCTGCAGTTACTCAACAACCACGTAGAAAACTAAAGTATAAACTACATAAAAAACTAAAGTATAAACTGCATCGCACCATCAGTATACTTACTATACTCTATAATAAGCTGAGTTACTAACAGCAAGTAATACATTACAATTTTACCTCGTAAAAATTCTATAATATGCTTCCATCTAAACCTTATTCTCTTACATCACACGAGCATATACCGTACTATATACTGCCATAGATAAACCCAACATTAAATTATATACTGTATTGCTGTAAACCAACCTATATCTTATACATTTAATATCACACTATGTATTATTCTACACACCCTAATGTGTATCGAAATGGTTTATTACGTCCTTCCAATGATTGCTGAGCCAGAATCCATCTTCTCGGTTAAAGTTGTCTCTGTGTTTGTATATGTGGATCGCCTCATGAACGAATCTCTCATGATAGCCAGATGGCTTGCAGAGAACCTCTGTCTTGGAGAAGTCAATATCATGTGAGCCCACTGAGTTGTAACAGTGATCTGCCACGGCTGAGGTGTTAGTCCTACCGTGTTTCAGGTCAGCTTTATGTTCACGGATGCGGTCCGAGACATGTCGTTTGGTTTCCCCAATGTAACTGCTACCACAGAGGAAACTTAGTTTGTAGACGCCAGGGTACTGTATGTCTGGAACCACATCTTTTACAGACGGTACCAGATCACGGATTTTATGTACTGTGTTGAATCGGTCCTGGATCTTGTGTTTAATCAGGATTTTGGAGATCTTTTTTGTGACCCCAGCAATGTAGGGTAAGGTGATGGTCTTGAAAGGCTCCTCAACAGGATCCTTCTTGATGGTTGGAGTGATGGCTTTGCGGATTGTATAGTCGGAGTATATACAATCCGCAAAGCCATCACTCCAACCATCAAGAAGGATCCTGTTGAGGAGCCTTTCAAGACCATCACCTTACCCTACATTGCTGGGGTCACAAAAAAGATCTCCAAAATCCTGATTAAACACAAGATCCAGGTCCGATTCAACACAGTACATAAAATCCGTGATCTGGTACCGTCTGTAAAAGATGTGGTTCCAGACATACAGTACCCTGGCGTCTACAAACTAAGTTGCCTCTGTGGTAGCAGTTACATTGGGGAAACCAAACGACATGTCTCGGACCGCATCCGTGAACATAAAGCTGACCTGAAACACGGTAGGACTAACACCTCAGCCGTGGCAGATCACTGTTACAACTCAGTGGGCTCACATGATATTGACTTCTCCAAGACAGAGGTTCTCTGCAAGCCATCTGGCTATCATGAGAGATTCGTTCATGAGGCGATCCACATATACAAACACAGAGACAACTTTAACCGAGAAGATGGATTCTGGCTCAGCAATCATTGGAAGGACGTAATAAACCATTTCGATACACATTAGGGTGTGTAGAATAATACATAGTGTGATATTAAATGTATAAGATATAGGTTGGTTTACAGCAATACAGTATATAATTTAATGTTGGGTTTATCTATGGCAGTATATAGTACGGTATATGCTCGTGTGATGTAAGAGAATAAGGTTTAGATGGAAGCATATTATAGAATTTTTACGAGGTAAAATTGTAATGTATTACTTGCTGTTAGTAACTCAGCTTATTATAGAGTATAGTAAGTATACTGATGGTGCGATGCAGTTTATACTTTAGTTTTTTATGTAGTTTATACTTTAGTTTTCTACGTGGTTGTTGAGTAACTGCAGCTACATATCATTAACATTCCTTTCCTTTGTTACTGCTAATCCCTGCACCCCCCTTGGTTGCTGCTGATCCTGCATAATGCATGGGCATAATATGACTTTGACACCCCCCCGCCCAACGCCTACGCATTTTCCATGAATATGCTAAATCCCTCTTCACATGCACATTCTTTTTGTTAAGGCGCTCTTCAACCCCCAATGCAGCTTATATATAAGCTCCTAGTTTGGTAGTGTCTCATTCTTCACCTGAAGACGGCTGCTTGCGTTGTAGCCGAAACGTCGTGAGAATTGTTTTATTATGTTTTATTTTTATTATTTTATTACTTCCCTTCTACGTGACTTTACCGAAAGAAACAAGAAGATGTAGTTAACATACTAAAAGTGTCAATGTTATTGTTAAAATATTGGATGTTTTGCAGGTTGAAGATGGCTGGAAGACTGCAGAGTTTGTTGTTTTGCCTCATCGTGATTCAAAAGATGTTTTTATTTTGGCAGGAACTGATGAAATTCAGGTAAGTTAAAAAAAGTTATATTTATAGAGAGTATATTTTATGTTGAACAGTTATGCAATAATTATCATATCAGCCACATTTTATAAACGTTATACCCTCTATTTGTATGGTGGTCACATGTAAAAAATGTAGTTATTTCTTTAAAAAAGTTTTTATCATTGTATCTGCTAGAAATAATGTGTTCTAAAAAAATGATCCAACATTACATCAAACATCATCTGTTTATTAGACACGATCTTTTATTTCATGACTTTAGCCCATTTTCCATGGGCGTGATGTTTTTGCACCTTTTATAATGAACATATTTTGTCACATTCAGATTCTTTTGGATGACAGCATCATTAATATTTCCACCATAACTTCTTCTCGATATGTTGGACCAATTAAATCTCGGGTTGATGAGTGGCAAAGGCAACTCTTCCTCTTCAATCAAACGCTGGTATGTAGCCAGCCGCATGTCTCGATTAATTATGTTAACATCCGTGAAATGATTTTTGCATAGTTGCTGGGCAAAGGAGTGTTATGAGACTGTTTAGCTTCAATATTATATTGATTGTGCAAATTATGCCTTATCAGGTAACATTGATTTTTTTTCTTCCCTTTTTAAAAAAAATAGCCAAGTACAGTTATTTTAAGCTATTTGGAATGCGAATGCTTGTCTATAATTGCAGCCTTGGGGAGATGAACTGGACATATATAAATAATGTCATTACTGGTGCACCTTGATTGTTTATTGAAGAAAACATAATTGTTGGAGCCTATAAATTGTATTCGATAGTAAAGCAACACTGTGCCTTAATGCTGCTTTACAGGAAGAATGGATGACATGCCAACGGAACTGGCTTTATCTAGAAAGCATTTTCAGTGCACCTGACATCCAGAGGCAGCTGCCAGCTGAGGCAAAGATGTTCATGCAGGTGGACAAGTCTTGGAAGGACATCATGAGGAAGATTTATCGTCTTCCCAATGCTTTACGGGCAGCCACTCAGCCTGGTATTTATTCCTCACATGATTCATTTTATTGACTGGGTTAAAATTAATACCTCTGATTTCATTAAGTTAAGTTAAAACCATTTATCTATGGCTGAATATTAGTGATATCTTAGCAACATTTGCAGGAGCCTTCTCGATCCACCATTAGCTTAGTAGTAGTAGTAGGTTTTTACCCTTTTTGAGTTGTACGCCTTCTGGTGTCATCTGGTCCAACACCAATGGAGACTAGGCTCTAAGGAAAGCTGTCTCGGTGTGGACCAATCAACTTCAAGGACAGTGCATATTATTATCATCATCATCAGAGTTGTTTCTTTTTGTTTGCATTTTGACTACTTGTGTTGTGGTTATTGCAAACATGATGCCTTGTATACAGGTGTCAGTTTTGTACCAGTTTAAAGGGTAAAAACCTACTACTATATTTTGCCACTGGTAAAGGAGGTCTCATAGTGCACCATTAGCTTCTTATACTCAACAGCTGATTTCCCATCGATCTATCCATCTCGTTGCTGGTCGTATGTATCTATGTTGAACTTCTTTTGCACCCTACATAGCCAACTATGTTAATCAGATAGGTCATCCCTTTCTATGATGGCCCAACACCATTTCTTCTACGATAGATTTTACATGGTTGTTTAATTTCTTTGTCTGATGTGACCAAAGTATAAACGTTTGCACATGTTTATTTCTGGTGGCAATACTGCTTCTTTCCAATAATATTTCTGACAAAATCATTAATCGTATTTCAATGCAGGATATAGGCAAGAGTGTTTGCCAGCACCGTATCTCATATAAACCTGCGTTATATTTTTGTCAAAAATATTCATTTCCTATTATTCACATCTATAAGCATCTGTGCAATAAATGTAACTTTTCACCCACTCAATCATCATATAATTTGAGATTCCATTTATTTTTTTCAAACTTATCAAAGGGAGGCCATGGTCTTGATTTTTCTGGAACAGAATCCTAGGTTTGATTTCTGTTACCACAGATAACTTACGTCATCTACTTCCTCTATAACTTTACCATCGACTGTGGTGATTGCGTGCATTCTGTGTTTTTTATCATGTCAACGTATATGCATTTCATTAAATGTTATTTGCATTCAGGAAGAGTCCATATTTGCCACTGTCATGAGAACTATGATTTTGTTTTTTACAGTATTTGAAATAAATATATTTAAGGGCTACATTTCAATCATTGCATTTTCGCACAAATGCTAAGATGTTTTACAATGATGTGGCTATTTAATTAACATTATATTATATTATTTTCAGGCCTTCTGGACACATTTAAGAATAACAATGTATTACTTGAACAAATCCAAAAGTGCCTTGAAGCATATTTAGAATCCAAACGAGTGGTCTTCCCAAGGTGAGCTTTACTTTCATGTTTTAATCGACAAAATATGTATGCAACATTATTCTTTGGTTCTTTCGGTAAAGTCACATATAAAGATAAAATAATAAATTAAATTAAATACTAGCATATGACGTTTCGATTGCAACACAAGCAATCATCAGGCATAAATTAAATAGAAACACAAATCTAGTATACTTAGAAATGTAATGTAATACAACAGAGAGTCGGCTAACATAACAGTCAACACCCTACCTGGTTGATTACGTTCTTCCTGAGAATGCTAAATTTGAGAGAGAGATAATATGTATACAACATATTCTTACACTTTAAGTTATCAGCATTACCAGCCATTATAAATTTACTGCTGAATGAAGGTCTCCCCAAGCCATTCCCTTCTCACGGTCTGGCGTTGTGACAATCCATCTCAGCACCTGCACAACGATTTTTTTTTAAGGTTTGCCACCTTGAACGAATAAGAATATTATTAACGTATATTACTCACAATGATGTTATACTGTTTCCGACAGTAAATCAAAAAGCTCCTTTACTTGAATCCAACATTTTTTTGTCATTTGTCTTCGGTTTACTTGACAGATTCTACTTTTTATCCAATGACGAGCTTCTGGAGATCCTTGCACAGACGCGCAATCCTCAGGCGGTGCAGCCGCACCTGCGCAAGTGCTTTGATGCCATCGCCCGGCTAGAGTTTGCGTTGGCACCAGCTGAGGGTGAGCAAGAGAGGACGTTCACTAACGATATCCTCGCTATGGTTTCCCCTGAGGGGGAAAAGGTGGGTGAGCAGTTATTTAATCCTTGCTATTTCTTCATCATAAAATTTAGTTTTTCTTTAGTTAGAACATATACTGTATATTTTCACGTTATAGTATTAAAAATTCATGACAGTCTGGAGATCAATGATGTACAATGTATACGCAATTCAGTTTTTGAAATCAAAATATACTTGTTATATGCACATTTAGATTTGTGAAATAATTACATATTCGTTTTTTTCGTGGAATAAGAGTAGGCACGAAGCAGCTGACGTGTAACTGTAAAGCAGGGAGGCACATGGTTCATGGTCTGTATTGTATTGCAGGTGAGCTTGGGCAAGGGTCTGAAGGCCCGTGGCAATGTGGAAGATTGGTTGGGGAAAGTGGAAGAAGCAATGTTTCAGTCTTTGCGAAGGCTCACAAAAATGGCCATTGGTGAATACCAAAGCATGCCACGTACTGAGTGGGTGGTGTCTGGAATTCCATCACAGGTAGATCAGCGCTTAAAGAAGATATGTATATAAAATGTATATATCACCGACTATTTATTCATAACAACAGTGATAGAATTTATAATCACATCACCAGGAATGTGCTCAATCTCATCAGATATCAGAAGTTGAGCCTGGATAGTGCATGCATGGGTGGTCACCAAGAATAACAGCTGTTGTAGGCTGCAAATCTATGTGGTGGGTAGCAGAGGGCAGTGCAGCAATTTACATGATTGTACTGTACTTCTATGTTCTATCATATATGCTCCTCAACTTCAACCTACACTGACCAGTATGGTGAAATATGGTCCATTACTCCCCATGACCTGCATGGCATGAGGATGTGCTCATCTAGCAGTGGATTGACAAAAGGGTGGTTCACATACATGTTCATATCTATCACCATCGTTTGTCCAATACTTGCCTTTTATCAGTTTTTTTTTTCTCAGAGGCATTCATCACTACTCAGGGTCATGTCGCTCCAGAAAGTATATATGAATACACTGAATGTGTTATTCCACTTCTCCGGATGCCCGCAGGTTGTATTGACGGTCGCTCAACTGATGTGGTGTCGAGACCTGACTCAGTGTCTGGAGGGAGGTGACCATGATCACCTGCAATCTGTTGCGAATTTTGAAAAGGAAAATTTTGAGGTAGGTTGATGACGAGCATTCAAGTGTCATACTTATTAAAATACCTGCTGTTGGAAGAGTTGGCATGGAGATGAATTTAAATGGTTTTGTTAATTTTGCTGTCTTGATGCCCTGTCTGTTGTTCGTTTGTGTTTCAGAGATTAAATTCTTTAGCCTGTTTGGTCCGTGGAAATTTACCCAAGATCCATCGATGCATCATCACAGCTCTGATTACAGTTGATGTGCATGCGAGAGACATAGTCACGGATATGGTTCAACAAAAGGTTAGATTCTCACTGCAAACACTAATCAAATGAGATAGATTTTAAAATTATATGTAAATAATGAAAACTGTTAAGGTGCAAGGCTGTTTTTAATAGCAATGGCTTGAATGCTTTTCTTCGGAACTTGTTTGAATTCACCCATTAGGTTATTTATTATATTTATTTCTTTGCATTAAAATTAGGTTTATTTTCAAGCTCTTTAGAAGAGAGAAGTAGCCAATAACATGAGATTAAATTGAATGTCAGGCTGCTAAAAGACAGTGATCTCTCTTGTACAATGTAGATGGTAAAGCAGAGGGCAATATTTTATTACATATTATTGATCTTAATCAAACAGCCAAAGGTACAAAGAAAACATAATTTTAATTGACATAATGCACTGAAAGCTATTTATCCACTTTCATATGTAAAATCTCGGAAATAATACACTACAAATCAACACATTTGTATTGTTTTGAATGACACAAGTTTTTTATTTGTGGCATTGCATTTACCTCAAAAAAACCTGCTTTTAAACAGAAGTTTTAACCCTTAAGGCATTCCTGTGTTCCTTAACCTTGCCACAAAGGGTATTTGTACTGTGTGTAACCTGCAGGTGGAGACTGCTAACAACTTTGAGTGGCAGCGACAGCTGCGATACTACTGGGACCTAGAGCTTGACAACTGTGTGGCCAGAATGGCGCTTTCACAGTACGTGTACGGTTACGAATACCTGGGAGCCTGCCCTCGCCTAGTCATCACTCCACTTACCGTGAGTTGACACATGGTCAATATTAACCAGGGCATTCAATTTGTGAGTCTATTTCATTTAAAAAAAAATAGATCCAACATGCTGTTTAAAACCGATCTAATAATAGATCAAATTGAATTGTACATAACCGAGTAAAACCGTGTTTTGTTCATTAGATCAATATTAATATAATAACATTCAAGGTATACAAAAGAATATAGCAGCTCAAGAAATTATAAAGAATTGGTGCGTATGTTTGGCCAAGCTTCGTATAGCTTGAGTGCATTCATAAAATCAAGCGCACACAGCCATGAATGTTAGTGAACTATATTACATGCCGTGCATACCTCCATTCCCACCAAGTATCTCAGCATCCAATAACCTCGTCTTCAAATGTATATATCCTTTGAAGTCATGTTACCTTTTTACATAATATATCTCAAACTACTGACAGATTAGATATAGCTTTGTATCCTGGCTTTAGAAATACTGGATTGTTTACTTCCTAAGGCTCAATGAGACAGGTCTCTTTCATGTATGGATAAATGTTATCATAAAAACTGGTTGTATTAGCTGGCTCTCATTGTTATGACATAAAAGGAAATATACAGTTATGAAATAAAATGCCTAAATAGTAAAAATGTAAATTGTGTTAAGAGCATTAAATTAAGCCAGAAACATGATAATCAGTTGGTGGAAATGGGCATACGTAGTGGCATAATTGTCTCCACATTGACTCAACTACCATGTCACAAACATCGTTGGTTATGGTGAGAAATTCTAGACTCAGGATGGGGTAAGGATTTCTACCAGTATTGTATTGCTTATTAAATATAAATATCAATTAACATGGTAGGAAATTAGTTTCCAAGCAAATTAAAGAGTACATCGGGTGTTCGTATCTGCCTGTGTTAAAACTGGATAAAATTAGATGCTATGTACTATATTGATGTGAGTGAAGTGGTTTTAATTGCTGGAGTAAAACCAGTGTTCATGGCACATATTACAATGGGGATACTAACTATGAAACTGGTGACAACAGGACCGGTGCTACTTGTGCCTGATGGGGGCTCTGCAGTTGGATTTGGGAGGGGCTCCTGCAGGGCCTGCAGGCACTGGTAAGACGGAGACAACCAAGGATCTGGCAAAGGCCCTGGCCATTCAATGCGTGGTGTTCAACTGCTCTGATGGCCTGGACTACAAGGTGATCTTTTTAATTTGAGTGATGCTTGGTACTCCAAGCTGTTATTGTGAAATGCGTAAAGAGGAAAAGCAAATGTACGTGCTTGTGGATCGTGTTTATTTATAATGCTGTGATGTTCGTAGATGATGGGACGTTTCTTCAGTGGTCTGGCACAGTCAGGCGCTTGGTGCTGCTTCGACGAATTCAACCGAATTGACATAGAAGTGTTGTCAGTGATAGCCCAACAGCTGATAACCATACGAAATGCCAAAGCTGCCAAGGTACAAATAATTTATTTGACCTCATACCCTTTACACTTAAAGCCAATACAGAGGCCTAAGTGGTTTTATATGCTGTACCTAATCCTCTCTTATTAGTGTAAGTGGTTTATTAATGAATACGTAATTTTTATACAGGTACCCAGATTCATGTTTGAAGGAAGAGAGATCAAGTTGATTCAAACCTGTGCGGCCTTCATCACTATGAATCCTGGATATGCTGGGCGAACTGAGCTTCCAGACAACCTGAAAGCTCTCTTCCGCCCTATTGCTATGATGGTTCCCAACTATGCTCTTATTGCTGAGGTAAGTATCACATTGCTCGTTCATTAATTTCTTTATGAATAAATAAAATATCAAATTACTCTGGTGACTGCATTTTATATGTACAAGGGTTATATATAGCTATGTGGTTAAACTTATTTTACATGCATGAAGACTGCATTCCTTGGAATGTTTACTGTACGTCATTTATGATTAACCTTACATTTGTTATACATGTGCAGCATGAAATACAGTTTTGTAATACAAAAATATAAAGTAACTGGTATTGGCCAAAAACGCTCCAATACCTAAATAGAGTATTACGTGTAAATTACTCAATTGGGATTTCACACGGCAACATTGCCCCCTGCTGTAAAAGTTTGGCAGTCCCCTCTTTAAAAAAAGGCTTGAGACTCAGTGAAGGTTTGCTGGGTAAATGAGCATAAATAAAAATAATAAATATAGTGCCGTCCAAACATACATTGGTACATCTCTCAGTGACTGTCAAAGTGTTGCTTTTTTTGTACGTATGACGTATTGGACCGAGTGGGTGTATGTGTTGGTATTCATCACTTGCCTTTGTGTCATGAGTGAACCTAGGGTTAATGCATGCCATTGAATTACTAAGCCCCCTAAGTAAACCTATTTTATTGATGAATGGAAAATATATTCTTGGCATCACATGTCAGTAATTAACACAGACTAATTTTGATAAACGATGTTACAGCCCCATTATCGTTCAGAAATACATAAATCCTGTGTACTGTGCTAAGAATTAAGATGGGTAAGTACGAAAAAATTGCAAATTGTTAATGTAAAAAAATCTAATATAGTACACTACATAACAGGTAGAGGTGATACAATTGTTTACTCATGTGGTTTTTTTGTGGTTAGGTGATTTTGTACTCGGAGGGATTCGAGTCAAGCAGGGTTTTGGCGAGGAAGATGACTCAGATGTACAAGCTGTGCAGTGAGCAGCTCTCACAGCAAGACCACTATGACTTTGGAATGAGGGCTGTCAAATCTGTCCTCGTAATGGCTGGGTATGTCATTGCTGGAGAAGGTTTGCATGCATAGCCCGTTCGTCGTAACATTTTTGTTTGTACATATTTAATTGCATATTTTATATCATTTGTATAGATCCCTGAAGCGAGAAAATCCCCATCTGAGAGAAGATGTTGTGCTGATTAGAGCTCTACGAGATTCCAATTTGCCGAAGTTTCTCGCCGACGATGCCATGCTTTTCAGGTAATAACTACTTTAATTAAAGTTATGCATAATTCATAGTATTATTAATGCTAATCTTTTCTTATAGAACTGGAAAAAAAAGAATAATCTCAAACTGTGAAAATTACTTTTTTCTCAGCATGTGTTGTCTCCATTATTTGTTGCTCACAGTGGGATCCTTTCAGACTTGTTCCCCGGGGTTGAGATTCCGAATCATGACTATGGCTCTCTGCAGTCATCCATTGAGAATGCCCTGAAAGCTCGTAAGCTGCAGGCAGTGCCGTCGATGGTGCACAAGGTTATCCAGCTGTACGAGACGATGTTGGTACGCCATGGAGTTATGCTTGTTGGTCCTACTGGTGGTGGAAAGACCACCGTTTATACAGCCTTATCTGATGCATTGGAAAGCTTGCACGAGGCTGGTGAGAGCGAGCACAACCCATTTTATCAAAAAGTCCACACAACCGTGCTGAATCCAAAGTCCATCAGCATGGGTGAGCTCTACGGGGAGGTGAATAATCTCACACTAGAATGGCGTGATGGGCTCATGGCCCTCAGTGTGAGACTGGCTGTGGCTGATGACTCTGAAGACCATAAGTGGATAATTTGTGATGGGCCTGTGGATGCACTCTGGATTGAGAATTTGAACACTGTGCTGGATGACAACAAGATGCTTTGCTTGGCTAACAGTGAGAGGATCAAGCTTACGCCTCAAATACACATGATCTTTGAGGTTTGGCAATTTTGTTTTATTACAAGCAACGTAACATTATTTTCACATCCAATTTCTATTTGATTCTGTTCCCCTGCCTAAAATATCTATTTTATTTGCCGAAATATTGTTTTTGTAACAAAAAACTAAATCATGTTTGTTAAACAAAATTCTTATTTCACACTGTTAGGTGCAAGACTTAAAGGTGGCATCTCCAGCAACCGTAAGCCGTTGTGGTATGGTTTACATTGACTCCGAGGAGCTGAAGTGGATGCCGTATGTGCAGACCTGGATGAATGGAATAATTGACAAGGTATCGTATACTGGCCATGATCAAACCACCTAGAATGTGCCCCATTTAATCAGATCTTGGAAGCTGAGTAGGATTGATCCTGAACATTGCTTGGATATGCAACCATTACAAATGTCACATGTGGCTGCAGAACTATGTGGTGGGCAACAGAAGGCAGTGCAGCATCATTTGTTGCTGTACTGTACTTTGTATTCTCTCACTTATATGATTCTCACCTTCACAATCTCCTATTAACCGGTGCGGTGAAGTAATGTCAAATGAAGGTTGGGCAGGACATGGGGAGGCTCTCATCCAGCAGTGAATTGACAAAAGTGTTGTATATGTACCCACACACAGTGTACTTGACTTCATTACAGGTGTTTACCATTTAAAAAATTGGTGTCAAAGTTTGAATATCTTTTTTTCTTTATATTCAGTTTGGGGAAGACACAGGACAGTACATAATGGCCCTTTTTGAGAACTACGTTGAAGATGGGCTCAGGTTTGTGAATAAAAAGTGTACGCAGGCCATGCCCCAGGTGGATATCAGCAAAGTCACCACACTCAGCTGTCTGTTGGAGAGCCTACTGCTGGGCAAAGGAGGTCCAGATCTTAAAATGGTATGACAAATGCAATTGTTTTACTTTTTAGGAGGATGAAAGATGGTACTTTTAAAGTCTGTTTAAAGCATTTAACGTTAGTACGCCTTTTGGCGTCCTCTGGTCTAACACCGTTTTGAGACTAGGCTCAAAAGAAAGCTGTCTCTGTTGTGGACCAATCAGTTTCAAAGACAATGCATATATTATCAGAGTACGTTTTTTGTTTGCATTCTGACCACAAGTATTGTGGTTAATGCAGACATGATTCCTTGTAAAAGGCTTCAGTTTGGTGTTTTAACAACTTAACACCTGTTTTGTTGCCAGAAAAAAGTGGGAAACCTATTCCCAACATGTGAAATGTTTTACTATATCTTATAATGTTATGGAAAGTTAGTTTCTGTTTCACTAATATGTTTTGCAAATTTCTTTATGAAACTAAAAATACGTGTTTTTACTATATGCATTAAGGTCAGTAGAAAATGTTTCAAATATGTTTTTATAAAGCACATCAAGTAATCTACACTTGTTTGATATACCTGACAGGAGCATTCCAGGCTGACCAGCATTGTTTGTCAGACATTTGTGTTCTGCTACTTGTGGGCTGTGGGAGGGAACCTGGTGGAGAATTGTTGGGATCAGTTTGATACTTTTGTCAAACATCAGTTTGAAGAAAATCATGATGCTAAGGTAAACATAGACAATCACATCACAGCCTTTGCATTGACAAAATAATACAATTTAAACAGAAACATTTCATCACCTTCACATTTAGTAGTGCGTTTTGTTTGCTTACATTTCATAAATAATTTGAAATGTTTCTGCGTGATGTTTATTGACAAAGTTGCCCAGTTCTGGGGACCTGTGGAGCTATTACATGGATTATGACTCCAATCGACTCGACCCATGGGAGAGAATCGTCCCCAGCTTCCGCTACAACAAAGAGGTTCCTTTCTTTGAAATGCTGGTGCCCACTACGGACACAATGCGCTTTGGCTACCTCATGGAGAAACTGTTGGCAGTAAAGCATTCTGTCCTCTTCACTGGCACCACAGGTGTTGGCAAGGTATCACTGTCTGTTCTTTTCTTTCCTTGAACTATTAAATAATAATCAACTATTAAATAATAATCAACATCCTTTGCTCTTGGAGTTTGAGTTGTGTGAGGTCTGTGTGTGTGTACTCAGTCTGTGGTTGCAAGGGGATTGCTGGACAAGATCCAAGAGGAGGCTCGGTACGTCCCGCTGTACATTAACTTCTCTGCTCAAACATCATCCACAAGAACACAAGAGATTATAGAGTCCAAGCTGGAAAAGAAGAGGAAAAACATCATAGGTAATGCCACGTAATTACATTGAGTTTAGCTAGCAGATTGCTATTTGTAGTTTTAGTTGTTTAAAGTCTACATTACATTGTTTTTCTAAACAAAAACATTTGTCGAGAGTTTTCTTATGCACACTTTTGTGCCACAGGTGCTCCGGGAAAGAAGCGTGTGATCATATTTGTGGATGACTTGAACATGCCAAAGCTGGATCGATACGGTTCACAACCTCCTATTGAGCTGCTACGCCAATACCAGGACTTTGGAGGATTTTATGACCGGGAAAAAATGTTCTGGAAGGAGATCCAGGCATGTACTTTTACCTTCTGCAAGATCTGCTATTCTGTGGGCCACCAGCTGCTGATGGTTACCAAATGTCATACTTTTATTCAAAGCATGTGGGGCACCACGGTGGTGAGATGTTAACTACCCCACCTGCTATACAGGAGGTCGTGAGTTTGATCTCAAACTTGACACCTGTATATTTGGAGTTTGCATGTTCTCCCCGTGCTCATGTGGATTTTTCAACGGGTCCTCCGGTTTTTCCCTCCATAGTTAGAATCAACATGAGTTTCGATTATTTGGCTGCTATAAATTTCCACATGATAAAAGCCACTTCGTTGAGCTATCATGTGAGGCCAAGTCGCTTCTGAAAAATAGCTACATAGCTCAGTGGGCCTTGCCTGTATGTCTGTTGAACTTATTTTGCACTGTACATAGACAAACGTGCTAATAGGAGGTGTGGGGGGAAGGACAACAAACTAAACACGCACAAAAGTGTACCTGGTAAAATTAAATAAAAAATGTTTATTAATGCACTGGTGTGTGGTGGGCGGTGGGGTGGTTTCTTCCCTCTTACTAAATAGGATGTGACCGTTGCTGCAGCCTGTGCCCCGCCGGGAGGTGGGAGGAACCCTGTTACACCACGCTTCATTCGACACTTCAGTATGCTGTGCCTGCCTTCGCCGTCTGAGCATAGCCTCAAGCAGATCTTCCAGGTAATTCTCGGAAAAAAACATATATGCCATATGGAATGTAGTATAATTATCAACACGAGAGTACTGCAAAGTTATTTGGTAATTGCCTCGTAAAAATTGTGCTCGGGTTAGCTTTCTTTCTATGCTTTTGACACGGCAAAGCCAGAGCAGTTTTCACCTAGAGAGCTATGTTTGATGATTAAAATATTCTCTAAAAATATGAAACATGCATTCCTGTCGTGCACATTGAATGTACTTGTATAGTAACAAACTATATGTCTCATTAGAAAATCACCAAACAATGTCTACAGACAAACAGTACTTGTATTATGTTTACAGCATTACAATCACTATTCTATACCAAATGGCAAGTTGCTTACAACAGCTATACATTTAGCTCGTTCTTATTCAAGCTATAAAGCTATTGTTTTAGTTATCCTATGTTAATAATACTCATATGCTGTATGAAAAAAAGAGCTGAGAAATATGTTTCAAATTTTTGTTTCCAAGACAAAGTTGGGCAACTGATAGATATCGTGATTATAAAAGAAAAGAAAATTTCTTTTATTTGCATTAACCCACATTTAAGGACACTCAAGGGGGGTTTATTATTAAATAATTCAGCTATACGCAATGGAACCAAGTGTGTATGTTTGTGAATACCAATGCCACATAAAGAAAGGCAATTACCTAAACAAGTGTAATGAAATCCACGGTATTGAATTTCAATAATTTTGTTATAATGCTATACAATTGTCTTTATGTGCTATGATATATAGATTAATATTGCTACAAAAATGCTAACTTTTAAAAAACAAGAACAAGTATATTGTATACGAGTTGAAAACCTATTTAAGATTCTAAAGCTACCTGTTTTACATAAATCTATCGTAATTTTACAATGGCAATTTATTGGGTTGTCTTCCAAGTTAACATATATTATCCTCTGAGTTTAAGAGCTATGAAATCCATTACACTTTGCATTAAGCAGATCTACACTCAAAATATGGAGCCAGCACTACTGTGAATGCTGGGTTGGAATCTGGAAAGCCACCCATAATTAAACTGGGTTCTCAAGTGTAGTGAATCGAAGTTTTAGCCTGGACACTAATGACTACACAAAAACATAACTAAACCTAGTTTTGACTTTGCTAAATTATAAATTTGAGAATTAACATGATCTGTTTGACTGTCATGAGAAAAAATATCTCATCGCAGAACATATGGTTAAATGTGCCCCCTACTGGGTAAATAATACAAAGGTCACTTGAAGGATATTTCAGAAGTCCTGCAAAACACGCTTTCATGGGCCATTTTAAGAAACGGGGTGCACTGCTCTGCATAACATTCTGAAGAGATTTTTCCTTTGCTGACATGACTTTGATGGCATGATTGGAATACATTGGGAAGATAGACCAACAAAGTAAAACGATTGAGGAAAAGCGATATCTTCACTATTATTTCATTCTGAGTGCAGTATACACATGCTGAGTTGCTTTGAAAGGTGTGTGGTGTGTCAGTGAATGTGATGAAGCTTCTGTGATGAAGTGTGTGATTTTGGGGTTTTCTGGCTTTGCACTGGGGACTGTGAAATGGAATCAGGGAGAGGAAGTGTTCAAGTGAAATAGTGTTATTCCCAGGCCATTGCATTGAAATGGTTTGTCAGAAGTACACCGCCAGCGGATCACCAAAAGAAGATGTATTAATAATGAATAAATATTGAGGAAGGAATGTATGATTTGACTTTGGGATGGTCATTCAGAAAAAGGGACTGTCATAAGCACTTAGATTGAAAGCTTTAAGTTGCATTTTTTTCTGGAGCTGAGGTTATATAATTTTAATGTGCTATTTTTTAAATCAAGAAATATGCAATGATGTGTATGGCAGTGATCGAACTTGAATTAAATTGATTTATAATCTCTGTTGGAGCATTACCTCTGTACCTCTGGGTTTTTCCAGTGGCTAGTAATCTTAATAAAACTGGAAATTATCTATCGATACTAAATATTATTTTTAATTCAATACATAGTAAGCTTTAACTTTGACAGAAAGTAATACATTTTGAATATATTTTGAACTTGCATACAAACTTATGATTACACATTTGATATTCCTGAGTGAATGAATTCTAGTTCCTATTAATTATGCACTGTTATCTTTGCAGGCTATCCTAACGGGCTTCTTGGTAGATTTTCCTGCGGCAGTCAAGCAGGTGGCTACAAACATTGTTGAAGCAGCTGTTGAGATGTATGGTCGGATGAGCACTGACCTGCTGCCAACCCCAGCCAAGTCCCATTACATATTTAATTTGAGAGACCTTTCAAAATGCATGCAAGGTACGCAAGTGGCATTATTTAACTAGGAAAAGTAAACGCATATTTATTTTATATTTGCGCCCACTTGAACAAGTGGGCGCACGGTACTCTACACAAATAAAAAATGAATGAAAATGTTTTCTAAATATCAAGATAAGTCAAAATTTTGTGGAAGTAAATTCGTATTTAAATATTAATAAAGTGACAGCATTTGTCAATCAATTTCTGGATGAAGGCCCCCCCATACCATTCTCTCACAGTCTAGAATCGGTTCAGATATCCCTTGCCATTGGTGTTAGCCGTGGCCAGGAAACACACTGAGGTTGCCGAGTTTGTAGTGCAGCATGCTAACGACCACTATTATTTTATAATGTGTGTCCCCTCCGAAGTAATTTTTTACATCAATTCACGACTGCCTATGCTCACATATCTTTTGAACGCAGTGGTGAAAATCTTAAGCTTAAATGTGTTTCATGTAGCTCATCACATTTACTTAACTGTCCTCAATGTTTTAAAAAATTAACCCGTAAAAACTAAGTTTTTCACTATAAATCCTTTATATGCGTGGCATCGGTTTTATTTTATTATTAATTTCTGTTTTTCTTGAGTAAGAGTTTCATTTTTATCACATTGGTATTGTAAATTAAATATGAAATTTTTTTTTTCCTAAAAAGTGGAAAATTTTGGAAAAAAATTTTCACGAAAATAAATTGTCACGCACAACGAGTCTTTGTGCAAAATGTCAGCTCGATTGGATCATGGGAAGTGGGTTAAAAAACGACCGAAAAATTTGCACGGTCGTAAGCGCGCAAGCAAGCGAACTTAATATGAAGGATTTAAAAATGAGTTTATTTTTCAGTAAAATGTTCACATCTCATTTTCTGCAAAGGTCTGTTGTAACACGGGAAGAGTTTAAGATTGGCAACTTCTTCAATTTAGCACAAAATACTCCTTCCCAATGATAAGGCACAAGGTGCCAAACGCATATTGCCAGGTCCTGCTTTTGTCTGATTCCCCTGCTGATCTTGTGACTGTATGCATACACAATTGAGGAGGGGCATGCTCTAAACTAAAACAAATTCACTTAAAGCACATTTGACTTCTATCATCCTTTCAATGGCAGTGGAATAATGTTGCTAACTTTTTTCAAAGAACCTTTTATTTTTAATCACAATTGGAATGAGTGTTAACATGTGTTTTTTTTTCAGGGATTCTGCAGTGTGATTCAGGCACTGTTCGTGACCAAAATCAGATTTTCAGGCTCTTTTGCCATGAGTGCCAGCGAGTTTTCCATGATCGCCTTATCAACAATGAAGACAAGGAGTATTTTAATACCATGCTGGCAGAGATGGCAAGTAAGTAATCTACACAAAGCACATGAATGTTCAATTATCTGTGATGAAGAATAATTAACAGCAATGTACAAATGCAGCATTGTCATTTATACGCGTGAAAATTAATATCAATGAGACATTCATTGATGGTTTGTTGTATTTTTTGCCAAGGTAAACAATTTGGAGTTCAAGTCGAAGCAGAGTATTTTGTTAAACATCCCATTCTGTTTGGAGACTTCATGAAGGTACTCAGTTGGCATACAAATTATCATTATACTTTTAAACTCAGGCAGTGGTTACAAGTATCTTGGGGTCATCTTTGATTCAAAGACTGCATTTTCAAGATCACATTGATTATATTGGTAAAAAGACAAAATAAAAAATTGGTTTTCTGTATCGACACAAGCACTGCTTCCCCCCTATGTTCCGCTTGGAATTGATAAAAGCTACCATACTGCTTCTACTTGATTACTGTGACATCGTATATAAATCAGCCCCAATGTACTATACTGAAGACGCTTGACTCAATGTATCACTCAGCCTTAAGATTTGCTTTGAACTGCCTATATAGGACCCACCACTACGATCTCTACATTGGGTCAAAGTTAACTTATCTTAATGATCGACAGCTTGTGCATCAGATCTTATTTATTCATAATGTACTTCCAAAAAAATCAGCAGACTACCTGCTGGATCTCCTCACTGTTTCGAAGAACAAATGTGACCTAAGGTCTTTACTCATTTACCAGCTTCACATTCCTTATAGCCATACAAATACTGGAGGAAGGGCCTTTTCTATTGATGCCCCCAGAGTCTGGAATGCTATCGCCAATAAACTGCAATTTGGATCACTACCTGTGAGATCTTCACTCAAAACTGCTCTAAAGGAGTTGTACACCCCTAGCTGCCACTGCTATTCAGAATGGCCTGAAATAAAATGTATCGTTCCGGATGACCGCTGCAAAGTATGATCTTGAGTTTTGATTATAGTGTGCTGATCTTTAAAGGTGTATTGAAATGTTTTATACTGCTACTGATACTCCTGCTGTTATGGAGTGACTCATGCAACCAGCTATGACTGCAAAGTTTGGTTGTACATTTTATGTATATCGTTTATTGTTAAATTTGAATCACATTTCCTATGATCACCGTTACATTGTTTGTATTGCTTTATTTTGGTGATTTTGAAAACGTTTTGGTTTAGCCATGTTTGTTTGTTGTAGTGCAGAGTTAGCCTGATAACTTTAATCTAAATTGTCTTATGGTTGTTGTTGTTTGACTTGCATCCCACTGGGATTTTTGCACACAGCGTTGAAATACGGTGTTTTTACTGGAAGACTTTGCTGTTTTTTCCTGGATTTTTATGTTGTGTGTAGTCACTTTCAGATGTTTATTGTTCATGTTTTTTTTTGTTGCAGTTGCACCCGAGTCAAGAGCCGCATGGCTCACAGGGTTATACCTAATAAATGAAACTGAAACAAATTAAGGGTGAATGTGGTCTTTTGTTCCCTCTGAACTGCATGACTGACATGCAGCTTATCTTGTTTGACTTCATGGTATTAATATGACCAGAGTATTTTCTATGAATGAAAGAGTGGGATCCTTTAGTAATGTTTCAACTGCTTATATCGTAACTGCAAAAATGCGCAATTGTATCTGACCAGGTTGGAGTAGAGAGGGCTGACCGTGTTTACGAGGATCTCACAGATGTGGAAAAGCTGAAAGGTGTACTGCAGGATTATTTGGATGACTACAACCTCAGTTCTGCGAAGGAGATGAAACTGGTCTTTTTCCAAGATGCCATTGAGCATGTTACTCGGTGAATATTATTAGTAAAATTTTTTTTTTTACATATAATGTTTCGTGCAGTGGACACCTATGGACTATCTGCCCATGGATTGTGATGACGATGATAGTGATGTTTGGTGCTTCATGTTAAATGCTTATATACCTCGTTTCAAAGGTACTTTTTTTGCAGGGTATTCCATGGTTTGTGAAATAACCAAGCGTCGTATATTCTGTTCCCCATGTCAGAATCACACGCATGATTCGCCAAGAGCGTGGAAATGCTTTGCTGGTCGGGGTGGGTGGTACTGGAAAGCAGTCCCTCACACGTCTCGCCTGCCACATGTGCGGCTACCGTTGCTTTCAAATTGAACTCAGCCGAGGTTACAACTATGACACGTTCCACGAGGACCTGCGCAAATTGTACACCATTGCTGGCGTTGAAGACAAGGACACCGTTTTCCTTTTCACTGACACACAGGTGCAGTGTGTGCACAAACATGCTCCATCAGAGATTAATCAAAAGTCCGGCCTGATTATGATTATATGTAAAACGTTAAACACATTTATGTAATATATTCTTGGTTCTTTCGGTAAAGTCACGTAGAAGGGAAATAATAAAATAATAAAAATATAAAACAATAAAATATTTTTATGATTTTATTATTTCCCTTCTACGTGACTTTACCGAAATAACCAAGAATATGAATCCCTGCAGTCACGAAAGCTTTAAATCAACATTTATGTAAGTCATTTAGTTTGTGAAATATTAACATTTGTGCAGCTGCTGTGGTAATATTTATTTCATGTGGCATGAGTAAAAATGTTAATGATGCCTACAAAATGTGAACGCTTGGAATAGACAACAAAGCCCTAAGCCAGGCTGTTCCAATGTTTTTGTTGATATTTACATCCTCTAGGAATTGACATGAACAGAGCTTACTATAACAGCCTCGCTTTAGGTATATTTATTTTAACAATTGTTATTGACTCCTGTAGTTAATTAAATTATCAGCCTGGCAATTGATCCAGTGTCTTCGATTACACATTCTGGGAAATTCACATAAGATAGGGATGTAATCTATACACTGATGCACAATTATGTTTCTCATTGCACAAACATAATTCATGTCATTCAACCTTTATATCTGTACATTTTATTAAATATTTCACTGCTGCATATCTTAAGATTTGAGAGACTTCAATAATGATAACATCAAATGTGATCTTTTTATTATTTTCAATTATATATTTACACTGGTTCACAATGTATTAGGTCTTTCATGACAATAAACAGGAAATTTAAACTATTCATAGCATGAATTGAAAGCTATACTCAACCTTAGCATTCTATGTATATGATAATATATATTTTTTCCAGAGAGGAATAACAAAAAACGGCATACAGAAATTAATAGTTTACCATTCCTGAAGAATACAGAAATTATCTTGTGTAAAATGTGAAAATGAAATGGGCATACTTTTTAATGCATACATATTTCCAACATAATCATCTCTTGCTGCTGTATTTAAATTTCTATTTTAGAAATGGCATGATTAAATTTTCAATAGCGCAACGTTTACATTAGGTTTGAATTTGTTACAATTACTATTACATTTATATTTAAACATGTTTTTACATATTTAGAACACGTTTAGATGTATGACATTGAACAAGGTGTACGCAAATGTTTTTTTTAAATCTTAGTTAAAAACTGGTTGTTCTGTATCAGATTGTAATTGAGGAGTTTTTGGAAGACATTAACAACATACTGAACTCTGGGGAGGTGCCCAACCTCTTTGAGAAGGATGAGCTGGAGAAAGTACTGGCAGCCACTCGACCCAAAGCCAAGGAGGCTGGCATTCCAGAGGGAAATCGAGATGAGGTACGCTCAAACTGCACACGTGTCACAGGTGTTGTTTGAATCAGTATCCCATTGTCCAGTTCCCTTGCCTTTTGTGGGTCCACTCAATTAAACTGTAGTACCTCCACTTATATATAAGCTACTTCCTCTGCAGTCAGTGTTGGTGAAAACATCCACAGTGACCCAAAGGTAGAAGGCTATTTGTGTGCAATATTACCATTGCCTATAAGCATCCAGTATTTGTTTTGACGAATATTTGTACTCGCTGCATTGTCCCATTATCAATCATTCCATTGTGTTGATTATATTTGGGTTAGGTAAACTAGACTGACTGAGCGAAAGGGTATGTATGCAAACGGAGTGTTTTTTTTTTTATAAATGCTGGAAGGATTTGATGCAGCTGAATATGGATGGACGATCGCTCTCCCATTTTGTCCTTTGCGATGTGTTTTTTGCAGTAAAGGGTATGAAGCTTTTTTTATTACCCCCGAGGGCCTTAGAAATATGGCAGGGTATTTTAGAACAAGCGTCTGCATAATTACTCTTTGTTGTGCAATTTGTAGCCCATTATGGTGCAATCCGAAAGGTGGCCTATTCAAGTCTGACTAAATTATAGAATGAAAATACAAAGTATTGATGAAGTATGCATGTTGTTTATGCATAACCAGAGGCACCGTCAGCCAAAATTAACCTCAAAAGTCCAGTGACACAAGATATTGGCTTGCAGTAATGTCGCACTCATTGTGACTAATTGTTCACGCTTACGTGATACTGTCTCCAAGCCTCCGTGTGAAAATATTATTTTGGTTGTGCAATACGAACTTAAAAGCGTGAGATCGTTTTTTGTTATGCAATGGTACTCTATGCAAAATACTTTCTTACGTACTCTAATGCTTTCTCCCAATCCACAGGTGCTACAGTTTTTTATCAATCGTGTGAGAGCCAGGCTGCACATTGTGCTCTGCATGAGCCCCGTAGGCGATGCTTTTAGAGCACGCTGTCGCATGTTCCCATCCATTGTCAATTGTTGCACCATCGACTGGTTTGTCCAGGTGCGTAACATTCATTCGTTGTCCGGTTATTGAGGAACATGGACAACCACTATTATATTACAACACAGTGCTTTTCTATCTGCAGTCCTCCAGAATGTTTTTCAAGCAAGACATGTGCCTAATGCAACATTAGCTTGTTTACATTTGCACTGAGTGTATTGACAATCATGAAATAAGATGAACTGTGGAAAAGCACAGATTTCAGTAAAAAAAAAACATTTTAATGCATTATATTAATGTGTTTATTATTTTAGATTGTGTTATTTACTTTAGTGACAATTTCCAAATACTTAAAGATATTTTAAATGTACACCACAAATGATAATTTCAATGTACTCGTTTCATCGACATTATTGTTATTTTTCTTATCCACAGTGGCCACGAGAGGCACTGCTCTCAGTCTCCAAAACGTTCTTCACCCCCGTGGATTTGGGTAGCGATGAGCTGAAGGAGAATTTGTCTGAGATGTGTGTAGAGATACACATGAGTGTCACAGAATTTGCTGAGCATTACTATGCCGAGTTGCGTCGGCGCTACTACACTACCCCGACATCCTACTTGGAGCTCATAAACCTCTACCTCAGCATGCTGGGAGAAAAACGGAGTCAGCTCACAAATGTAAGCAATGGACTCATTTAATTGTCCTGCCTTTTTTGTCTAAACAATTGGTATATTCTCTTGGAAAGTACCTTCATTATTACTTTTCAACCAATGCTTAGCCCTTTTGGACTTTCCAATTGCTTTAAGAAAATATCTCTGCTCGAATTGTTATCAACCTATTGCAGTGATCATGAATTGAACTGAACAAATTATTTGTCTTGAACTATATGGAAGGTTTTGCTCGATGCTGAGAAATAACAAGTCATCACTCTTCAGTTATTAAAAAAAGAAACCAAAATAAATGATACTTGTAGCACAGAATTGTTCACATGAACACACACTCCAGGCATCTCATTTAGGTAAAAGCATTTATTGTTTAACATCTTCAAAAATTGAGTATCACTCAAAATTTCGATGTCAAATTCGAGGAGATGTACAGTATAAACGACTGCACAAACTAAGCTATAAAAGCAATCCACTGATTTGGCTTCAAAAAGGTGTTTCCAACAGTAACCGAATAAGAAGACAATTGTTTGACATGAGTAACAGAATCGGAAATTAGTTGTGACTTTTCTCCCTCAAGTCAAGAGATCGCATAAAGAATGGCCTGACAAAACTGCTGGAAACCAACGAGCTTGTGGACAAGCTGCAGTTGGAGCTGTCAGCCCTGGAGCCCGTGCTCAAGCAGAAGTCAGAAGATGTGGAAGCCTTGATGGAAAGGCTTGCTACAGACCAGGAGAATGCTGATCAGGTTAACATCCCTTACTGGTTGACACAGCATATCACTGCATAGTAGTCGTCATTACAGCTAGACCACTTTACATGCAAGACATTTCTTTTTCTGCTTCTTCCCTCGCACTGCTCAAACTTTGGAATTCCCTCCTATCGGCTATTTTCCGAAGCTCTTGTAACCTTAATTGAATTCAAGTTTTAACTCTGAGCTATAACATATGTAATAGTCCTGTTTGTTCTTGGACATGTTGGGCCTTTGCCCAGCAACTGTAACAAAAATAAAAATAAATATCGAACACAAAATAAACGTTTTTACACACTCAGTAGTTTTTAATAATTATTTGCAAAATAAAATGTTCATATTTTTTTAAATAGGTATAACCTTGGATTTAGGAAAATTATATAATTTAGTAAAATGATATCGCAACAATTTGAATGTGTCTCAGTATTTTGTATCTTCAATATGTGTTGTGCAATATATGTAATTAGCTAATTTCTTTAGAACTGCTCTTAGTGTTAGTTATCTTTCCCTCACACCTCCGATTGGCATGGTCGGCTACGTGCAGTACGAAAAGTTCAACATACATAGCTACATGTACTCAGATATGCATTCTCACCTTTGTGACTGTTCAATGAAAGTTGTTCACAAATTGTAAATCTGCGTTATGGTGTCGAGGACAAATACACCTTAGGGAATCAACATGACATAATTATATGAAATTAAGAAAAACCTTACATTTTATAGGAAGTGTAATTATCCACATTTGGTTGCATGGCAAATAATACATCTGTACTCCAAAACACTTGATAGCGTTTGGGACTATGGCTTGTGTTCTATTGCAGATCCCTGTTGGTGATGTTCAATACTGTACTTTTGGTCAAGGCCATGTGAATCCTCTTTGTAAACACATGTATTCTCGTCAGTATGCGGAGAGCATTAGCTCAGTGGAGCATTGGACTGCTGGCCACACAACTATTGGGTCTCATTTTAAATCACAGTTTTATTCACCCACAGGTGTACAATATGCTGCATGCATTGATAGTGTACTTATACTTCTAGATGTATGGGTTACAAATATAATATTGTGACAAAAAAATTTGGTTTCATATTGTCATGCACATTATATTCTATTTTATTTGTTTAAAAAAATGTGCAATTAGTTTTTTTATTACCCATTTACTTCGAAAAGACAAAGATCGCCATGAATGTTGTGCATAAGATAATTGTGGCTTTAATTGGATTGGAATTTGCATGGCTTACTCTCCATTCCAGTCGCTACAGGATTATTCATATTACTTTAATGACTCATAAGCCAGTAGCATGGGGTAAATGTGGCTTAGCCCATATTAGAATGGTAATGCAACCATTAATCCACGTGGTTATGGTGATGCACAGTTGGTAATACAAATTCAAGCTATTATGGGCAAGTGCATAGATCCAAAAGTCGTAGAAGAGCATTCGTGTCTGATGTTTTTGGTGATAAAAGTAACTGTGCATTAAACATGCTTAATATCATTGCTTCTCAGAGTAACAATATCATTATGAATCTATATATTTTCAAATGTTGTAGTCTAATAGCAGCTAACCATATTATTTACCAAATGTTTGTGTTTAAGTACTATTTTGTTTGACATGCATGAGCTTTGAAAAACTATATCTTTTTTTCGTGATGCATTTTAGTGCTGTTTTGGAGTAGAAACGGTGAAGTCAGTGTAACAAATGGTGGGCCCCTCTAACAAACACTTCCCTGGATACAGGTGCGTCGGGTGGTGATGGAGGACGAGGCAGTGGCAAAGGTGAAGGCTGAGGAGACCCAGGCGATGGCAGCAGATGCCCAACGTGACCTGGATGAGGCACTCCCAGCTCTGCAGGCCGCCAACAAGGCACTCGACTCACTAGACAGATCCGACATCTCGGAGGTGCGTGTCTTCACCAACCCGCCCGAAGGCGTCAGGACCGTCATGGAGGCCATCTGTATCGTTCTTAGCAAAAAGTACGTGACACATGGCTGGCACACATGGCTGAATTCGAAGCACACACATGTTGCGATTACTACGCTTGTTGAATGCAACATTTGATTATGTTGGATATTGACATTTCATGAAGCAAGATGTACTTTGGTGAATTTATATCTGAAATCAATTAAGTTAACTATGTTTTTATATGCTATTTTAAACGCATGTTATTGCATTATGAAAGCACAATGTGCATTGTGGAAGTGATTGTTTTTTTAACTGATGTATCCTTAATTATGTAATGTTTAACGTGATCTTGTGAACACACATTTCACACTGTTAAAATTGAAATTGCAGTACATGTAATGAAATAAAATTGCAAGCTCATAAAATATGAATGCTCAACTCTAATTTTTGTATGTATTTAAATGGAACAGGCCTGACTGGGCCTCTGCCAAGCAATTGCTGGGTGACTCAAACTTCCTGAAGCGGCTCATGGATTATGACAAGGAAAATATAAGTGAAGATGTCATTCACAAGTTGAAGGTCTACATAAATAATAAAGATTTTGTTCCAGAAAAGGTGGAGAGGGTTTCAAAGGCATGCAAGTCCATGTGCATGTGGGTGAGGGCAATGGACCTTTACTCACGTGTGCTAAAGGACGTTGGGCCCAAGAGGCAGAGACTGGCTACTGCACAGGTGGGGTACCCGTGCTGTAACATGTTCACACTGGAATATCACAGATAGTCCTGTATATTGCCCAAATATACATGTGCGAACATCAGAATATGATAACATTGACATCTTGAAAAGCAAGGGGGAAATTATATTCGATACGTCATCGATCATGTTTTTTAAAGGTGTATTAACAGGTAAAGTTGGCAACAGAATGTTACACCATGGTTAATAGTGAAACGTCTGCAGAATTATTTATGTCAGCAGAACAAATTTGTGTGACCTTAATGTTCTTCTTTGGTTGAAACAGCTTTATTACGCTTTGCTCACTTTTGACAATGGGAGGCTTCAGTTTCCTGCATTTCAGAGAAGAATGAAATTGAAATGACGGAACTGCAATTATGTAAATATATATTAAAATCATACTAAAATAATAAATTACATTTCCATGTATCCCATTTATATTAAGCAATGACTTTCAGACAGCAGGTTGCTTAGCAACGACCATGCAAAGTCAAATCCTGCATGCAAAAGAGAGACATTTTATTATTCGATGTATATACTTTGAAAATACAAATAGATTAATTTCTGGCCATACATTAACTCTGAATGCCCTTTTATTGATAGATATATATAGCTTATAATGGGTGCACCTGATGACTTAGTTGCAAACCATGCCTGGGAATCTTTGGTGCCTGGGAGTAGAAATGTCCACAGTTGACCTCTTATAAGGACAATACAAATGATATGTCATTATTGTATTTAACATGTACGAAACATGTACACAGACTTACATGGGTGGCAGATTTGTGCAGTGCTAGTTAATGCCTCACAGGAAGAAGGGCCTGCATTCAATTCTCGACTGGGGATATTTTCTGCGTGGAGTTTGTATGGGTTTTCTACAGGTTCTCCAGTTTCTTTCCATGACTCCCTAAGCAGACATTATAACTGGTTTTGACCAAACATCCCAAAGCTTTAAAATAATTACTAGAAATTACTCAATTAGGATTACGCATAGCAACATTGCCCCTATTGCAAAAATAAATCTTGGCTGAAAATGAGTTTTGAGTTTCAACGAGGCTACCCTGGGTATACAAGCTTAATAATATGAAATGAAGGTTAATTTGGTGGAGAAAGTGAATGCCCTATTTTCTTTTCTGCCGAGAATAACCATTCTGTCAGTATGGTGTTTTGTATTCTATGAATGAACAAAATATTGTAAAATTGAGTCCTAGTTTCTATGGATTCCAATTGGCCTTTACCTTTGTTATTTATTCTCCCGCAAATATGATACAAGGAAATGCATAAATGTGGCTGTGCATTTTCTGTGTGAATATTTAAAGACACATTAACATATGTGATGTGCACTATATGCATGTGTTAGTTGAGTCGTAATTGGCAGCACATCATTATGTGAGATCACTTATTAAAATGTTTAGCCATGGAAAGAGAGCGGATAGAAAATACTGACATTGAAATCATTGTATTCATTTGCATACAGCTAAGGGTTAAGGCACTCCAGCCTCACTTGTGAATATACTCATCTTATGCTGCTCCAACACACCAATTATCGTTATGTTTACTATAAAATGCACAGAATACTCCAATGCTAATACAAACGTGCTTTTATTTGGTAGTATTATTACTACAATATTCATGCATTTTTCTCTTTGGTTATAAGATGCACAAATGAGCTACACTGGTACTGTACTTGGATATTAATACGTGATTAATGTAAAATTGTGTTTTTTTAATATAAATTAAATGTAATAATGAAGTCCAAATCAAAATTACATGCAATAATTCGTAAGTATTATAGCATTGATATTTTAAAGAAAATTAACCACATTATTTCAGATTATATATATTTTTTATGTTATGAAGGATAATGTTAATGATAATGAAGCATTTTAACTAAAGTATGCTATATCCTGTAATCTTTTTTAAATGAACTGCTAATAATCTATATTCTTGGTTCTTTCGGTAAAGTCACGTAGAAGGGAATCATCATCAGGTGTGGATTTCACACCTGATGATGATTGCTTGTGTTGCAGTCGAAACGTCGTGAGAATTTTTATTGTTTTATATTAATATTATTTTATTATTTCCCTTCTACGTGACTTTACCGAAAGAACCAAGAATAGGAATCCCTGCAGTCACGAAAGCTTTAAATCAAAATGCTAATAATCTTTTAAACTTTTCTCTGAAGTGCAAGTGAAAATGTTAATAACTGCATATTATACTATTCAATCGAATGACACTGATTAATTGTGTCCAGTTTATCCAATCAAATAATAGTGCAGTCAAGAGCTGCTGAATATAATTATTTTTCTAAATTATTTATTTAAGAGTTGAAGTGTGAAATATCAAATGGAATGTACAGTGTTAATTTTTGAACATCCAGAAAAACCACATACACTGGAATAGTTTTTGCCCATCTCTATTTGTTACGCGGTCATGACCGACGGGCCATGGGAATTATTTTCCCACTATGTGTTAAGGTCAAAGGTTATTTCCTCCTTTATTTGCGTGCAGGCTGAGTTGGATGCTACCATGGCAATGCTGAATGACAAGCAGAGGCGGCTGAAACAGGTGGAGGACCAGATTGGTGCCCTCCAGGATCAGTTTGACATGAGTGTGGCTGAGAAGGAAAGCCTTGGTATGTCATTGTGATGGCACAAAAACGCCATAATATTGTATTTCGCAGTTCAATAATACTGACCGTGAATTAAAATGAATCAATGGGATAATTGTATGGGATACATTTAATTGTACAGTATCTATATAAACGAATAATTATTGAAATTTATGAAAATATAAGTTAAAGTTTATTAAAAAATTGTATGTAATAATATTTTGTAATTTTAGGTACATTTATTTTATTTAAATCTCTACATTTTGTAGAGCACTGTAGTAACCTGTCATTGGGGACTGCTACCATGGTGAAGTATGTTCTCAGATTCCCAATGACCGATGTATTAAATCGTGGTCCTCAAACCCTAGCAGTTCTGGAACTAGCAGTTATTGTGTTGGCTGGGAAGGGGAAGGAGTAAGACATGGTTAGGATCACTAGGCACAAACAGCTCACCTGAGTTGTAACATTGGTATCTATCTACAACGTGCAGATTCTCTCTAGAATATCAAATCTTATAGAACTGGATCAAGTAACTGGGAGAAAAAATGTGGGACATAGATTCAGTGAGGTGAGGAGAAAAGGAAAAAAAGCCATACATTTAAACAGTGGCAAATTTAATCAATCATGAAGTGAACATTTCAGAGATTAACCACATGAAAATAACAAATATATATAGAAATCATCACAGCCATTAATACATAAGGAAATAGCTACACTGGTGTTATATGTAGAAGGTAACAAAATACAACTCAGAAGAGTAGTCCAAACCTATTCGCAGAGATATAAGTAAATTTGTTTTCATAATTTAACGGGAAAAATAAAGGTTATAAGGGATGATGACCAATCAGGTGAGACTGGTGACAAAATGGCAGCCATAGAGCCAACACATCCAGGAGGTGGACCACCCCGGAGATGGAGTAATGAGATCAACTTGCGTGCAAGAGCGAGATGGATTGTAGCATTGGAGGACCGTGAGAGATGGCGCCTGCATGAGAAAGCATTCATGTTGTATCAGTGCATAGAACAGAACATGAGGATAATGATGTTGAGCAATCGTGCCATAGAGTGAGTACTGTTTTTGTTTTCAATTTCTGAGATAAACTGTTCTTATAATTTATCAGAAGCAAATGTCAAGGCGAGATCACCTAAATATATCATGAATGAAAATGCATGTTTATAAGATTTTGGAAAATCAACATTTATTTGGTCTATAACTGGTCACTTACATTTTTGTAATGTAGCCTTTGCCTTTCATTTAAAAATAAAATAAAGTCACATGTCGTGAATAGTTATACACTTCTAAATGTATAATTGTACATGGCTGTTGGCTTTCAGTCAAACAATTAAAAAGCACAGCATTTAATGAAAAAGTATTTGTCAACAAGAGATTACGTGAATATTAATAGAGGATTACAAGAAAAAAATATATCGTCTGCGATATACTGTATGCGTTTACATAGACAGCAGCCAGTAGTCATTCAATATCATTATTTAAAAGTGCATTCGGTGGTTGCCTTCCTCATCTTGATAGCATCATGGTGTTGATGGAAGGCTCAACCTGTTATTGTGTGCACCGCAGTGTAAAAATTGACAAAACATCAAGAGGATGCACTTTGATTTGCCGACAGCCCTTCTTTCTCCTGCAGAAATAAATATGAATTAAATGCTATGATTCTTGAAAAATGCGTGAAGGTACACGGATGCTTTTGAAACCACACGGGTGGAATCATTTCTGCAAGTGCTAACTTTTGTCTGTCCTTTTTTCCTTCCTTGATTAGCTAAGAACATGGCCCTTACGCAAGCACGGATGTCTCGTGCTGGAAAGTTGACCTCAGCATTGGGCGACGAGCAGATCCGCTGGCAGGAAAGCGTCGCTCAGTTTCAAGTGGAGATAAACAACGTCATTGGAAATGTGTTTATTGCATCAGCTTGTGTGGCTTATTATGGGGCATTCACTTCACACTACCGCCAAATGGTAAGACACACTTTCAGCATTCATGCCACATTGTTGTATGTGCCAATTTCACATATGTATTAATAGGGTGTCGCAAGGGTGTAAATGTATCAATATCTTATAATTCCAGTACAATTGGTTCTTAATTTTCATATTTAATTCTAACTGCAAAATCACCTTTTTATGTTGTAGGATGTAAGATTTTGAGCATTCCACTTGAAATCCTGAAAGAATAAAAGCTCAACACGCAGCCTTATCTATCATTGTTATGCAGCATTTCTAAGTGATTGCAAATATTACTTGTACTTACGTCTTTTACCTCTTCTTTTTATCGCTGCTTTGTGTATTCAGCTCATTGATCGGTGGATCAGTCGCTGCCAAGAGCTGGGCATTCCCATCAATGCCAACTTCAGCCTCATCGGCATTCTGGGCGACCCCTTTGAAATTCGACAATGGAATACGGACGGGCTTCCCCGGGACACAGTTTCTACCGAAAATGGAATTCTCGTCACCCGTGGCCGGCGCTGGCCCCTTATGATAGATCCACAGGACCAAGTAAATAAATGTTGTCGTCAAAATGTCTGGGAAAACACCCCTAAAATGGCATATTTCATAGTCAAAATAAAAATGATATCACTCGCGACAGCTTCGTTAACATTTGTAAAATTATGCTCTTGTTTTTTTATGTGAATTGTTGATTCTTGAATATTGTCCATACCATATTTTTGAGTGTTTATGCACTGAATTATCCATACAAGTGTAATATTAGAGAATTTTACATTTGATTTACTCTTGCATAAAATGTACCTAACCATTTTTTCCCACGGCAAAAAAAAAATAATTATGTGGATTTTATTTTTCGATTTAAAGCTTTCGTAACTGCAGGGATTCATTTTCTTGGTTCTTTCGGTAAAGTCACGTAGAAGGGAAATAATAAAATAATGATACAACTCTTATTATTTCCCTTCTATGTGACTTTACCGAAAGAACCAAGAATATAATTACGTGGATGTTAAAGTGTATTATTAGAACAATTGCATTTTTCTTAATGGAGTTTGTTCCTGAATAAGATGGCTCTTGTAAGTCATAAAATATAGATATTGGAATTTATCATAAGTATGAACAACTGTAAGAAGAACAATACGATTCGGTGAAATCTAGCTTGTTATCAATTATATATGAAAGTTGTTTTCTCTCTATGTTGAGTGTCTACAGCATTACAAGCAGAAGGTTTTATTCATATGCTAACATTCACCGAATCTTGCAGTATGTTATTACATGAAACTCTCTCCATGTATTTTATCTGCTGAGTGATGTAATTGTTAATGGTGTACTTTACCATTACAGGCAAATCGATGGATTCGAAACAAAGAGATGAAAAATGGTTTGAAAATTATTAAATTGACAGATGGAAACTTCCTTCGCACACTAGAAAACGCAATTAGACTTGGCATGCCTGTCTTACTTGAAGAGGTAACTGAAGTATTCAGTCACTGATCGAATGTGTATTTTCATATGGACCTATATATATGTGGTCTTCTTTATTTTATACATTTGGAAGCACAGCCAGGGTTGGTTCATTCAAAAATCATAATTAGGAATGCACTTGTGAGATTTCTCCTTTTTGACTTTGACTTCGGGCATTGTAAAAAGTAGAAGAGTAAAAGTTAAGGAAGTCTAATTTATACGGAATTCTCATATATGCCATTTGAGGGTTTTATTCATTTCGTAACATATTCTTGTCATGCACAGCTCAAAGAGACACTGGATCCTGCTCTGGAACCTATTTTGCTAAAGCAGACATTCGTGTCTGGAGGCCGCCTCTTAATAAGGCTTGGTGACTCAGACGTGGACTATGACAAGAATTTCCGGTTTTACATGACAACTAAGATGGCAAATCCTCACTATCTTCCTGAGGTAAGAGCGATATATTTACAATCAAAGTCCATTACTTTAAAAAGATATTAACTAGACACTAAATAATTATGGTGACGCTTGATATTGTACATCATATACATTTAATCTTTTACATAACACCAGTCATTAATAACATTGCATTTGCAAGCATTGAAGGTAGAGATGTGCTTGGATGTGATTAAACTGAAATGTTTGCCTGTTTGCTTAGGTGTGCATTAAAGTGACGATAATTAATTTTACCGTGACAAAATCTGGATTGGAAGATCAGCTGCTCAGGTAAATATCTATACAAAGGCTGTTAACATTCTTCATGTTGCAATGGTTCTGTACTAAATCTGCACGCATAATGGCTCTGCAAAGCACAAATATACATTAGTATTCATGACTAATGATATGCTAAATCTTGACTTAAAGCTTTCGTGACTGCAGGAATTCATATTAGTTGGGTCTTGTGTTGCGATCGAAACGTCGTAGTTTTTTGTTATTTTCTTTTAACCTATGTACGTCACTTTACCGAAAGACCCAAAAATATGAATTCCTGCAGTCACTAAAGCTTTAAGTCAAGATTTAGCATATCATTAGTCATGAATACTAATGTACTGAAAGACCCAAAGAATATAATGATATGCTAGTTTTGAATTAATAAGATAAGGGCGCCAGTAATGGATATGTAGATTTAGATGTAAAGAAAATGTGAGGGTCATTATTAGGTTCATGAGTAGTATCTGCACATCCCAGCATTTATGCATAATTGATGTCAATGTAATTATTTAAATGACCGGGTTTTAATGCTTGTTATCACACAACACCGTTGAACAAACATTTTTAGGGACTTCTTTTGTTGCGTTTCCTTTCAGCAGGATTATATTGTGCAATAGACTGTTGAGGCTGACTCCCCTTTTTAGGGATTTTCTCCTCATCCACTGGCTTATGCAGTACAATCATTTCTAAGGGAATGAAGCAATGTCATATTACCCCACGGTACATTAATACAGACCCATGCATTACAGTTTTTTTTTTTTAATCTGTTGACAGCTGACAGAAATGCATGTGCAGTAACGCTGCATGGCAAGGTATATGCAGAGACGAGTCGTAATTCTAATTTTATTGTGGGCCCTGGTGCTGTACCAAAATATTTTAAGGTTAATATTTACATTGAAAATAAGAATTGCATATTTTATGTTAGCGTATTTACATTCTATATGTGGATAGTTAATATTATTTATTATGATAATGGTGATGCATATACGCATTTATACTAAAACATTAGTGTTTGTGTGTTGCTGTATTCTAACACAAGGGTAGCATGCATTCGTGCGTGCTTGTATGCCAAAAGGTCACCATTGTTTAAATCCAAAAACAGATGCAGAACAGGTTTCACAAAAGTGGAGAATACCTATTGTACGATATATTAGAAAACACTGATAAGATGTTATTTATTCATTTTAGTGACGTGGTGAGGCTTGAAAAGCCAGAGCTGGAGGAGCAGCGGAATGCGTTAATTGTACGCATCAATGCAGACAAAAATCAGCTGAAGGCCATTGAAGATCGCATTCTCAAGTTGCTGTTTACGTCGGAAGGAAATATCCTGGATAACGAGGAGCTCATCAAGACACTGCAAGAGTCCAAGGTATGGCATTAGTGCATGACAATTGTGCTCCATGACTCAACCTTGCTGTTTGCTCAGAAATTTGAAGGCAGACTATATTTTTGATAAAAAAATAATAACATTTTTTTACTTAAACATGTATACGTACAGATGAACACAATACAGACATTGACATGTATACGTACAGATGAACACAATACAGACATTGACATGTATACGTACAGATGAACACAATACAGACATTGACGTGATTCTGCCAAAGACGGCTTGAGTCGTTTATTAGAATGCGAATTGGTTTGATCTTATGCTTTGCTGTATACGAGGTTCTACTCATAAATTAATCTGGCACTCATTATTTTCGATTATATTTTATCTAAATTTACTACTGGATGATGTCCCCCTCAAGCAGTCACCTTCTCTGATGGCCTTGCAATGTAAAAATGCATCTAGCACCTGCACAACGAAATTATTTGACCACTCCATCTGCAAAGTGGATGTCCTCTTGGGTACATTCCCTCCCTTGGCTGCCACTCCGTCACTAGCCTTGTCCACTGGGCCATCATTTCTTCTAGTGATGTGTCCTGCAAAAGTCCATTTACTCTTTTAACATTCTGTCTGTAAGCTGTAATACGTTTTCTAATCTCTGTATTCCTTTATCTGTCGATGCATATCACTTCGTGTTTCCTTTTACACTTTCCTTTTTTTTTCTGAATCAATATCCACGTTTTTTCTGCTCATGTCATTGCAGGTAATATGCACCGTTTTTAAAAGCGTTCTCTCTCAGGCGTATTGGTATATGTTGATTCTCATTATCATGACCCTATTTTTCAAAAGCACTCGAAAGAAGTCCTCAAATAACAAGACAAATGAAAGCAGGGCTGGAATGCTTTTGGAAAACTGAACTTAATAATGAAAAGTCATGTTCCAGTAAATGATCACAAAACACCCCGTATAAAGTATAGATCATTCCATTTGTTTTATTTTAAACAGATGTATCTATAAACCAATGTAATGAGCTTTAACATTTTTGTTTGCCTTTGTACCTTGAGTGTGAGGCTTCATGGTTATTGCACTGCACAGAGCTGTTGGTAAGATTCGTTTGGTGCATGTGTCACTTTGTGAATTGCTTGCAATTGCGTGTGAGCTTTACAATTTTACAGAGTATATGTTTGAGCAAAAGGTGACTGGTACATGCCGTTTTTTATTTATTTTATACGTGAATGGAGGCATGTTTACCTCCAAAAATTGTTTCGTGAGGTATTTTTTCTTAAAATATGCTGCGTTGTTTTCAGTTGTTCCAGCTAAGTAATCTTAACGTCGTGACATGTATCAATGAAAACATTGGGTTTTTTTCATCACAGGTTACTTCAGGAGCAATTAAAACACGACTGAAAGAAGCCGAGGCAACAGAGGAGATGATAAATACGGCTCGTGAGAAATATCGTCCTGTGGCAGCTCGTGGCTCCGTGATGTATTTCGTTATAGCCAGCTTATCGGAGATTGACCCCATGTACCAGTACTCACTCAAATACTTCAAACAGGTATGTTTGACATTTTCACCACACCAGGCTTTGTAGTAAACTGCGAGTAGATCAATGTTTAGTTCATCTGTAGAGCATCTTCTTGTAAATTTCTCCCCGAATTAGTAGATTATTTGCATGACTGTTGGGAATTTTAGATTTGCAATTAAGTAGAGACCAAGGAGTGTGACTCTGCAGTGCTTTGTGACAATCTTGGCAGTTTGTGACAATCTCCTTGTTCATGCCTTGGTAGTTGTCATGTTGACAAAAATGTAATTTTGCTCACACCAATATGCTATTGTCTCCAGGTCAATATGTAATACATCCACCTTATTTACAATTTTACAATTTCAAACAGGAATTTAACTTTACATAACAGCTGAAATAACAGGACTTGTCAGCATTATATGAGATGCTGTCTCAGAATTTAAGTATTAAGCATGTGAGTGTTTTCATTTTCAAGAGCAGATATTCTAAAAAATTATCAGAGACTGACACACTATGGTACAGGCTTTTATCAAAAATAATTGAAACACATTAAAGATATTTTTGGCACAAAGTCATAGGTTGCATGAAAAAAAGTCTTTCATCTTAAAAATACATGTACTTAAATTACAGCCATGTTGCTTTTATGTAAGGCAAATCATTATGTTAATATAGATGTGTTATAAAATAATTCCTTCCAGCTTATTTTATATTTAAAACAAACTATACCATGTGGTGGTAGGTTGTTGCATATTTCATTTGTCACTTTCATAATCTTACTCGGCTGTATTTAATATTTTGGTGCACTTTGCATAAATTCAGAAACCAGTCATTTATCATTTTGACTTAAAACTTTCGTGACTGCAGGAATTCATATTCTTGGCTCTTTCGGTAAAGTCACGGAGATAGAAAATTAAAATTAAAATGAATTAAAATAAAAAAATGAATTAAAATAAAAAATAAAAGCAAAAAACGAAGACGTTTTGATCGCAACACAAGCGGTCTTCATTTTATTTTTTTATTTAATTTTATTTTAATGTTCTATCTACGTGACTTTACCAAAAGAACCAAGACTACAATCATTTATCAACTTTGGGAAATAATGAAGGAATTAAAATATCCAGGTTTTTTATATAAATGTGTAGTGATGCACTCAGAGACACTAGGAGTAGGAGGCATGCTATTTATTATCAGCCTTCATAGTTCACAAGAGGTAACTACAGCTCCCAGGACAAGCTGGCAGACTGCCTGACTGACGACGCCGAGAAGGTGAAGATGTAGACGATGACTCCAGCAGCACGACGGGATCCCACTCCAGGCAACAGCCCCGAGCCTTCGCTCGGGGTCCCCTTTTATCCTCCCAGCGTGACCTCGCTCCGCCCCAGCCACGCCCCCCTACTAGAACCTACCAGCGGGTTCCAGGGCTTACCTCACGTGCCCCCTCTATCATCTTTCCCCTACATCCCTCTCTCTGGCTTATCATGTGACCTGCTGACAGACAGGGCTGCTGCAACTGCAGATCCCCTTCTCTGCCAACAACCTACGCTATGCTACATAGTGACCTATTCCATGTCACTACAAATGTATAGCCATGTAGATGTGTTTGTGTATTGGAGTATGCTGTTAATTCAAAGCTTTTTCACTCTTGACACTGCAGCTGTTCAACATGACAATCGAGACTTCTGAGAAGCGGAGTGATCTAGCAGAGCGTCTGGAGCTGCTTTTGAAACAGACACTACTCGCCACCTACACCAACATCTCGCGGGGCCTTTTTGAGAAGCACAAACTCATCTTCAGCTTCATGCTCTGCATAGAGATCTTACGACAGCATGGGCACGTGAGCGATGCAGAGTGGAACTTATTCCTGCGAGGAGCTGCTGGAATGGACAAGGTTCTATTTCCATTTCATCTGACTTTCTGTTGTCTGATTGTTTGCAAAGATCACTGGCCCATAAATTGTACACAGTTAAGAAAAAGTGTTACACTCATTGAATGTTCTTCTTCATATGGCTGATAGTTATGTAGAGCCACAACTTTTATTTCATATTGAGGTGGTTAAGCCAGATATTTGCATCAAGAGTAGCTGAGTGTATCGCTGTGATGCCTCCTTCGTATGTATGAATCGGGAATTGAGTCGTTATATGTTCCATGGTTTGTGATTTGTGATACGTAAGTCATGGAAACATTTTGTATCCAGATTTTGTATTCAACATTAAACAAAAATACGATAAATATTGGATGTGCATAGATTTGTAGAAATATTTGGATGTAAACACAATGCAAAATATTTGTCATGGTCAACCATATGTTCAAAAAATCTTTATTTTAAGATAAAATATGGCACCTTGTGATTGCCAAGCAGAATAGTGAGAAAAAATCCCACACAAAATACAAATATATTTGTATCAGCTAAGGCATTGCTTGCCTTATACCATATACCAGCATCATAGTTCTAAAATAAGCTCGAAAGTTGTAGCTTACAATAATGACATATTTACTAACAGTAAGACTCTGGTTTTTGTGGTGTTAGGAGCGGCCAACCAAGCCTGAAATTGGGTGGCTGGCTGAATCGACATGGAACTTGTGCTGTGACCTGGAGGACCATTTGCCTTGCTTCAAAGGGCTAAAAAGGGAGATTGTAGCCATCCCAATCTTGGTGACATTAGGTTTGTTACAACCATTTTCACTAATGACATTTTCTCTCTCTTCATAGTTTTATATCTTTCCCCAGGGCTGTATTTGTCCCAGTAATGAGCCACCTTTTCTTTGCAGCGTTTTTCTCTTCCAATGACATTTTATATTTACCCATCTGTACATGTGCAGCTCTCTGTTCTACGTGTGCTGTTGCATGTGTTGCAATATTTGCGCAATTTCACATGAGCTGTCAATTGTTTTGGTTTAAATAATAACTAATTAATGTATACATTGATCCACAAAGATATAACAACTGATCTACTGACCAGCTCAGTGTTTTTTTAACATCCTTTTGTGAAAGCAGATTACGTTGTCCGACTGCTGTTGAAGGTTACGGTCCCTTTGTAGGAGTGTTTGTTGCTGAGGCTGATTGACAGATGGATGGGGGTCATTTGGATTGTGTTTGATTTTAATGTAGGAAGGCTGGAAATCCGACTGAACCCTGAGGCGTGGGAGGGCTCTATGAAGGAGCCACCGCACTTCACAGAAGAGGTTTCTGAACATGCGATACAAGGTCACTGGAACGAGAGACTGTCCGAGTTTCAGAAACTCGTACTTGTGAAATCATTCATGGAAGAAAAGGTAACGTTTTTTGTTATTGTGTTTTGACAGCTACCTGTGATCCTATGGTCCAAATGTAAATAATACAGTCGTGTAAATGTTATAATTTCAAAGATAAAAATGGGGAAAATATGAAAAATACATCAGTAATCAATATATTTATCACCATTATCAAGGCCCCAATCCTTGTAGATGAGAAATTGGAAATTAAGGAGATGGACGTCATTTTCTCTGCTTATATTTAATAATTTTGGACTGATTGTGCATTTCTACATTTGTAGTCAGAGCCTGCGATGATGGGCTGATGGCAAGGTTCCACTCAATGTGTAGAACATGTTCCTGGTGGCTAAGGGCACAGTTAATATTATCATTTAATTTGTTTCTACTTGAAGACGAATACAATATCATATTCGTTTTACTTGTTTATTGCATTGTAATATATACGTTATAATACTTACCAAATGTAAATGATTTTGCAAACATTGCACAGTAAAAATGTTCTGCCTGCAGAGAGAATATATTAACATTGAGCAGCCTTTTTTTTCTGTAATAAAATATTTCACATGGTTTATATCAATGTTTGATGTTTCTTGAAAACTATGATAAATAACCATTTCATTTAATGATGATAGGGAGCAATGAATTTCACACGTGTTGCCTCTATTCTAATGTAATACTCTGCATTGATTGAGCTTCTAAAATGGGTATGTTAATTGGATATGTTTCATACATCATTGACCATACTTTGTTGCTGTCACATACTATTAATTTTACTGGTGTTTCTACAGTTGTATATTTTTTTAAAATACAGTTATAGATTTCTACCAATGATATTTTTATATGCTTTTGCAAAACACATTTTTTTTGTCATCTGCGCTCTGTATATGACTTATTGCAATGCGTAAGATGCAATGTATGAGTACATTTTTTCTATGCTTCTTTTGAGTATCTTGTATCTAACTTGTGAATTAAGCACACCATGCCATTTCCCAAACCTCACCCTCTACTCACTTTTTTGAAGTGAGGTGTAAAGCTGCTGAAAATGTATTTGTTTGTGATTTTGACTTCGCAGTGTTAGAAAGCATCCATGCCTGTTTTCTCATTTACACCAACAGGTGGTGTTTGCCATGACCGATTTTGTGATTGAAAACCTGGGAAAGGCCTTTATCGAGAACCCACCAGTGGACCTGGCTACCCTGTACCAGGATATGTCAGCCTCCACGCCTCTTGTGTTTGTCCTCAGCACGGGCTCTGACCCCATGGGTGCCTTTCAGCGCTTCGCCAGGGAGATGGGCTTCTCAGAGAGGTCATTTACTCCTTGCAGGCACAATATGTTTATTCCATCAAGCGCAGTGTATTGATATATTAAGACCCTGTCTCTACTACTACGTAGGTTTTTGTGGTTGTGCTGTATAGCGGCTTTGATGGGTTTTTTCGGTTTGTACCATATGTTGTTGGGAATGATTATCTAATGCTTTACTCTTCGTATGAATTGCTGAAGAAAAACCCAAACGCATGTCAGAAAGCTAGACCACACCGATGCTGTTGGTAAAGGCCAATATGAACTTTAAAATATATTGATATTTAGAGTGGTGAAGCATATGCTGAGAATCTGCACACGTTGGTGTTTTTTTTTATATTATCAGGGTGCACGCAATTTCACTCGGGCAGGGACAAGGCCCAATTGCGGAAAAACTCATCGAGGAAGCGGTGAAGAGTGGTGACTGGGTCTTCCTGCAGAATTGCCACCTGGCCGCTTCATGGATGTTAGCAATGGAGGAGATGATTAAAGCACTTTCAGAACCAAGTCAGTACCATGCACTTACATAATATATCATTGAGCACACCAAGTGAGCGTATGCCAACTGTATCTTCCAGATCATTGAGCTACTTTGTATGGGAGTTTCTGAAAACGTAATTTTTTCTTCATTGCTTGTGAAATTATAAACAATAAAGGGAATCATTATTTAACTGCTGTGAAACAAATATCTGTCCACGCAGCCAAAAGCACTTCTCACTCATGCAAGTGCATGGAAAGTAATACGGGTTAAGTCTATGACATGTGAAACAGTATGCCCTTCACAGTGTTTTGTGGTGCTTAACAGGTTAAAGCGGATGAGATAATCAGGGTATCTTGATTACAGGCAAATGCTTCCACTATTTTTTTAACCTGTGGATAAAAGAAAATCCTACTCATCAAAGCAGCTTTAATAGATGTTTTGAGCACTGATAAGAGCTTCCAAGTGGGCAAGCACTCCAGTCCTACTAAAAAAAAAAAGTCCCATCACATGGCATGCAATATAATTTGTAATTGATTGTTACATGTAATTTATCATAATGTGGTAGTTTTGTTTTAAGTAAATATTTTAGCTATGAAGACATGCATTTACAGTAATATAAAATTAACCAAGACTTATGATTGTATTTACAGATGCCGTAATTCATCCAGATTACCGCTTATTTTTGAGTTCCATGCCAACAAGAAATTTTCCGGTCACTGTACTTCAAAACTCTGTTAAGGTACACATTTCCAAATCTGATATTTTTTCGACTTTAAAATAAATGTGCATATGTAATTTGGGAGCAAAGAAAATACTATGTTGCACTTATTTATAACATTATTAAATGTCTTTGCTTCTGAATACACTGCTCGCCATTTAATCAGGTGACATATCACAAAGCGTACATTTTCTGTTATTTATGACATCACAGGTAACTAATGAGCCCCCCAAAGGACTCCGCGCGAATATTCGGCGAGCTTTCACAGAGATAACGCCAGCACTTTTTGAGAAGAATGTGCTAGGCCAGAACTGGAGGAAAATTGTTTTTGGTATCTGCTTCTTCCATGCCATCATACAAGTGAGTTAATTGTCATACCCAAGATAAAGACAAAGGTCCCCCATATAGCCTTGACATACTGTTGGGGCAAGTGTTATTAGTGAGCACCGATGAAGGCCGGCACGGTAACACAAGGGCGTGGGTGGCCAGCACCTCGCCCTGCTGCTTTTGTCTCCCCAGTAATGATGTTCACACACTGCACCAGGTACAAATTTGAGGCTGAGTTGACCTAGGGGAGACCCAGGTAATTAATCATTACTGGTGTTGGCTGTGATTGGGAATCGAACTTGGGTCGCTGGGTTTGTAGCGCAGCGCGCTATCCCATACACTACCCCTACCACCATTATACCATATACACATTGTTAGCAGAGAGCTGCCCTGACTACTTTTCACGTTTTTCGGTCAGCTACAGGCTATGGAGGGTTTAATTGGCTCACTTCTAGGGCACATTCTAAGACATTCGGGCACATGTCAGGGTATAAATGTAGTTGGCAGGCAATGTAGCCCAGCAAGCATCCCCCTTTATACAAATGGTTAATTTGTTTTGCTTTTCTGTATTGGTTATTGCCACAAGTAATAGTTTGCATTTTAAATATCAATGTATACATTTTATTGCAACAGTTGTCAATGTTGTATTTTATTCAACTTTGTAGACTTTTGTAAGAAACAATGGTACTCAGCTTCTCTGAATCTCATACACATGGCTGCTTGGTGATTTATCACACGAACAGAACTGATTGTGTCCTGCCGCACTTAATTTTCATTTAATGACCAGGAACGGAAGAAGTTTGGTCCACTGGGATGGAACATACATTACGAGTTCAACGACAGTGATCGAGAGTGTGCCCTTCTCAACCTGAATCTCTTCTGTCAGGATGGAAGGATCCCATGGGACGCCCTTATTTATATCACCGGTTGGTTTGGTCCCTCTGCATGCTGACACCATCACTTGCCCGCTTCTGTCCAACATCTACTTTGCATGTCAATGATATCTGGCATCTTAAATGGCCCAATTTTTTTCGAGTGCTGTTCTTAAATTCAGGAGACCGTTTTATTCTCAATCACCGCACAATTGCACAGGCTATTAAAGACACATCTATGCTTTTTGTAAAAAAAAAAAACGGTTTGTTAGCAGTAAAGGAATGTATATGCCATACAGCATTAAATGTTCTCAATGTAAATATAGATTTTTTAATTTTGAAGTAGTGAAAAATTATAAATACAATTATGAAACAATATTATAAACACATTTCAAAATGATCAATGGCATAGCGCTTAGCATACTGTGTGATGAACCCAGCCACCTGAGTTGGATTCCCCGGCGTAGCTAACATCAGTGGTGAGTTATAGCTGAACTAGTCCGGCTTCACACCCCTTCACCAAGCCACATTAACCAGCTAGGTTAATTATAGTCAACAACAACCGCCATTCACCAGTAAGTGGTGGTGACGTCACCACGGTGCTTGTGCCAGGCTATGTGCACTTTAAGTGTCGTCAGGAAACCTCCATGACCAAAATTGGCATGGGGAGGCCTTCATAAAGCAGTGGATGGACAAAAGGCTCTAAATTATTATTATTTATTATGAATGTGTACACTTACTGTATCTGCAGAGGTGTCTCCGTTGGTATGAAATATGCTTAGATTGTATGAAATTGAGTGGAAAAGGATTTTATGTTCAAATGATCTAGCAATCTTTCCTTCAAGTCTCGTGTTTACGTGTTGAAGCCTTTATTGCAGTCCCTTAATAATGCATTGCACAGTACACTTGCCTGCAGATACATGTTAAAGTTGACATTACATTGTGTGTATTGGCATCTTAAAAATTGTCCAGCAACAACAGGCAATGCTTTCCTTAATAAAGAACAATCCTATTGACAATGCAAACCAGTGTATTGCACTGCAATGAAATTTAGTGAATATGCATGCATAAACATGTTATATTAAGCAATATATAGTGAGTTGCTTGGAGTGTGTCCAATTTGTTAAATCAAACGGCATTGATTAGCATTAACATCTGCTGAAGCTGCTTAACATGCTGTGCATGGTGATTAAATTATATCAACACTGTAACATTAAAGTGGAATATATTAAATCTAAGCCAGTTTTATATTGTCATCGGATATTTGTTTTGATGCACACTTGAATTTTAAGTAAGAAATTGCCATGCTTTTGTTGCCCCATGCACTAGAAACAGTAGGAGGTGGTGACTTACTGCTGGCTCAAATATTATGATTTGTAATCGGAACACAGCTGGGTGCTAGCATAAAATAACGTGATTAAAAATATAACAAGGCAACAAAGCTGAAAAAAGAAGATGTTTAACATTATGTATGTCATCTTTGAAAACAATGTATTAAACAATAGTTTGGTTCATACTGCATGGCAAAATGTTGCCATCATAATTCCAAAAGCAATATTTTATTCATACATCTGTACACTAAGCCTGTCTCAGACACGATGGGGATTCTTGACAGTATTTAGTGGTGAATTAATGTTATATTGCGTGTCTGTGTATGTGTTTGCAACAAAATTGTGGCATGAATCATTTATGCCAAAGTAATAATATTGTTTAATGCTGCACATGGGTGAACTTTGGTTGAGATGGATTGCCCCTTACTGTGAGGCTGTGAGCTTGATGTGTAGACCTGTCTAAAGTTAAACCTTCAACGGTTGACGTTTTTAAATTAGGTGTAATCCTCTGTACTACTTAGGCATTCTGTGTGAAGTACAATATAATTACTCTAGCTTTCTTAATATATTTGTCCAGTGAAAAATGGTAAGATAGAATACAATTTTAAGTCTAAATAATATTGTGGAAAACTCGAAATTACATTTTGGATTTCAGAGGCTATGAACACATTTGTGGAGGTTAATAGAGGGGAAACTGCTTGCGTTTCTATACTGATAAGCATTGGTTTTGAGACAAAATAAACATTAAGTCGAGTCATACAATTGTCTGCTATGACGCTTGCAGCATCTGTTGGTTCATAACCACTTGACAGTTTGCTCGAGGACACCAATTGACCTCTAACACTGTACTCATATTATTATGTTGGCCTTTCGTCTGTAAAATGTACCAGGGCAGCAACTAAAGGCAATCTGATGTAGAAAGGTATGGCTGCTGTAAGGTTTCCTAAATTATACTAGCACTTAAACTGAATTGATTTCAGACCTCACAGCATGACATATCTCACTTGTAGACTTTAATTTTGGATGCCACATGTGTTGGCTTGTGATAAAGGAAACTTGGTAATATTGCTGCATTTCGTATCTTTAAAATTCGAAGTAGGCTGACACTTGTGACAAGTAGATTTATGTTATGGTTCTAAATGCTAGTATCTTACCATGTGTGTAACAAATCTTGTCCTCTTTTTAATTAAATATTGTCATGCCTCAAATATTGAATTTGTATAGAGCTCTCCTGACGGAATCTGTCATTTAATATTCACGTTTTAATGTTTCTGAGTCATTTAGCATAGCTACTATATGCCATCATATTTACCATAATTCTTCATTGTTAAAGAACAGTTAGTGAAGAGATGAACATGTTTTATTACAAAACCTATCAGCCAAGACATTCCAAGTGTTTAGGAACATGGGCAATAGCAGCATGTCCCTGCAGTTGATTTAAAGTGGCTTTGGAGCAGTTTTTACCACTATGTCTCAATTTATTTGGTTTATTATGTAGTTGTGTATGCATTTTTGCAAGTTTTATGGATTCACGAATTATAAAATATATATAAGACATTCCCAGCAAAAACATTTTTCGGGGGTATTTTAAGTGAAAGTTCATGTTTAATGGCATTAAAATATACATCTTTTTGGGGAAATAATTCTGGATTGTTTATAGAAACGCCAGAGCAATGCCAGTGATCTGCACAGGCAGAATGCTTGCTAGTGCGCATTCGAGGTTGTGGCAGAGTGCTTCAAGGGTCTGTTGGCTGCGCCGAAGTACTGAGCCAGCAACACCACAAGCCCCGAGGGCAAAAAACGAGAAAAAGAATGACGCTGAATTTTCTACTTGGTCTGCACGAGATCTCCATTTGCGGCAAATGTGATGGCCTCAGCTTTGTCACCGATGGCGGCACAAAACACAAAAAGCCGTGAATGTGTTTTTGCCCTTGATTTATACTTGGCTGTGAGAGTACATTAAACGGACAGATCAGCGAACCCTATTATGTTTATCAGCGTTCTTTAGATGCTGGGGTGAGGCTCATTAAAAATTATTTTAGTTTTAAGGTGCATTACCTTGGTTTGATTTTTCCCCAGCTGTCTTTGCTCATGCATCGCTGCTTAGTGAGTGACAGAGGGGGGAAAAAATCCGGATGTTGTAATATTTTTTTATACTTTAACTCTGGATGCTCACGTGAGCAGCAACAATTGAACTTTGTTATGAGTGTTGATAATTACTAACAGTTAAAATTTTTAATACTTTCCAAAATAACCCATTTATCTTCAAACTGCCCTAAGTCATCAGCGGTTTTGATATTAATTCTACATAATGACTGGTTACTCAGGATTTTAAAAAATGTTCACGTCCAACTATAGATAATACATTTTCAGTTAATGTTTTGGAATTTCCATCCTGCTGTGTCTTTTATGAGAAACTAATTAATTTCACTGCCACTTCTTATTTATACATCAGGCCCTCCATGGGATAAAGGTGTAGAGAAAATTACAATTTTTCGTCTTCCAAAAATCATAAATGTAAACTATGTTACGAGGTGACTATTGTAAATACGTTGCCATATATAAATACACAGCACTGCCAGTAACTTTGCATAATTAACCAGTCCACATAATATATTTTCTAAAGTAAGGCATAAGTGAATTGTGACTGATGACATTAATTATTAACATTTGGGATGTTGTGAGGTTAACATAGACGAGCAGGCATCACTAATTGTTTGCAGTTCTTCATGTAAAATTGTAATGCAAAGCAGCATTATCTTTTAATTGTGACACTCATGTCATAATATTAAAGCCAATGCCATATAATTTGACTTTTTTAGATGTTATATTACATATATTTTTTTTATTTTGATCCTAACTACTTTAACAAAATTTGAAAATGTTTTACTGTAATATCCATTCAATTTTCACAACATAGTACTTCACTTTACACAATGTAAACTTACAATCCTTTGACTGACCACTGCTGAAATTATTGAAATGAGTAAAACTATCTCAATGTGGGCACAACTTCACATACACACCCATGCAAACAATGTATATCGAAAACAATGCCTATTGCTCATATGCTTTACCATTTTATTAAATCCTTTATATTAAGTTCACTTGCGCGCTTGCTTGCTTATGACCGTGCAAATCTTTCGGTCGTTTTTTAACCCACTTCCCGTGATCCAATCGAGCTGACATTTTCCACACAGACTCGTTGTGCGTGACAATTAATGTTCGTGAAATTTTTTTCCAAAAATTTTACACTTTTTAGGACAAAAATATTATATTTAATTACCAATTGCTTAATGGTGCCATGCAATCATCTGACCCATAGGTGGCAGCCATCTCAAGCCAGAGGACGAGAGGACTCTAGCCGCCACGCATATAAAGGATTTATAGTGAAAAACTTTGTTTTTACGGGTTATATATGTTACTTCATAGCTGTGATTGTGTGTCCACGTAATGACCGTGCAGGAGAAATCACGTATGGAGGAAGAGTGACGGATTCTTGGGACCAGCGTTGCCTTCGCACAATCCTCAAGCGCTTCTTTTCTCCAAAAACACTTGAGCCTGGCTACCTCTACTCTACGTCAGGTTAGATTGTTTTTGCGAGGCAATTTATATCGCTGGTATGGATTTCTTGTAACCCGCAAATGGTAAATACTGCCTCTGTTTTTGACTAACATTTGGAAATATATCCTTGCAGTGTTGTGATGTTTGAGACCGGTTTCTGATATGTTTTGTTCGTGGACTTGCGTTTACTTTTGTAGGCATTTACTACGCCTCTGAAGAAAAAACACTGCAGGATCACAAAGATTACATTGAGAACTTGCCACTGAATGATGACCCAGAGATATTTGGCATGCATGAGAATGCCAATCTGGCCTTCCAGGTATGTTGGAAGAAATAGTGAATATCATGTACCATATTGGGCGGCAGGGTGGTAACACCTGTGCCTCACAGGAAAAGGACTTGGATTCGATTCTTGACTCGGGTGCTTTCCTGTGTGGAGTTTGTATGTTCTCCCCCTGTTCTGCATTGATTTCTCTGAGTTATTCGGTTACCTCCCCTAGTTAAAAAAACATGCAATGTAACTGGTATTGACCTAACATTCTTAAATTACCTGTGGATTGCTCAATTGGGATTACACATAGCTGCATAGCCCTCTACTTTGAAACATTTTAAGGACCCTCTTGAAAAAAAGTCTTGAGACCGAGACTCAGTGAGGCTTCCCTGGGTAAACACATACTATATAAATAATAAACATATTTCATGTATTTAAGTGGCCTCATTGCTTTTAAAAAATGTAAGACTACTGCAATAAACACAACTGCTCTTGCCATGCTTATGTAAGAGCTGCCGTTAAAAAGAGCTTATGAGCTCAATGGGCCTTACCCCAAATAAATAAGTTGACTAACTGATTAGGGAAACTGCTTGTATCAGGAACTCAATGTTCACCAAGGACTTTTGATAAAAATCACTGACTTCTGTGTTACGTCGTTTATTCTTGGCCCACATGCCACATCAAGTTTTTCTAAAGTTGATGTTCACAGCAAAACATCTTGAGCATTCAAGCATAGCAAATGGATGATGAGAGATAACATAAGACTATCAAGTTTAAATTCACTAAGGTGAAAAAAACTAAATTCATCCTGTAGTACAATGTTCTTATTCAGTATGTGTCGTATCTTATTTTTGTAACGGCATTATTAACAGGATTAGTGCAATTTTTTGGAGAGTATGCAGACATTAAATTACAGATTTGATCGTATTTAAAGTAAAAATGTTCTGCCTTGTAAATATATAGCACAACTTTTAAAATCCTATAATATTTGGAACAGATTCAAACGTATAAGGTTTATATTTCATCAAATACATTGAATTTTTTATTTTCAATGTATTTTGCAAACATTTTAAAAAATATAAATCGATGTGGGAGTTCATTGCAAAGCAGATTTTGAGATTTTGCTTAAAATAAGACATATAAAGAAATCTTCCATGTTCTGAAAGAACCTTACATTTTGCAGTCATAGGCTAAAAATCAATCTTAAGTTGTGTAAACACTTCATATTTACTTGCGACCGTGTGGTTTTCCAGCGACAAGAGACTGGCACTTTGGTGAAGACCATTTTGGAGGTGCAGCCCCGATCATCTGGCCAAGGGGCGGGCACGAGCAACGATGATATTGTGAAAGAGCTCGCCGACTCCATCTTAGCCAAGCTTCCAGGTATGAACACATTCTTTGCTCACAACTGTAAATGCAATACAACTACAATACTATTTGTATGTACTTATGTTTAACTTTTTTTGCACCGTTCGTAGCCAACCATGCGAATCGGAGGTGTGAGTTTTTTAGTACCGAAATACAATTGTTTTTTTGAGATGCTGCACAGCTTTGAAGATACTGTACGTCGTGAGGGTATTATTTAAAATATATATAGGTGTTAATGTAAATAATATATCTCCGTGTGCTTGATATATCTATTTTTAACAGAGTAGACAGCACTTTAATGCAAATTATTTCTTATGCAACCGAAATATGATGGGGCTTCAATCTGAATTAACACCTGCATTTTTAAGTATGGACACTAATAGCTCCGTGCCAGTCCAAATTGCAGGAGAAGCACAAGTGAAAGTGACCTCTCTTCATGCATAGATTGATTGAGGTTGAAGTAAAAGTAATTGTTTTTTGAGTGGGAATACAGGCAATAGGAATACATGAGGCAATAGAGGTGATTACATATATTTTGCCATGGATATATTCTTATTTTTTCGTGCTTGACCAATGCTCAGCAATGATACATATTTTATAGTGATATATTACCATAGTGCCATGCCTGATGGATTTCTCACAATATGCATCGTAAATTGCCGTCCCTCAAAAAAGTATACATGCCATCAATGATCAATGTGGAGGATGAGATTTTTCAAACCCCCAGAGATATAACAGGAGCCAGTCTTGCATGTAACAGGGCAGTCTCGGAATGAATAATGGTAGGCAACCATCAATAGGTCAAAGTTCTTGCCCTCCATTGTTGAAGAATAAGTAATGATACCTTTATACATAGCATGTCAAAGAGGCTCATTACCTTGTATGGATTCTTGTCTTACCAGGTTGATTATCCTGCCCTATCGCATTCAAGACATACCGCGTGACAATGTTAAATGTAATAATCATTCGTGTCATGCTGGGGTATTGCAATTTGATATTACACAGTCTTAACTGGTGTAAGGTTATAGTTGCCCTTAAATATCATTGTACCTTGCAGTTTTTTACATACATATGTATGTTTAAGGTACTTAGTCCAGACCTATCAACACCTTTTAATGAAGTACTATTACTGATTCCACTATTAAGTTATGACATTACCTTGGAAGCACATCTTTCCAATGTTGTGAATTGGAATTGGAATTGCAAATGAAATAGGTCACGTGGTCACTTTTATTCAGGCATGCTGAAAGCCTTGTAAAATAAATGTTATCTACGTGCCTTGGTATCATCAGCTGTTCTTCAGATACATTTCTTTAACATTTTTACACTCATGAAACTTTAATACCATACTTACATAAGGTCGAATATCCTCAGCTATTCCAAATGTTTGAATGAGTTTGTAACTTTTGTTTCAATGATTAAGAAGAGAATCAAGAGGGAAAAAAAATGTTACATGTGATTTCACAAAACTATTTTTGTGGAATAAATGATTTGTTATTGTGCCAGTACATTTGAATAAAATACTGACTTACAGTGGTGTGCCACATGAGAGATGCATTGATATATTTGTTTGCAAGGGTGATAACAGTAGCATGAAGATGCTTTCAATGTTGCTGTTTTAATTTCATGCGGAATTATTGTTACAGGAATCAGGTCTATAGCTGGCAAACCTTGCAAAATGGCAATCCTTCTAAAAATCAATTACCTAAAAATCAATTTTTCAGCATTGAATCCTAAGGTCATTCAAAAAAACTTCCATTTGGAGTTACTTAAATAAAATTAGATGACCTTTATGATAGATGAAAGATTTATATATATATTTAAAACAACTCTTGGATTTATCTTTTACTGATGTTGAGCCATGCCATTATTTCCAACCCCTTTTATTTTCCCTATATATTTTATATACGTGAGTTGTTTGAAAAGTATATTCGGGAACTAATGTAAATAACACGACGCATACATCCCATGAGTGTTGCACACACGCATTTTCTCGAAATAATCTCTCCTCATATATGCACGTGTTCTATCGGTGGATCAATTTGTATGTTTCATTCCCACAACTGAATGTTGTACCGTTATACTAATGTCTTCCAAAAACTGAAACTCAAGCTGAAACCAGCGTTTAGAGTGTGAAAGTGCCCTTTAAAGGGTAGTGGTCACAGATTTAACAGTACAGAAATTACTTTTAGGGAATACATTACTTCAGCTGCTGGACAGACAATACATATCATTGTTTTGAGAAATAACATATGCTTGATATTTCTAACACATTAGCATCTAACATATCCCCTTGCTTTTCAGGATCACTCTTATGTACCCTTTGTAATTATCCATATGAGCCAGATGTTGTAATTTCTGTCACTGGATTTTGTTAAAACAGAGATATTGGATATGGACTGTGCAATGGAAAGTCTATTTACCCGGGATGAGAAGGGTCGGATCAACTCTCTGACGACGGTGCTGGGGCAGGAGGTGGATCGATTCAACACCTTACTTCAAGTCATCCAGGTACGCATCTGTACATCCTTCCCTCCTTGTGCAAAAACTTTTTGCATGTACTTTCCAAAGAAACATGAAAATAGTTATTTATGTAGCATGCTCTAGGGAACTCTTCTTCATTGAGTAATGTTTGGAAACTTGAGTTAGGAAAAAACGTGCATTTTAGGTATCCATCTATCATGTAAAAAAGCGTTATCTAAAATGTTTAGACATAATCTTTTGTATAAAATATGTAACATTCCAATTTTGTTCTGATATATTATGATTCAAATAAATCTTCATCATGATTCCTTATGTTACTTTGCAAGAGATGTAAGTTAAACGACATATCATACATTATCTGCAGTGCGTGTTATACTATATTCAGCACCCCAACTAAAAAGTTGTTGAAACTCTCTATCATGTGTAATATTCTACATTACTCACACCCATTCATATACTTTTTAAACTATAACTTACGTCCATTATGAAAAGCTTGAGAATAAAACTGCAGGATTGCCTCGCGAGTCATGTGGGGAGATGAAAACAGGCGAAAGAGAAGAGAGGGGATGTATGGAGAGAGGAGGAGAAAGTCATTGGTTCCCTACAATTACCACCCCAGTCACTTCATATCTCATCTGTCACCCTGCTCTCTTCCCGACAGGGCAGCTGGGAAATCAATGTTGACAGAGATTAAAGCAGGAGAAATAACGTCTCTTTTCTAGCATCCTAAAGAGCAGTGGTGTTGCCTCACCTGCGCTTACATGCAGGGTGCTGTTTATTTGTTGATTGCTTCTGTCAACAGCATCTGGCCTGGATTTATTTTGGTTATTGTTGGCAGTTTATCCTTCTGCCACAATTTCATAGAGTAAAAAAAAAACTTGTATGCAGTGTCAAGTAACTTGTCATGTGTTTTACCCTTTTATTTTATGTACGCATTTTAGTTATTTTAAAGCAAAGTGTTTTGCTTGCCTTTACCCATTATTATGCAGCAAAAATGGATGAATTGAGGTGACTGCATCACCTAAGCACTTTGTTTTATTCAGCTTAATAATGTAATGTTAGGATAGACAATGTATGTATGTCGAACTTTTTCACCGTACGTAGCCAACCGTGCTCATCGGAGGTACGGGGGAAGGACAACAAACTAAATACACAACGCAATTCTAAAGAAAAAAAACATTTTAAAGAAAATTAACAGCAAGTAGACATCCAGAACATAGAAAATGAACATCGTGATCGGGTTAAATTTACTTCTAAAGAAAGATAAAATATCCCAGGAAAGACCTCATTGTAAATGTTAGATTATATGCTGTTCTGTCGCACAAAACACAGCATTGATAATCAACTATAGCAGCTACCATCGATAAGGTGATGATGATCGTGATATTTTCTGATGTTGGTATTATAATGATTCTTGTATGCTGTTTGAAGGATTGTTTGTAGGAGATTGATTATAAGATAATGTAATGGAAGATAGCTATGACAAAATTCCCTACCAATAAATTCTGCCATTTTTCCATGAAAAGGTTTCCTTGTGTAAGGGTGTTATAATGAACTAATTAGGGAATATTGTTGTGTTTTCATCTAATGAAATAAATCATTCACATTTCGGAAAACACACTTAGCTTCACGTGAGCACTAACAGTTATTTTGTTGTGCATGTGCCTTCTGCAGAATTCACTGCACACCCTTAAGAAAGCGATAGCCGGCTTTGTGGTGATGTCGGAGGAGATGGAGAAGATTTACAACAGTTTCCTCAATAGCCAAGTGCCAGTGCTGTGGAGTGACAATGCATACCCATCCCTCAAGCCATTGGGTGGTTGGGTGAAGGACCTGGCTTTGCGAACCATATTTATTGATGTAAGGCTGACACTTTACAATTATGTTTGTTTTTTTGCAAATTCGGAAGTATTTTTAATGAAATTAAGATTTTTTTAAACGATATTACATGTTTTATGAATTTCCCAATCATAGAGACTGTTCTGAGGTTGGGTGTTCTGTATTATACATGAACAAGTTTCATGTGTTGAATTTTAATGAAAACTGTTTTTGTTTGTGAATTATTCAAAATGCGTGAGCTTCATCAATGATGCGAGTCAGTGCAATGCAATGTGAACAGTGGTCCTGTTGAAAACCAGTTTCAATTTTAGACTTGTAATGTACCTTGTATTCTTCCTCCCAAGGGAAGATTCTATTAAAATTCAGTATCAGGTGCTGTGTCTGGCCTCTTTAGGGGAAAGCAGCTGCTAAATTCTGAAACGAGCCCTACCTAACCATGTTTTTACAAAAAAAAAAACGCAGTGTTGCAATAATTAAGCTTCAGATAAATATTGCTAGAATGTAATTTATATTTTGACACTCACTTGTTTTTTTATAAATTGAGTTATACAATACCTGACAGAATTTCTTGTTAAAAATAATTTTAAAAAATGTATTCATACGAATATCCTGTAAAACATGTTTCAACATACCATATCATTGGTTCATTAATAGTTTCGCACTCAATCGTTGCCACATTGGCAAATGTTTACTGGATTTTAATTTGTGCCTTGGGTACACTTTTTGTTTGCTGCCAATATGTTCAAAAGTCCTTGAGATATAAATTATTCAGAGGATCATTGAAATCTAATTTATTCTTCATAAATTGCAAATGAACAGACAAGAGTTATTGCTGGATTAACTAGAAAGTCTTGAATATATCATTTTTCACAGCGCTATGAGATTAATGGTGATATACTGTAGTTGGTTATTACGTCGCAGAATTGCAGGAGATGGTAGTAGTTTGGGGATGCCTTCATCCAGCAATGGATTTACCATGCCTGATAATGACACGATAGTTGGTATTGGAGCTTTTATTTTGAAATTGTTAAAATTATATTGCCATGCTACTTACAATACAAATTGCATTCATATAGCATTTAGATGTGGCCACATCTCAAGATGCTGTACAGATGTAGTAAGAATATTCATTCTAAAGGCAGCCATGCTGGAAGGTCTTGAGCTTGGACTTGAAGAGGGGCATGGGTGTCGACAGCATGGAGGGTTGAGAGAAGGGAGCTCCAGACATGGGACTAGCAGAGGAGAATGAGTGACATCCCACTGAGTGAAGTTTGACTGGGGGCTTTGAAACATATAATTGGTTGTCTGAGTGAAGTATGGGATAGGGGTAGAGTGAGATGAGAGGAAAGAAATAAGCAGTTGTGAGTTCATGGAGGATGTTGAGGATGGAAAGAGAATTCTTGAAATTGATCTGGGAATGGATTGTGGGTCACTGGGTGCATAGGAGTACTTGGGTGTTGTGGTCTTTATATGGGTGTGGGACTTGGGGAGGCTGCAGAGGAGAGTGTTGCAATTGTCCAATCGGGATGCTATGAAGGTGTGTATGGGGTCTCATTGGCACTTGGGGTAAGGAAATATCAGATGTGGCCCAGATAGAGGTATGAGGTCCTGCAGAGATGTTTGGGAAGAGAACAGGAGCTCAGGATCAATTCCAGCCCCAACGTTTTGCAGATTATTTTCCCGTTCAGGAGGTGCGTGCTCAAACTGGAGACTTATATACAAGAGTGATCCTTTTGCCGATTAGGAGTACTTCTGTTTTGGCATCATTTAGTTGGAGCTCCTTAGCACCATCCCTAGAGGAAACCATATTAAAGTTGGATGTCAGAGTGGATGGCAAGGCCATCTTTTGAAGCATTACTATATTACTTGGTGGAATCAAAATTGCAGCTGATTTTTACATACAAAATGTTTATTGCCATTTTTCTAAAGTTATTGAAATTTATATTTGCTAAGAGTTTTGTGTTCACTTCTTATGTGTTTACAATGTTAAGATCAAATCCTTGCTATTTTCAATGGGATATTAACATTTCCATGGAAAGAGAGACACTAAGGTTTGTCAGAGGGAGTCATTTACAATCACTAACTGCCTTTTTCTCTGGAGTCCATCCAGACCAGTATCTCTAAGACATATCGTAAGGCAGTGGATGGAGGTTAGCAGGAGTCATTGTTTGATAAGGTATTTTTTTACTGCTCACTTACCATTCATCCAAAACTCAAATGGATTTCGGAAAGGTGGTTGATGGCTATCAGCTTTGGAAATGTGCAATGTGGTAGAATTTTTATTCACTGCAAAATACTTTTTTTCCATTTTTTTCCAGTTTATCCATCTTGTTTGACTATGTTTACCTTATTCTCCTAGGCCTGGATAAAGACCGGGCCACCCAAGTGTTTTTGGATATCTGGATTTTTCTTCCCACAAGGATTTTTGACAGGTATCGGAAAATAATATGTTTCACTTATTTTCATCGAAAACATTTTCATTATGATACCATATACTTAGAGGTTTAAAACAATTTCACATTCACTGCACATATTTCTCTCACCACATAATTACCATACAATACAGTATAGTTTCAATAAAGTACTGCAAAAAATGTATACTTTTGCTTCGGAAATTGTATGAAAAATGTTATTTAATCAATAGTTATTGTTAGGGCATGCACTTTATTCACATTAATGATTACAAAAAAGTAAAATTTTCCTCTGAAAATATACAGCTAAATATTACTAAAATAACAGTAGTTGTATTGGCATAAAGGCTACACATATTGCAGCCAAGCATTCCAAGACTTTTATCAATTGGCCATGTAAATTATGCATTTCTGCAGAGAGTTGCAATGCAAGGTGGTTTCACTATCATTTTGGTTTGACTCTGCTGTAAAATGGTGTCACATTGTGTCCACATGATGTCACCTTGCAGAGTCCACTAGACAAATAAGGACGATTGCATACATCGAATCACATTCATTCTGCTCCAATGTTGAGTATTCAGATCATGAAATAGCTCTTTTGATAAGATTTCAGCACTTGTGGAAAATATATTTTTTTATTGTAAAATAAGTAAACATAATGAATTATCTGAGCGCTGTATCGCCACATAAACAACCTCTTGCTGTAACAGCTCCCTCGCTGGTTCAGCAGTTCCACTGCTGGATTATTTTTTCCGCCTGAGAATGACCGCTTGTGTTGCGATCGAAACGTCGTGATATATTATTATTATTTTATATTTTTTTTCTACCTACGTGACTTTACCGAAAGAACCAAAGAGTATGTATAGCTATATTAATCCATTGATGTATTATAAAAAAAGTATGCAAAGTTAAGTATAAAGATAATATTAGTTTCCATGTAGTCCTTTTCTAATAAATGTATTCTTTTTCTGCCATTTTCCTGTGTTGTTGATTACCGTTGATATATTGCTGTGAGATGTAAATGAGATCATCCTACACCGTCTGAGCAATCGGTGTGAGTGATTGTGTCGACATGAAGTTATTAGGATACAGAGTAGAGCTTTAACATATTCATATGATATAATTGTAATGTTTTATGTAAGGCATATACTTTCATCTAAGATTAATGTATTTTTTATGCTCATTTGTATATTGTGCAAAGGCTATTATTTAAAATGTTCATTGTGTTTTAGTCATCATATATAACAACGAAGCAGATTGTGCATTCAATATCGTATGTATTGAACAGTAAAATTATATTTAATGATAAATGTTTGCTACTAATGCATAATATAAGAATAATCTTTTTAATATTTTCCGTATTGATTTATTCCAGCTTTGCTTAATAAAAAGTTAGCATTAACCTGCGTATTTTATGCATGCGCACATTCTGTTTGATGGATATATACAACAATATCAAATATAAAACAAAACATTCTGATATATATTGGTTTTGGAATGCAGCCTATTTTCACCCAGAGCAAATTAAAATATAGATTTTATAATATGTGATTGCGAGTGATGTATTCTCCCTTGTGTGTTCATAGCTTTCTCCTTCACCCACGACTGCTCTGTTACACTCCTCACCCCTACCCCTCAAAATTACCCACCTCACTAACTCTCTCCAAAATTCTCCCCCACAACCACCCCACACAGGTACTCTGCAAAACCATGCCCGCAAATACAACCTGCCTATCGACGAGCTCGGCTTTCACTACAAAACATTGCCAGTTTATCGTGACCAGACATCAGTGGCTGAAGCCATGAAAACCCAGCAGTTCGGAGAGGTGCTGGAAGCAGACACACAGGTAATTGCACTCATTGTTAACTGCACATTTGTGTCCACTGATCTGCAAATACAGTTTATTATGAATTCAGAGTTGTAAGGCCTACATATATATGTGTATCGCTCTGGATTCCAAATTTTATTCACATTTGGTTGTGAAGCCGTTTCAGGCTTTTTGATTTGCCAAGGAACACAGCTTATGGTTTGTTTCTTGTTTTGCAGTGGACACCCATTGGCATGTTCCTCACAACACGAACCTCTTCCAGTGCCGATAACTTAGCCTGATATCTGTAAATGGTAAAACAATATTCTGTGGGTTACCCTTCTCTGGATAGCTATATTTATAGTTTGTCTTTGAGGAACATGCTGTTGGCTACTGTTATTAAAACTCGGTTTTCAGTCATTTCAAATTCAGATTTCATAGCCAGCCATCACCACTTACCTCTCCTGTCCTCTTTCCCTCCTGAGAAGAACGTAATGGGTAGATGGCAGTCACAGTAGGAGGCTATGGGAATTACAGAGTCAGACAAAGTTCCTAACTTGTTTGTTGCATTCTCTGTTGTGGGACCTGTTTTGGCGTTCTGTGATGTAGGTAGGGGTGGGGGGAGTGCCCGCACTCATCAATTAAATATTGTATTTTGCCACGGAAGTTCTTGACCAAAGGTTCATTAAAACGGAGGTGACACTGGGGCCCCAGGGAAAAAAACTAATGTTGATTAACTATTAAAAAACTATTCTGGCGAGATGCTGGAAACAATTAGAGGCTAGTCTTCGGATTAATGTGTAGACAGTTGCCTGGAAGACTGTGCTTTAGGGGAGTGAAAACAAACATTTTCTTTTAATAATGTCCTCCAAAATAGGATATTCACCAGGTAAATTTACACAATATTATGAGAAAAAAATAAAAGGGCAATTTTAAATGCATTTGTATGATTTAAATGAATAAATTCCATCATGAACAATGGTAAATCATGCTTTTTTGTCAGATACAACTTAATGCTGGATTATGTTGAAAAATTACAAGGCAGTAAACAAATAGATAAGCAAAACATGAGGATGTAGCATGCTGGTATTTAATATAGACGATGCAAATTCTATGTTAAATGTGTTATTGTGCAGGATGATTTGACTGGGATGGCAGCTCCTTGGGGCTTTTTGATGCAAGCTGTCACGGCTTCTGGGTACTCGCTAATACATATTTTAAAGATGAAAATGAAACCCTTGTGGAGGCATCACGTCTTTAAAGCTAGAAAATAAAATTGCATGAACAGAAATGTTCAATATCACCTAGATGGATATATATTGAAATGTTACCTTTTTGGCTGATTGTGAGCAGTAGCTTGTTGTTGGTATGTTTCTGCAATGGCATAGTAATTTATTATTTCTGTTTTTTACTATTTAGCCATTTCTAATTATATACCATACTTGCTACAAATGATCAGATATTGAGTGCTTAACAAACCTCGCACAAACTTGGAGGATGAGTTCTGCAATGTAAACATATCGATTTAAGTCACTTTATGAAACAGTATCGCATTGTTATTGATCCGTTGTTTGAATAGTCAATTAACATTACTCCTTTTCAAATAATTGCTAGTGGCCTAGGAGCTACACTTGGCTCACCAGCAGTGCAATGGTTTTAAAGCAGTGTGAGTGATGTTGCCTTCTCCATATACACTAACGATAGCGTTGATGCCCAGCCACAATAAATCAAGCAGCTCTTGGTGTGGCCTGGCAGTTTGAGGGGAGGTTGCAGTAGACGTATGAAGATTATATTCCCCCAGCCAGCCACACAAATATTATTTCCCTGAGGTTGCTCAGTCTAGGATATGACGTCCATAGGGGGTTGCTGATATGGCTGTGTCTGTGAAATGATGACTCGTGAGTCACTCGTCTAGCTGAAGATTGTAGATGCCTTACCCAAGGTATCAATGTAAGACTCCATATACGAGTTATAACGATAAAAATAACAGTAATTTATCATGATGTCGACACATATCTAGATTCAATATTACGTTGGTTGAATATAACATGTTTGACAGAAAGAAGCTTCTATTAATACAGGTTTATCTAATACATTGATAAAGTAAATAATACATTAGTTCTAGGAATTTGACTTTCACCTTACATCTCATTTGGCTGAAGGCTTGTATTGGGAATATATATTATGTATTGCATGGAACGGTAATTCAGATTATATATAAGCCAAAAATGGAAGAATGTCTTCAGGCTGATCCAATGCTGTAATATAAAATGCATAAAACAATATTTAAATATTGATACAGTACTGTCTATTCGAACAAGTGAGTAAAAAAAAATCTGTTGCATTTTTCTTAACTTATTTGACCATTTTACTAGAGGCAGGCTATAAGCCTCACATGAGTGGTGTAACAAATAGCTTTGTACACTTTCCCTATAAAAAAAAACAACGTGCATTTTTGACTTAAAGCTTTCATGATTGCAGGAATTAATATTCTTTGGGTCTTTCGGTAAAGCCACGTATATAGAAAAAAATTATGAAAATAGAAATAATAAAAATACCACGACGTTTCGATCGCAACACAAGCAATCGTCATCAGGTGAAAAAAGAGAGGGAAATCTGCTGAAGCAGGCTGTTTATAAAGGTTTAGAGATGGGCGGGGCAGCTAATGTTAGTGTAGGAGAGGTCTCCGTGCCCGGTAGTAGGTCTACCCCAATCGAAGAGCTGTTTACAGAGGTTTAGAGATGCTTGTAAATGTAAACTTGGAGAGAGCTAGAAAAGGGCCATCGCTAAATGGAGGTGGGAAAGGATGGCAAGCCGCCATTTACTAACACAGCTAACGGTGGCTGTGTTAGTGAATGTAACTCAGAGAGTGGAAAATAACTGCTAGCATGTTACCCATGTTAGCAGTTATTAAAATAACTGCTACCTATGTTACCTATGTTTCAACTCTCAGAGTTACATTCACTAACACAGCCACCGTTAGCTGTGTTAGTAAATGGCGGCTTGCCATCCTTTTCCACCTCCATGTGGCGATGGCTCTTTCCTAGCTCTCTCAGAGCTTACATTTACAAACGTCTCTAAACCTCTGTAAACAGCTCTTTGATTGGGGTAGACCTACTGCCGGGCACGGAGACCTCTCCTACACGAACATTAGCGGCCCCGCCCATCTCTAAACCTTTATAAACAGCCCGCCTCAGCAGCTTCCCCCCTCTTTTTCACCTGATGACGATTGTTTGCGTTGCGATCGAAACGTCGTGATATTTTTATTATTTCTATTTTCATTATTTTTTTCTATATACGTGGCTTTACCGAAAGACTCAAAGAATATAAACATATGAATTATCCAGCCAAAATCAGTTTAGTGATTTGCAAAAAATACGTCTAGTTTCTTTTAAGTTTTATTGAATGGTTTACAACAAATTGTAAACGTAAACAAAACTTCGTTCTTAAGGAAAAGCTGTGTTTTGCATTATGAGGTTGGCTTTTCACTCGGCTCTGGTGTCAGTGGGTTAAGCAATTGGCTTTGTGCGTTCTACCCGATTGGTATTTTATTTTGAAATGAATTGCATCTCGTACAGTTTAGCTCCTGTTAGCCTCTTTTTTAAGTTGTGCAATTTTCAAATTGACCTACAAGGTACGTTATGTGTCTTACTTTAATATATTGTGCCACGTGTGATCTGCGCACCCCCATAATCCAGCAACCTGGAAGTAGAGTTGGTGGATTATGAATGGAAACCCATCTGTCAGGCAACAAAGCCCTTACACAAAGCAGAACAAAGATGAAGTGTTCCAAACCTATTTTTGGGGGTTGTTTCCAAGCACGCTGATTTGCTCCTATGCCTATGCAAAATGAAATTGATGTAATATAATAGGACCCTCCTGAAAGAGATGCTTAATAATTACTGAAGCGCTTCTGGTCTCATTTTTGAAAATGGTATTGTTATTCCTATTCAGTCATGATCAGTCCACACCTGGAGGAAGGCCTCCCCAATTATTTAAAGTGATGTATATAAATAAATAAGAATTACTGCTCAGTTATTACATAAAACTGGATTCAAACAAGGCCAAAGGTATAGTACAAATTGAATTAAAAAAAGCACGATGAAAGAATCTGTTGTTCACAACCGATATGAAAGTATTGTATCGCAAAGCCCCATTTGCCTTACGTTGATGCCTGAGGTGATATTTAGCTACGATAGATTACCAAGTGTGCATCAGATCTCGTATTGGCAGTTGATTTATAGAACTTATGTGCCCGATTTCCCCGAGAGAAGTACATTGACTCTATATGCTCATGTACACATTGTGCGTAGATCTGGGGGGATATGAACACGTGAAGCGTATCTAATACCGACTTTGTAATGTGAACAGAGGCATACTCGTTAATTCTGGATTTGAAGCTTTCGTGACTGCAAGGATTCATACTCTTAGTTCTTTCGGTAAAGTCACGTAGGTAAAAAATGAAATTAAAATTAATAAAATAAAAACAATAAAATCACGACGTTTCGGAGGCAACACAAGCTTCCGTCTTCAGGTGAAACTGTCACAGCAAAACATTTGTATCAAGTGTGACAGTTTCACCTGAAGACGGAAGCTTGTGTTGCCTCCGAAACGTCGTGATTTTATTGTTTTTATTTTATTAATTTTAATTTCATTTTTTACCTACGTGACTTTACCGAAAGAACTAAGAGTATGCATACTCGTTACATTGATTATATTGTGTGCGTTTTAGTCTATGCATTTACTGCCACACTTGATGACTTTTATGTGTGTTCAGTTGCCCACTGTGCAAGATGGTGTCCTGGTTCATGGGTTATTCATGGATGCCTCACGCTGGGATGACGAGGACATGGTGATGGAGGATGCTTTGGCAGGGCAGATGAACCCTCCTCTGCCCGTGCTGCACTTTGAACCACGCCAGAACTACCAGCCTGATCCATCTCTCTACCACGCACCACTGTACAAGACTTCTGCCCGTGCAGGAACTCTCTCTACTACTGGTTAGTGAATTAACTCGAATTTTTGTTCATCAGCATCGGTGTCACTTTAGTTTGTCACATTTGTCAGCATTCCATGAAATGTCACTTTGTTAAAATAACTTCCTCACATGTCTACTTCAGCTAAGTGATGAAATAAAGTCTTTGGTTTGCTTGATCATGTGTATAAATGATTGTGTGACACAGTAACTTTATACCGAGGTATCATTTTGCATCTATGTGTTTTTTTTATTTGACTATTTGATGGCATAATTATGAAAAGGATTCATTATCTGACCGTTTATTGTGACGAATATATGCATGGAGTAGAGCGAGGAGGGAATGCAACTAAATTATGCAATTTATTATGTACTCATAATCAACGTTTTTGGGTTTAGATCGCGTTATTTATAAATGTGTTGTAACCCTCCACCACCTGACACGGCCAATCAGTAAATAAGTGTCACGTTGACAAAAGACAAATAGTTCACTGCTTTAGCCCACCGGTGTGTTGAAGCGTGAAACCACAACATTTACAATTTGAGTACGACGTTTCGCTGGTAATTGCATCCAGCATCATCGGGCAATTCGCCAGAAGCATATTACCAACATAATTTCCAACACGTAGCACCAAACATTGTATATCTTCTACACATAGTACATCTCCTCCCTATTGCCCCTCACTTTGCAGTTATATAACCCAACACTCAAAGCCGCAGCTCACACTGCACTCGAATCAGGTAAATAGGTCAGCACAAAATGTGCCGCTTCACGAACTGGAGTTGTGATACCAGATGTCCTGTTTCCAAATTTTACTTGAAATTTAATGAGCACGTTTTGTGGCAAAGGTTTGATGTCATGAATAAATCATGGGCAGCACTTAAAAAATATACAAAACCAAACAAAAAATACAACCATATAAAATAACTGCCATGACTCTTAAGCATTTAATTGGAATGAATACGAAGACGTTTTGTAGTAATGTGGACATTTACATGTTACATAGTACTTTCATTGTAAGGTACGAGGGATGATTAAATCCTGCATGGAGAAATCGTGACCGTGATATAAGTTCATCTCTGTGTGCATCATTACACAAAGGGCGTCTCCTCATGCATTTTCAAAGATGTTATTGTATTTGCTAATTTTTTGTTGTTGATATGTGCAAACACTGTCATTCATGCATTGGGATGCAAATGATCGTATACAAATTGTGTGATTCATAATTTTACAGATCTACTTGTTCTTACAAAATGCTTTGTTATTTAGTAACTATCAAATGTTTGCATAAAATGCTACTTGGGTTGATTTAAATAATGATATCACGTAGACAAATAATGTACGTACCATTATATCCAAATATCTTTTATACCTTCCAAAAGTAATGAGCAGTCTTTTTTGTAATTTTATGTGTGCGAGTTTTAAATAAGGTTCATTACTTCTTAGTCCTAGGATGTGTTAGTTTAAAATAACCGTGCACCAAAACCACTCTGCTCTGGAGTGCATTTTATTATGTAATTACAGTACTATATAATCATTTCACCAGAAATGGATTATTAATGTGAAGATACATCTGGTAATCTACAGTGTTTAAATATATATTATGTCACAAGGAATAACTTAAACGAACATATCAGTTCATGGCTCTGAGCTTCCACACAATGTTCTTCATGTGCCTTATGCAATGAATTTTACTGCGACTCCAAATGTGCTAAAGTTTTATATTTATTCAAATCAGATGTATAACTCGGTACATTATATGTGCTGTATTATTACATAATTTTAAAGTCTAAGTATTAAACTGAGCACATATTTTTCTTCCTGTTAAAGACGATGATTCATTTATGTCAAAAACATGATTTTATTAGCATTTTTAAGGAGGAACTTTTTCACCATCATTTGCCATTCATTGTAAATCATGAAGAAAATTGCTCACAAAAAGGCACCAATAGACAACATCTGAATGAATGAAAAAACACATTTAAATGTACCACAGTAAGTGGCTACTTGGAGTGTTGCAAGGCTTCGCTGTTCTTGCCAATCTTGGTAATGCAGTTTGAGTGACTTGCCTTTGATTCTGAAACATGACCTATTGTGTTGCAGCATGAATATTGAATTATTGACCGATAAGTACTTGTGCTGAGAATGCAACGCCGTGTGCGCATTCTGTGAGGAGGGTTGCTATGCACATTTCACGTAATCCCTCTAGCCTTCATCTCGAGTTGACATTTGCATTTTATAAATAAATCATTGTGCGAGATAGATTTTTTTGTGTGCATGGTGTACAAAGGCACTATCATATTGTTTTAAATGTAGTTGTTTACACAGTTCATCACAAACGTTTAAAAAAGATAATGTGCGTTTATTTTCGAAGCTTCATGAACAGCGTGTAATAATGTGAGAGGATGACAAGGAAAAGGGTAATGGTGTAAGGATGAATGTATAGATTTGACTTTTTTTTCTTCCTTGCAGGTCACTCAACCAATTTTGTTGTCACCGTCTTCATACCTTCTAAAAGGGACAGTGATTACTGGATCTCCAAAGGAGCTGCGCTGCTTTGTCAACTCAATGATTAGGACTTTGATGTCCTTTAGTTTTCTCATCTGTTCTTGGAAAATGACGCTAAAAGGTGTCTTATAATTTCTGATGGTCACGGATGTAAATGAGCGGATGTGTTATCTCTAAATTGAGACTGCTAGTATCTGAAAGTAAACTGCAGTGAAAGTTAAAACTAAATTACACTTTTACTTATGTAAGTTATTTATTCCACACTTTGTGTTAACTTTTAAATTCATGCAAAATGCTGTCTGGCTGCTTTTGGGGCCCAGGTATTTCAGAATATGCAAGCAGTATGGTAATGTTGAAGTATAACGTCAACTGCTGTGTTTTAATGCGGATGGATTTAGCTTCACAGTTATATAACCTCCCACCATCTGTTTGGAGCTTCATGATGCTCATCTCTGATTGACATCAATTACACGGAGCACCCTTCTGCACTACATGTTGCCAATCTTGGATGGGCCACCTTTTTTTAACAGTGATAACCTGTTTTTTTTTTATCGAATCCTATTAAAGATATATCTGGAATTAATATACAATTTAATCTTCCATGCTTGCAATTGATTATTTGTCTGATGCTTGTAATGCATAGTATGTTCATGTTTGCAGGGAAAAAGGAAAAGATGCAATGACCTCTTCAGTAAAAATTAATTGTGATCGTTTCATTTTTGGTAATCTTTTAATCAGCAAATTTTGTATTGCAGTCTGAAATGTTTAACATTGAAACAAAATATGCAAAACCTTCATGAGTTTAATGAAGAAAATAAACATTTATTTTGTAAAACCAACACATTTGTATACGCAGCTTATATATAATCTAAACATCAACTTGTAAAGGTCACTACTTTAACAAGACAAACATGACGACACAAAAACACACAGTTATTGAAAACAAATGCTATTTTTAAAGTAATGAACAATAATAATAATGATAACCTTTGTTTGTTTGAAGGAATACCCACACAATTTTTACACGGACTTGCGTGGACAAACTTGTGAATTATACATGTTATATTTATTTATACCTTAACTTTACAAGTACCATATTTTAAACGGGAAAACGTCTACGACTCAGTAAAATATCAAATTAGCCCTAGTTAGACGAACTGGCGTCCTGCAATTGAGTACAACTCTGTACGCACTCTAGAAATGTGTACATATACACATTTTTGCTTTAATCACAATATAAGGTTGCTGCCTGGCAGAAACACAATTAATGGTTCTTGTATAACCTTTGATGTAACATTTGTTTAGGAATGGTATTTGTTTTTAGGATGTTTGCTTTCGTTTTGCTTTTTGAAGACAATGCATACGTTTGTTATTCCATCTTTTTAAATAGTTGTATTGATTATTAAAGCATGTTGATTAATGATTCTGCACTGTGATGAGTTTTGAATGCACAGTGGTTGTAAATGTATCGTTTTATCAAGCATTTAATGTCACGCTGAAATGGTATTGTGCCTAATTTTGAAATCCTTCCGACATTAACAGTTTATCACTTCTGAAAAACAGCGATTGTGCCATGTGTAAAAACGTTTCCGCGGAATTGAGAACGCCATTGTTTACTCAACCTTTAGTCGATTTGACTTTTTTTTCCCAAAATGTGTTCTTGAATATATCTCTATGTTTTATCTGTCAAACTGTTGTTTGTGTTTGTTACAACTGACAGCGTGTTACAAAAGCAATGATCAGATTTTCAGCACACAATGTGAACTTTAATCTTGTTTGCATGCAGCTCCGTTAATGTCACTGCTAAACCAATGTTCTGTTTTTTTCACAAATGAAATAGCATTGTATCTGTAAAATCTTCACAGTATCACTAGAGTTTTGCCAATCTCTGTGGATAAATTGAGAAAAACACAGGGAACTAGTTTGACTTGGAAAATGAATTACATTGCAAGTAAATTAAGCACATGGGACATGATATTGAATTATTGTGCCATGTTTCCATTATCATACACCGTTATCATTCCCAGTCTGTGAATTACGGTTTGGCTGCTTTTGAAATAATTAACGTTTTATAATTTTGATGAAATGCATAATTACTTTATGACAACATACAAATGAAAATGTACTGTATAGTAAAACTGGCAACTGGATATCCCTCGTAGGCATTGCGCTCGCCACTATCTCCTATTTTTCACAGTTGGTGGTTAAAATCCCATAACCATATGGTAATTTCTGTGGTAAATTGCCAAAAACGCACCATCTTCAATGAAGGAACCTGCAGCCTGAGACATCATTCGCAAGTGAGGACTATTGTAACTGTCAGAATACCTGATAGCAAAGTGCCTTAAATTATTTAAATAACTCTTCATCACCACAATTTGCCAGACCGCTCTTGCAAAAGAGATAATCTCTCACCAGGATAAAGAACACTCACCATGGCTTACATAAGGACCGCAAGCAAAGCCGTTACATTGTTAAAATTAATAATTGTATTCATCTGTAGAATGTTATTTTACACCATTATCAACTTTTACTAAAGCTTAAATAGCTCACTTGCGATGTTGGCCGTGTCACGGAACACCTGAAGCAAATGGATGAAAAGATCACAAGTCTGGGGTATCTTTACACCGAGCGTTCCACTCATGTGAAGTCTTTGGCCACAGCCTCAGTGAAGTGTGGTGCAGACATGAGGATGGAGATGGTGGAGATGATAGTGAAGAGGGAGAAGGCAAGCAGGCACAGCCGGTCCACCACGGCGGCAGCAAACTTCCACTCCGACGCGATCGCCTCGTTCTCATCCTGCGTGCGGAAGCGCCCAGCGATGTAGCGTAGCTCTATCAAGATTTTGGTGATCTCGCTGTTCATACCCGCAGTGGGGTCCGGATGCATTCCACGTTGGGCATTGCCAGGCTCCTCCTCGGGCCCGGCGCTATTGAAGCAGGTCTCCCGGCCGCACATGACGCCCGAGTCGCTGGTAGGCGGCTGCTGTGGCGCGTCGGGGTTTGTGAAGCCGATGAAGACGCCGTGTCCGTTGGTTTTCTTGTGTACGCCGCTAGCCGACAGGAGAGCGAGGTCCAAGCTGACCATGCTGTTGCGGTGCAGGATGCTCAGGCGGCGGGCGAGCTCATGTCGCTCTCTCCCGGGCTGCTTCATGCGCAGGAACCAGGCACACCAGTCGAGCAGGATAACGCGAACCTAAGCCAGGTGGACAGATGGGAGGAAACGTGTTTGAACGCGTATCCATACTTGGGAATAACCAAAGACAACTTCTTGGTTCTTTCGGTAAAGTCACGTAGAAGGGAAGCAATAAAATAATAAAAATAAAACATAATAAAATAAAATAATTCTCACGACGTTTCGGCCACAACGCAAGCAGCCGTCCTCAGGTGAAGAATGAGACACTACCAAGCTAGGAGCTTATATATACGCTGCGTTGGAGGTGCAAGAGCGCCTTAACAAAAATAATGTGCATATGAAGAGGAATTTAGCATATTCATGGGAAATGCGTAGGAGGTGGGTGGGGGGTTTCATAGTCATTATGCCCATGCATTATGCAGGATCAACAGCACCAAGGGGGGGGGGGTGCAGTAGCATTAACAAAGGAAAAAAATGTTAATAGTATGTAGCTGCAGTTACTAAACAACAACGTAGAAAACTAAAGTATAAACTACATAAAAAACTAAAGTATAAACTGCATAGCACCATCAGTATACTTACTATACTCTACAATAAGCTGAGTTACTAACAGCAAGTAATACATTACAATTCTACGTCGTAAAAAATTATATAATATGCTTCCATCTAAACTTTATTCTCTTACATCACACGAGCATACACCGTACTATATACTGCCATAGATAAACCCAACATTAAATTATATACTGTATTGCTACGTGACTTTACCGAAAGAACCAAGAAGATGGATCCCTGCAGTCACGAAAGCTTTAAATCGAAATTTAACCAAAGACAAATCACTTTACAGCATTCCCACCGATGTAGGATCTTAACCACTGAAATGTATTTTTTTTAAATGACAAAAAATTTAAGCTGAATGTTACTCAATTGTAATTGGAAAGGTAAACATAAAGTACCATAATATTTGGTTCTGCATGAGAAAATGTTAACTGATTCAATATGTATCAAACAATGAGATGCTTACGTTTAATGAGTTGGTCTTGACCCAAGAGTTTATAAAATTGGCTGAGTGAGATCAAATACAAGTGCAGGCCAATATTTTAAGAAGTAAAATTCACGAATGTGAAAGCATGGATAATGCTGGATCTCATGTTTTAATCATGTGTCGACTTGAAGCGATCAAGCATACTTTTTAGAATTCAAAATTAAGAAGGGGATTAGATGTATGTATGTTTATTGATCTTATTTCGCACCGTACGTAGCCAACTGCTAATTGGAAGTGCGGGTGAAGGACAACAAACTAAACACAAAAAGCAGTTCTAAAGAAATGAGTTTTCAATCTAGATTTAAAAGTGCATTGCTCAAGTGGCTTCATAAAATTGGCTGGAAGAGCATTCCAGACGGCCGCAGAAGCGCATCTGAAAGTGCGCAATGCAGTGACCGTCTTTATTCGATGGCCAGCCAAAAGCCGCTGCGAGGATGACCGGAGTTTGCGTGATGGATTGTGCTCCTTGACGAGATCAGTAAGGTATTGTGGTTCGTTTGTGGCAAGCACTTTGTGTGTCATGAGTGCGACCTTGTAATATATTCATTCAGCTCGGAGAGCACTGGACGGACACGGTCGGATCTTGCAGTACCATTATTATGGGTGGCGTAATCTAAGTTAAAACGATACCGACATTAAAAAAACATGTCTTGAAAGAGTCATTTTAATCAAGGGCTACCTCGTGTTATTAAGTGCATTTGAAAACTAAACATTTTATATATTTTCTAGAGCTAAAGGCATGGTGCTTTTAAATGATTGCCCTAAGTTGGAGCTGATGACTGCATTTACAGGAAGCAGTGCTGTTGAAGTGATAAATAGCTGCTTTGTTCCCCGAGGCATCTTGCTGCGTCGCTGGCAGTGTGTTGCATGTTGGGAATAATAATTGCTCGGTTGGATTGTTTGTGCTGCTGGCTGAACATGTGGTGATGCATTTCCAGTAACACGGAGAGGCAGTGGGGAGAATGCTGAGGGTAATGAAACAGCTCTTCGGTCCTGCCCGCGATCCATCTGCCCTGACAATCGTTCACACTTTGCTTCAACTTAACCTTACACTTTGGTTTTCCAGCAAAGGCCACTTTTAGCAGACTTGCTATGGATTTTTGTCGACAGGTAATTTTTCTATTTGCCATTAGGCCACAATTGAACATTTTACGTCGGAAACATTTGTCGATTGAATTTTTTTAATGGAATTTGAATATATTTGGTTGCAGGATATAAGATTGTAAACAGGCAAACAAAAAAGGTCGAATTGTCTGTGTTCTACACGCAAATACATTTTTATGTTATCAGCTAAGTCTTCAAATTTTACAATATGACCTATCTAAACTTTCAAGTTTTGATGTATCGTGATGTAAATATTTTTTTGGCAATTTAATTTAATGCCAAATGTGTTATCGGTGTCATGTAATGTAATGTAGAATCCATTCAGAACTCTCGCACACCATGCATTACCCCATGTTATAGAATGGCCCGTGGAAGGATATATCACAGAACTGCTTCTGAAATGACTTCAGGTGACCTTATCCACACTCGGGTGCAGCACTTTCACATCCACTCTGCTCAATTAAAAATGGTCACATGTCAGTCTAATTGCTATATATTTTTTGTCGGAGTGCGATTTAGCCAAATTAAGTGCAAAAATCGATAAATTTGTCATTGGTGACCAGGCTGAGACTATCAAGACAGTACAACTGAGAACACGGTTTAATCATGGGCAGCTACTTGTGTTTGAACACAGGATCTCAGCGGTGCCAACTTAGCACACTAGAAACTTGATGTGCCATTTAAATTCAACATATATAGGTATAATACACAGGAAGCAAGTGGTAAATATAACAGTTCATTCCGATAATCGTGCCAACACACTGGGTGGCATTGCCATTGATTGTTATTCAGCAACCACGGCACAGCAGATGGCGTGCTTAGGTAAAACAGCATATCCTCCCAGGAAATGCCATGCAATTGGCTTGGGGCAAACATGATGACTAAGCCTACCTATTTGAGTCAATATCGCATTGCGTTTTAACACGAAGGAACATTTCCTAATTGTGCACATCAGGCATCGAACATTGACACCACTCGTTCGCTCGTGCACAGCTCACTATACATGTTCATTTAAGATGTTATATGTGGTTGCGCTTTGTCTCACTGCGGGTGTACAAAGTGTACAAATACAGCATGCTGCACAAAATCCTCCCACAGGTGTTGCATTATCGAGTAATTTAGTGTCAACAAAGGCAGCGACTGCTGATAACGTATTAGACGTTTATGAAGCAATAATGCAGAACCGTGTACTGATTTTCAATCCTTCACCCAATTTTTATTTCATTTTCAGGACAAGTAACGGACGAAACAATGCACACAAAAGCACTCTCACCATAAATCTCGATGTCACTTGACTCCATGTTCCATGAATTAATGTTCAACCGTTTTTAACCTTTGAGTTGCTCAACTATATGATTTTTTTTCCATATTTTGTAATTTCTGCATGAAAACATTTCCGGAATTGCATGCTACTGGACATCTGTGAAAAAGAGCTTTATAGCTCATCGGATTCCTCCAGTATAAATAAATATTCTGATTCTGATATAATCATAAGGGGTTGCCATTGCATCTTTGCTGTATTAATACTCTAATTTTTATTTAAATTTATAAACATTTCATTGTTCTGTGTTTGTAACTTATTTTAAATTGATAGTAAAAGTCGAAGGAAATAATAAAAGGTTAATGTTTAGACAAATTGACCTTGACCAAAATAATTCCCCATCTTTTATTCAACGATACGGCAAATTTGTACATTGTTTATAAAAAAAAAGTATCACATATCTGCAGTGCGGACCGTGACATCAAGGTGAAATTAATGTACAAAAAAACTCGCAAGAATTTCCATATTATCCTAAGGCTTTGAACATTCCGTGATGCTTTCCTGGTTAATGATATGGCTTAAGTTTCACAGTGAAAGTGAAAGCGTACGATTGGAGCAAATGTCACATTGAGAACATTGGGGTCATAACAACATCAAAATCATGGGTTTAACAACTACACTGAAATCTTTGCTTTCATGCTTCGAGCTAAGTTGAAGTGTCTCCTTGTTCAAATGATTAATGAAGTCGGATTCATCTCCATTGGCAACACAACGCCAGTGGTAAAAACTCCATTATTATGGTGAGAGCCCGTATCTCCAAAGTGAAATAGTAAACCAAACCCTTGAACAGCCCTTTCTCTAGAAATCCTACGCTTTTATGCTTTATAATTATTACGAGAAAATGTGTTTCGTGCAAGTGTGAAGACATTTGAGTTATACAGGCGTGTATTAATACTACTCTGAAGCCATTTGTCAGGCCACTGTTGCATACAGGTTTCCCTACACTGGATCATTCGTGGGCGGTGTTTGATCATACTTTCGATGCGTGTGGATGCATTGATTCAGATATCACTCGCCACTGATGTTAGCCATCGTCAGAAACCAAACTCAGAGTTCAGCAGGTTCACAGTGCAGTGCGCTAACCACTGCGTCGCCGCTCCCCGAATGTATTCAAACAGCACTAACAGCAACAATAAGAATATTTCAAAATCGTTCCCACCTTGACATATATTTTTCTATTCATAAACAGTAAAAACTTAAATTAAACTGATAACTCAAAAATGTATCATGCTTATGCGATCCGTGCGCTTACATATAGCAGGGTGAAGGTTTGTGTGAGCACAGCTGCTGTCTGTATATGAAGTAAAGCCACTCACCCACTGTGGCATCTTCTTTCCGTCGGGGTTGCGGTGATGGTATTGCAAGACTATGACCGTGACCACCACTGAGAAGGCCACGATAATCATTGTGCTCGCAAAGTATTGACCTGCAGGTGGGTGTTGGGAACAGGGCACAGAAGGTTATGTCATGAAGGTGCGAACGAAGGTGCGAACAAAGCTTGCGAAATGCACACACCAGCTGACATGCCTATAGATTGAATGAGCAAACATTATTTTTTATCTTTTATGTCTCAATAAAATGCACCAAAGGAGTAAAAAGTAAAATATCCCTTTAACGATGTATATCCGTGTTGCAGCTTGCACTGCGCAAAGCACGAGCGCATTCAAGACATGCGGCAATAAACCAAACCGCTACACGGCAGTATTAAAGTGGGAATAATGGAAAACTACATTGGATGTCCTAAATAATAATCACGAGCTGTGGTTGGCAAATCCGTCGAGTATTGCGGTACACACGTGAGGAGAGGTAAAGGACAACGTAGAAATGTTAAGCAATAAAAGGTGGTTTGTAGCTGGGCTGCAAGACACTTTCATTCCGTGGCCTTGAATAATCTGAAAATGAATTTTATATTCATGGCATTTTCTGCCCCCAAATGCTATTTTGCTACCGCCGCCCATATTGCGAGAGAGTAAGATTCCACATGATGTTACAGCTTCATGGCAAGCCACAACAAAACAATTCAAATGCATCTTCTGAAGTGCTGTATAGAGCATAACATTAACATCATTATCATCATCCATGGTCAATCCACCGCTGGATGAAGGCCTCCCCAAACCGCCACCACCACCTTTCACGATCCTTTCACATAGTCACCTCGCACCTACACACGAACTGATTCAAATCTCGTATATTTTATCTATATTTGTTTTATTTCATTATGTCACAATACGGTGATTGTTAGTGTTTTTCTTTGCAAATTCTTGTTCCACGCTTCGATGCAAGACAATCGGGGCTCATGTTATATTGCCTTGTGGCATTTTAAAAAATCCTCGGTCTCACTAGCAAAAAATTAACCCGTAAAAACAAAGTTTTTCACTATAAATCCTTTATATGCGTGGCGGCTAGAGTCCTCTCGTCCTCTGGCTTGAGATGGCTGCCACCTATGGGTCAGATGATTGCCTGCCAGCATTAAGCAATTGGTAATTAAATATAAAAAAAAAATCCTAAAAAAATTAAAGTTATGGAAAAAAAATTCACGAAAATAAATTGTCACGCACAACGAGTCTGTGTGCAAAATGTCAGCTCGATTGGATCACGGGAAGTGGGTTAAAAAACGACCGAAAGATTTGCACGGTCGTAAGCGCGCAAGCAAGCAAGTGAACTTAATATAAAGGATTTAAAAGTAGACGTGTCTCACTTGTCTCCCTCCTGCTTGTTTAGGCAACCACTCAGTTTGGACATAGAAATACTGCGATTGCGATTCGGCGGGGGCGTTTAAACGCGCCTTACAAATGTAAATTACTATTATTATTTTTTCCACAGCCCTAACCTTTTGAGTTTCGCAAAAGGGACGATTGTGAGGACGAGAGATAGGATGCCTACTCTTCATTAGCACTCGCCAAGCGATGGCAACTGACGCTCTGTGATGCGTTTTAAGCGCTTCGAGTTATGTTGGCGCGTGAGTTGTGGAGGTGTAAACTAGGTTTGCCGCAGCAGAGCCTATCGACAACGCAACATAGATTGTGATTTAATAGCAATAGAGTCTGAATAAGTGGCGAGTCCTTTTCAAAACAAGCATTCTTGTACAGGCGCTCTCCGAGCACAAGTTATCGTCTACACATTGGCCTGGCTTTGAACAATAATTGTCTTTGATTCTCACAGTATGTAACCTTTAATGTGCACCCCCCCCCCCTCCCTTTGCTTATCAGGACATAAGTGAATAATGAGATTACTCTGTTGCAATGCATTACTTGAATTTCGTTAGAGATTACATTTTTGAGACAGGTGACAATGTCGCCTGCTTGCTGTGACCTTCAGTCGAACAGCGGTGTTAGCTGGTGGTACTTTCTCAGCATGTGCATTGACATTTTAAATGGGTGGTGTGAAAGAGCGTGCAATCCCTATTTAGTCTGAGATCAATAAAATAGTGTTTGTAAAGGCAAGCTCGTGGTGCGGCAACAATCATAGCAACCTTATAATCATTTTAGGAATGTAATTGACGTGACTACGGTTCTTTAATGCTAAGTGGCATTCGGTGGTGTCGTTGGTTTTCTTAATACGGTAAATGTAGCCGTAAAATAATAGACATAAAAACAATCGCTAAATGGATTTCAGAAAGGCACCATCGGCATTCTTGCTGCACGCGGCAGTCATCCTGGCTGGGGATCGGGACGCCGTGGAAATGCAGTAAATTCTCCGATAGCGGCCGTTACGACATTGACAAACACGTCACACCGATGACTGAGATGAGTATCCAACGTTGGCAAATATGTTCTGGCATCTTTACAGCTCCTTTAATGATCCAATCTTTGTGGTCCTGCCACAATGTAAATGCCCGCAGCAATAGTGACAGCATTAGTATGTCCTTTTTGCATGTTCCAAATCAAATGGCTAAAGAAGAGATGCAGAATACAAGAAGCGGAGTATCTCTCCTTTACTCGAGGACAAAAGACTGCAGAGTTAAATATGCTGGTATCTTGTTCTTTTGTTTCATAGGAATCTGTGCAAGTTTAAACATGATTAAGCATATCTTTTTGCATTGTAACAATAAACCAATGTAAAGTTTTAACATAGTGAGTTCTGGAACATTTTAATTGGACACGTTTGACAAGATGACGTTGTTATCACATGTTGTTGGAATGCTGACATTATTCGCCTTGTTAATGTTACAGGCCTTTGAGACACAAAACTAAATGTGATTTAGTCGGTGCAGTCATAAAACAAAAAAAACATTGACAATTTATGTCGCCACATTTAATATTTCTCAATGCGACATATACACTGTCCTCTTAATAAAGTAGAGCAGTCTTCTTGGTTCTTTCGGTAAAGTCACGTAGAAGGGAAATAATAAAATAATAAAAATAAAACATAATAAAATAATTCTCACGACATTTCGGCCACAACGCAAGCAGCCGTCCTCAGGTGAAGAACAGGTCCGTCGGAAAGACAACGAAAGACAGAAAGACAGCGTCTTTCCGACAGACCTGTTCTTCACCTGAGGACGGCTGCTTGCGTTGTGGCCGAAACGTCGTGAGAATTATTTTATTAGTTTTATTTTTATTAGTTTTATTTTTATTTTTATTATTTCCCTTCTACGTGACTTTACCGAAAGAACCAAGAAGATGAATCCCTGCAGTCACGAAAGCTTTAAATCGAAAAGTAGAGTAGAATAACATTTTCGAACTGAATATGCTTCACACCTCACCAGTTGATTAATCAGCCTATACTTACATTTTAATTAGAGAGGACACCTCGAATTAATGAGAAGATTACAATGTTCAATACAAAGGTAGCAAACGGAGCTTGCCGCCGTATAACATATTGGGGAGATTAGGCTGGGTTTCAGACGCGATGGGAATGTCTTTGCCATATCATAGAGAAACATCGGATCTTCACGTGGTGGTGGGGGGGGGGGGGGGGTGTTGGTTACTCGAGTGTGCGTCGGCAACGTTTATCTGACACGTCCCTGGCGAAATGGATATCTCCAACCCTCCCAAACCGCCCCTGCAGGATCACAATTCGGTGCGGCACTTGGAGCAGTGGCGTTCGACAGTGACAGCATGTCACCATCAACTGTGAGCCGATGGAGTTTGGAGAGAAACAAACAAAAGGAGTGGGGGGGGGGCAATGCTTTACCCTTTATGTCTTATAAATCTTAGAGAATAAACTCTCCGTCGTGTAGGGTTCACTGCCTCCGCTCAACCCCTCCCTTCACTGCCGGTGGTTGCTGGGTCTTCTGACGACGTCACGTTTTGTTCCTCTGAGCCCTGAGACTGCTCGTGGCAGGACCTCACCGTGGCCACGCTGATAGCATGCCGGTGCATTATTGATAAGGCATGCGTTTTTCCTGGGCGGGATGCTAAGCTTCGTGTCCCGTCTCATGCGTTCTGAACCTAATCCTTTGACACTCTTCGAAATCGGCAAAAACACACCGCGCGCTTCTGTGTGGTCTGTGGACAAAATCCTCGAAGGTAATTTATCTTCAAGGTCCAATTCTCGCCAAATGTAACTGCAGGTACCTCCTCAAGAAGGTTACGGAGCTAATATGACCTGCTTTATCCCTCTTACAAACGAGATAAAGACGTCGCAGTGGGATTTCATTTTGATTTGTATCGATGTAACATGCCTACCTACCTAGGTACCCACCTATTTACTTTGAAAAACATAACCTTCCATCCTACATCCACATAACCCATTTCAGCTGGCTTTGTTTTGATCAGTGACCCGGAAAATATGTCCGTACCCGGCACACCACATCCAGTATAATAGCTCTCTTGTGTCTGTGGCTACGGCGAGTGAAGTGAGACCTCCAGTATACCAGAAAATGAGTGATAAATTAAGCCCTGCACTGAGCTCTATTCACTCAGTGGTGAACTTATGTGTGAGGGAATGTAATCAACAAAAGCAATTGTTTTGAACCATGAATTGACAAATTAACATCTCGCTTAGCATTTACACGTTCTCATTAGCTCTGGAATAACATCTTGGCGAGCACATTACATAACGATAAAAAAAGAACTTTAAAGAAATTACTGCATACAACCTCCTCTTGTCGGGATAATTACTGGCTGATGAGAAAAATATTATTGCTTACAATGGATTACAGGTCCCTGAAGGCTTCTTATACACGCCAATGTGAGGGTCCAGAAACAGACTTTGTTTAACCAGTGTACCAGCATGATCATGACGCTCGCATGAACAGCACTTGCGCGCCTATTTTATTTTAGAGCCACAGCAGCTGCTCGCAACCAAACGTTCTACCGTCGCAATTCAAGTTCCCATTAACTGCATTCGCACCGGAGTTAATGCTCTGGACATATGCTCACATGTTGCTTGTGCTCCCAGCAAGCTGGCATTTTGCTCAGAAGAAACACATTTATAGTCGCCGAAACTATGTTGTTGTTTTTTTTAAGTCTGTGCTGACGACTGACGAGGAATAAACAAGTGAGTGGCAGGTCATTTGAAAGGGAAGTTTCTGTCAGTTTAACACATAGTCGACTTTCGAGACCAATCTTATCCATAATAGAGGATTTTGAGTTAGATCGGGTAAATATAAATGTGTCGTTAAACCCGCCACCACCCGGCACAGCTAATCGGTAAGGTTTGCCACGTGAACAAAACGTGCCAATTCGTTACAAGTACAGCACATCGGTTTGTTGGACAGTAAACCCACAACATTTACAATTCGAGTACGACGTCTTGCCAGAAATTACAACTAGCATCATCAGGCGACAGCCAGAGTTGTGGAGATATCCTCCTGTTTCGGTCTTAGAGGGATAAATGTAATGTCGTCACGTGTGTGCCAATCAGGTGCGAAGGCCAGAGGGAGGTTGATGTGTGCGTATTGGTGTGGCGTCGTGTTCCTTGCTGGTTAAAGAGGAATTGCACTGTGCAGGTTTCATGTCACGCCTGACATTGCTGAACCACAGCCTCCCTCACCTCTGCATCATTGTACAATTGCCACGACCATCGCACAAATGCCAACTCGGTAATAATGCCGTAGGTCTTGCAGAATGTTTTCCCAAGACCACGGGTGTATAAGATTTAAACCCGGGCGCTTCGCATTTATAATTGCTGTCAATGGTTTGCAAAATTTCCACTGTTGGAAAAAAAAACCGTGATATTTATGTGCTGTGTGTAGGTGTTAACGGTGTATTCACGAATTAATTTTCCCAGCTAAATTGCACATCCACCGAGGAGACGGAGCAATGAAATCTCATCATATGCACGCCGCGAGGTGGAAATTATTGCATCGCAGAGTCGTGAAAGGTGACGGCAGCTTGAGCAGCCCTTTATCCAGCAGTAGACTGACCACGGCTGATGATAACGGTGATGATAAGAATGTATGATTCAGTGTCACGATTCTTTTAAAAACTCAGGCAATTTGATTAAAAAATCTTGTTTGTACTCTTTCATTTGTATTCTTCCATATTGGATCTCTTCATTTCGTCTAGCTGCTTTTTGTGTTTCGTTTGTTGTCCTTCCCCCGCACATCCAATTAGCACGGTTGGCTACGTGCGGTGCGAAAGAGGTTCAACATACATACCTGTAACATTAGCACCTAGGCATATAGATTTGAATAATATTTCAAAAAAACTGACCGACAGACACGATTTGATTAATCATTGCACAACCTAATTATTTGCCAACATCATAGCAATAAACTGTGCACAGATGTGTGAGTTTTCACCTGAGAGGGAGACTAAAGCAAGAAACTGCAAAGCAAAGATGCTCCGACGTGTGAGAAAGGAAGCGGTGGTTTTTAACTGAGATTTCGGATATTTAATGTCTCAAGGCAACCCTTCATAAATCCCTATTGTACAATATATTTCTTCTTTTATGTCAAATGCCCTTGGAAACAAAAACAGGAGGAAAAAAATCATTCTGCCAGACATCTTGGCAATATGATTTACTGAGAATGTTACGAAGCAAAAAAGAGCCTTTTATGGGAGGGCAAGCAGAATGACAAATACAAATGCAGTAGTAACTCACAGCCCAAAGGTATTACCATCAAAGAAGTACATGTGGGGTCATGAATACTTCTCAAGGCCAGATAGAGAGGTCTTAATGGAAGGATTGCTTTCAACGGCATGTTGCGTTTTCAGAATTTAATTTCAATATTAACGGAGCAACTGCCAAGGGATTGAACGCGTCCGTGATTCTGACCACCCGGGAGATGGAGCGATGGAATCAGTTCGTGTCTGGGTGTTCCGAGGCGGATTATGATATCACAGGATCGAGGGAGGCAGTGGCAGCTTTGGGAGGCATTCACAGCAGCAGTGGATTTATCATGGCTGATATTGATACGTTTCATCCAATATGTTAATAATTGGAATGTGCTAATGTAAAATAAAGTATAATAAAAAGCGACAACATAATTTAAAAGTTTGCAAAATACTCATCAAACCGTTGGCATCCATCAAACGTTATTAATTAAATTTTAACATGATCCTAACATTCTATGTATCCATTACATTTTGCTATGTTTGATTTTTTTTATTTTTGTCCTGGCTTTTTTTTTACCGTTTTTCAAGCGCTTGTATTTCTCCATAATATTTTTGGCACGTCTCACATTTAGAATAGACATGTTGTCTCAAAGGGCTCTCACCTGGATTAAAGTTAGGATGTCTACCCACTCACTTATCTACCAACCTACCTACTAATCTTACACAATAAGTGCATTGACAAGGAGAGGGGGTTACCATGTTGATTTTATGAGGAAGTGTATTTAAAAAAAAATAAAGTTCTCAAATCTCTTCTCCGCTCCGTCTTGATATCCCTCATTTTAAAATGCAACGTACACACACGTACCGGCACACTGACACATTGCACGTTCAACATTAAGTAGGTGGAGTTGCAGCGGTGCCACTGCCCTGTGAACTCAGCGTCTGAAGTTCGATTCCTGGCCACGGCTGAGATCAGTGGCGAATTAAATCTGAGCCGACCCTGTCTCCTCTGCCCCCGCCCTGCCCCCTAAATGACTCACGAAAAGTGGAGAGGCCTTCATTCAGCAATTCATTGACAATGTCTGTACTGTATATATAATTTTTGTTTCAATAAGTGCAAATAAAATAATTGTTAAAGCCTAAATAGTTCACCAGCAGGTGCACAGCAAGTAGGTTGTGGGATTTCTTAATTGGTCCTCTGCCCAACGGCAGTGTCTCTGGCTCAAATTCCCTTCATCTTGCATGATCTTGAGCTTTCTTTTTCAGTCACTGCAATGTCTCCTTTCTTGCTTAAAGTCATCAAGCAGCATCTTTATTTCGTCTGCCTTATTGGCCTTTCTTTCCCAACATCCGTCCTTCCAGAACTTCCTTCATCAAGCTCTCACTTCTTAAAATGTTCCCAATCCGCATACATCATCCGTACTCGACAATAAGAAATTTCATCATCATCATCACGATTCATGGGCAGATAGCCCGTAGTAGATGTCCACTGGACATGTCGTCATTTGTTCCCACTTTCCTCTCTGTCTTGTGCCAATATGGCTCAAGTAGTGGCCACACCTTTCTAGGAACCGATCTCTTGCGATGTCGTCGTCAAGCCATTCTCCATTAGATCTTCCTCTCTACTCTTAGGTTTTTTCGGTAAAGTCACGTAGGTAATAAAAGGAAGGCCAGCGTCTCGAGAAGCTGTGACTTCTTGTCTCGTCGTCTGTTAAAAACTCTAACATATAGGTGAAATTCCTCCCCGTAGAGGGTATTAATTCTAGATTTGAAGCTTTCGTGACTGCAAGGATCCATACTCTTAGGTTTTTTCGGTAAAGTCACGTAGGTAAAAAAATGGAAGGCCAGCGTCTCGAGAAGCTGTGACTTCTTGTCTCGTGACTTTACCGAAAAAACCTAAGAGTATGGATCCTTGCAGTCACGAAAGCTTCAAATCTAGAATATTCCACTCTTTCTGGTCCCTTCCGTTTCAGCATTCGGTGCTCGTGCGTTTTTTTCGAGGAGCCTTCTCCTGCAGCGTGTGCGGAGCCACCCAAAGTCCCCCGCCGTGGGAGTCCCTCTAATGTGGTGTACTCTGCTGAATGACTCCGACCGAGATGGCTGACAGGGCGGTGAAACCAACACCACCGTGCGATACCATCAGGTGCGGTGATGCTGCCACGCGCTTGGCTGGCTGCGGCAAGTGGGATCGATCGGTTGAAGCGATCGGCTAAACGCTGCTCAGCTCTTGCATTAGTTACTTGCGCGCTTTTTGGTGTTTCGTCTCATTCTTGAAACCTGCGGCCGACTGCTGCGTCGCCCTCCGATACCATTGTGCACTTTGAGCGCTACTTGTTAGTAGCACGGTTGGCTACGTACGGTGCGAGTGAAGTTCAACACGCATAGCACATTGTTACGTCGCATGAGAAGGAAGAATGAGAGCAACCTTTTCACGATTTGTCGCGATTCATTGAAAAGGTTTTGTTTTCTTGAGGGACGAGTGTGCGCATGTGCGCGCGTGTGTGTGCATTTTCGTAATGTGTGTTGAATGCACGCACGAACATGCCAATCGCAGGGATTGTTGTGTTTTCGCATGAAGGAAACAAAATTGCATTAATTTCCATTGCGTTGATTTGAAATGCCCTCCACATTAACATGCAACGAGAAAATTAATATTGTTTGGGTAATGATAACAATTGGGAACTGGGAGTTGGATGGACCCACAGGAGACACTTTGTGCATTAACTGGTAATGCTAAATCGCGTAGCCTGCAGCTCGGATTTTAACATTCATTGTTGCGGGCAGGGATTGCACTCTTGCTCTGCGCTACGAACCCAACGAAGCAGAGTTAAAGTCCTAGCCATGGCCAACATCAGTTGCGAATAATGCCGACCTGTACTGGAGCAGCGTGGTGAAGTATGGCCCATCAGCTCCCATGACTGATGCGGCATTGTATTTACAAAGGGCTGTTAACATTAGAGTGACATTGGATATTTTTAATACATTATTTGACAAACTCTCCCCCCCCACCCCCCAGTAAATAATTATCCACTCAGTGATCATACAATAAAAATGAGCAGAAGTTACTTCTCTTACTTGCGATGAATATGCCTGCAGGCTGCTTCAATAAATTATACGCTATCGGCTTGTATCTGCACCTCATTACTGGTGTGTATTATGGCCAGACAGATGGACCTATGATTAGGTGGGGGTGTAAATTGGTGTCGAGAATAATCTTACTGGAGGCAAGTCTGCGAGGCCCCACAATCCTCTCATCAGATGCGAAGTAATGACGAGGCTTCAGTCTCTCCTGAAACCATGGATTACGAGCCTTGTTGACATTCGGCTTCAGCAGGCAATGCCAATGTCGATGAAGAAAATAGATTGATCTTTGGAACTTTGTTACGATTGTTCTTGAGCTCTGCTTGGGCTGGCGGTGAATCATTTTCCAAGCCTCCGCAGACCGGCCGCGCTCTTCAAGCGTTGTTAAACAAAGAGAGAGCCCGCACGTGACAACTCGCTTCGTGTGAGACGACACTGCAGGCTGGCTCCAGATGGCGGACGCCTGAGACTGCAGCCGTCACTGCCGAGATTTCCAGCGGTCGTGTTTTGTTCCGAGGCTCACTTTGGTGGCACACATTGCGCCCTCGCCGTATAAACAAAGTAGAGAAGAACGAAAAGGGAAAGGCGCAGCCCTGCAATGTTTTCTTCACGACACTTTTGGCGGAAGGGCTTCCACTCGGAGGGCGATCTAAGAGAGACCGTTTAGGGGGTGATTTGATATCCTGTCCTTCGAAAGAGTTGGGAGTGCCCGCACGCTACCGCACCACACGAACAATGGCGGAGTACCCATTGATGCTGTTGGGTGGATCGAGGCGGTGCGGGGATTTACTAATAAAAATAACTTGCGCCGTTGTTTCGGCCGCTGTGCGGAAGATTGAACCGGCGACCTCTGGATTGCACGTCCAGCGCGCTGGCAGAATCCTAAACATAGCGAGCATTGATTTTCTTGTTTTCGGACATGAAACGTGCGGAGCGTTGCTTCTCGCTCAGCAACGTAAAGTATTTGGCGTTGACGGAGGATTGCGTCGTGGTGCCGTCCACTAAGAATGAGGGCGGGGCGAGGGAGGGGAGGGGGGTTATCTGTGCATTGAATTGCTCTGCCTTGAACGAGATCATGATACACGAGATCGTGATACACGAGATCATGATACATGAGATCGTGATACACGAGATCATGATACATGAGATCGTGATACATGAGTGATACGATGGCCTCTTTCTGTGGCATCTGGCGTCTTCACCAAAGACGGAGTCCAACAGATTCATATGATTAATCGGTGCAAATCGTCCAAGTGGATACAAATGTCGATTACAAATGTTGCATGCCGTGTTAGAGTTATTGTTAACGGTAAGCGGTGGCGCGCAGATGATTATCCACGTTTGTAGGAGAGGGAGAATGGAAGGCTCAGAGAGATGCGCTTACTATTTTTGGGCTTAATCTGGATTTGCGCACGCATCTATCATCACGTGAAATTGAAATGTCTCCAACTCTATGCCACCAACATCCATTTAATTCATGTGGCTGTGTGTACACATACACACCTTATGGGACCTGGCAGAAGCATGGCACCCCTCCATTCAAGCGCAATTCAGATTGTCTGTCGCATTCTCCCGTTTGCTGCGTGCATCGTCTCTATTCAGAGCTTAAGATTCCAAAGAACACAGGATGAGATGTTACTATCCTTTGTGCAAGCGCTCAATATTTCCCTGCTAGGCCGGCTTGAAGTCGAGACGTTGGCACCACCTGTACCGACATCGTCAAATCACCAACAAAAAGTGGATCATGCAAATAGCCGTATTCAATTCGCAACATTATCACGTCATCCGCTCCTATAAGCCATCTACAGAAGCTGGCATCACTCAGCATTCGGCCACCCTCGAAGTGGCACCGCTCTCTGCCCCGTGGACTGGACGTTGGCGTGCGGTGCGTTCGTCGCACGTCTCCGCTTACCGATGAGTGGAACGGAGTCGGACGTGGCCGGCATGATTTCGGCGACCAGGAGCATGAAGACGGTCAGCGACAGTAGCACGGTGATGCCTGAACACAGAGGGGCACCGAACGACAACCGCGGCGAGCGAGGCAAACGCTGAACCCAGATAATGCCGCCCTTTGATTTCTTATCTGTAATGTGCATTTATCCCCCCCCCCCCCGCACGCTCTCCCAGCGGTACGCAGCCTATCTTGCAGAACAACAGCTGCGGCCAATTGAAGGGCGCTCGCAATCGTACCCCAAACAGATGCTGAATGCGGAGATTAAACGAGTTTAAGCAAGAATCTGCTCACAAAGGCCCCGACGGCTTTGACTCCGGATAATTGGAAACTACGTTAGGCCGGACCTAGTTAAGTTTAATTATGCACGCTACGTCCGATGCATGATCTCATTTATCGTCACCGCCGACATTTGTCTGAGCCAGGATCTATCCCGGTAAATGAAAGCTGCGTGTGACCTTTATCCGATTGCGCAATGCGGGAGAGCGCCGGCATGCTGCGAGCATGTTGCGTGCAGGGTGTGCGTGCAGGGTGCGTGCAGGGTGCGTGCAGGGTGCGTGCAGGGTGCATGCGCACGTTGTGTCTGCAGGGTGTGTGCATTGTGTGTGTGCAAAGGGGCGCGCAAGCTGCTTGTGCAGGGTGCATGTGTAGGGTGTGCTCATGCTGCGCATGCATGACGTGTGCAAGGGGCACGCACGGTGCTTGTGCATGGCCCGTGCAGGCTGTGCGTGCGCAGGGTGTGTGGATTCTGTGTGTGCAAAGGGGGGTGTGTAAAACAACCCCCTACTTCCTCTTCGTGATGTCGGACGGGTAACGCTGTCGTGGACAGTGCTGTGGGGGGGAGGGCCAATTCCGATTGGCCTTTCCCCTCATGGCGTTTGTAACCACCACAGTGGCCAAATGGGGGCTCTAATGGGTGCGAGGGGCTGGTAACCCCTCCACCGTCAATTAATTACCACTAAACCACGAATGAATAATTTAATTAATAAGCTTGTGCCGGAGGCCCTGGGGGGACATACGTCTATGACGTGTCCTGGCCAAACCCCATTTGGCAGAGCCAGGATATTGAATCGTTACCCTCGGGGCTCCTCTAGAAATAACAAAAAGCCACTACGGATGGCCACGTGGAATGTTCTAACGCTCACTGCGGAGGAGAGGCTGCCACTCCTGTCGGGAGCTGGACCAGTACTGCCTAAATCTCTGTGGTATTCAGGAGGTCCGGTGGACCAGCTCTGGCTCCTGCCACCATGAGGGGTGGATAGTCCTCTACTCGTGGCAGGAGATTACCAACAACAGGGAGTGGCTCTTTTTTCTGAACAAAAGAATGAAGGGGGCGTGGGAGCATTGTGGTGAAGTGTGGAAAGCTGTAAGCCCCAGGCTACTTTGGACTCGCCTTCCCATCAACCGGAGGCGAGGAGTGGTGGTCGTGGGGGCATAAGGCTGCTTTTGGTACGAGGTCCAGACCTCCCGAGAGACCCTGGCTGACAGAGGAGGTGTTCAAGCTGGCTGAGACAAAGCGACAGGCCCACTCTAATCGTCTACAGCCTCCCACGTCAGAAAATGAGGAGGCTTACCACAGCCTTCGCTCGGAGGTTCGGAGAGCCGTGAGGTGCTGCAAGGATGGGTGGTGGTCGCGGGTTGCTGAGGAGATGGAGTCTGCCTCAATGGCCTGCGATCACAAATCCCTATTTAACTCCATCAAAAAAATAACCTGCAGCGCCACACCTATTACCATCATTTGGGGAAAAAACGGTGATCCAATCTCTGACCTCCAGGAACAGGTTTACAGATTTGCTGAGCATTTATGTGAAGTCCTGGGGGAGGGGAAATCCCTCGACGTGGAAAACATTGTGGGACAAAGTGGGGATGACCCTGCTGAGGCTGCGGTGCCTCAAATATTGGAAGAAGAAGTCACCCCCTTTGAGTGGCTGGCTGAGGTGCCATCTGTTGAGGAAGTACTGAAGGCGATCCAGAGTCTGAGACCAGGAAAGGCACCGGGCAGAGATAATCTCCCAAGCGAAATGCTGAGGGAGGGTGGCGTTTGTGCACAGACTGCCCTACTTGACATCATAACAACAGTCTGGACCACTGGATGGGTTCCACAGGATTGGAAGGATGCCCTTGTGGTCCTGCTCTTTAAGAAGGGGGACCGCACAGACTGTGTACCCGGGAAAGGTCCTGTCTAGGATTATTCAACATCGCCTTGCCAGGCACACTGAGGAGAGGCTTGCGGAGCCCCAATGTGGTGTCAGTAAAGGGTGGTCCTGCACAGATGCTATATTCTCTGTCCGTTTGCTACAGCAGAGGTGTAGGGAATTCCAACAAGACCTAAATCTCTGTTTTATTGACCTGGTCAAGGCCTATGATACCATCAGTAGGCCTGGGCTCTGGGTTGTTATTCGTGCTTTCGGAGTCCCTGGCCCTCTGCTCACGATCATTAAGGACCTTCATGATGGTGAGCGGGCCTGGGTAAAACTATGTGGACGGGAGTCAGAGCCATTCCCTGTTCACCTTGGGGTGCGACAGGGATGTCCTCTGGCTCCAACATTATTGAACATATTTTTTGACCAGGAAGTTCGTGAAGCCTTTGATGGCTGTATCAGAGGAATTTCCATCTCAGTCAGTTGACCCATGGAACCTGGCTCTGCCCCGTGACCTCCTGCCAGCGGGCGTTCGACACTTCACGTGGTCTTGAGGTGCACATAGCCTGGCACAAGCGTCGTGGTGGTTGTTGTGGGTGTGCATGGTGTCTGTGTGTGAAGGCTGCGTGGATTCTTTGTGTGCAAAAGGGGGGGGGGGGGTGCGCGTTGGGTGTGCATGGTGTGTGTGTGTGTGTGTGAAGGCTGCGTAGATTCTGTGTGTGCAAAGGGCGGGGGGGGTGCGCGCTGGGTGTGCATGGTGTGTGTGTGTGTGCAGACTGCGTGTGTTCTATGTGTGTGCAAAGGGGGGGGGGGGTGTGCGCGCTGGGTGTGCATGGTGTGTGTGTGTGTGCAGGCTGCGTGTGTTCTATGTGTGTGCAAAGGGGGGGGGGGGGGGCGCACGCTGCGTGTGCAGGAGGACGCACCGAGCGAGATCTTCTCCCCGGAGTCGGCGGGCAGCAGGAACACGAGCAGGGATAGCGCCGAGATGAGCACGCACGGCACCAGCAGGTTGAGGCCGTAGTAGAGGGTGCGCCGGCGGATGGTCAGCGTGTACGTCACGTCGGGGTACGGCTCTTGGCAGCAGTCGTAGTACAGCTCGTTCCTCTTGCCTGGGATCTCTGCGTTGTGAGACGTAACGACGATGACGACGGCGGTTACGATTGCTGCTTCCATTGAGCTGAACCAACATGAAGGTATCATCACGGACGGAGTCTTTGCTGCCACCTGTATTGACAACCACAATGCTAAATCCTCTGTGAACACATTATGCGGTGATGCTGTGTTGGCAGTGGTGCACAAGAACATGAACAGTAGCACTCAGCACATTTGTCAATAACGCTGCCTTAACAAAAAGATAAATATAAATATATAAACGGTGACGTTCATAGAAGGGCTATTGCCTGAAACGTCAACGATTATATATATATTCATTTTCTCTGAATGCATTGTCATCAGCGCCACCCAGAAGGTGGAGGGTCAAAAGGGCAATTTCCCCCGGGCCTCACAGAGGATGGACGAGGGGGCCCCACCTGGCATTTTGGCTCATGCCTGCAGCCCTTCTGGGCTTCCAGGAACCTCCGATTACCAACATCGCAAAGTGGTCTCTTGCTGTCTGGAAAATAACTCCCCAGATAATATTGAGTTATCATTTCAGGATGACAAAAAAAAAACTATTCCGGTTGTACTGCGACAACATTGCGTTAATCGACTTCTCATTCATTATTCGGTAAAAAAAAAATGAAGCAATAATAATTTGCATTCTTCTACTTTGCGGTGAATTTGATGCGAATTAATCCGTCGCAATGAGCAAGGTGGCATTTCGCATCCACGCCGCAACAATTGCATAATAATTATGCCACACGAACAAAAGAAAGCCCCGTGGATAGAGAGGTAAATGCTCTCTGCCAGAACAATAGGGCCCTGAGATAAAGGGCTCACGGAGATCATCTATTGTGGACGGTGCGAGTGGATGTCGGACGCTCTACCCTCCCTGAAGGCCCATCTGCCTTGCCCACTGTGCCATGCCAGAACCGATTAAAGCTTCCGCTTGGCAATACCAATGAAGCAGCATGCCTAATGAGCTCTGTCCCTTTGCATTAAATCTTACTGCATTGACTCAATCTCTTCTTTCTAAGAACAAAACTAATCTCAATCCAGTGATGAATGGTGTGGACTGCTTGGTATATCGGTCAAATGTGCGACTGGTGTGCCGTACCAAAGAGGTTCCCATTGGACTACACTGCTCTACCCATCGCCACGAAGCATACATATACTATTGATCTCTCTACCCCTCTGCAGATTTGGCATGGAATTAGTAATCAGCGTTGCATATGCTTGAACTACAATGACGTGGGTACAGAAAGAGGAACACGCCGATTGGGGCACAAGCACAGGTGGATGGAATCATTCGAACTGTTGAGATGGGTTGAGTGATGACGGCTGATCACTTCTGGAACACTGACGCCGAGTGGCAGCCACGAAGTTAAAGAAACCCAAGTGGACGTCCACCGAGCAGGTGGAGCGACGAAATCGGTTTGCGTGCCAGGCGATGGGTGAACGGTCACATCGCAGGATCGTCGCGGTTGGTGGCGTCTGGGAGAGGCCTTCATCCAGCAGTGGATTGACCAAGGGTGATGATGGCGGTGACGATGACTGCAGATGCAAACGATGAGCTTGAAGAACGGAAGGTGGGACTTTTCCATGACAGCCACTCTCACAACCTTCCAAGGGTGGCACAGTCGGGTTTTTTACAATCGGGTTTAATTGTCTTTTTATATTAAACCCGATCATCTGATATTGGGAGAAATCCGGTTTAATTGGTTCTAATTGCAGAACCGCACTTCGCCAACTTCTCAACGATGGGCTTCATCCATTCCAAGCGAAGGAACTCACTGGCGCCCACGATTGTGGAGAAGCTCGTGTTCATCAAGACCAACCTGCCCGCCGCATTCTACGACTACCCCGTGCCTGACGGCCCCCCGAGTACGATAGCAGCACCGCCGAGGAAGCAGCCTAAGCCTTGGATCAGAGTTTCGTATTCATTAAACCAGGTTTTAATTAATGGAAATCGGGTTTAATTGTATTAAAGAAAAATCCAGATGCCTGCCGCCGGAAAAATCGGGTTTTTTCCACCCATGCAACCTTCCAGTACTCTGCGTCTCACTGACACCACGTGTCTGTATGGCCCCGTCTCAGTCTCCCGTGCGTATGAATATGAGGGGGGAGGGGCTGTTACTTTTATGATTTCCTCGCCAAATAGATTTGCTCACGCGGGGAGAAAGTGTCTCTGTATGCCCAATTTCATTTGGGTTGGCCAGACACTCGCCACTTGAAATGTTCCACATTTCCCTTGACTAGCATTGTGCTTTCAATACTCCGAATATTCAACGCGTAAATTACACCAGAACAAGGGAAACGTACGGTTGTGGAATTTATTGATGGCATATAATTTTTTGGGCATTGCACAGCCATATCAATCTTCCTGCCGCCAGGCGACGCACAGTGAAATTAGGGAAGGTTTTTTTTTCAGAATGCACGGGATGATGCGGCAGCAGTGAACATTTATAAAAATGTGCGTCCCGTGAGCACCTGGGAAGTAGAAGTTCACAAGCTGCGGCACGCGGATCCATATCAATTGGGAGCTTCCCCCCCCACCACCACCACCCCTTCCTACGAGCACCTCGCTTCTGCGCAATGGATGATGACACTTTACACAAACAGTAATTATGAATAGTAATGTAATCGCAGCTTCGTTTACCCAGGAAATCGTAACTCAGTATTAAGGCTCATTTTTCAATCCAGGCCGCCCATAGATTAATATTTGTTGCTCGTGTGCGGCGCGCGCTCGTAGTAACAAAAAAAAGACTCGGCGTTCAATTCAATACTCTGTGCGGTGAAGCTCAAGGTGCAGCCCTGCAATGCGTTACTGCTGGCAGAGAGGCCTCCACAAGAGGGTTTTTGGCCTACTCTTCCACGTTCGTCAAATCTGTAAAGGACGAGCAAAATCTCATCGTAGCGAAAACAATTTGTGCGGGCCGGAAAATCAGGAGTTTCAAACATCACTCAAAACTGTGCAAAAAAGCACACAGCCAACTGTCCGCGTGCAACGTTCATTGGCATTTCCTGAAGAAGTGCATTCTAGCCTTCCACGTTGGCCAGAATGTCTTGGAAGAGGTGGGAGGACCCACAATTTACTCCACCACACGCAACGTGTCTATCAACAAACTCTCCCATTACCCACTGAGTTTGGCGGGTGGACAAAGACAGGAGGAATTTAAGAAACGTGCAACATTGCTTCAGCTGCCGCACCAGCAGATCGACTGCACGTACATAGTGCTAACCATTACAGCACCCTATTACAATAGTAATAATTTAATAAAGGCTTTGTTAACCCCATATTTTTTAACTCAGTCTCAGGGCTCATTTTTCAATCTCGGCAGCCCATAGATTAATAGTGATTTTTTTTATGTCCGCGTGTGACCCTTGCTTGTGAAATCTCCGCGTTAATGCCCCATAGACACCGTGCAAATTAACGCGGTCGTATTGTGTATCGCAACGCCGCTCGACTAGTCAGAGCACTAATACGGGTCTGAAGAGCGGCAACTGAAGACCTCATCAGGGCCAAAGCCGTTGACGCCACCACACCTCCATGGTGCACTCCACCCTCCTCCCAGCCCGACAGCGGCTGCTGCACAGCAGACACACGACCTGCAGGACCTGCTCTGATAGACTCCCACCAACTGGTGCCCTGTCCTTCCCCGCTTGGTTTGCAGGACTTTTGGGGGCCACTACAATACAATGCTCGTCTTGGCAACCAGCTGCTAACCCTCCGCCATCCTGCACACACGTCCCCATGGCCGTGATCACATCAACACATCACACCTGGACAGCGTCATCATGTCGGGACTAGCGTCGCAAACACATATTCCGCGGCACTGCCTATCCATCACAGCTCGGCCACCAAAGACAAAGATCCCCCCGTATAGCCTGAACAGACTATTGGGGCAAGTGCCGTTAGCGGCCTCCGCACGCACACACACACACGCACACACGGTCACCCTCGGTGAGCAACGCACCCACGAGGTCCCACTCCCCGTTGGCGATGTAGCCAGACGTGTCGGCCTCCAGCATCTGCAGGTCAATGAGCCAACCGTCGTGTGTCCACGAGCCGAACTTGAGGTCACACTTCTGCACGTCGAACGGGAACCAGCGCACGTCGATGTAGCACGTGCTCTTCAGCATTCCTGTCTCGCGGAACGCACGGCGGGAGGGGGGGCGGGGGTGGGGGGCAATAGGTGAGAGGCCGAGGCAGCGATAGTGCGGCTCTCATCTCGGAGGCGACCGGTAATTTAGCACTTGAATCAATACAACCGCTGCCACCTCCAGAAGCCTATTTCTGAACCCGTGGGTTTTAACCGTTCACGCTGGTTTGCCATTCATGACGGCCGTGTCCGTACGAGTATTATCGGCGCGGAGACAAATCCCTAAACTGGTTCGAATCAATCAGGAATAGTTCAACTTCTGGATGATTGTTTTTTGCAAGTATTTTTTTTTTTGCAGAAAATGGGTTGTTTTTTAACAGACATGTATTTTGACGACTATCATTTGATAATTACGCAAATTATACATTCTCATTTCCCGTTGGGTGTGGTTTTGGATTTCAGTGGCACACAAAATAGCGCCAATGATGTTTAACTTTCGCACCTCCAGTCTACGATTACATTGCAAGTTCACCGCAAAACTGGAATGATATTGACGTGCTTCTCCCATGATTGCAAAAATGTATATATTTATGCTATCATTGTCAGCGGTGTTCAAAATAAACCATGAACATGTTTACGATGGCAATTTACAGCCGAGTGGCCTTTTCTTCAGAAACTTGACAGCAGCAAAGCTCCATATTAATGTCGGACTATGCTTATTTTTTTATCTTTCGCAGATCCTCATAGCCAGACTTTACACAGGAAAGAACGGTGGGCAACAGGAGGCCACGAGGGTGAAACCCTCACATTAAACATCTTGGCAGCTGCCTATTGATTTGGGGGGTGGGGGTGAAAGACATAAAACTACAGCAAACCAAAGCCACGGCACGACCCAGGGACCCATGAAATTCTGAAACAGGGAGATAAGCGCAGTAACATGGGGGAAGGTTTGATAAAGATTTATTTGCTTTCTTGCAGAGCTGGTATGGAGTTAAAGGTTAAAGGAAAAATCCAGGGCACAAATCAAGTGGTAGATTTTATTTGGTATTACGGCTGAGCCAGTAGTCATCATTGTCTTTGCAAACACAAGCCAGATAAATCTTTACCAAAGGGTGCCACGTGTGGCGATAGACTTATGACCGAATTTGTCAGGTTTTTTTATTTAGATATTTAATTCCGATTTGCTCGTGAACACAACCGGCCTTTAAAGGGATAAAGTTCGCTTGCAATTTTCAGAATTAATTACATTCATCACCCTGATAAACCACTTAAAGTTTTAGCATCAAAGCCACCTAATTGACCAGTCAGAAAAAAATTACACGCCGTTATGTATTTAATTTTATTCCTCTTATCCCTTAATTGTTGGATGTCGAATAATAATTGCACAAATTTAAGAGCGAATGTGAGCGTTGTGCAGTAATCACGCCCAGTCTTCCTCCTCCTCCTGTGATAATAATCCACAAAATAATGGCGTGAAATGTTCCCTTATATGTCTCCCGCAGTGGGTGCCCTTTGGAAAAAATAATAATTTACATTTAGCACATTTACATAATAGAGATACGTCACGCAGACATCACTTAATGTTACATTCCAACGCACAACATGTTTCCATGAATTCTTACCCGGTTCAGCTCGATTGTAAATTGACTTTTGGGCGAACCAATTCCTTCCAGTACTGCCAAACGAAATTAACTTTCCACTTAAAAACACCGCTGGATATACATTAAATATAGAAATTAATTTGCAACGTGTTTGAAGATCAACTTTCTCTGCAACGCGCTGGAAATATACGGCACGTAAATAGCGCACGTGCGTGTGTGTGCTCACGCGTAACAAACAGTGATTTGTACATGTAATTATAATTCCGCAATTGCTTGCATTTCCTATTTGAGCTATACAAATGATTTTATCCTGTGGGCCCCTTGAGCTATCATCACCAGCTTTGCACGTAGTTCGACGGGCAGACTCGTGAAAGGTTGCAATGATTTCTGAGTTGTTTTCCCCCCCTGTACTCTGGTCGCCTTCTAGTTATGAATAAGTAATAGAAGTCTCGTTCATTTGCAAACTCATCGCCTTCCAACCTATGCACCCTTTGGGAGCCAATTTTTTTTATTTTTAAAAAGGAAAGCCGTTTGTGAGTCCGTCAGTACATGAGCTTTAGGATTTATAAAAAAAAAAACCAGTACTGTATCTTCTTCGTCATCGTCGTCATCATCATCGTCGTCAATACCACCAGCAGTGGATAACAACAGCATGGGGAGACTTCAATTCAGCAGTGGATAGACAATGGCTGCTGCTTCTGATGATGTTTAAAATGACGGTTCAACACTGTCATTATTATCAACATCATCATCAGCAGCAGCAGCAGCAACAGCAGAAGCAACAGCTGTTGTCTATTGCCTGCTGGATGGAGGTCGACCCGTGCCGTGCTGCACCACAATGCAGCTCACAGCGGTCCCTCAGCTCCATCCCCGCCGTGGTCGTCATCTCGGTCACGTTCGCTCCTTGGATGTATGGACCTATCGTTTGGGCTTTGGTGAATAACATAAATTGCAAAGAAGAAAAAAAAACCGACGGAATTTTTTTTATTTCCCCACGTTAAAAGTCAAAGTAAAAAAAAAATTTGTAAAAAAATATATGTTTGTTGTTGTTGTTCTTGGCTGCGTGATAAGCGGATCGCGAGTGTAAGAGATAGGACCCACCTGGGGGTAGGTGCTGGCAGTTCCCCGTGTAGTTCACAAGCACGTTCGTGTGAAATGTGGCGTCAAATCTCTCGTCCGCACTGCACAGCACCGACATGGAAAATTATCCAGACATCAACAACAAAACCCGTCCACGCGTACAGCCGGACAGGTACGTGCGTGCTGGAATTAAACATTGCCTTAGATCCTCCAAAGAACAAAGTGCTTTCTGCCGCTTTAATTCCATGCAAAAAGGGGGCATGCACTTCGTGGGATACTCGAATAGATTGGCTCAGATGTAGATTGACTTCAAAAGCACCTTGCATCTCTGTGATACAGAAGCAATACAGCTCACCTCCGACTAATCATTTTAGATATGCTCAGGACAAGTAGCAGCAAATTCTGTCACGCAAAATCCACACACCGGAGACTGTTACCACGAGGTAGAGGACACACAGGGGTGAAGGCCACACTCTTGGAATGTGAGGCTCTCCCTGCGAGCTAATGGTTCGCGGTTTTTATCGTTCCGGATTATGATGCCCCAGATAACGGGAGTCACGCACAAGAGGAGTTCTACCGGCAATTCTAGATTTGAAGCTTTCGTGACTGCAAGGATTCATATTCTTAGTTTTTTTTTCGGTAAAGTCACGTAGGTAAAACATTAAAATTAATAAAAGTAAAATAAAATAAAAATCACGACGTTTCGGAGGCAACACAAGCTTCCGTCTTCAGGTGGAACCGTCACAGCCACGACAGCTGTATCAAGCATTTGCTTGATACAGCTGTCGTTTGCTTGATACAGCTGTCGTGGCTGTGACGGTTCCACCTGAAGACGAAAGCTTGTGTTGCCTCCGAAACGTCGTGATTTTTATTTTATTTTACTTTTATTAATTTTAATGTTTTACCTACGTGACTTTACCGAAAAAACCTAAGGATATTCTACCGGCAACTATAATTATGTGACACCTACGCAACCACTGTACTGCCTCAGTACTTGGCCCATCGTCAGGACACCACTGTGCATTTCAAGGGTGTCATCAGCACAACGGGCACTTGTGACCCCTGTGGAGGGGTGAAAAACACGGACTCGAAATCACCACAAAATCTTGTCCAGAATTGAGCGAGCGTTTGTTTAGTCACGCCCGCGACACCCACTCAGCGGCCGTGGGTGTCCCCCTGTCCCGGACACCTCCTCCTCACAAGGATCCTCATCGCATCGCCACGGGGGATGTGTCAAAATGTCAGAGCCGCAAGAAGTGTCACTCTTCGGGGGCGGGGAGGGTGTGCGGGAGGGGGGATTTAACATCTACGACAAGTAATATCGGAACTGTTCAACAGTGGCTAGGAGATGTTAACTACCTCGCCTGGTATACAGGAGGTCGTGGGTTCGATCCCGAAACTGACGCCTGTATCATGTTCTTCGCGTGGTCATGTGGATTTTTTTTTCTCCAGGTCCTCCGGGTTTTCCCTCCATATTTAGAATCAACAACACGCGTTTATAGTATTTGGCTGCTATAGATTTCCACTTGAATCGCCACTTCGTTCAGCTATCATGTTGTGGCCAGGTAGCTTCTGAAAAAGAGTGATAGTTCAGTGGTCGGTGTTATGAGAGCTTTGATTCTATGAATAATCAATTATAGCCTACAAGCAGCACAGTCCTGTTTCAGAAACAAACGAAGGTTTAGTTTGTATTGGTTCTCGTCTGCTGTGTTTGAGGAGCGTGCGTTTTATTGGCCATTTTGCTTTTCAAATCCAATAACGAATGCTGCGTCCGTTTAGATTTTTGCGGGTCATTGCTTCTTTCCGTGGACGCCGTTATTTTCTTCTGGGAGGTGTTTTTGTCCCCTCGTCCGTGTGTAGCGATTTTGTAGAGCAGCTGTGATGCGATCATCAGTGGTGTGCAGAAATTGGTATCCTTCGTTTAACCAGGCGATGGAAATACAGGGCCTTTCTTGTTTTTGCCAGGGGTTACCTGGACAAGCGGTGGTTGAGATGCTCGCTGTTCAGGAAGCTTCAGAAACCAGTGCGTCACAAGAAGATTTGGCAAATTGTTAACAAGTGCAGCTTGGAATTAATATTCGAAATTAACATGCAATAAATATATTTATTATTAAAATTTTCAACGCATTATTAATAATGTAGTGGATGATGGACCCCCAACGTCATGTTCATCACGGGGGTTATTTGGCCAGTGTGTGTGTGGGTTGGTGAAGGGAGCACCTGGGGCTGGTTATAGATATCATGCACCACTGATGTTCGCTGTGGGCGGGAATAGAACTCAGGTCGCCGGATTCATGGCGCAGTGAGCTTACGACTGCGCCATCGTACTCTATCCTCCCGATGAACATTGCGCAGCGCTAATTAGCTAAGGCTGCACGATACTTAGAATATTCATGCTCGTAAGTGATGATTTGGTCGCCTTTATGAGCATGCAACTGTGAGCAGTATCAGACAACTTTTCCTGGCCTTTCAGTACAGGGCACTTCTGTGATTTACCTGCTCTCATATTCTTTAAGATTCACGGAGAACACGAGGCAGTTGACGACATGGACCAGAGTGCAGGGCAGCGTTCAAATAAAATGGCATCAAAAATCCTTCTAAAGTAAAAATTGTGTTCGTCTGTAAACTTTCTCTAAATTTCCCAGCATTCTCAGGGAGTGTAAAGTGCGATCTTTAGCCAATCTCTCTGCCTCACTCTGGCTTCTCTCCTCTGAAGAAGGACCATTACATGAAACGTCTGCCAATTAAATGTTTCCACGTTGTATGGCAGCATCACTGGTGATTTTAACGGCAGGTAGGTAAAAGTTCCGGAGGCAAGACAATGATTGGTAAACATGGCATTTGTTTTGACTTAAAGCTTTCGTGACTGCAGGAATTCATATTCTTTGGGTATTTCGGTAAAGCCACGTAGATAGAAAAAATAATACAAATATCACATCAGATGACGATTGCTTGCGTTGCGATCAAAACGTCGTGATATTATATTATTTTTTTTTCTATCTACGTGGCTTTACCGAAAGACCCAAAGAATATGGCATTTGTTAATTACGAGTTAACTGTTGTTGATGGAATCGACGCAGTAGGTTTAATAACTGATTAGCTTCAGCGTGTCGCGAGGTTAGCAAGGGAGTGCACTCTTCGTCGTAAGCGTAGCGAGAACAGCCAACGTGTTCTCATACACCTCAATACTCGTGAGGAAAGTAACACACATTCTGAAGCTCCCTGGACAGAAATATGTAAAATGTAAGTATCTGCGGTTCAAGTTAATCCTACTGAGGCCCCTTCCCAGCTGCAAATGCTACGTAAAATATTGGAGTCGCGGATTTTTTGGCTTTAGATTTATTATCTGTAGATCCATGCAGTTTTGGGATCTGTTTATAGAACTACTTGAGAAGAAATATGTAATCCTTGTATGTAATCACGTGTGTGCAATTCTGCTTATGCAAGTGCAGTGTTGAGAGTTATTAGACTTTGTAGATGCTGGTTTGGCTTTTTCAATTAATTTTCGTTTGCACGGAGAATACAATACACTTCACAGCCTTATGTGAACAAAGGTGTAGAATTCATTAGCGATGTAAAAAAATGCGTTGTTTGAAGGAAGTACATTTCAGGGCGTGTAATATTACCTGATTTTGTAAAACAACAGCAACAATATAACGAATATTCATACTTCCATAATGGAGGTAATTCGTTTTTTTGTTACCACAATGAAACTAATTATATCTCGTGATGCTGCTGCTGCTGCATTGGCGGTGGCACGCACGCACAAACAACCAAAAACTCACCACATGTGACAATAGCACTGCCAAAAAAGAAGTCCAGTTTGGGCAACGCTTTAAGCAATGGTCATTCTACGGCCCTTCTTCATAGCACATGGAGAGGTCATAGATGTAGAGGGAATAGCATTTGGAGAATGCCAACACTTATCCCACTCCACCTATCTGGCCGCTCTCCATGTGCTATGAATTAGGGTCGTTGCCCAAAACGTCGCACAATCTACGCTTATTGTTTTAAGGGCAGCTGTTATTGCCAAATGCGTTGGGGCTGCTGCCACCTATTTGTCCAATAACAATGTTTTTTAACGACCAAACAGATGCACAAATGTAACGTGCGCACATGCGACTGCCAAATATACTGAAATATCTGCCTCCAGGTTCAAAATAACAATAACGCTGCAGCCATGCAAAGCTTTCATCATATAATATATAGAAACCAATTTTTGTTCTGATTGAAACGCGGAGTTCTAAAACTTTATAACCCAATGCTTATAAGGAAAAGTGTTATAATTCAACTGACAAGAGCCCTATGTTGTTGTTGTTGATTGTATCTATACATTAGCATGTCTGGCGAAGCACTCTGGATTAATAACCATGTCTGCCTGGGAGAGCTCTAAATATTCACCTTTGTCAAAACCCAAAAAAACCTTCTTCTTTTTTTTCATCAGCTAGCACATCTGCGGGCTCGTGCCAATTGACAGATTCGTATGTTGTTAACAATGGGGCCATTCTGTGGAATTCAGAAAAAGTATAGTCAAATGCATTGGTAATCCGTTGGGCATAATTATTATAATCTGTTACAATCCCCCCCCCCCACATTGCATTTTGAAGATATTTTTTTCATGTCTGCGGAGGTACGGATGGTTTTTTAAAATTTCCCAGCTATCACTTTTTTGCGGGCTCGTGCCAATTGACAGATTCGTATGTTGTTAACAAAGGGGCCATTCTGTGGAATTCAGAAAAAGTATAGTCAAATGCATTGGTAATCCGTTGGGCATAATTATTATAATCTGTTACAATCCTCCCCCCCCCCCCCCCCCACATTGCATTTTGAAGATATTTTTTTCATGTCTGCGGAGGTACGGATGGTTTTTTAAAATTTCCCAGCTATCACTTTTGTCAAATTATAAAAATTGCTTCGAGTCGTTTATCAAGGTTATCTCACGCGTGACTTGTAATGTTGGGGTATTATCGTTTAATGAAAGTTTAGTCCATCATGAGTGTTACTCCGTTTCGAAATACTTCACTCTGGTCGTAAATGTTGCGAAATTAAGGTTTTCTTTTTAACAGACCTCGAAACAGAACATTGCCCTCCGGGCTGAGAAATAAAAAAGCAAACCTCACAATCTGGCTGGTGCATTCGGGAACGTCACTGCGTTGACACTCAACGACTCACGCTTGTGAATGCAGATGGGCACCGTTACCTTCCTAAGCTTCGTTCAATTCCTCGTCACTGCCCACGAATGATCGCGTGATCAAAAATACAACTCGGATGGCTGCGTTTGTAGCACGGTGCCTTTTAACCACCGTGTCACCAGTCCACATTTTTAAGTCACATACACAGGCATGCCAGAAGACACACGCGGGCATATCAGGAGAGTGGTCGAACAAAACATAAATGTGGTGGGGGGTATCCAACCATATGTTGATTGAAATTGGGGGCGCTGCGGTAGCGAGATGTTAACTCCCTCGCCTGGTATACAGGAGGTCGTGGGTTTGATCCCGACCCTGACGCCTGCTGCTGTATATTTGGAGTTTTGCATGTTCTCTCTCCCCGTGGTGGCGTTAATTTTTCTCCGGGTCCCCCGATTTTTCCCTTCACATTTATAAAGATGTATTTCCGAGTATTTCGCTGATATACATTTCCACACGATAAGCCACTTCGTTGAGCTATCATTTGTGGCCAGGTCGCTTCTGAATAAGAGCTGCATAGCTCAATGGGCATTACCTGGTAAAATAAAAAATAATAGAGTTTTTAGTTTAGATTTAGATCCTTATGCCCGTGATACATTCATTAAATTGTGTGTGTGTGAGCACACATTCAATACGGTCAATATACACCGTGGTATGCAATATGATATGTTACATGTAGTATTTGTGGAGAGAAAAAAAAAGCTGGACACGTTGAACTGAATTAAATCAGAAGCGATACAAATGAGATGGTAAAAAAGATACAAAACGGAATTGGACGATGACTCTAAATCGTTACCATTCATCAAAGCTCCAGGTCGTGAATTCTTACGTAGCTGACACGTGCCTAACTTTCGTCGAACAAACTTAACGCTCCGCGACCAACGCAGAGTTTTCTTTTTACAAGGTTAATTATCCTTATAAGTTCTAGATTTGAAGCTTTCGTGACTGCAAGGATTCATATTCTTAGGTTTTTTTTCTTTTTTTTTTTCGGTAAAGTCACGTAAGCAGCCGCACATTAACAACTCTGGCACCTCCCCCCCTCCTCTCAACCAGTCTACATAACAAAGGCTCAGTCCTTTGTTATGTAGACTAGCCGTGGCTTCAGTCGCACCAACCTTATCATAATAATAAAAAACTCCTATCCAGGGGCCTACCCTGGCTCCTCCCCCCTCAACCAGTATATATACAAGGTCGGATCTCTTGGAATTTCTCATTCACTTGATACAGCTATCGTGCTGTGACGGTTCCACCTGAAGACGGAAGCTTGTGTTGCATCCGAAAAGTCGTGATTTTTATTCTATTTTTATTTTACTTTTATTAATTTTAATTTAAATTTTTTACCTACGTGACTTTACCGAAAAAAACCCCTAAGAATATGTATCCTTATAATATTTAAAAGGGAACACTGAGATCATGACTAAGGTGCACTCTCTATTCTCTACTCATAATAGTGAATTCGGGTCGTTCAACTTGCATTAAAAACGTTATTGATATATATATATACCACATCTTGTCGTAGCCCGGACTTCATAATAATATGAACAATAACGGGCCCAGCAAATAACGTTGCTCGTGCACTTGGACACGACCCGCTGGCCCGCACCCTCCCTCCATCCCTCGAGCAGCCAGCACGCCGTGCAACCATGAACGGTCTGCCTCCAGAGTTCTCCCCCCCTCCCCCCCCCCTAAGGCATTCCTGCTAGACCCAATACTCCCAAGGAGACGAGGAAAGGCTCAAAGTGACGGCTATTGTGGCTGTCAGAACCCATATTGTACCAACGAAACACACGGGGGGAATATATAGGGAATATATACGTGGAGCACGATATTGGGTTTCCCGTGAAATTCGGGAGATTGCTACGGACCGCAAATATTACGCGCGACTGAAGAGAGAGTGAGAGAATGGCATTTTGTCACTTTGCAAAGTGTACGTTTCTTGAATTCCCCCCTTATTAATTACATTTCATGCCATTATAGGCCTGAAACAAATGCCCACTGTGAATCAAATTTCACATTTCGAGAGAATGTGTGGTTCGTGTTATGGAATGCATGAGGAAGTCGCATTAATATTTGACTGCCCGGTGCAACTTAATGATTTGGGATTTTTGCACACAGTTTTGTTATACGGTTTTTTTTTCTGGAAGATTTTTGCTGGTTTTTCCTGGATCTTTCTGTTGCGTGTCGTCATTTTAAGATGTTCTGTGTTAATGTTTTTGTTTGTTGCGGTTGCACCCGAGCCAAGAACCACAATGGCTCACAGGGCTGTACCTAATAAATAAAACTTGAAACTTGAAAACTTGAATTTAGCAAGGTCATTGGGTTTGTGTGTTGGTTTCTGTGTGTGTACGTGTTCAAACCCTGAAAAACATTCTCAAACCCATTTCACAAAACCGTCATCAGATATAGACACGGCAAGTAACGCTTGCACCGCCAGCATTTTGGAGGAGAAAATCGTATTCCAATTTAAGAAAAAACAAAGAAACCTTCTTTAAAAAAGTTCTAAATTTTAATTTAAGCAGTTAAATTTCCACTCCCTTCCTTCACATAGGCAGTGTGCCATCAGGTGCACTCAGCTCAGCCAAAGTCACCGGACACGCACAACGGCTGGTCTCTTGCAACATGTGATCACTGCCCAAGCGTTCGTTAGATCAATTAACATTTCACTCTGTGAGCGAACAAACTCCAGTCCAGGTTTTTTTCCCCCCAAGATCCATGCAACGTGTGCATTCCATTTCGTTGAAACTGAAAAACCACCGGTTTCGTTCGAATTTTGCTTCCCACCGAAAGCCACGCAGGAACAAATTATGTCCCACTGCCCACCAAGGTCTGGTGGAGGTCCACCTCCCCGTGCATTACCACTCAATCACTCGCTCACCGCCTCGGCATTCTAAGATTTTTGTCCAACGACCTTGCGTGTTGTCGCCAGCAGCTGGAGGCGAAACCCGTTGCAGAATTACATGTCTGATGCAGTGAGCCCCGCGCAAGCCTGCAAGGGGCCTGGTCGTGTAGCACGCTCAAAACATTTCTCTCGCTGCTTTTAACTGTTCGCTGCACACCTTAATAATATCAAGGCATCAGCAATGCCAGCAAGAGAAACTACGCCCGGGGAAAATCTCTTTCCACCTCACTGTTGCTGCTCCAGCTCGCTGCGTTCCTGCCTAGCGCATTGCCAGCCTCCCTGGATAATTCCTCAGTTCTTTTGGTCATATTAGCCACAACTGATGGGGTTTGCAATTGTATTTTGACCATATTTAGGGTCTGCCACAATTCCACGGAGATTTAATCCGCTGCCAGCTGTAACGACGCCAATACCGATCCCAAGTCACGTTCGTGCCGACCGCATTAAAGATATCTTATCCTTCATGTGTGCTCGACATCATTCAGTGTTCCGGGAAATGTATACACGCAACCCACTGCTGACTTCTGTTGCGAGAAGGCTCTATTCAGCCGGCTATGCATTTTTCCACCAAAGAAAATACAAATACGGATATATTACTTTTTTGCAATCGAAATTGCATGATCTTGGGTTTTTTTTAATTGTTAATTATGTGTCACCTGATGCAGCAGTTACTCGGTGCACCAACACATGACCGTGCATTGTCTTGCCTGTTGTACAGCAGGATGTCGGGTGTCCAGATCTGATTGGGTTGAAAGCGGAGGTTTTTCACCCCCGGGTGTTCACTGTAGTTCCAATGGAGGTAATGATCCTTCCAGAACTGGAGGAAGGCGAGCGAGAAGATGCGACATGTTTAGCGGAGCTAGCGGCACAGCGAAATCCTCAAAGCCCGTTCCGGTGAGCGCTTGTGCCACACGCCGGTTACGGGGCTCGTAAATCCTCGCATCACCACACCGCAACCGCACAGCGCCGCACAACCATTTGTACGGGGCTTGATTTCTCATGGATTGTTTTCTTGAGGACACCAACCCCCAAACCTAAAACCCTCCCTGCCCTCCTGCCACCTCCCCACCCCACCCACCACCCCAACCCCCTTCAAATCCCCTTCTCAATTCCCCTTCCCGTGGGTAAATATTTTTCAGAGCTCAGCCCCGGATAGCTCCAGATATAATCTACTTGTACGTTGAACTTCTTTCGCACCGTACGCAGCCAACCGTGCTAATCGGAGGTGCGGGGGAATCGGAGGCGCGGGTAACCCGTTAAAAACGTGGCCTATGACAGTATGAAAGCAAACAATCCTGACGTAAATAGATGGAACAATTAACCTGCCCATGAAAATAAAACGTAATTCCTTAAAGAGAAAATTACAATCAATTTAAAATTTCCGCACGTCTGGTAATTATTGCCCGTGAAAATGTGTCACTTGCCGAATTAAAAAAGGGTGCGCAAATAAACACAATTATCGTGCTAAAATGTAAAAAAAATAAAAAAGTGCTTAACAAGCAACGCTGGGGCCAGTTTCTAGATGAGAGAACTCACAAATTGCAGCCAGACGTTTGTGGTAAGTACTTGGTTCTTCTCATCCTGCAGAGGGGACACACGGCAAGCTGCTCAGAGGTCACATCGTACGACTCACCCGTGCACCATTAGGCTGAGATTACAAATGCCATCGTGGGAGCACAGGACCGCAGACACAGTTGAGACAAATCATGGTTATTCGCTACGACGGCACTTCAGTCGTTCTCAAATGACCAGATCCTTATGTAGATATATATATAATTACCTATAGTGTGGATTTATAAGAGTCTCTGGAAACGTATGTGTCTCGTAATCCAGAGAATATGGTACATATGAAAGTAAATGAAATGTACACTTTGCAATTAAGTTAAGGGCAGGGCGTTCGCTAAACTGAAAATGTCTGAGAAACTATGCATTTAATTCTTCGCAAATCGAATTACAATTAAGTTGTATACATTTTTTATGTACGAATTACCGCCCGCAATTTCTTTATGGTAATGTTTACTTTAGAGCCGGGGGGGTGGGGGTGGGAGGAAATTAATCAATAACATACATAATGAAATCATGCAGACATCCTGCGCATATTCAGCCGCAGAATAATCACGCGATGGGTGAAGATGAAAGGTGAACGAGCGCTCGGTGAACGTTGCGTATGTACGCATGCTGAACTTCTTTCGCACGGCACGTAGCCAACCGTGCTAATCGGAGGCTCGGTGTGTTCCATTATTGCCCTCAACGGTGCTGGGCCGGGCCCGGATAAGGCAACCAAAAAAAAATGTGTAATAAAAAATTGCACATTACAGCTGAGTTCCCATAAGGTGTACTCCGTAAATCGCCACGTAATTGACCATTAATATGCGGCGCAGATGTGCCACGGCTCCTCTAGCGCTCCAAAGGCCCCAAAGAACGGCTCGCACAAGGATCACTTACGGGCTGCATCGTGTGGATTGTGGGAGGGGAGGGAACGCGAGGTGGGCGCAATGAGGCAAGGCGCCGTAACCTTGAGGTCAACTCACCCCCCCCCCCCCCCCCCGTCAACTCACCCCCCCCCCCCCCGCTTCAGCCATCAACTCTCTACCCCCCCCCCTCCACAAAAGACAAAGATCCCACGTATAGCCTTAACAGACCGTTGGGGCAAGTGCTGTCAGCGAGCACCTATGAAGGCGAGCACAACACACGAGGGGGTGGATGGCGAGCACCACGCCCGACCGCCTTTATCTTCCCAGTGGCGATGTTTACACATCGCACCAGGTACTCATTTGAGGCTGAGTCGAGCAAGGGGAGGCTCAGGACCGGTTCAAATAATCGTCACCGTGGTGTTGGCCGTGAGCAGGAATCGAACCCGGGTCGCCAAGTTTGTAGCGCGGCGTAGCGCTAACCGCTACACCGCCACTCCCCACCACGCGCACACGCATTGCCGTAGCCACGCTGGAGTGCATACCACGTCCATGATCTGCATGAGAATGAGCTGGAACTGAACGGAGATCGACATTGAGTCATTCTCGACCGGCCGCTCCAGAGGGTTGTAGTTCTTGAGCAGGTCGCGGTAGAGCTTGCGCTGGTATTCACCCTGCAGCGAGTCTGTGGGCAGGGGGGGGTGGCGAAGGTCGGAGGTGGAGAAAGAGGATGGCCATGAGGGGCTGTGCCAACATCGGTCCCTTTGGCCTCGTCAGAAATCAATAACGACCGTGGCTGGGCGCGAGAGTGAGAGATGTTCTCAACATGACAACAAGCAACTCGCCTCGTGGCCAGTGTCATGCCCAGAGGGTTACGCTCAGAAAATAACCAGAGGGGCATGTTTAGTCCTAACCGGCACGGGCGGTGGTGGGGGGGGGGGGTGCATGTAACCCACCTCTCAGAGACCGTAAACAACCGTAAACAATACTCTTTGGATCTCCGGCAAGCACCTTGATTTCCTCCAGGGGTAGGTAAACACTGACCACGTCTCGTCCTCGTGGTAGAAGGCAAGAGAAGGAAAGTCTATAATTTTAGCTAAAATACAGGCTGTCTCAGAGTCACAACCACAAAGTTGGGAAGGGCAAAGAAAATACTAAAGTGGATAGAAGCTCATCTTCTTGGTTCTTTCGGTAAAGTCACGTAGAAGGGAAGTAATAAAATAATAAAAATAAAACATAATAAAATAATTCTCACGACGTTTCGGCCACAACGCAAGCAGCCGTCCTCAGGTGTATCCCTGACATACCTAGTCTTCACCTGAGGACGGCTACTTGCGTTGTGGCCGAAACGTCGTGAGAATTATTTTTATTATGTTTTATTTTTATTATTTTCTTACTTCCCTTCTACGTGACTTTACCGAAAGAACCAAGAAGATGAATCCCTGCAGTCACGAAAGCTTTAAATCGAAATTTGGATAGAAGCTACCTTGCTGCCTCTGCTTCAACGCCAGAATGCATCGGCATGCCACCTGCACCTCCGTTCGATCCGCTCCAACTGCAGCAGTCCTCATCGTTTTTTCATACCGTCCACCCGTCGCAAAACTTCTCTCTTACAAAACTTCCGTGTGTCTTCGCGAGGGAGCGAATGACCATTGTCGCAAAGACGTGTGGGTATCCTCCACACCAGGAGCGCTGACAGACTCCCTCTTTCAATTGACCCGAACAGAAAGATGCAACGCAAATAAAAACCCAAGATATCTCATCTTCACTATGGGAACCTCATTTTCCAGTAAAAATATGATAATTGTTTTTTTACCCTTCTATCTGCCAACAAAACTGACACCTTTTTACAAGGAGTCATGTTTGCATAGACCGCAATACCTGCAGTCATAATACAAACAAAAGGCATAACTCTGATAATGTGCACTGTCCCTGAAGTTGATTGGTCCACACCCGAGACAGCTTTCCTTAGAGCCTCACATGGGTTGGACCAGATGACGCCAAAAGGCGCAATCAACTTCAGGGACAGTGCACATTATCAGAGTTATGCCTTTTGTTTGTATTATGACTGCAGGTTTTGCGGTCTATGCAAACATGACTCCTTGTAAAAAGGTTTCAGTTTTGTTGCCAGATAGAAGGGTAAAAAAACAATTATCATATCTCATCTTGTGAAACGTTTCAGGCGTTCAGAAGTGGAAAGAGGCAGCCTCAGACTTGAGTTGTCTGAGCGCAATGTGTTGAACCTGTGGCTGCTCCACACAGTGGAATTGCAGCCTTCATCAAGGCACAATTCTTGGGTACCTACTCCGAACACAGGTATTGCATATTGAGGCATCAGTGGCCAATCATATTGATATTGCATGCATAACTCTGCCCTGATGTCGGTTTGAACATAAACTTGAGATAATACAAAGACAAATTTGATCAGCATTTGGCAAAATTGTATTTCTTAATCAAAGTAAACTCGCATTTTAAATAACTTTTCTTACTCTTTGGTTCTTTCGGTAAAGTCATGTAGGTATAAAATAAAATGAATTAAATCACGACGTTTCGGGCGCAACACAAGCGTCCCTCATCAGGTGGGACAAGCACAGCAAGAAACAATTGCTGAATACATACATAGCAGGTGTTACCAAAAATATTTCCAAAATCTTAAACAAACACAAGATTCAGGTCTGATTCAATACAGTACACAAAATCCGTGATCTAAACCCATCTGTGAAGGATGTCAATCCGGACATGCAATATCCTGGAGTCTACAAACTAAGTTGCACCTGTGGTGGCTGTTACATTGGGGAAACGAAACGACATGTCTCGGACCGTGTTCGCGAACACAAGGCAGATCTGAAACACGGCAGAACCAATACCTCTGCCGTGGCTGACCATTGTTATAACGCTGTGGGCACGCATGATATTGTTTTTCTGAGACCAAGGTACTCTGCAAACCTTCGGGCTACTATCAAAGGTTTGTCCATGAAGCCATTCAAATATATAAACATCGACATAACTTCAACCGAGATGATGGATACGAATTGAGCAATCATTGGAAGGATGTTATTAACCAGGTAAAACCTTAACTGCTTTATGGTTGTTGCCTTCATATCCGCATCTCCAGTTTCTTCATCCTCCTACTCCCAGCCCCCCCCACCTCACTTCTACAACGTTCCTAAACGCTCTCGCAGTGCTCCCCCCCTCTCTATCTCTCCCCCCTTGCTCCTCCCCCCTCTCTTACCTATATAGCCTCTTGTCACGGCAGCCCTTTCACCCACTTCAGCAATTGTTTCTTGTTTTGGTTGTCCCACCTGATGACGGACGCTTGTGTTGCGCCCGAAACGTCGTGATTTAATTGATTGTATTTTATTTTATACCTACGTGACTTTACCGAAGGAACCAAAGAGTATGGATCCCTGCAGTCACGAAAACTTCAAATCTAGATGATAACTTTTCTTGTTAATATGCACTCAAGCTGAGTGTTCCGGGCTATCTGACCAATTTCAAGAGGTGGAAATTCACAAGAGGTGCATTAATACTGGTGGGTGGGGTAATGGCCGGATTAAGTTTATTTTAGGCCCCAGGCCCTTCTGTTCTAAAGTTGGTACTGCTGCTACCCTATGTTGCTGAGAGCCGCTGTCATTCCGCTTGTCTCACGCCTAGCACAGCAACGTCGCCTTGAGAGTGAGATTGTGCGAAAAAACACCATTTGAAGATGTTACTCCTAAATTTTCAATGAAAAAAATCTCGAAAAGTTAATCTCCGGTGTTAAATTCTTTCTCACGTTATGAAAAAAAAAACGATTGATGTTGACATGACTCTGCCTCTTTGGATACACACCGTGCCTATCCTTGCTATATAAATATATTTATTCAAGAAGATATCTTGGTTACATTTTTGTAGGCACTTTAGTTTTCGTAGACCCTAGGCAGTGCCGACTGTGGCCTTTTGGATATGGCCCTGGGGGGAGTTTGAACCCTTCCCAATGGTTAAACGCATTCATTTTCTCTATCGTCTGTCCATATGTCTGATAAATAAACTAAAATTGGCAGCAAATGGTGATCATGATAACTCTCCGAAGGATAATTCTCTCTTCAGTACGTGACATTTGTATCATAAAGTTGTGTTGCTATTAAGGACCTCGATTAGCACGGTTGACTAAGTACAAGAACATGTGCGATAGACAACGTGACAAACAAACATTGAATACAGTGCTGGCCAAAACTCAGCGACAAATGTAAATAGCAAGCCCCTCCGCCACCCTCAATATCCCGATGACGTATTTACGTGGATGACGTGTTTACGTGGAACGTCATCGCACGCGCGTCTGTCCCCAGACGTCATCTCGATATGCGGCTATGACGTCAACATTAGTCATCGACGTCGTCATCGTCGTCAAAAAAACTCCCATCAATCCACTGCTGGATGAAGGTCATCCGCATGTTCGGCAAGGGCGGCACAGTCGCGAGATGTTCACTATCTCGCCTGGTCTGCAGGAGGGTCGTGGGTTCGATCCCGACCCTGGAGTTTGCGTTTTCTCTCTCCCTGGTCGCGTGGATTTTCCCTCCGCGTCCTCGGGGTTTCCCCCCCTCCACATTTAGAATGGATGTGCGTTTAGAGTATTTGCCTGCTATAAATTGCCCGCGCGATAAGCCCCTTCGTTGAGCTATCACTTGTGGCCAGGTCACGTCCGAGAAAGAAGCAAAACAGGTCAGTGGGGCCTTACATGGTGAACAAAACCTCATAGTTTCTACATTAATAGTTTAGCTTAAGCTGCCAGCATCTCTGCTGCTCACGCTCCTGCGATGTTATAATTCACCTGGCACCTCCTTCATACGAGCTCATTTACATAATTGCCGCAATCTCCCGGGGTGGATGTCACTGCGGGCTTGTTTCCGTCATCCCTCGGCTGTCGCTCCGTCGTTCCGAATCAGAATCAGAATTTGTATATACACCGGAGGAATCCGATGAGCTATGAAGTTATTTTTTAAAAGATGACCAGTAAGGGGTGGGTACGAACGTTACAGCAACAAACAACACTTAATTACAAGAAAGGTAAATAAATCACTCAAACATACAAATAAAACTAAACCATCCCCACCCTACCAGACAAAGCCCACTGAGGTATTCACTTATTTTTCAGACGCGACCTTGCCACTAATCATATCTCAACAAAGTGGCTTATCATTAGGACATTTATAGCAGCAACAAAAATCGAAATAATCTCAATGCATGTTTCTAAATATGGAGGGGAAAACCGGAGGACCCGGAGAAAAAAAATGCACGCGACCACGGGGACAGAGAGACGCGCAAACTCCAAATATACAGGCCTCATCAGGGTCGGGATCGAACCACCGACCTCCTGTATACCAGGCGAGGTAGTTAACATCTCGCCATCGTGGCGCCTCTGGACCATCGTTGACATCCCTGTTGGCGACGTCGCTGACCTTTTAGCAGTCAAATATTTCCGTCATTCGTTCGCGTATGTTCCCTGGAATACAATCTACACACTTCAGAGAACAGCCACCGGTGCCGTAGAGCGTTACGGACTTCGTGCACGTGCGTGATTTTTGTTTGCTTGTTTCCTCCTTGTTTGTAAAATTTGCTAAAAAAAAAACCCCGCCAGGTTATGTTTGAGCGACTCCAGCCGGATCGCACTAAAGGGAGACACCAAAATGCAATCACGGCCCATTGGCATGCAATCCACGATGCCTCCAGCCTCTGGATATGGCGTCCAGCGTTCATGCGACCGCTAAGAATGTACGATATACACCACTTTAAATCAGTCGTGCATCAACGATAGCAAACAAAAAAACACCGTTGCCACTTTTAAAAGCATTTGCTCATAAATACGTAACACGCACGGGGCTATTACGCATGGGACGTTTGCCATTCGTTCCATGCAATTACGCGAGACTCAGTGACCCGTTAAATGCGTAACCCCGCGCGTTCCTATCAAAATCAACTATTAAAATATACAGAATCGGCGTTGGGCCAGATTTGGGGGTGGGGGTGGTTCGAATGTGGGGTGGCGTTTGCCGCAACGTTTTTGTGGAACGTGGGAAAACTTCTTCACGGCTCGATTGTCTGCGGTGCGGACATTGAGTGCGCGTCTACAATGCCCCTTGATGCACAATGTGCGGTCAACAATGCCCAACATCGTCCTCTAGGCGCCAGTCTCTAAGCCCAACACACACAACGTTCTCTACACACACACATAGCCCTCTACACACACACAGCCATCATCGAAGCACCCAACCACCCCACCTATCAGTTCAATGATCCCCCGTGTAGCCTTAATGGACTGTTGGAGCAAGTGCTGTGAGCGAGCACCTTTGAAGCTCGGCACGGTACACTCGGGGGTGGGTGACCAGCGGCACGCCTGTTCGCCTTTGTCTCCATAGTGACGATGTCTACAAACCGCACCAGGTACTAATTTGAGGCTGAGTCGACCTAGGGGAGGCCCAAGACCGGTTCAGATAATTGTCACTGGCAATTATCACTGGATAATTGTTGGCCGTGAGCGGGAATCGAACTGTGCTCCCTGGGTTCGTAGCGCAATACAAAGACACACAGACCCACACAGTCCTCGACATACACACACAGTCCTCTTACACACACAGACCCACACGGTCCTCGATATACACACACAGCCCTCTTACACACACAGACCCACACAGTCCTCGATATACACACACAGCCCTCTTACACACAGACCCACACAGTCCTCGACATACACACACAGTCCTCTTACACACACAGACCCACACGGTCCTCGATATACACACACAGCCCTCTTACACACACAGACCCACACAGTCCTCGATATACACACACAGCCCTCTTACACACACAGACCCACACAGTCCTCGATATACACACACAGCCCTCTTACACACACAGACCCACACAGTCCTCGACATACACACACAGCCCTCTTACACACACAGACCCACACAGTCCTCGATATACACACACAGCCCTCTTACACACACAGACACACACAGTCCTCGACATACACACACAGCCCTCTTACACACACAGACCCACATGGTATAATGCAAAAGAGCCCTTTACAGGGCGATCCAGATATCTTGTGACATTCAATTAATTGACCCATAAACGTGTTTTTTTCCCTTTTCCTATTATTTTCTGTTTTAAATCACCCTTACTTTTAAAAAATCAAGTTTTATAGAATTAAATGGGGGGGGGGGTTCACAAGACATCCTGACCAAACGACCCCCTGTAAACACACAGCCCACAACTGCCCCCCACTGCGAGCCCACGCAAAGCAATGAGCGCAGAGGGGACAAAGTTGTGCCGGGGTCCGGGCCAATCTGTGGATGGTCTGGGCGGGCGGGCGGGTGGACGGGTGGCGGTGCACCGAGCGCGCAAAAAAACGCAACCACCTGTTTATCGTGATTTTAAAAAAATGTTCCGGTGAAACCAGAACGCGAGCCGAGAGCAGGAGAAGAAAAAAAACACCACCACCAACAACAACAACGCAGCAACAACAACCACAACGAGGCGAGCCTTACCTCGAACGAGGCAGAGCAGCACAATCGCCCAAGTCCAGGTGCGGTGGCAGGAACCGCTTGTTGTCCCCGCGCCCAGCATGATCGCATCGCACGCGGAACCCGCGCAGCCTGGACGAGCAGAGGGGGCGTCAATGCCGGTGTCTCTCTGTGTGTGTGTTGTGTGTCTCTGTGTGTGTGTGGTGTGTCTCTGTGTTGTGTGTCTCTGTGCGTGTGTGTTGTGTGTCTATGTGCGCGCTTCTGTGTGTGTGTATGTGTTGAGATTATGGTAGCGATGGTGGTCACACGTGCTCGCCTGACCGCGCAGCCTGCATGAGCAGGGAAAAGAGCAAATCAGGGGCCGGTGTCTGAGTCTGTATGTGTTTTTTTTTCTTCCTAGGGAGAGGTAGTGTTATCAGTTATCGCGCTGCGCTACGAACCCGGTGACTCGAGTTCATAAATGCTCACGAACAACACTTGCACTACAAGCCTGTGAAGGCTATACGGGGGATTTGTGTCTGTGTATGCCTGCCTTTCTCGTGACAATGATAGTGGTGGTGATGCTGACCGCTAGGCTGCGCGCCCGATCGCTACAGCGCTCCCCTCCGTCTGTCCGATGCGAATCTCCGATCACTCCACACGACCCCGCACATTTGTGCAGCCCCTCCGCCGTTGCTGCTGCTTACAAAGCATCGGGTGCGCGGAGCGTGTCGCGGCGTGATGATTTCCGTTCGAATTGGAAATATCGGTGATCACGTGAAGCGGCTCATTGAGGGGGTTGCGAGGACTGGGGTTCGAGCGGTGAACCTGTACGTGGCAATGGCCTAATTATCGTTGGTGCCCAGTGCCGGATTGTCCTCGTAGCAAAAGCAGATACGTATGCTACGGGCCCCGCACTTTCAAGGGCCCCGCGCTAAACGCTTTCAAGCTGTCAATTCCGGTACAGTGATTCTGCACTTGCTCTATTACTATAGTACTATACTGCCTTCAACTTTTACGAACGACTGGGTGTTTAAGGTTAGCGATTTGTCGTATTTTCTGGCTGTATAGCAAATGAAAAAATACAATTACTTTACTGTGCAAGTTAAACATGTATGTGTTTTAAAATTTTACTGTTTTTTTTTTTATTTAGGGCCCCTTTATAACATATTCTACAGGCCCGCACTAGCTTAATCCGGCACTGATGGTACCGATGTCTGGACACGAGTCAAGATGTCTGCCCTGCTCGACTTTAGTGGTGTTCCTGGGACTATTTGTGGCAATACGCCTGATAATGGCGAAGACATCTGGCTCGACCTCGTGTTGGAGGTGCAACCCAGACTCATATCCCTCTCTGATGCATCTGCTGTGACACGACACCCGTTTACTTGTTTGGGGCGCGGACTCCTGGTATTGACGCGTTCTCGCACTCGTGAACAACCTGGCGAAGCGAGAACCTCCCTCAGATTGCTACGAGCGGCCTGATCGTGTGTGCGTGTACGCACGTTGTACTTCTTTCGCACCCTACGTAGCCCCAACCGCGCTCATCAGGAGGTGCGGTTGACGGGCTGCTCTTCCGGCATGGCGAGAGCGCGCTCTCTTTGTCAAATCGAATCGAGGAGAAAGGCACCTGTCGCCGGCCGGGAGGGGGAGGGGGGGTTCGCATTGGGAGTCGTCGGCTTGACACCGAAATCGGCTCGCTGATGAAATTGTCGGTGACACACACACGGCGGAGGGGGGGGGGGCACAACAGCGCACAGTGGCGTGCGAAGCGCTGCGCGACCATAACGCGAGAATGGGGGGCCCCGGTGGTGACTCGCGTGGTGCCGAGATATTTGCCGGCCGTCTCGCTCGCTCGCGGTGGTGGTGATGGTGGTGATGGTAATGGTGATGATGATGGTGGTGATGACACCGGAGGCTGGCGACTGCAGGCAAGCGGTGGCACCCCATCATTCACGGACGCGCGTTTTCACAAACTCGGGTGCTCACGATACGATGGCTTTTCCGATGGCAATCCGGGGCACCCGGCTATTTCGCTATCGCAGGCGAGCGGACGCGGCGATGGGGTGACCATTTGCGCACGACGCGTTAAGCGTCGTTGACGTCCGGTGAACGACAGCGATGTGACGGCGCCCGGCGCGATGCGTTACCTGTTAGCGCGGCATGCAGTCAGTCCCTTGCGACTCGTGCCCCTCGCCCGACGATGTCGATTCTCGAGACGATACAGGATCTCAGAACTTTAGAACCGATGTACAAATACGACACCCGCAACTTAAGGTGCTGGTGGTGTTGTGGGAGGGGAGAGGGGGAGGTCCTGCAGATATGACTGCAGATGCGCCGATTGTAATCCCCGGCATTAGCTACAGTCCACTCGTGTTTGATATCAATAACACTAACAGCTTACAGTACTTACAAAAAACGCATCGCTTGCTAAATTCATCCTCAACTCGATATCCAGACGGGTAGCAAGCAAGCAAGCAGCAGCAGCAGCAAGCAGCAGCAGCAGCAGACGCGCGCACACAATCCCGCCAGCTCTACGCTCCGTGATTTGAGATTGATGGCAAGTTGAAATTAAGAAAGCCGAAGGAGCGAGCAGGGAGCACAATTAAATAAATAAATAAATCCACGCGAGACGTGTTTGTGTTTTCTCTCTCTCTCCCTCTGGTTCATGTTCCGTCGGTTCTCCGTTCCTTCCCGTGTGTTAATTTCACACGCGTAGAGGGCTCGGGCGGAGGGGTGGTGGTGCTGGTGGCGGTGGTCGCGGCTGCCTCCTCAGAGGTGGCTCCGAGTCTCGGCGTGCCGGCTTCAATTCTCTCCGTGCGCTCAGAGCGAGCGAGGCGCTGGGACCGGGAGACGTGGAGAGGCGAGGATGGTGATGGTTTGCTGGTGGGGGGGATGCGGGGGAAGGTAGGGAGGGAGGGAGAGGGTGGGAAGACATTGTTCTCTCTCTCTCTCTTCAACGCCGTTCACTCTCCCCCCTTGCTTGCCATCACTCCCACACCTGAGGCACGGTTTCATTCCTGGGTCCCCGGAGCAAATGTGTGGATGACGTGGCGCGCGCGCGTAGGCACCAACAATGTAACAGCCACCACGACGTGACGGCGACGTCATCGCTGCGATTGTGCCAGGCTAGGTGCACTTAGTACGCGACAAATACCAACACGCGCACAGACTGCACACAGACGCACCCACACACACTACATACACGGCTTGTGCATTGACGCGCATAGACAAATTACACCGGTCGCAGACAAAGAACAAGTCGAGTTAACGAGCAACTATTGAGGCCACGTGCGGCGCGTAAGGGGGTAGTGTAACCGGCATGACGCCTGGCCAGCCACCTCTGTTTCCTCCCTACGTAGATTCACAAATCGCAACGGGTGCCCTCTTAAGGCCGGAACGACCTCGTGGACGTCCAAAAACCGGTTCGGGGACATCTCTTGACGCTGGTTTGTTCGCCGTCGTCATGAATCGGAACCAGATCGCGGGGCCCAGGGTTCGTAGCCGCAGCGCACCAAATCACTGCGCCACCGCTCCCCCCCCACACACAGACAAAGATCCCCGTATAGCGTATACATAGCTGTTGAGGTAAGGGGCCGTCCATAAATGACGTCACGCGATTTTGGACGATTTTTGACACCCCCCCCCCCTTCGTCACACGGCGTAACAAAAAGTAACCCCCCCCCCTTAAATATGACGTCACAAAGCTCTGTCCCCCCCCCCCAAAACCCCCCCCCCCCCAACTATTGTCATTGTAGTGCGCATTTTTATGTGACGTCACATTTCTCAACCCCCCCTCCCCCCCCCCCTCGTCACACATCGTCACAAATGTCTGATCCCCCCCCAGGTGCGTGACGTCATTTATGGACGGTCCCTAAGTGCACACACACACAAAAATATCAATATCTTCCGTTAGCCTTATACAGACTATTGGGGCAAGTGCTGTTAGCGAGCACCTATGAAGGCCGGCACGGCGCACGAGGGGGTGGGTGGCCAGCAGCACGCCCGGCCGCCTTTGTCTCCCCCAGTGGCGATGTTCAGACACCGCACCAGGTACTCATTTGAGGCCGGATTGACCTAGGTGAGGCCCAGGACCGCTTCAGATAATAGTCACCGGTGTTGACCGTGAGCGGGAATCGAACCCGGCTCGGTGGATTCGTAGCGGAGCACCTCCGCTAACTGCACACACGCACACGCACGTGCGATCTTCACACACACACACACACGCGCGCAATCTTCACATACACACACACACACGCAATCTTTACACACACACACGCAATCTTCACATACACACACACACACGCAATCTTTACACACACACACGTGCGCGCGCAATCTTCACATACACACACACGCGCGCGCGATCTTCACATACACACACACACGCAATCTTCACACACACACACGCAATCTTCACATACACACACACGCGCAATCTTCACATACACACACACGCGCATCGTCACATACACACACACGCGCGCAATCTTCACATACACACACACACGCGCGCAATCTTCACACACATATACCGCGATGTACCTGGCTGCCCGAGGGAGGAGTGCGCGTGGGGCAATTTTCTGTTAAGTGGAGTGCGATTGCGTGAAAGCAGCCCGATATTTGTTTCAACTCGAATCCTAATGCGTGCTGCGGTGTCTCTCTGTATTCCCCGGCATTCCATCAGCCTGCAATGGGAGCAGAGCCTCAGTTCTTAAGCGTCGTCTCCGAAAGCCTGGATCTATTACGTTGGAGCTTATAGATTCGATTTACTAATAGATACAAAAAAAATGTTTAATCTCCATGCAAGCCGCTTCACCTGATTCCGTGTCCTTGCGATGCTGCTGCAATCAGCGGAGTAATACCCAGACCCAGGTCTTCCGTGCAGACCTCCGAGGATACCTGTAATCTCCCGTGCGCAAGTGATGCTATTTTTAACGCGCGCTATGCCGGCGCGTGAAGACTATTAATAATACAATCACTCCCCCTTTAAATTTCGATTTAAAGCTTTCGTGACTGCAGGGATTCATCTTCTTGGTTCTTTCGGTAAAGTCACGTAGAAAGGAAGTAATAAAATAATAAAAAATAATAAAATAAAATAATTCTCACGACGTTTCGGCTACAACGCAAGCAGCCGTCTTCACGTGACTTTACCGAAAGAACCAAGAAGATCACTCCCCCTTTGGTTAGCGCAGGAGAGATCTCGCCGAGCTCCAAGCCATGTTTTTCAAGAGTCTTGCTTGAAGCGTTTCGTCAAATCCTCATTGAGCGCGTGTGATGTGTGCTCGGTGGAACAGGGTGAGCAGGCGTGGCCAGGATAATCATCGTTTCGGTTTGACGGAGCGTCGTTCGTGTACATTGTATCTCGCCACTCTGTAGGTCGCATTGGTGGCCGATGGCCAAACCGTCTTTGTCTCCCTGGTGCTGACAATGTACACACCCGTGTTAGGCTGAGCCCCACTTCAAGGTGGAAAGGGTCAAGTTCAGATCTCACTCACCACTAATGTTCGCCGTGGTCAGGAATCGAACTAAAGCTTCGGGGTGCATACGGCGGTGCTCTAACCACTGCGCCACCACTCCGACACAACTCCCCTTCCCAGTCGATTCAGACGCAATTGCATTTGTCCACTCAATGGTAGAATCGTCGCTCTGCGGTAAGATCACTTGTGGGAAGACATCGCGCGGGGTAAACATTCAGTGCAGAACATGTGCATATTATTTGCTATGCGACTTACGTATATGGTGGGTCAGCCATGGTCGATCCACTGCTGGATGAAGGCCTCCCTGAAACCGCCACCATCTCTCGCGATCCTGCGATGTATCAATCCGCCCGCCAACTCTCACTCGCGAGTTGACGCAATCGCTCCCGCTCCTCGGCAGATCTCATTTTGCGTGCGATCCATTCATTGGCCGCCGCTGCATCGCTGTTCTTGACCATCCGCCATCAATCCCTTCTCGGGACGCGTCCTGCCCAAGTCCACTTACCCGTCCTCGCAGTTTTAATTGCGTATTTAATCTGCGCGTGTTCTTTAATCCACGTGTTCCTCTTCAGACCCCTTTTATCAAATTTCAAGTAAGCCTCTCTCCGTGCATCGTTGCGTTATTTCAGTTTTTTTGTCAATGATCCTGTTTCTCAACCTATATGCAGGGTAATACACATTTGTAAACAAAAATATCACTGAATACACACGGACACGTAAAGAAGTGTGGGCATTCCCACCTCTTCTGGCCAGCGTGGAAGAGTAGGCCAAATTCCACTACAGCGGATCTCCAGAGCTCCTCTATAGTGGAGGCCCCTCTCTCGAGCAGTGACGTGAGCGCGCAATTTGTACACACCTGGTCATAGCGGAGCGTACGTCCGCCACACGCACACAAACAAGTCACGGGCATCTGGGGGGCGTGGGGGGGTGCCGCTGCAACGCATGCAGTTTATTGTCATATGGCCTGCGGTGACCACGGCGTGCGCTCTCCCCCCCCCCTCCACGTGACCTCACCGTGAAATAGCCTCGCACCGCGGTTCGCCTCGCCACGGAGCTCTCTCATCATGACGGGGTCAGCTCGTCAGACGCCGGGACAGCAGCCAGCTAATTCCCACCGCGCAGCGCCTGGTGATGGGCCGCGACCGTCCGCTAAGTGCCTCCGAGTGAGAACTTGTGACAGCGCCGTCTCCGCGTTATTACATTTCATTTTGACGGAGTGGCAGCCCAAGAGTCGAATGCGCCCGAGAGGATGTCCGCGGAGGAGATGAAATCAGCTCGTCGCGCATGCGGCTCGGCGGATCGTTGTTGCATTGAGGGGATACGCGGGGGAAGAGGATCGCACGCGTTAGAGAACACGCTCGGGTCAGAGGTATCAACATTGACTGTGAAGAAATGTAAGTGGGCTCGCGCATGCCACGCCACCAGAAGCGACGGTGGCCAATGATTGAGAGTAACGTTAGAGAACACACTCGGGTGAGAGACGTCGTATCGACCGTGAAGAACCCGACGTGAGCTTGCGCAGGACACGTCGGCAGAAGCGATAGTGGAGACTAACGACGGAGCTGCAGCGAAAGGAGGGATTACACCCGAGGCAGGATTTCCACCACAGAGATCGACTGATAAAAAATAAACATTTCTCTTGTGCAGGAGCTCGATGGATTGTTGCACCGCGCTACCGCAAGAAACGGCGACGGCTTTGGGATAACGCCATTGAACAGTTGGATAGATCATCGTCGATGATAATGATAACGGCCAAGGAAGTTCAAGGCGTTCGAGGGGACATCAACAGGGTGAGATGGAACGATGAAATCAACTCGCGTGCAAGTGGCGCTCGTTGCAAGTTGCGTCGCAAGATCGTGGGTGTGACGACTTTTGGGGGACCGTCACTTAGCAGTGGATGGATCATGGCTGACGGTGACATTATCTCATCGTCGTGGACAAAGGACGTTGGTGATTGCTTCATGCCGACGCATACGAGAAGAATTCTCCTAATCCACACGCGGGCGATCGTTTTGAACTTCAGAATTTGACATTTTCTAAAAGCGGCATTCTTCGGCAATGGGGAGAGGTGTGGGATCGATCATTTAATTTGTTCTTAGTAAAAAAAAATTAGAATTTTTTTTTTAGTTTGGACGCATTCTCTTCAAATGCCATTTTTAACCCCATTACGAAAAAATTAAAGCACCTTTTAACGCCTCTAATTGCCCATAATCCGCGACAAATTGCTGTTATTACTGCCAATTAATGAGTGACTGCATGCCATGGGGGGAGGGGCACTTTTTGGTTTCTGTGTGCAGAGCTCCAGTGACGTGCCACCAGTGTTGCTATGGAAATTTGGAGGCTATTGTTTATCCTGATGAGTGCGCTACGCATTCGTGCGTGCGGTGCATTCGCAAATGCCTTTTGCATTCTGCAGAGTCGGCGATATTTCAAAGCCATCTCTCTCCCTCTCCATTAGCCATTTCCATTCTCAAATCCGTCGGCGATCGTGGCTTTCCGTTCAGCTCTGTCCATGATATTTACTCGAGAACATTGCACGAGGTACGACTCCAGGATGCATGCAATTATTCAAGTTGCTTCGATCGAACACTTTCCGTCAATGGAAACAAAAAGCGTCCCGACGCAACGGGAAAACGTGCGCAGCCGGGAAACGACACGCACGACGTGCGCTCACTCGTAAGGTGCGCTGTTGTCTGTGGACGCATTTTACAACTCTTTGAGTTGGTGGGCCGACCGCTCGTCTCTCGAGCCGCTGCTGATGGTCTCGATACGGCTGAAGGCGCTGTACCTACAACGATCACGTGACCCGCATCCAAGCCACAATGGGACTTGCCGTGGAATGAGATGTTCTTGGTGTCGTGTGTCATTAAACCAACGTGGTAAATTGCCAGTGCTGACATAAGCAGAATTGTGTGAAAGCGGAATATAAATAATAACGATTGTTTTTTTTTTTGGTGCAATGAATGGGCAGGACACACGTCACCGTTCACGAGAAAGGATGATGTCCAACGTTCGAGAATGGCAACCAAAGGAAGGAACGCGCCCAAGAGAGCATCGACTAACGACACAGGGGCAGCTACAAGAAGGAATACATTCATGTCAGGATGGCCACCACAGAGATGGGCTGATACAAATTAGCTCGCGTGCAGGAGCTCTATGGCGATTGTAGCGGTGAGAGCGCTGCGCTACGAACCCGGCCACCCGTTATTCCCGCTCACGACCAACACCAATGACGATTGTCTGAACCGTTCATGGGCCTCTTCTAGGTCGACTCAGCTTCAAATGAGTACCTGGTGTGGGTGTGTAAACATCGCCACTGGGGAGACAAAGGCGACCGAGCGTGGTGTTGGCCACCCACCACCTCGTGTGCCGTGCCGGCCTTCATAGGTGTTTGCTAACAGCACTTGTCCCAACAGTCTGTTCAGGCTATACGGGGGATATTTGTCTTTGTTGTGTTCTGCTGCATCGCATGACCTTGAGAGATGGCGATGTCATGTGGCAAGCCTGCCGCCAGCAGCGGATACGTCGCAGCTGACGATGATATTCGACGATGAACGATCGGTGACAGCAGTGGCATGAGTCTTCTCCTGCACTTGAGAACCCAGTTTATTCACGGTTCGGCTGAAACGCGAATCCCAACCCGGCGTCTCAGCAATGCCGACTCAGCGCCCGAGCAGTGACGAGTCGCCACGTTGTGGCACCGTGGAAGTTGTCATTACCATGACGTGTTTATGCCGACACGGTCAGAAAGGCCGTTCGTTCACCCGCAATCAACGCATTCTGTCGGGAATGGCATAATTCAGTTTCCGTACTCAACGCGAGCGCCATGCACTCTGAGTGCACGGATATGCAAGCGTGGGCTGTCCTTTAGTGCGCCGTACACTGCGGCAATTATCAAGGTTAATGAAATCAGAGTATGAGCCTGTAATTAGGAGGTGACAGGATGACATATTCATTATTAAGTGGGGCTCTGCATCATCAATTATCGAGAATATAGGGCAGCCATTAAGATGGCTTGTGGGGTATTATTTCACCCATTGTATCGGGATGGTAATTGAGTATCTGAGTTAGCAATTATGATGTTGGAGAATAGGATATTCACTTGTGAAGTTAGAGCATTAGTGATTATCAATATGAGAGTGGTGTGGCAATTATTAATTAGGTATATTGGATCATGAAGCATGATTACAATTTATGTCTCCTTAACCTCACTATTGCCGCACGTGAGTCAGAAAAAAAAATTCGTCCCGTGATCAATTCTGAAGGTTACTTCTCCTGACAACAAGTCGGGGTCACAGCAGTGTTTTATTTAGCAAGCAGAAAAGTTGTAACCACAACCAAGGAGAGCCCACGTGATCGTGGACCCATGCCTGCCTAACCCTGGGGACATTTCAGACTGATGATGAGAAGAGGTAAAGTGGACATCGACAAAAAAAGGAACTTGACAAATTGGCAAAAGATTAAAAGAAACGAGGATGAAACGCGTGTTAGGAATCGCACTGAGAGAGCAGGGGAGGCAAGCGCGGATTAGAGAACACACCCAAGATTGTAAATGTGGTGGCTTGGCTCTACAACACACAACCGGTGTGCTGCACTAGTGACGAATTGGCCACGTTCTGTTTACGTGACAACCCCTAACTAGTTGGTTGTGTCGGGTTGTGGCGGGTTTAACGACACATTTATATTTCGATTTAAAGCTTTCGTGACTGCATGGATTCTATTCTTGGTTCTTTACATGACTTTACCGAAAGAACCAAGAATATGGACACATATATTTACGCGATCTAACCCCCCAAAAAAACAACCTCTATTATGGGTGATATTGGTCGCGAAAGCCTCCTACGTGTTAAACTGGCACCCGAGTTAGTCAAGAGGCACCGTATTGTCTGTTAACGAAAAGCAAGTGGGCTTGTGCAGGACACGTCAAGGGGAGAGATGATGGCCAATGGTGGAGACTCGCAATGCATTGGCAGAACCCGCCCGAGGCGGGATACCCACGACGGAGATGAACTGATGAAATTAGCAAGTGGGCCGGAGACGAATGGATTGTTGGATGGCACGGCCGGCAACAGATGGCGATAATTTTCAGAGGCTTCATCCTTTCGTGGCTACATCATGGTTGCTGATGATGACGATGACTGCATTCTCATCACTTTTATTTGAAACGTAAGTAAGGGCACGATTTTATTTTTGCTACGAAGGATCGCATTCTCCAGCCACTCTAAGTGTGTTCATTCTATGGTTGATGCGAGAGAGATACATACTTCCACACCTTCAAATTCCCAACTGCTCATAAATCCTACCAGAAGGCTTGCGATCCGCAACCGTAAACGAAGCCACATCCCCTGAATTCTATAATCCTTCCACTGGGTCCAAATCCAATCCCAGAGCAACAACAACACCCCCTCTCTGTGTTCAATATCCTTAACGGACTCACCCAAACCCACTCTCATTCTGTAGTTTCATCTCGTTCTGCTGCCCTCCCCATGCATTCTGTTTCAGTGATGAAGGCGTTCTGTCAAAATCCAAAATTCCTTCCTTCTGGCACATATGCACTGCCTGAACCATTCCCTTGTTCATATGCCAGGTTTAGACCCCCCTATTCTCTCATCCCCCCCCCCCCCCCATTGCATGCCGATTGTGCTATCGTCGTGATGTCACGAGACGAAGTCTACTTTCAGATCTCTCGCAGGGTGGTGCGAACTCTTAGCATTGGAGAACGCTGCCACGGAAGCGCATGTCACAGAGCTACCTCTGAGATCCCTTAAAGTGATCTCCGGTCAACACACAGCGGAGGGCAGTACTTCTCACTTTGCACGTAAGATTGAGGTCCGTTGCATGACAGTAAAATCGATAAATATTTTTTTTTTATTCTCAGAAATGGACTTTTCACATATGAAGGGCAGAGCCAAATTTAAACATTGGTTGATCGGGCCGAGACCATCGGCCGACTACATTTGAGGACCCGGTTTAACCACAAGCAGCTGCCTGGATCCAATGTCCAGAACCTCAGTGGTGCTTAAGTCTTGGAAAGAAATAATCTGGTCAGTACTCTCCTTCCCGAACATACCATTTATCCTTAGAAATGGGAAACGATTATTGATATGCTTTCTCTGAAATGGTTTATTAATCCAAATTGTATTATAATGTAATCCATTTTAGTGGCTTTTTTATTACTTCGGCCATTACCATTACCCAATGCTGCTGAAATTTCAGCGGCTGCTCCTATTCAATGATTTCTTGGCGTAAGCACTTTCGTATCGCTGACACGTCTCGCGGCGTGAGCCGATTCCGGCTGGTGAGGCACGTGCCAGTGTGTGTGCGTGTGTGGCACGTGCTTCCTCAGCACGGCTCCATCATCTTCCGTGAGACGTAAACAAAATGACCATCATCATCATCATCACGAGTAGGGCACGTTTACACTCCGCTCATGCGTGCACAGGTGTGTCTAAAAATCAGGTAGGCAGATGGACAACACAGGGCATCTAAAGCCACAAGCGGTTTATAATGCAAACGGTTGCATTATTAAAAAAAAATTACATACATACACACAGGGCTCCATCTGCGAAATATGCTACGCACATTTAATTGAGAGCAAAACATTTGCTGCCCAACGGCAAATCTCCCGTAATACGCCATCTGTTTTGTAGGGCTAAACCTCACGTGCGATTTACCTCCAGATGAGCAACATCATTTCTCCCGAAGTTTTTCCTCTAGCAGTGCCGATTAGAAAGATATTTGGGAAACCAGAGTGTCTTATTCTAACTTGTTCAGCACGCATCCGTATACACTTATTTTATAGCGCCTCAACTTAAGAAAATATATATTGACACTTTTAACGAATACATTTGTATTAAAAACACAACCAAGATACGTGTTGGAGCCCCATTCTGCTGATGAGACACCAGCGTGCAGCTGATGGGATGCGTAACACAAATTAATTCATATTTCTTACGCAGAAGGACTAATATGTGAAGGGTGCGTACGTTCTATCATTTATTCATTTACACGGTGTCACCCATGCCCGGCATAGGAGTTGTGATTTGAGACGGCAAAGGGAATGAAACAAGTAGCCATTGAGAGAAAGAGAAGATGGAAGAAATAAGAGAGAGAGAGAAAAGAAGTGACGGGTTAAATCGCGTCACTTAAAATTCTTACAAGTATAGTAACCCCGTGTTTACAGAGCCTTCAATCTAACGCCACACCCGGGCTGTGGTTGACTTCCTCCAGGGGGAAGGCACAATGCAAAGTGCGTGTGTTTGCTTTCAATAGCAGGCTCCAGTGACGACGGGATTAGCCTACAGCTTTGGTGATTAACCGCACGTAATTCTCGCATCCGATGCGCGATGTTTTCCACATTAGTATTGGAAAGTAGTACAACGGTGCGCGTTCACGCGGCCGTATAAAACACATTTTCCATATAAATCTCTGCGTGAAAATATGTGGGCTAATGCCACGCGTGTAAATAGCGCAGCTGCAATATCAATTTTATAGAGAGCACACCCCTAATAAGTCACAAAAGTCGACTCGTACAATATCGCGGGCACACAAATATTAGTGCAACTCATTTTGTGCGGCAATAAATAAACGCATAGCGTTTGTGCATTCACGTGAATGTTATTTGTCACCGTTATAGCCACAATTAATTTATCGCCGTGGCTACGTGACCAAAGCCAAAACCATCAGTATTCAGCCCAGGCCCTCTCGCTACTTAAAACCACTGGCGTGCCGGTCTTCATTATGACGTGATTAATACGCAACGGCAGTTTGCAACCAAAGAAAATCAGAGCTCATTGACAAACGTCATTACTCTCAGAATGCGGTGTTCAATTGGCTGAATGTTCACGGTGAGCTCCGTGGGGAGGTCTCCCCCGGTTGTGATGCTCCACCTGGCCCTGGGCTCCCCGCAGACGCCAAAATCTCGCGGATTCCTCGAGAGGGGAGGCCACGGGGGGGGGGGCCGGGGGAGAGGGGGAATGGAGCCCTACCCCCCCCCACTGCAGTCCGACTTCTGAACTCAGCTGACCCCAATCAGGCGCTCGCTAACAGAGCGTGTCCACAGGGGTAGGGAAATTGGGTGGGCGGGCGGCGGGCGGGCGGTCGGGCGGGCAGGCGAGCCAGTGAGAGGCCCTCTTCGTATACTAAGCCGCTTTAATTCGGCTTTTGTGCTCCAAAAATTAAGACGATGGAGAAAACAACTCGTGAAACATGTCACAGAAATTGAAAGAAAAATCGTTCACATTTCGTGTTATGCCTGAATAAAAGCCGTATTGAATGTTGCTGTCTCAGTAAAATGCATTCATAAGTAATGCAATTATAACAGTGGGTGATCAATAACCTAATTCCATAAAAATGACATAAACGGACAAAAGGCAATTGCATCCCACTGTGATCTGGCTTTTCACATTAACACATCTTCTCAATGTATGTGTACATTTATTACGATGCCCGTTGCACAAAACGATGATCGGCAAAGATTCTATTACCTGTGCTGTGGTAGGGTGCAGCAACGAGAGATTGCTACAATCTGTTGCACGGCTGCCATTCTAAAACACAGGCAATGGGGAAGCTTTATAGACCAGTAGATCAAAATGATTTTTTTTTCTTTTTATAACCGACCTATTCATTCAACTATTAAAGTAAATTTTTTATATGTTAACGAGAGGAGCGCAAAACTAAAAAGGTTTAGCCTCTAGTACAAATATAATTGAATTCGCATGGCAGTAAAATAAGCAGAGTTCATACATTTCATGTATCTGACTCTGTGACCTTCCGAGTGGTCGAGCATTGGCAGGGGGCCCACACGGTCGAGAAGGCACCACAGTTGATGCTTTGAAATTTCACTCAGCTATATACAACAACAAAATATATATATATATTACTCAGCGATATACAAACACATTTCACTCGGCTATATACACAAACATGAAAAAGCAGAGACACGAACTTTGAAGCATTTGGGCGGTGCCCGGGCATTTGCAAAACCAAGCAAAAGCGCAGCGCCCCAAGTGGGTCAATGGACCCCGGATTCACGAACAACAATTGGGGATGCATCAAATACCAGCTGAAACTCAAATCCTGATCACGATAATAAGCGATTTAAGAAAAAAGGCTATCTTATATGTTTAATGGACGAGTGTTTTGTCTGCACCTCTCTTCTCTCATCTCACTACATCTCTCTTTTCTGTCACCTAGCTACAGCTCTTGTCTATACCTCTGCTATCGCACCAGGATATTTTTGAATTGAAAGGGGCTCCTCCAAAAAACAAGCGGCGGTGTCTGGAACCACCACTCCTTTTAGCCACGTGCATGAGTCACACCTGTTGTGAGTTTTACACCGACCCGTGCCAGGTCACTTCACCTTTTCTTTCCGCGCTCTGCTTTACACGTCTGCTTGGTGTAAATATGTCACAAGTGTCAGACAGACGAGGCGTAAGAGAAAACAAATGTGGCCCGGCGTAGAAGGAGCTGTCATCCACGACTTGATTTGTCGGGCAGTGGACTTTTCGATCACCGATCATATGTCATGCATCCCAGGGTTATGAGAATCGCCCTCCATGCTGAGATCATCCAACCTACAGGTTATATTTGACAGCGGCCGTGTCACTCTCGAGCTTTAAGTTGACCTGAGATGGATCATTGCGTGGGATTCGAGCTGATAAAAATGCGACGTAAGAAAAACTGACTGCACGAGAAAAGGAGAAGTCAACTGTTTTAAGTGGGATCCATTATCACACAAAGTGGGAAAGCGAGTAAACTAGACATTGACCAATGGTAATTCCCACATAGAGAGGGCATTAAAAACATGACTTAAGGTGTAATTTTTAGATGAAGAGAATCTGAAAAACACAAAAGTGTCGAACGTTTGCTGTGGCTGATTAAGGCTAATTTCATGATTGTGAGGTTGCAGATGCTCATGGCCACGTTCTTTGTCACGGCTCAGCTCAGGCTTGAGCCGCTGATTTGCTTCCAAATATGCGTGAGCGGCTCAGCAATAGCTTGATTCGGACTCAGCTCACGGGAATCCTGACCACGAGACTATGTTTATAGCCGGCTAAAGTTGAGCGGAACTCTGAGCTTGTTCTCTTGAGCCAGAGTCCAGCTTGAGCCGAGCCATGGCTACGAATACAGGCCTAAAATGTCCAACTCATACTGATCGAGGGCTTCCCCACACCCTGCAGTTCATCACCAGTGATGGAAACCGGTGGCCAGGAATCAAACTCGGGTAGCTGAGTTCATAGAACACTGTGCATATTTGCGACAACGTTGTCATTGTCGTGATCAGCCACGATCATTCCACTGCTGGACGAAGGCAGCCTCTGGCATGTAAATCTGACTTCCTCGACTGCACGTTTGATGGAAATGTGGCTGTGGACAAGACGAGCTCAGTGTGAGCAGCCAGCGATGTTAAGAAGACGATTGTATATCTCGGTGAGTCCCATACTTCCCTGGCCTCTCGGGGGGCACCATGGGACCAGAATCGTTTTTTTCTTTTTTTCACATTTTTAACTACTGTACAATTCCACCATTGGAACCTCATTTGCCGGTAAAAATATGATAATTGTTTTTTTACCCTTCTATCTGACAACAAAACTGACACCTTTTTTTACAAGGAGTCATGTTTACATAGAACACAATACCTGCAGTCAAGGACAGTGCACTTTATCAGAGTTATGTTTTTTGTTTGCATTATGACTGCAGGTATTGTGGTCTATGTAAACATGACTCCTTGTAAAAAAAAGGTGTCAGTTTTGTTGCCAGATAGAAGGGTAAATAAACAATTATCATACTGTACAATTTTCAGTAAGAACAAAAAGCCAGCATACGATTACATTTGAATCGTATTTTGAAGCACATTAATCACATGGCCGATGCTGCTAGATGTAACAACGGGCAGTCGAAGTAGAATATATGGCGCTTCGTAAAATTGCACTTTGCTGTGTGTCTCCAACGGTTCCTTGGTCCACAGGTCTGGCCGCCCGCTGCTCTTTGAGCCCTCTGCGCGCACTCCCTCTCTCCAGGGCTGCCCTCTAGTGTCAAAACGAGGCGGGAGATAAGTCGGCTAATTGTTTAAATGCGTTTATTAAAACCAGGGGCTTCGTTTCTCGCTCAATATTTTTTATTCGCATTGCCGGTATAATTGGAGGCGGCACATGACTTGTAGCCACAGAGACAGAGAGAGACGCATACTGGATGTGGTGTGCACCATCCCCCCCCCTCTTCATAGCCCCGTGGGACCCAGCGCAGTTGCACCGCCTGCACACTGGACAGCTAGGCCACTGATGTGGTTTAAAAGTGCGGTGCATGCACATGAAGGTGGAGTCGTTGTTTTGAGGGGGCCCTTGGGCTGAGCTTACGTTCGAGCACTGAGCCCAACGCCGCTTCCTGTCCCGAGTTCAAATCCCAGACAAACGTCTGGCCTAAAATAGTTACGATCTGAGCGTTCATGATAACTCACTGCAAACAAAAGCGCGAGTCTGGAATTAAAGCGCGCACGCGTTCAAATGCGTCTCGACTGACACGAACGATTTGGCCGCGACAAGCCGTTGACGTTGAGTAATTGTGTTGGATTATTAAAACGCTCTGGCACAGCAAAAAAAAGATAGCGGCTCCCTTCGTGTGCTTCCGCCGCGGCGTTATCACAGAGTGCATTAAGTCAGCTGCGGCGAGTTTGCACAAGCCGTAAGTTTCCGCGGGGCTCCTGTCCAGTGGCCAAAAAAGCCCTTTGTGCTAATTGCACGAGAGAGAAAAAAAAACCTCATCCCATTGATGAATTGGACACACTTCATCGGGGGTGTTCATGAACAATGGGGTTGGCTGATTTTGGTAATGAGCTAATCAAAGTGATTTAACGGTGGCGGCCGTTACATTTCAATGTTGCCCACCACCTTCAGGAACTTAATCCGAGTTTTTGTCTAACGTACGCGAGTCACCTTAAATGTATTCTCAGCTGACAAAATCGTGTGCGTTCACACGGTTACCAATGCGAATACAAACTGGTGGAAATAACCTCATGCCAGTGCACTTGACTTCGATGATGAATTGAAAAATGGAAAGGCTTATCTTCTTTAAACATTATACTCGCCAACAACTGTTTGTATTTTTTTAATGATAATGGAGCCATCGATCGCGATGGCAACCGGTAAATATTGCCTTTAAACTCGCAATGCTGCAGTTTACCGACTCACTTACCTCACTCACCTACCCACTCACCTACTCACGCAACCGCTCAGCTACTGACTCACTTACCTGCTCAATTACCAAGCCACTCACATGCTCACTCAGCTACCCACTCAGGATCCACCCCCCCCCTCCTTCTTCTTATTCGCTGCGTCTATACCCCTACATTAAGTCTCTGTGTGCATTACCTGTCATGCATTATTCAACTCCGTTGAGCAACGGGTTAATATTGAGGGATTCTCTCTAAAATCGCAGTGGCTTCAGTCTAACAAAGCAATACATACAACCGGGAGGTGTGACCTTGAAAATAACCAACTTGAATTTTGAGAGGCACCTTTGCAAATATTCTTTTGATGGCAGAACTACATTACAAGTTGTGTTCTGTGGGTATTTCTGTAAAGTCACGTAGATAGGTTCAAACAAAATAACAAAACATAAAAAACAAACAAAATATATTTGAACCTATCTACGTGACGTCACCGAAATACCCAACGAATATGACTTCCTGCAGTCACGAAAGCTTCAAGTCAAGATTCTAAGTTGTGATTTTAGAAATTGTCAGAATGTCTTTCTTTCCGATGTGTTCCAATGATCGTGAGAGTTGGCAGTGGCTTGCTGAGGACTTCATCCAGCAGTGGATTGACCATGGCTGCTGCTGCTGCTGATGATGATCACGTTTCAATGATTTACTTCACCTTGAGGATTCAACTCTTGCCACAAGGCGTCACGCCTCAACGTGAACTGGGTCCAACTGCCGCAAAACTCTTTTACAAATGGTGATAATTACGACGGTGATGGCGACGATTATTCCTTGAATCGGAATCTGCAGCTCAAACAAAAACAACTCGCTTCCGCTTCCGCCTCGGGAGCAATTGATTAGCTGATTTCAATTAATTGCCAAGTTAATTGATTGGTTAACACACGCGTGTATGTCGCGCATGGTTGGATTTACGCAAACACAAGCCCACGGCAGTAACTTGAGGACCATTTGAACAGTGAAGTGGATAGGGGTAAACTACTCCGGACCAAACTGCCGCAAGGCAATATGTGACGAATGTTTCTAATCTCGATGATGGTGGTGGTGGTGATGATAATGAGGACTTCCTCTGTAATAGCACTCGGCAGCGACAAACACACGCTCGTTTTGGCTCGCGCCTCGGGAGTAATCGAGTAGCCAACGTCAGTTAATTACCAGCTTAATTGATTGGCTCGGAAGCACGTGTATCGGTGTGCATGGTTAGTTTCACGAAAAAACACACACACACATTCCCACGTGCAGCAGGTACATGCTTACACGGACCAGCGCCCTCTGCTGTTTAAAATGAAACACTGCAAGACGTTGCATTTTCACGCCAAGTGAAATATTTATTTCTGTATCTGTTTTAAAAAAAAAATGTGTCCCATATATATTCTAAGGTTTTTTAGGTAAAGTCACGTAGGTAAAACATTAAAATTAATAAACGTAAAATAAAATAAAAATCACGACGTTTCGGAGGCAACACAAGCTTCCGTCTTCAGGTGGAACCGTCACAGCCACGACAGCTGTATCAAGTAAATGAGAGATTACAAGAGCTACCACTCCGTATATATAATGGTTGGAGAGGGGAAGGGCCAAGTAAGGCACACTTTTATTAATATGGTAAGGTGAGGCTTAAGACTAAGAATAGACTGCATAACAAAGGCTGAGCCTTTGTGTCCCATATAACTGGCCTCATTTGCCAATCGTGCCATCTACTACCGCCACCGTCATGTTGAGATTGGCCGCAATATTCCAGCTCTATGCGGGATGGGTGGCGCATTGCGCGCGGGCTGCACAAAAATCCCCAGCAATACGAGTTCCATTCCCGGTCGTGGGCCCTTCCCCCCCCCCACGCTGCTTGTTCATCCACTTCACAAACCCACAATTGACCAGCGCGGTGAAGTATGGTCAAACAACTCTGACGACCGACACGGTGCAAGGGAGGTGGCTTTCAATCCAGCAGTGCATTGGACCAAAGGAGGGTTGTACATGATTAGATCATCTTATTTAGCTAAAACTAGAACTTGCCTATATACACACACACACACGGTGCTTCAAAAAAATGTTAACACTTATATGGGACTATCGTTTTTAATGGAAAAAGAAGGGATAACACACTGTAACATGATCAAAACACGTATGTTAATAGCGCTCAAAAAGTTAAAGAGCCTCCACTTGTTCGCCATCACTGTCAACACGTTGCCTGGAATCTTCTCCAGGTGGTCTCCAGAGCCCGGAGGAGGCACATTTCTCGTGGTGTTGTTGCTAAATCTCCGAAGTGTTCACAGTTTTTTGAAGCACACTGAATTTGGTACTGACTGTGTGACCCAATACTGGGGGGGGCCCGTGCAAATGTGTCAACGCCGCAATTCAATCAGAGTGTTCGTGTTCTTATCCGTCCTGCAGAGTTGTTGTGCAGGGTTGGTTGAAGGAACAGAAGCAAGCCAGAAGACAGCAGAGCACTTTCACAGGGCAGGTGGTTTATGCCCCGAGGGTGTCACGCGTTGGGGACATGCCTCTTAAATTGTGTCAGTGCATGGAAGTGCTTTTGTGCCAGTCCCAAATTGCCAAGCAGAGCCCTACCAGAAGCCCCTCGGAGGTAAAGTTAGAGCCGTTGCTCCACACCAATGTGCCACGCAGAAAATCGACTCTTGCTGCCTTAGAGAGAGACGGTCATTGTCTGTAAGCATCTGTCAGTTCAAACTAGATTTGGCGCTTTCGTGGCTGCAGGAATTACTCTTTGGCTCTTTCGGTAAAGTCACGTAGAAAGAGAAAATAACATACGACGTTTCGATTGCAACACAAGCAATCGTCATCAGGTACAAGCGTTTTCTCTTTCATTTGTACCTGATGATTGATTGCTTGTATTCTTAGGTTTTTTCGGTAAAGTCACGTAGGTAAAAAATGAAAATTAATAAAAGTCAAATAAAAATGAAATCAAAATCACGACATTTTCAGGTGGAACCGTCACAGCACGACAGCTGTATCAAGTGAGAGAAATTCCAAGAAAACAGTCCTTGTATATATACTGGTTGAGGGTGGGAGGAGCCAAGGTAGGCACTGAATATAATTATTGTGAGGTTCGGTGCGGCTTTTATTAATTTAAATTTTTTACTACGTGACTTTACCGAAAAAACCTAAGAATATGAATCCTTGCAGTCACGAAAGCTTCAAATCTAGAATTGATTGCTTGTGTTGCAATCGAAACGTCATCTGGCAGTTCACGAGCATTGGTTCACGCAAGCCTGACTCTGCTGCTGCTGCTGCTGCTGCCGATGAGAACGATGCGTGTCGAAACCGGCCCACAGTTTTCTTGCGCAGATGACTGCTGAGAAGAAAAAAAAAATCACCCAAAAATTACGTTGACAATTTTACGCGGAGGAACACACACGGGAAGAGAGGCACATTGTCTGCTTCTTTATTTTGTCACTCGTAGCCTCTGTTAGCGTTCCTCGGGTAAATATGTGCACTGTGGATAATCATGATTTAAAGCTTTCGTGACTGCAGGGATTCATCTTCTTGGTTCTTTCGGTAAAGTCACGTAGAAGGGAAATAATAAAATAATAAAAATTTAACATGATAAAATAATTCTCACGACGTTTCGGCCACAACGCAAGCAGCCGTCCTCAGGTGAAGAACAGGTCTGTCGGAAAGACACTGTCTATTTTATCATGTTTAATTTTTATTATTTTAGTGTTTCCCTTCTACGTGACTTTACCGAAAGAACCAAGAAGATGTGGATAATCATATTACAATGGTACACGCAGCGGAGAGACGTGTGGAGTGTAATGGCAAGGCGATAACCGTGAGGGATGGTGGCGATGTGAGGAAGCCTTCATCCAGCAGTGGATCTTGATGACGATGGTGACGATGCATATACGTACACAAAAGAGAATTGCTATAGGTCGGCGAGTAAAAAGCAAAGGTGCAAATGTTTTCCTGTGGCACTAGGGGCCGTCCATAAATGACGTCACGCACCTAGGGGGGGGGGGGGTCAGACATTTGTGACGATGTGTGACGAGGGGGGGGGGGGGTTTGAGAAATGTGACGTCACATAAAATGTGCAACTTTAATTAAATATAGACAACGCGTTATACTTAATTAAATATACTTTTTAATAAATGTTTTCTCCTACAACATCAGAGTGCAGCGCCACATTAAATACGCACTACAATGACAATAATTTAAAGTGATTTGAAGCATGTTTTATATTTTGGGGGGGGGGGCAGAGCTTTGTGACGTCATATTTGAGGGGGTGGGAGGTCTGACTTTTTGTGACGCCGTATGACTAGGGGGGGAGGGGGAGTCAAAAATCGTTCAAAATCGCGTGACGTCATTTATGGACGGCCCCATACTGCCGGGCGGTGTCTCTCTCATTGGTGGGGAAGCTCGAGAAAGAGCATTTGTCGGCGTACCCTTCCATGCTGGTCACACGTCTCGGAAGAGGGCTGGTTAGTCTTGCTAATTTGAAGCTGACGTAATTCTGTTTAGAGAAACAGCGCTCGTGTCAGGAAATGAGATGTCCTATTGAGCTGTAGAATTAATGAGGGCCAATGTTCTGAAGTCTCAAGGGCGAGATGAAACCGTGACATTTACGGGCAAACTTTGTTTTGTTATACATTAATACTTATACGTTTGTGTGTGTGTTTGTGTGTGTCTGAACCAGGTAGCCTGTGCTCTCTAAACCTTATCCGCTTACTGTGCGACATTCCTTTCAAAGAGAGCTCATCTGCAGAACGCAGGGATGAAGCTCTCGTGTTAATTGCGTGCGATGAGTGAACTTCCAAAGCTGCATCCACCTTTATTCCCCTGACCGCAAACAAATCCATTCTCTCTGGAAGTGTAAATGCAGTAAGATTTTGGTTTCTTCTTTAAACTGCCACAAACGCCTCGATCGCAAACGGCGAGTGAGTGAGTGAGTGACACGGCTGCGTTGAGGTGTGCACGGGATCGTGTTGTAGAATTCTCCGATGTGTGTTTTGGGCTGTACACCGCACGTTGTTTTGGCATGACGTCCGTCATTTCTATGAGCACGGTGGGCTTGCGTACGGTGCGAAAGAAGTTCAGCGCACACGTACACACACATGCAGTGGGCGCTTCTTCGGGAACGGGATTGGACTGACGTCTGCTCCACGTGCCGGAAAATTCGATGCACACCATTCAGTTCCTCGGGATAAAAAAAAAAATCTCACGGCACGTGGAGCGAATCGTCGGACATCGTGGCACGAGCCGATGAAAACGAGACCCCCGCCGAGGGATTTGTGAGCGAGTGGCCTGCGTCAGCGAAACTTGACAGCGACTACGCGCGCATATTTTAGTTTTTCCCCTACAGTGTTCCGATTGGTTTTGAAAGCAACACATTTTGCATTGGGCAATTCCCGGGTGCAATTAACACGGTGCGCTGCTCTACATGCCATGCAATCGTTAATTACCATTGCAATCAGTCATCGTCATACGAATTCGTGATTATATTTTTTTGCCAACCAATGCACAATTCCTGTATGTTATTAGCCGGCTGAGGTGCCAAGGGTTTGGGTACAGATCCTTTGAGGGATCATGCAAAAAAAAAATGTACATGCGGTCCTCATATTCTTAGGTTTTTTCGGTAAAGTCACGTAGGTAAAAACATCAAAATTAATGAAAAATAAAAATAAATCAAAAAATCACGACGTTTCGGAGGCAACACAAGTCTCCGTCATCAGGTGGGACCGGAGACTTGTGTTGCCTCCGAAACGTCGTGATTTTTTGTTTTATTTTATTTTATTTTCATTAATTTTGATGTTTTTACCTACGTGACTTTACTGAAAAAAACCTAAGAATATGAATCCTTGCAGTCACGAAAGCTTCAAATCTAGAATTAATGCGGTCCTCACTTTAACAAAAATAAAAACCCCTGAGCAACATCAGCACAGGCCATCTACGTGGGGCCATCACGAAGCGCCATCCTCTGTTCGGGACCTTTCAATCGTAACTCTTCAAAGTTGCCGACGAAATCGCTCGTGATATGAGTTTTCAAAAGGCGTGGCGCAATGGTCGTTGACATTGTCAAACAACACAGAGGTGTACGTATCTGTTCTCCGCTTTTCGTAGGCAGTTATATTCTCAGTTTAACACGTAGGCTTTCGCGACCAATGTTATTCATAATCAACGTTTTTGGGTTTAGATCGCGTTATTTATAAATGTGTCGTAACCCTCCACCACCCGACACGGCCAATCAGTAAAAAATGTGTCACGTTGACAAAGACAAATAGTTCACTGCTTTAGCCCACCGGTGTGTTGAAGCCACAACATTTACAATTTGAGTACGACGTTTCGCTGGTAATTGCAACCAGCATCATCGCGTTGCTCCGTGTTGGTGTTTCTCGCCTTTGCGTCCATCTCCTCTGTCAAAGAGATGCCGTGTGGAGCTGGAATAGATGATCAATGAATCTATACAAATTATAATCGTTTAACACGTCGGCTTTCGCGACCAATATGATTCATAATAAAGGTTGTTTAGGTTAGATCGCGTAAATATAAATGTGTCGTAACCCTCCACCACCGACACAACCAGTAAGGTTTGTCACATAAACAAAACGCGACAATGAGTTTACTACTTCAGCCCACCGGTGTGTTGAAGAGTAATTCCACAACATTTAAATGGTGCGTTGTGTTTACGTGACAAACCTTACTGGCTGTGTCGGTGGTGGAGGGTTACGACACATTTGTACTTGTGCGATCTAACCCAAAAGCCTTTATTATGAATTATAATCGACTACTTTTTGGCTGATGACTTAGGCCCCTTTAAAACGGCAGCTGTACCAACACACTGCCTCTTGAAGGTGGGGAAATTCCTCCTGCAGGCATGCCCAGCGTGACGCAGCTGATAATGGCGATCACGTTACAGAGCCCTCTCATTCACCTCCCGTCCAATGGCACATGCGGCAACAGAGGTGATACTTTTTTTTCTATTTTCGTGTTATCCGATTGAGTTAAACGAAACTGAGCTGTGTAGCTCTTTTTCAGGAGAGCGACCTGGCCACAAATGATAGCTCAACGAAGTGGCTTGTCACGTGCGAATTTATAGCAGTCAAATAATCGAAACGCACGTCAGGTGGAAAAAAACCAGAGGATCCGGATACAAACCCACCTGACCACGAGTAAAACATACAATCAAAGTGAATAATCAAATTGATAACAGAAGAGTTATTGATGAAATCAATAATCGGTTAGCTCAGCTCAAATTCGATGCCTGAGTGGCGATAACTATTTTTTTTGTTGCTGCTGAGGATGATGATTTTTTTTATTTTTATTTCCTCAATATTTGCCTGGATGTCAGCAGTGGCACCGTGGTTGACCCACCGACCACAATTCCATTCCTGGTCACAGCCACCAGCTTCTCGTGGCGAGTGACACACAGACCAGTCTTCACCCCTTCTTCACCAACCCACATTCACCAGCATGGTGAAGTATGGTCAAACAACTCCAAATGACCGACACGACAGGGAAAGGCTGTAAAATGAATCAGTTATCGTACATGTTATGTATATTGTTTATTGTTAAATTTGAATCACAGTTCCTATGATCACTGTTACGTTGTTTTTATAGCTTTATTTTGGTGATTTCGAAAACGTTTTGGATTAGCCATATTTGTTTGTTGTTGTACAGAGTCAGACTGATAACTTTAATCTAAATTGTCTTGTGGTTGTTATTGTTTGACTTGCATCCCACTGGGATTTTTGCGCACAGCGTTGATATGCGGTGTTTTTCTGGAAGACTTTGCTGTTTTTTCCTGGATTTTTTTGTTGCACGTAGTCACTTTAAGATGTTTCTTGTTCATGTTTTTGTTTATTGCGGTTGTACCCGATTCAAGAGCCGAATGGCTCACAGGGCTATACCTAATAAATGAACTAAACTGAACTGAACGCATGACCTTAACATTAAGAATATACAGCACTCTTTATCGTAAGTATATATCATTGGTGTCATTAAAGGTCACATGCTACAGTGGAAAATTACATTGCTTGTAAAGCAATTTCAAAGCCTACGCAACAACAAAGTTGTGGCCTGACACCAGAGAACCCATCGATGGTTAAGTCCGTAGGCACGTAACGATTCATCGATTCGTCAATCCGACCTTCATTCTCACGCTCACGATACAGGCATTGAATCACGTGTGTTTGAGACTCGATTATTTTCGTTGCATCATTGCCGCGTGTTTAATTGCTTCTCATGAATGCCGGAGAAAACACATGAGCCGCAGTGGCAAAGGGAAAAAAATGCAACTTTTAAATCGAATCGCAATTACCAATCGTGATTATGCGTTGAATTGCGAAGCGGTGAATCCATACATGCCCACGAGTGGGTAAGTCGCTTGGTTTCTGGAAGAAGGCGACAATTGCATAAAACACTTCCACGATATGACGGGGGGGGGGGAGTGGGGGTCATCAACAATCAATCACTTTGGTGAACATTTCAATCACAACTTCGTAGATTTGAACCGAGTACTTGCGGAGCACTTGACATGGAAGGACATTGTATCACCACTCGTAACAAACAGGATATTTTCTGTATCACGGAGCAAAGACAAAACAATTGTCTGGCAATCTAAACACGTGCGTTTAAAATGAGTGAATATTCATTGCGGAGCAACAGCGACTATCACCCACTCTCACCATCCCGCCCTGACGTGGTCTCACCTTGCATTGGTTCTTACAATCTACAGCTAGTCTGAACGAAATGAAAATACTCGTCATCGGAAGAAGAAGAAAAAACGTGCTCAATCAGTAAAGACATCATTTCGACATCAAACTGAAACCTTTTTGCAAGGAATCATGTCTGCATTAACCAAATATACTTGTGGTGAACATGCAAACAACAAAAACGTGCTTTGATAGTATATGATGCATTGTCTTTGAAACTGATTGGCCCACACCAGAGACAGCTCTCTTTAGAGCCTCGTCTCAAGCAGTGTTAGACCAGAGGACGCCGAAAGGCGAACAGCACAAAGACAATGCCCTTATCACGACATTGAGAGCTCGGGGTGAGCAGCTACAACATGGGACCTCCCTTGCCACACGTATCTGTGATGAACGCAGACTTGATTCCTTGCAAAAAGGTTTCTGTTTGGTATTTTAGCATCTTAACACAACGGTTTTATTGCCAGAAATGGTCAAACCTATTCTTATACATCATTGCAAGTGTCTGTAACGTACTTAACCCCTCTCATATCACTCTCCTCTCCTCCACGCACTCTCCCACCTCTCATCTCACTCTACTCCCCTCCACGCGCTCTCCTGCCTCTCCCCTCTCATCTCACTCTACTCCCCTCCATGCACTCTCCCACCTCTCCCACCTCTCATCTCACTCAACTCCCCTCCACGCACTCTCCTACCTCTCCCCTCTCGTCTCACTCTACTCCCCTCAACGCACTCTCCTACCTCTCCTCTCTCGTCTCACTCAACTCCCCTCCACACACCCTCCCACCTCTCCCACCTCTCATCTCACTCTACTCCCCTCCACGCACTCTCCCACCTCTCATCTCACTCGAATCCCCTCTAAGCACTCTCCCACCTCTCCCCTCTCATCTCACTCTACTCCCCTCCAAGCACTCTCCCACCTCTCCCCTCTCATCTCACTCTACTCTCCTCCACGCACTCTCCTGCCTCTCCCCTCTCATCTCACTCTACTCGTCTCCACGCACTCTCCCACCTCTCCCACCTCTCATCTCACTCTACTCCCCTCCACGCACTCTCCCATCTCTCCCCTCTCATCTCACTCTACTCCCCTCCAAGCACTCTCCCATCTCTCCCCTCTCATCTCACTCTACTCCCCTCCACGCACTCTCCTACCTCTACCCTCTCATTTCACTCTACTCCCCTCCACGCACTCTCCTACCTCTCCCCTCTCATCTCACTCTACTCCCCTCCACGCACTCTCCTACCTCTCGCCTCTCATCTCATTCTACTCCCCTCCACACACCCTCTCACCTCTCCCACCTCTCATCTCACTCAACTCCCCTCCACGCACTCTCCCACCTCTCCCCTCTCATCTCACTCAACTCCCCTCCACGCACTATCCTACCTCTCCCCTCTCATCTCACTCTACTCCCCTCCACACACCTTCCCACCTCTCCCACCTCTCATCTCACTCTACTCCCCTCCACGCACTCTCCTACCTCTCCCCTCTCATCTCACTCTACTCTCCTCCACGGACTCTCCCACCTCTCCTCTCTCATCTCACTCTTCTCTCCTCCACGGACTCTCCTACCTCTCCTCTCTCATCTCACTCCACTCCCCTCCACGCACTCTCCCACCTCTCCCCTCTCATCTCACTCTACTCCCCTCCACACACTCTCCCACCTCTCCCCTCTCCTCTCACTCTACTCCCCTCCACGCACTCTCCTACCTCTCATCTCACTCCACTCCCCTCCACGCACTCTCCCACCTCTCCCCTCTCATCTCACTCTACTCCCCTCCACACACTCTCCCACCTCTCCCCTCTCCTCTCACTCTACTCCCCTCCACGCACTCTCCTACCTCTCATCTCACTCTACTCCCCTCCACGCACTCTCCCACTTCTCCCCTCTCGTCTCACTCTACTCGTCTCCACGGACTCGACACTGCAGAAACCGGCGACGTTCTGCCCAAGACTTCAGTCGACCGCCGCTCATTGTCCCCTGTCGAGCAAGCAATCTCAAACTCCCTTCCCCAGCCATCCGTGCCGTCAACTCTCTGCCCCGATTCAAGTCCAGGCTCCGGGATCGTTCTCCTATCCTCTGCTTTTTTTTGCCTCCGTCTCTTTTTTATTTTATTAATTAACTAAACCAGCATGCCTCCTTTCACCTGGATGCTCCAATCTCGTTAGCCCGTTGTTGTGTACGTGTCTTCGAACTGCGTTCGGACACTCTGATGAATCCGACGTGTGAGATATTTGACAAGTCATTCTGGGAACAGCGACAACGATCCGTGTGTGCAGAGTGAAAATGCCTATCGCAGACCCGGTGGCTACAACGCAATACGCGTCGACGGGAGTGTGCGTGTGGTGTCACGTGGGGTCCCAGTGGCGTGTGGGGCTCACACAGGGGGCAGGGTGTATAAGTGCTGCAGGTTACTTTGGTAGGTGAGAGGTGACCACACACAGGGATAACGGCTGATAATAAAACATTACAGACTGCCTCCTGCAGTGAACCGTGCGTCTGATGTTGCCGTATTGGCAAAGTCTTATTATGGCAAAGTTTTTTTTTTACAAAGCTGCACCGTTAGGAGTTGTGCTTTTACGGTAATTCATGAAACGTTCATGCAGAATAGCATGCATTAAATAGTTTTCTAGTTTTCGCTACGTAACGGTAACTTCTTTCGCGCAGCTGCGTTTTTTGTTCCCGTAATATCCAACAGTGCGTACAACAGTTGCGGATAAAATAGCATTAGGCTAACGGTTAATGAGACAATATAAAACGACCAGCCAAACATGCCGCGTGCGTTTGCGTGTGTGTGCTTGCGCGTTACCAACAAAATCTCCATCCAGTTAAGGCAAGACAAAAAAAAACGTGTCTTCTGACGGTTGTGAATCTAATACTAATTATTATTATTTAGGGACAGGGGATTTCGGTTGACGGTATGAAGTCAAAGCTACGCCAGGCGTAGATTGTCGGAAGGAAAATGAGTATGGATCCGAAGACCGACACCGACAAGAAGGTCCACAGCAATATCCTGTCCACGACTTGAGCCACGAACTTCCAGTCTTCAACCACCTTCAGTCAAAAGCACACGGGGCGCGCAAACGCGTGCAAGGGTTAAAAGAATCCACGGCAGCGATAGCAAACAGATTACAATGTTGCATCCGCTATCGTCGCCAAGGAAGACGCTAACTTTCACGGACATTGCATGCAGTGGTTGCACGGTAGGGGGCGGGGCAATGTTGCTTTGTGGACATCTGTGAAAAAGAGATGAATAGATCGTCGGATTCCTCCAACATAAATACACATTCTGATTCTCATGAGTTGTTTCCAGGTAAACATTTTAATCTTTACAAATTAGGGCCACGACGCCGGCCCCACAATGGTCTACTCCGTTCGAATGGCGTCTTTCACGCCCACCGTGAACCAGACGGCACGTAAGCGTTGTAAGCTTAATACACCTGCAGAATTAACCAGGGCGGCTTGCCGGACTGGCACTGCAAACCTCTGCAGTCAGCGGTGAACGAGCTGATGCTGGGACCATTGGCACCACTTCAGCAAGAGCTCTCTGCACGCCCTCTGCAGGTTGCAGGTGCACGCACTTCACACGCGCGTTTCTCTTGACATGTGCGTGGGTGGCTATCGCATTGCGTCTCGGGACGTGAGTCCACACCATCTGCAATGTTCACGGCGCGTATTTGTATCGCGCGCAGTGGTTAATTAATCTTGCACGGAATTAAACACGCCTCAATGTAAAGTGGTTATAAAGTTAAAGTTATATGAAGTGAATATTCTATTAAGTGAATGATCTACAAAGTGAATGTTCTACGAAGTGAGTGTTCTACAAAGTGAATGTTCTATTAAGTGAATGATCTACAAAGTGAATGCTCTACAAAGTGAATGATCTACAAAGTGAATGTTCTACGAAGTGAGTGTTCTACAAAGTAAATGTTCTATTAAGTGAATGATCTACAAAGTGAATGATCTACAAAGTGAATTATCTACAAAGTGAATGATCTACAAAGTGAGTGTTCTATCAAGTGAGTGTTCCATGGTGGTTCATGATGGAGTGGCGGTGCGGTGGTTTGCGCACCGTGCAACGAACCAAGCGACCAATATCTGAACCGGTCCTGGACAATCCCTTCCCCTGCCCCACACTGGTACGAGGTGGGGAGACCTTTCATCTAGCAGTGGATTTCCAAAGGGGCTACACGTGCAAACAAACGTGTGTCGAACTTCTTCCGCACCGTACAATAACTATGACAGTGACGTACCTACTATGCCTACATTCATACTCACCATTGGAATCTCCTTTGCCAGTAGCAAAATATGATAATTGGTTTTTTACCCTTCTATCTGGCGACAAAACTGACACCTTTTTCTACAAGGAGTCATGTTTGCATTGACCACAATACCTGCGGTCGGAATGCAAACAAAAAAACACACGTCCTTGAGATTGAGTGGTCCACACCCGAGACAGTTTTTCTTAGAGCCTAGTCTCACATGGTGTTGGACCAGATGACGCCAAAAGGCGCACAAGTCAAAGATGAATTACATTCATACTCTTTGGTTCTTTCGGTAAAGTCGCGTAGTTAGAAATAAAATAAAACAAATCACGACGTTTCGATGGCAACACAAGCGATGACGACCGCTTGTGTTGCCATCGAAACGTCGTGATTTTTGTATTTTTATTTAATTTCTAACTACGTGAATTTACCGAACGAACCAAAGAGTATGGATTCCAGCAGTCACGGAAGCTTCAAATCAAGATTATCCCTACATTACTCAAATTCTGATTTGATCCCTGATGATTTCACCAATAGTTTGGTGACCTCAGGTAAAGCAACTCTGATTTGGTTGTCCAACTGACGTGGCCAATCTTGATCTGGCATCTCAGTGGAGTTCGTCCATGGTGAGCATTGGGTTATGTTGAGGCCTTCATCTAGTAGTAGACATGCCATGGACGATAATGATGATATTAATAACCGCCAGGTGGTTCAATAACTCCCTGGGGAGACCTTAATTCAGACTGACTGACTGTATGTTTGTTGAACATCTTCCGCCCTTACGCAGCCAACCGTGCTAATCGGAGGTGCAGGGAAGGAGCGACAAGACCCAGGTCCAGTTTGGTTGTCTGGGCAGCACAGAGTCTTAGGGAACAGAGAAACGAGGCCTTCATGCACGCACACATCCACACAGTCGCAGAGCCACTTAGTCACACAGCCACACAGATGCCCCTGTGGGTGTCGGGCGCGTTATCCCTCCTGAATTGTGTTCTCAAGGTTTGACCTTGCATTTACACGCTCCGTCAGCTCCGCACCTCGCGTGCAGGGGTGCAGGCTGCACTGGGCGGCTTGTCGTGCAGCGGAAGGAATAGATGGAGCACACACACATACATAGCCCAAGACAGAGAGCCCGCGCTATAGCCTGCACAGACTGTTGGGGCAAGTGCTGTTAGCGAGTAGCACCTATGAAGGCCTGACACGGCACACGAGGGGCTGGGTGGCCAACACCACGCCTGGCCGTCCTTGTCTCCCCAGTGGCGATGTTTACACACCGCACCAGGAGAGGCCCAGGACCGATTCAAATAATCGTCACCGGAGTTGGCCGTAAGCAGGAATTGAACTCGGGTCGCCGGGTTCGTAGCGCAGCACGCAAACCATTGCACTACCGCTCCCCACTCATACATACATACGCACACATGTACACTCACAACCCCCAAGCCACACGCATCCATGCACACGACTACGCATGAACGCGTCTGTGCACACGCAGCCATGAGTGCAGAATGCACTCCCACACATAACCACACACACACACGCGCACGCACTCGCCTACATGTGAATGCGTGAGTAGCAACCAAGCTCTAAATAAATGAGTTTTCAACATAGATGATGTAAAGGTGCGTAGCCCCAGTGGTTTCCTAATATCGGAAGTAAAAGAGCATTCCAGACGGTCGCAGAAGCGCATCTGAAAGCGGGCGATGCGGTTGACCGCCATCTTTGTTCGATGGCGAGCAGCGAAAAGCCGCCGCTGCTGCTTAGAGGATGAGCGGAGTTCGCGTGATGGTGGTTTATGCTTCTTGACGATATCAGCGAGGCGTTGTGGTTCATTTGTGGCGAGCACTTTGTGTGTGTAAAGTATGTAGGACTGCAGTCGAGGGAGTCCCGTAGTGTGTGTCAGAGTGATCCACATCTCAGGATAATCATACGCTGATACCAGAGTGACAACCGAGGAGACGCAAGGCCTTTTGGCCATTTCTCCTTTTGGAACGCGGTTAAGATCGCCTGTGATTCGTCCGCGACTTTAATGACCAACACTGTGTTGGGCATTCACGATTTAGGCACCTGTTCTAGGAACAAATTGAAAAGGTCACCCTCGATTTGCCCAATTGATGTGGCCCCTCCTGCTTCAGTCCCTTCTTAATAAGCCACATTTGATTTGACCACTCTTTGTTGGCCAGAAAGATTTGACACTACTTGAGCATATTGGCACACGACAGAGAGGAAAGTGAAAACAAATGACGCAATGTGCAGTGTGCACCTACTACTGGCTATCTGCCCATGGATCGTGATCATGTTGTTGATGACTTCTGAGTTGTCTGCCTTTCATTGAGCCGCTCTTTAATTGGCCACCTGTGATTTGGCGACTACTTAACCGGCCATCCGCGATGTCGATGCTTCTGTTTTGACACTATACACGCACTTCATATCGCCGCCTGTGCTTCGGCTGTGAAGCGCACACACACAGACACACACAGATCAATACATACAGACGCACTCCGCATGCGAGTGGCATCCAACATTCGATCCACAGGCAAGCGACGAGAGCCATTACCGCGATCTTCTTGGCTCGAGACGTCCCACACGCACTCGCTCACCGCACCCAATCACCCACCCGTTCACCCACCCACCCACTCACCTACTCACCCATTCACCACCGACTTACCCGTTCACCCACCCACCCACTCACCCACCCACCCGTTCACCCATCCACTCACTCACCCACCCACACACCACCAACTCACCCACCGACTCACCCATCCACCCACCCACCCATTCACCGCCGACTCACCCATTCACCCACCCACCCACTTCATCACCCACTAACCCACCCACCCACCCGTTCACCCACCCACTCACCCACCCACTCACTCACCCACCGACTCACCCACTCACCCACCCACTCACTCACCCACTCACCCACCCACTCACTCACCCACTCACCCACTCACTCACCCACCCACTCACCTCTCGAACTTCGTTCTCCTTCTTGATGTGCCGCGTGATGTAGCGCACCGAGTCGATAGCCGTGAGGATGAGCCGCTCCGAGGCGCTGGGCGGCGACTCCCCGCCGTGGCAGGCGCATCCCGCGCGGCCCGGATCGGCGTGGTCCGCCTCGTCCGACGCCGTGTATCGGTCGACGTGACTCCGCATGCACAGGATCTTGGGCAGCTTGTGCAGGAAGAGCTGGCGCACCCAGGGTGCCATCGGGTGGTGGGTGGACGACGAGCGGTGGTGCACGTTGATGACGAACACCGTGATGATGATGGAGAGCGTGACGAAGATCATGATGAAGAGCAGGTACTCGCCGATGAGCGGAATCACCTTGGACGAGGACGGGATGATTTCCTCGATGACCAGCAGGAAGACGGTGAGGGACACGAGCACGGAGGTGCACAGCGAGATCTTCTCGCCTTCGTCGGAGGGCAGGTAGAAGACGAAGACCGTGAGGAAGGAGAGGCCCAGGCACGGCACGATGAGGAAGAGTGTGTAGAAGAGAGGCAGCCGCCGGATGACGAACGAGTACGTGATGTACGGGTAGAAGCGGTGGCCGTCGAGGCGCACGCCCTTGTTGCCCGTGGCGTTCAGGAACTCCCACTCGCCGTTGTCGAAGTACTCGCCGCGGTCCACGTCGCTGTTGACCATGATGAGGTCGACGAGGGTGCCGTCGTACGTCCACGAGCCGAACTTCATGGAGCAGTTCTGCTGGTCGAAGGGGAAGAAGGTGACGTCGATGGTGCACGAGCTCTTGTAGATGGCCGGCGGCGTCCACTTGATCCGGCCGTCGTGTTTCACCACCGCCTTGGTGACGATGGAGCCTTCGAAGCGGCCGTCGGCGCTGCAACGTGGGGGGGCGGGGGGGTGGTGCGTAAAGGGACAGCGCGCGGGCGCGATGTCACCTCGGGAGCGCGCGCGCGGAACAACGACCCGAGGAGGTGCTGTGGAACGCTCGCCCCGGCCGGACTGACATTACTCTTTGGTTACTCTTTGGTTCTTTCGGAGTGACATTGCCGAACGGGGGCCGTGTGTGGTGCTGGCCACCCACCCACCCCCTCGTGTGCCGTTCTGTCTTTCACAGGTCCTCGCTAACAGCACTTGCCCCGACAGTCTGTTAAGGCTATACGGGGGATCTTTGTCTTTGGTGTAACTGGTGCGGTGTGTAAAAACATCGCCACTGGGGAGACAAAGGCGGCCAGGCGTGATGCTGGCCACCCACCCCCTCGTGTGCCGTTTCGGACTTTATAGATGCTCGCTAACAGCACTTGCTCCAACAGCCTATTTAAGGCTATATGGGGGATCTTTGTCTTTGTTTTTCGGTATGTGGGTGGAGCGGTAGTGTAGTGGTTAGCGCGCTGCGCTACGATCCCGGCAACCCGAGTTCGATTCCCGCTCATGGCCAACGCCAGTGACGATTATCTGAACCGGTCCTGGGCCTCCCCCCTAGGTCGAGTCAGCCTCAACATTAGTACCTGGTGCGGTGTGTAAACATCTCCACTGGGAAGACAAAGGCGGCTGGGCGTGGTGCTGGCCACCCACCCCCTCGTGTGCAGTGCGGGCCTTCATAGGTGCTCGCTAACAGCACTTGCCCCAAAAGTCTACTAAGGCTATACGGGGGATTTTTGTCTTTTTGTGCATGTGTGCCGTGCAACATAATCCATTCCAGACAGCAGGCTGGTTATAATCTACGCGCTGTTCAAGGCCATACCACACTGAAAAAACTTGACAAAAAATGGAACTAAACAAAAATGTTGTCAAGGTCCCATCGTATCGATGTCACTTAAAGATGTTTCCTGCATTAGATGTATGTGTGTGTTTACCCTGCATTGCAAACCCTTGGCATATGTATTGTGCAAATGGCATGAATTGAATGCGTTATAAAAGTTGACGTCACTGTTTCTTTAAAACATTTTTATTGCTGTATAAGCATGCAGAGTCTAAATGGTTTTGATGTGTTTCTTTCTTTATTGCACTAGAAATCCAATTGGAAGAAAAAAAAATACAATTACATTCGTAATTACATAAGAGCACCCTCTTACGTTAATTTTAAACAAATGCAATTACATTCTGGTAACATTTTGTAAATATAAGAGACATATTGTTCTGCTATGTACACAGACACGTAACAAAAACCCAACTAGATTCCAAAAGTCGCGTTTCCAATGGAGCCGTTGGCCAAAACAGAATGTGAATCAAACACGTGAGCAGCTGCTATGAGTGGCTCTAGTGATTGGGGCCATGAGTCGTCATAGTACACGCGTTAAAACGTGCAAAGAGCACGCGTGAAAAGCAAGCGCTCAATGTTAGGAAGCTCAAATATTTTAATAACAACAACAACAAGCGTATCCATTCCACGCATCACAGTTGCTCAAGAGATAACGTGCACGATGACTGGCGACGATGATGCACCACCTGGACGGCAACACATCAACGTCATTTTACTTTAGCTGTCTCGCGAACATGCCCCCCCCCCCAACCACTACCCCCGGGACACGACAGAACGACGCGCAGACAGCCAGACATCCAGCCACGTGGCCTGGCTTGTGGGCTTCTGCCGTGGGCCACTCACAAAAAAGTGTCAGGCCGACGTTGAAATGCGTTCCCCTTGAAGTCGCGTATCACGTGTTCGAGTGAGCGGGGCCCCGCGGTTATGTAAACGCCGCAATACAAATCCAACCGCACACTCGCACGCACTCACTTGTCGTAGAGCACTATGTCGGGAAGCCATATCGAGCTCGCGGGAACACGGATTGAGTTAATCCCGCCGTAGTCGTCAGGATTCCATCGGAGATTAATATCCAGCCACTCCTGCCAAAACACGCACCAGTTACGCGTGCACTGACAGTTTAGGGATTCATTTGCAGGAGCAGCATCAGCGGTGGTGGCGGCAGCAGCAGCAGCAGCAGCACAATTCAATGTGTGGGCACGCACAGGTATTGAAATCTCCCCGTTAACCACATTTCTATCGAACGTTGTGTAACTGCGGTGCCGGATTACCTGCTTCAGCCAGACATTTGTGGTCATGAGCTGGTTTTTTTCATCCTGAAAATAAAAATAAACAGGACAAGCTTTACGCAGTGTCCATGAAAGTGCCATCGTTATCAAAGACTTATTATAATTAAACAACCATTTAAGTCAGATCAATGCAACTATAAACGAACACGTAGACTTGCACGTTTCAATATTTTTTATAATGGTGATCATCCCTCTGAACCTCCGGCTGCCGTGCTACGGCGTTTGGCGACACGCGCGTTATCGAGATTTGAGAGAATCCCCGGCGTTAAGCGGACACATCAGCTGTGATTGTTGCAAATGCTTTCTGTTTTGTGCCGTTACAGATTTACCCAAGCGTTACAATATTAAAAAAACAACAACATTAACGACAACAACACCAAACAGCCGTAGGGATATATAAGCCATATGCTGCTCTTGTTTCAACGACAACAGTTTTGATCTGCCGTCGAATTACAATTTCCGGAGGGCTCACCACATCCACCAGCTGGGCAATGCCGAGGCCAAACTTGACCTCCACCGTGTCGCTGAGCCTTTCCACAGGGCGCACCCACTTCTGGTAGTCCTTCAGCATCCTCTTGAGCAGCCGGTCCTCCAGCTCGGCCAGGGATAGCGACGGCACTTGGGCTGCGTGGTCCGGAATAGTGGACACATGTTTGTGGTGGTTGTTGTTGTTGTTGATGTTGTGTGTGAAAGAAGTAAAGGTGCAGCCATGCTGTGGTTGCTCGCTCACGCTACTGCTGAGCGGGAAGGGCCTCTTACATAGAGAGGGTGATCGAGAGCGTGTCCTCTATCGGATATTTTTGGCCTACTCTTCAATGCTATTAATGTTCTAAAATGTCTGGATGAAGGCCACTCCGCACTCGATACACACTACACTCTGTAGGCCATTGGGGATATTTGACCACACATCGCCACACTGGTCGGTGCAGGTTGGTGAGGAATAGAAATGTTGGGGGTGGGGGGAGTTGAGACCGGTTCTTATATTGCTCGCTACTGACGTTAACGATGGTCAGGATTGACTCAGACTCCCCAGGTTCATCGCACGGTGCACGAATCACTGTGCCCACCACCCTAGGTCGACTCAGCCTAAAATGAGTACCTCGTGTGGTTGTGTAAACATCACCACTGGGGATACAAAGGTGGTCGGGCGTGGTGCTGGCCACCCACCCCCTCGTGTACCATTCCGGCCTTCATAGTTGCTCGCTAACAGCACTTGCCCCTACAGTCTGTTAAGGCTGTACATCCATTAACGTGCAGGTTTTTTGTAGATCACTGTATCAATGCCACTTTGGGAGGCCTATATCCAGCAGTGGATTTGATCATGACTGATGATGTTGATGCTATGTGTGTTTCTTTGATTACAGGATGCAACCTTGCACAGTTCCGCAAGGGTGCAGAGAAAATAATCCAGGTGGCAGGGTATTTCCATGAAGAGCATCTAAACTATACAATGATCTCCCACGATCAGTAAAGAAGGCTCCCTCTGTTGCTGTTATTCAAACAAGATTATGAACGTATGTGTATGATGCAGCATTCGCATGCTGATATCTGCGTTGTTATTATTTATTTGTATCATTCCACTTCTTGCAGTGTTGTTGTTTTATACTTACTGGCTGTTTGTGGTTATTCTTTCTGATGAAACTGCGGACAAATGTTTCATTATTCATTTAAAATTTTTGGTTTTTTTGTACATAAATCTGTTTGAGAGCAATCATTTCATGATAGGCGCAATACAAAATACAGATGAATTGATTGATTGAATGATCCAGGTACAACTGTCTGCTCAAACGACTTCAAAAAATCTCCAAGACGATATAGACATGCATTACACTCTTGTTTAGGTTTTTGCGGTTGTCCGACGTTTCATTTCAGGTGCTGGGAGCTTCATCAGGAACTAAATATGCTCCTTGCACGTGCCGAAAAAAAACACAGTCCAAACCACAGACACGTGGCAAATGCAACCCAACACTTGGGAGAAAAAAGAAAGTTCGAAAATAAGTCGTGGATTTCAAGTGACCTTTTGTGAAACCATGTTCAGTGATCCATGCTTCAAAGTTGTGAAAATACTCTTCACACGATCGCCGTCACGAGCAAACAACCAGAGTCACGTCCCCACACCCCCCATCATCATCGCACTCGCTTCGTGAGCCATCGCCCACGAAGCAGCACCACAGCGGCCCCAGGGCCATCCCACCACACAAATGTCGCGGCGCTCAATCTCCGCTCGTTCGTCGTCGGGGAAATGGCGTGGCGAAAGGTGGAGCCGCTGTTCCCACCTGCGGCAGGAGCTGACGTCCTTGCCACGGCCACATTTCGTCAGCGTGCGGAATGAGTCTTGGCTGGACAGTTTATTGAACTGTCTAAACGCGCGCGCGCGGAGGGGATGGGGGTGGTGGTGGGGGGGGGGGTGAGCCTGCTTAAAAAAATATTTACTGACAAAATTGCGTTTCATCCGCCGTGCCAAATAAAACTCAGTCGGACAGGTGAAGGTACGAGGTGGCGGGGAATGGACGTGTCTGCTGCGTGTGCAGTTTCATCCGGGGCACGTATCACAGCAATAATGCTTTCTCTTTAGCCTGGAAAGCTTCGCCGAGTCTCAATACTATTTTTCAGGAGTAACCTGCATTCTGATATTCGGCCTAATTCCGCTTTCAGTGCTTTGGCGCGTGGGAGAAAAGCCGACTATTGAATTGATCCAAAAGAATCCACCAACCTCGCTCAAACGTTTGACCAGGTTGTAATTACGAGCGGGCCAGGTTAACCGTAACGACTTACCCCTTGCATCATCCAGGTTTGATCCACTACGATAGCTTAACATCTGATCCAGCAAGCCTCGCCTTCAGAGTGCATTATCACAGCTGGCCTAGAGCCAGAATCTTGGGTGGCAGGAACCCCAAGGAGTTCGAGTGTTAAATTCTGCACGCAATCAACCATCACAGCTCACGGATCTCTCTCCCTGTTGTTGAACTTCAGTCTCATTCAGACTCGACGGTGCTCTCAAATCCACGTAATGTCATTTCACGCGGGCCAAGAAATGTGCAGGGTTACGCGACAATTGGCCAGAATGTAATTGCTAGCGGGGTCAAAGCTAAGTGGAACAAAGTTAGCCTGGGTCCAGCTTTGATCTGCAACATTGGCAATTCTTCGGTTGGAGCGAGAGAATGAGAGGGAGGGTGAGAAACACAAAATCTAAACTTTTTCCTCCAAGCAAAAAAAAATCAATAACACACATTTTAGAGCGAAAGAAAGCAATATCAACTCCACCTAATCGGATCCTGGGAAAAGCAAAAAAAATACCACGGCTAAGAAATGAGATCCGAAAGAGAAAATAGATATTATTGAGAAAGAAAGCGAAGCATGCGGAGAAGCATGCGGACGGCGATGTCGCACAGGTTTCCTGCAATAGATTGCCTGCTTAATGCAACATGATATTACGTCCGGTAATGATTGATGTAAATTACACCCACCTGCTGCGCTATGAGTCTCTGTATTATATTAGGCAATTACATAACGCGTCTGCGCCCGTCCTATGCTAAATCAATGAGGCGGCTCGCGATTTTTCAAAAGGCATTTGCCGCGCCTCGTAACGAGCCGGCCTCGCGATCCGATTGCGGGAGCGAAGCGGCTTGACTCCTCTGCACCAAATGACGTCTAAATCTCGAAGCATCGACCCGGCAGCTGCCCCTGTGCACGTGACAGCCATGGGCTCTCATTAGGCACCGGAGGTCCTGTGATTTTTTTATCCCCCCCCCATTCCCTTCCCCCCACCTCCTCTTGGCGACTCGCCCCCCCCGCCCCCCCCCCCCGCCGCCTCACGGTGCAGTGGGAAGAGCCTGCAGGGGATGCAAGAAACCAATTAGGGGACATTAACGAGACGGAAGGCTAACTGGCAAGCGCGCAACGCAACAGAAGACATTAAATACCGATCTCCCGGAGCCGTCAATTGCGCCCGATATCACTGCGGGAATGAGCAGCCCGTCATCCAGCAGTGGATTGACAACGATGCCGAGACATCGCGAGGTTTGCGATGCAGGCACGCTCGCGTCATGTGGTGGGGCCAGGTTCTCGTATTGACAAACTCAACGACCGCCGAAACGCATCGACTCGGCTGATTTTCCCAAGGGGGTGGGGGGGGCGGTTTGCGTGCACAGAGCTGTGATTCATGTTGCTTTGCGAATGTAACGAAGCTTCTGAACAGGCTAAGATGCCATCTGTCATTGCTCTTGCGATGGCAAACGTCGTATTTATGTTTTATGTTCTTGGGTTTGGAGATAAGGCGCCATCTGTAGCCATGCGTGCGATTAATTTACGAGAAAACCGTAGGCGTTACAAAAATGCAGAGCAAATACAAATAACTTTGACGCAATAGAGCGTGTGAAATATTTACGAATAATATGCACGACTAACCAAACACATTAGCCTCGATCATCATCACCATCATCAAATGTCAATATAAAGTTAAGGGAACAAATGCTAAATATCTCCTATGAAATAATTCATTAATTCATCTCGAATCCCTCGGTATTCGCGAGTGTTGGGGCACATCTGCCCATGCTCTTCCTGCCTTCATGCATGGCCGCCTCCAAGTTCTGCTCTCTTTCTACAACATCGCCATCATTAATATTTCATATCATTCTTGTTTGGTTTCATGCGCTCATCTTATTTTTCATTTTATAACTTTTTACCGCAAGTCTTTCCTTCCAGCAAGGCCCTCGGCCGACAATTACGCAGCCAAAAAGGGTCCTCCTTTGCGCCCTTTCATGTCAGCCATCTCAGCCTTGTGAACGTTTTTGGATAAGCAAATCAGGCAAAATAACTCTCTTACGACTACACTTCTCTCTCTCTCTCTCGCACACACACCTCGCCTAAAGCATTCTAGACGACATAATGCTGTATGGAATCTGTATTTATCCTTGCGAAATCCGATGAGCTATGAAGCAATTTTTTTACAGATGTCCAGTAGTGAGCGTCCAGTTTGTTAGCAAGCAACTATTCAAATGTTGTAACATGGTTGAGAATACATCACAGCCCCGCTCACTGATAGGTGGTCAGAGTGGCAGTACAGAAATGAGTGCTTGAATCTATCTGTGCGGATTTTTTGTTATAATCCTCTCGTATTATTTGGGATTCCTTTGGGTTATTCCAATCTCGTCGCACGTGGTATGAATGAAATTGTGCCAACATCTGAATTCAGAGTCCTCCTGAAAAAAGAGTCTTGAGTCTAAGGAAGGCTTCATTTACAGTTTGTTTGGCAATCCAATGCTGAATCAAGCTTTCCCACCAATACAATGTAGGTCATAGGAGTTATTTGACCATACTTCACCGCGATGGTCAGTGCGGTTTGATGAAGGGGATAAAGGCTCAAAACTGGTTCAAATAACACATTCCTGCGGAGGGAGCTGGTAGGAACGTTGGGTTGCTCGGTCAATGGCCAGGGTCAACGGCGGCGTGGTGTATTCCGCAAATATGGCCGACTGTGTGGGTGGGCACAAGCCGGCGTGAGAAGGTTAAACGTTGAGTTTTATAAGGGCACCACGGGGTGACCAGCCCCTCCCCACCCAGCCCCACCCTTCCCACCCCCCACCCAGCCCCACCTTCCCCACCCAGCCCCACCCCTCCCTCCCCTCTCCACCCAGCCCCACCCCTCCCATTTTTGGATGCACGACGGACGGACACAATAATCCCCTGTGGGCTGGTGTCACCAGGAGGTTCCTACCAGTATCACTCTCTACTCATGCACGTTAGCATTGGTTGGGAATCCTCCTGAGTTCCCTAGGTTCACAGTAAATTGTGGTAACCGCTACGCCACCGCTCCACCCCCAGAAGAGACTTACCTGAGAAAATAAAAAAGAACATCACTGTAACAATCATACATGATAAACACAACACGTGCAACATGTCAAGCACCGGGGAGGCAGATGAGGTGGGGAGCGTCTCGGCAAGCGATGTTGAATGTGGAATTGACCATTACCCCTATCGTCTCGATGAAGTGCTTTGTCCAATAACATATGGCTACTCCGCAACAATTGTTACACAATCACGATACTGCTGATGAGACCCACAAAGTGCAATACTGGCCCAAGAGCTTGCTCGTGTGAAGAAATGCTACTTGACCATAATATTGGCTCGGAAAGCCAATTTAGACTGATGGATTTCAAACACATATTTGAATTCTCATTGTTATGTATACTGTATGTGAGGCTGTGTCTAGTTTGTTGTCCTTCCCCAGCACCTCCGATTTGCACGGTTGGCTACGTACGTTGCGAAAGATGTATCTACATAAATCGAGAACGGAGTTGGGCGTATATTATGCTTCCGCAAATCATAAGATGCGCGCGCCGTTCTGCGAGACGTAGCCTCCCGTCTGCGGATGAGAAGTCCCCACAAAGCCCCACTCCACCCCCCCCCCCCCCCACGTGGCTGATCTACGCTTGAGGTGTCTCCATCGGCTCTCCGGGTGGCCCTGCTTCACCGAGCGCCCTTTGTTTACGCGATGACACGAAGAGGGGGTGGGGGGGGGGGTCACGTCGCGCGAAAGGCGAGGTCAGCGGTGCGCAACTCGGGGAACAAAAAATCAACTCGCGGGGCAGGCAGCTCGGCGTGTGAGGGCTGTTTGTTGTTGTTGTTGATGTTGTTGTTGTTGTTGATGTTGTTGTTGTTGTTGTTGATGCTCTCTCGTGGGCTGTCGCTCTCCTTTGGTTTCCCCCCATTGTGTGGTCAACTCGGCAAGCACGCCCACTGAGCTAGGTAGCTCTCTCTTTTTTTTTAGAAGTGACTTAACCACACACGAAGGGGATTATCGTTACGTGGAAATGTATCGCAGACAAATGCTCTAAACCAGTGGCGCTTAACCTGTGCGGTGCGAGAAATGGCCAGATTTTTTTCGACGGCAAATCATCGAAATACAATCTAGATTTGAAGTTTTTGTGGCTGCAGGGATCCATACTCTTTGCTTCTTTCGGTAAAGTGACGTAGGTATAAAATAAAATCGATTAAATCACGACGTTTCGGGCGCAACACAAGCGTCCGTCATCAGGTAGGACAACCAATAGCAAGAAACAGCAAGGGCACGTAAGTACAACTACTTTGTGTCATCAGACCTATGTATGTCTTCACATAGGGGCGCAAGGCTACGGTAAATGTGACGAACCACTGCTCTAAACGCACGTTGATTCTAAATGTGGCGGGGGAAACAAAAAACCAAAGAGAGCCCGCTGAAAAATCCACACGACCACCAGGGAAAACGTGTAAACTACAAATGTACAGGCATCGTCAGAGTTTCAGGGTTGAACCCACGACCACCTGTGTACCAAGCGAGGTAGTTAACATCTCGCCACGGTGGCGCCCGCAAACAAGTGCAACACTCGGGCGCATTTATTTACGTTTTTGCTCCACCCGAGCAAAATTCACGGCGACGTTCATCGCCGTCGTATAAAACCCAACAGCGGCGTTCCCACAATTCTCTGCCGACACTTTGCAAACACCGAGCAAACAAAAGAGCGGCGATCACGACGACGGTGCTCGTGATGATGATGATGGTGACGATGTATTAGTCGCGGGGTTCTCGTCGTCGAGTGAAACGTGATTCAGGGCGCGTGCGAATGCGCGATAACGCGACAGCCAAAACACGAGGACACCACAATGGCACACGCGCACGCGCACGCACGCGCGCAGTGAACAAAACAAATAAATGCGCATGTCGCGCTCGACAATTAAAGCCGCAATTAAGGGGAGGTTCGGCAAAAAAAAAATCCCTCCCCTTTTTTAATGTGTTCGGGAGACATCGGCGCGATGTGATTGAAAGCGCGGACGGACATCTGTCGGCCGCGAGGCCGTGCGATCACCACCACCCCCCACCCCCCCCCCCACCACGCTGTCCCGGTTCGATGCCCAGTTGTTCCGGCTCGAGTCCGCGCCGCTTCGGATGACGGACGTGCGATTAGAATGGGCTCGCGTGTCAGGCATGTCCACGCGTTGCGATTTGCATATTACTGCGGCGGCAGATTGGGGGTCGCACTCCCTGTTGACGGGTAAAATGACGCGCCCCATAATCGGGGGTTGCGCTCTCCTCTGCGCGGCGCGGTCTGAGCCGCCCGGCAGCGATCGGCAGCGGAGAAGCGCAGAGCGCCTCGCGGACGAGCCGACGTTCGCGGCTCGGGGGAGTTGCGGCTTCGAACTCGCGACAGAGAGAGACGCTCGCCGACTTTGAGCCTTCCACACAATGCACAGACACGGGGAAACGCGATAATACGCCGTGGCGAGCCGCAGCCGCCGCCGCTTGCTGCTGGCTGCGAGGTCTTTATCCAGCGCGAGCGCACGCACCCACGCACGCACCAACACGCGCGCTGTGGTATTGTCTTTGTGTCCGCGTTTCTCGGTGTGCGCGCGCGCGCCGTAGAACGCGCTTCCGTGTGCAGGCTTCGTAATTTAAATTTCGCATAAAAACCGATCGGCGAATATTTTTTTTTTAACGGAGCACTAGCGTGGTTCTCCATGGGCCAGCAGCGCTCATCGTGTCCGCGTGCGAATATGTGCGCGAGTCTCTGTGTGCATTGCATTCGATAGCTGCTGCTGCTGCTGCATGGCACTCACCGGGCAGGGAGAGCATCACCGCCAGATACCCCACGATGTGCATCTGCAGTAAACGCATGGCCGTGGTGCGTCGCGCTCGACTCCTCCACTCGACGCGGCTGCTCGATACACGCGAGACGCGAGATCACGGGTACTCCGCCGACTTCATTTCGGCGAGAGGAGCGTGGTGGTGATGATAATAATAATGATGGTGGTAGCGATGGTGATGGTGGTGCTGGGAATAGGACGGCGGGGGTGGGAGTGGGAGTGCTGAACGCATGGATGATGGAGGTTGGGGATGAGGAGGAGGAGGGGGGTACAGGAGGACACCATTGAAAGCCGGGCAGCGAGCGCTCGCGCAAAGCGGGGTTCAGGTGCTCACAAGTGCGGACGAGCATGAGAACGAGGACGTTCGCACTTTATCGATCACATCGAGTGTGCGCTCTGCCCCCCCCCCTCCTCCTTACCCCCCCCCCAACACAATACCCCAAACCCTTCCCGCACCCCCACCGATATCCCGTGCACCCGCTCTCCCACTCCCTCCCTCCCACAAACCGCTCATCCGCCCTCCTCTCTGCACCCACGGGGTGGTTTATGGCAGCGGCGCGTAATTCATTAGCCCGTTATTGTGGGTCCCGCAGGACGGCTTCCATATCGATCGCTCGAGGATTGAAATCGAAAAGCCGATCAATGGCGAGGAGCGAGAGGCTGTCGGGGCCTTGCGCCTCCTCCTCGTTCCCTCCTCGGTTGCCGGGGTTGCCCGCTTTCACGCGTCACCCACGGCGACGCCTGCTTAGCGAGCAAAGCGCCGAGAGCAGCTTCTGCGCTGCTGCGGATGTTTCATTTGTGATTATTATTATATACTGTTTTGGGAATTGGTAAATATTATAAGAGATTGATGAAGCGGTGGCAAAATGGTAAGCCCACTGCGTTATGAACGTGTTTCATCATCATCATCATCATAATCCTCACCATCAGCCATGGACAATCCACTGCTGGATGGCACGCCTCTCACCCCAACGCCATCGCCATCTCTGCATAATACTCCACGGGACAGCTCCAGCACAGCAGCTGAGCGCGTACAACCGAGTTCAATTCCCGCTCACTGCTAACATCTGTGCGCGATATCTGAACCCCGTCAAGGGTCGCCACACACTCCCCCCTCCTTCCCCCCAAGTCCAAACTGCTGACCAGGGTGGTGAAGTATAACTAAACAACCACCCATGACCCACACGGCATGGGGAGGCCTTCCATCCAGCAGTAGATTTGCAAAGGGCTGTGCATTCTTACGATGTAGTAATGCAGGAAACTCTCTGACCCACGCACGCCACGCGCGTGACAAGGCGTTTGCGCTTTCTGCCTTGCGTCACAGCAATGTATTCACGTACCGTCGAACTTCTTTCGCACCGTACGTAGCCAACAATGCTCATCGAAAGGTTCCAAAGTTAATTTCGATTTAAAGCTTTCGTGACTGCAGGGATTCATCTTCTTGGTTCTTCCGGTAAAGTCACGTAGAAGGGAAATGATAAAATAATAAAAATAAAACATAATAAAATAATATAATATTCTACGTGACTTTACCGAAAGAACCAAGAAGATTAATATATAATGTTTGACAATTAGCAAGCCGAGGTGATTTGCTGCTCAAATGAGTGGTATATACATTGAGTTGACCTCGGAGGGATGATGGGCTCGGTGAATCCCCAACCGGGATTCTAGACTGACGCTCTTAATCAGCGCAGGCTAATGCCCGTCCTTCCTTCATCACATTAACGTCCTTCCTTCATCACATTAACGTCCTTCCTTCATCACATTAACGTGGAGCGGGAGACGCAGCTTCATATCGACATTGCAGTGGGACATGCACGTCCATGCGCGCTGTGCATTGAGTGAGAATGAGCTCTTTATGAATTAAAAAACACATATATATATACAGGACGTTTCATATCCGCCCTGATCAATTAACCGGCCAAACCCAGTTGTAAGCCGTCATTTGCTACAGCCGTTCACAAAGGTGACCGTTTCACACGCAGCAAATGCATCGTTAAACTCGCGATCAGAGTCGTGTGCGCTTTATACCTGTCCAGTAACCTGCTTGTGCACGGTTCGTGTCACGGTCATTTGCTGTAGACGTTCACACATCCGCCTATGCTTCAGACTCCAGTGAATCGGATTGCAACGTTGTACTGTGTACACACACACATATAGCTGTGTGCGCGTGTGTCTTTATTGAGCTTGTTGAGCACTAAAATATATATACTGTTTCTACTTCACAACTCTTACTGCCGTTTCATCCGAGTCACCAGGGTTTCGTTTCTCAGGGAATTATTTCTGGGGCCCCAAACTCCCCGAGTCCCATTCTCACATCTGACAGCGAGTAGGGGGGAGGGGGTGGGAGGGGCAATAGTTTCTGCAACTCAGCCCCGGACAGCTCCGGCTGAAATTTTTAATTGAACTTGCAAGAAGCAACCTGTTCAACCGGCGGTGATGGCTCAATGTATATCTTTCCAGGATAAGACAACTTTTACAGTAACATTTAAATGTACGTTCGATTATCTTAATGAGCATTACCGCAATCCCGTTTTTACACACAGACATACAGACGGACAGAGTTAATACATTAAAGCTTGCAACCTCGTAGCTGGGAAGCGTCACATAGCAAGCAAGCAAGCTGGACGACGGCGCCGTAGAGGATGGGCATGCGTCTGTGTGGCCGCACTTATTATCCAGCAAGCAATTCTGCAAGATTTACTCGTGGTGGCAACATGTTCTGCCGACGCAGAGGATTGTACCACATGCAGGCATTACGAATTACAGATAGAGGCCAATATCTCCCATTACCCCCAGCACATCTGGCTGGTTTATGAATGGCTTATGAAGCAGAGAAATGGAATGGGCCAATTTATGTGTGCAAAATACCATTATAGGTATCCTGTAGTATGAAAAATTCATGTTGTCATTATGTGCGGCATATGCAATGTTGCTGCTTCAGCGAATTCACTCTGCTGGCTATTTGTTTAATTTGTCATATTTCAGATAATATAGTTGGTCAGCGTGTTTGCCGCCGAAGCCAGCTCGTGTGAAGTTATTTGTTCAATTCCCTGAACCATCCATTTAACTACATCCTCATTGGCATCATCTGGACGCTGTTTTTATTGGTTTAACACGTAGGCTTTCGTGACCAATATCATCCATAATAGAGGTTGTTTTGGGTTAGATCGCGTAAATATATAAATGTGTCGTTAAAACCCGCAACCACCCGACACAGACAACTAGTAAGGGTGACGAATTGGCCACGTTCTGTTTACGTGACAACCCTTACTGGTTGGCTGTGTCGGGTGGTGGTGGGTTTTAACGACACATTTATATATAACCCAAAACAACCTCTATTATGGATGCTATTTGGATTCTTTACTTTTATCTCTAAAGGCTGTCGGCAGTGTTGGTGTGGGATGTCATTCGAATCTGTGTTGTGTTTATTTTATGCAGGAAAGCCTCGCTGAGACTCGAGGCTCATTTTTCGGAGGGTCCTGCAATGGGATGTTTAGCAATTTCCAATAAAATGTAAAGCGTATATTGCATGATAAACACCCTGCCAGCCTCCACGGACAGAACTAGGCAATTGCGAGTTTTAAAGGCCGAATCCAAAACTTTGAAATAATAACCGTTCCTATTCAGTTCTCTCCCGGTTTTCCTTAAAACTTAATGAACCGCAAAAGATTTGAACACATGAATAACGCAGGGCGTTATGCATTTGCGAGGTGCCGTTTTATTTACTCTGCCGTATTTTGAACAGCATTCTATCCGGAATGTCACCCGCCGCCCCAGATTGACAGGTCGATATGTAGTGGCTGGCGGTCAGCGAGAGGTGAGTGGGTCCGGGCGTGTGGTGGCCCAGGGGATTGCGAGTGAAAGCTGTGTGTGGATCTTGCTGATATTCACAATGAGGGCGGCGAGGGAGGTAAAAAAAAACCCAAAACCCTGACCGAGCAATGAAATAAAAAATAACTTTTGGATTTTGGGGGCCCGACATTAAACAAAAGCAATTTCGTCTATCTTCTTGGTTCTTTCGGTAAAGTCACGTAGAAGGAAAATAAAAAAATAAAACATAATAAAATTATTTTATTTGTATTATTTTATTATTTTCCTTCTACGTGACTTTACCGAAAGAACCAAGAAGATGAATCCCTGCAGTCACGAAAGCTTTACATCGAAATCAATTTCGTCTAATTCACGTTGCAGTTTGTGAAACTTTTCGCCGTGGTGCAGAAGGGGTGGTGGAGCCCCATTCCGCAAAAATACAAAAACATCAAATCGAACATTCGGTATCTGGGGGGAGGGACTGACCAGATTTGCGAGGCTTTATTAGTATGATGACATCAGCACGCTTGTCCCACCAATGGACCGGCCCACCCAATCGGGCTCTGGATTGTCTCATCACCCAGGAATAGACGGAGCCACCGAACGTGTCTGTACAACGTGCTCCATCACCCACCGAGGTGCGGAATGGATGCACTCATCAAAAGACGCCTTAGCGGTGATTACCACGATGACAGCAGTTATTGTGGTAAATTAAAATAATGGTTATGCTAAACGATGACAATGATCACCGTGTGAGTCGAGGTTTTTTTTTTTTAGAAAAATGGCCTCAATTCCACTAAAATGTGGCAGAATGATCGCCAGAATATGACAGCTATGTGAATTGGGCCCCCTGGCATCCAGTAAGGCTTAGGGTTTAGTCGTTTGGATGGGGCTAGCATTGGTCTTACGATTGGTATATGGAATGGGTTAAGTCGCGTTTGTTGTGCAAAGTTGAGAGAGTGCCAGTGTTACGGGTAGGACTATGGTTACAAATAAGGGGTTAGTATTATTGTTGAGGTTTTCAGGTCAGGGTAACACCAAACCAAAATATTTTGAAAAGTCCAATTCCAAAACATTTTTTGTATCGAGTTTAAATCATATACAGGTCATTTATTATTATGACCACAGAGGGCGTTATGTATTATTCCAGGTCCTCCCCAAGGACCTCTTCCCTCCACACATATTACTGTGCATGCATTCGCGATGCATTCCCCCGCTCATCCCATCACGCAACCCATCACCCGCACAAGAAATCCTATCAGGCTCCCCTCCCTGTTCGCTCAAACGCGGTAGGACATTATAAATTAATGCGTGACATTTTTTTTAAATATGCGCATTTAAAACCAAATAAATAAACAAATGCCATGACAAACCAGAGCAAAAGGGCAGCCCAACCCCGGAGCTCCGAGTCGTCTCATTCACACCTGAGTGCATTGAGCCGTGCCTGGGAGCAAGACAGAGCTATAAAGGCTACACACAGCGCGATGGATCTGTGACACGCATGTATATGCATCGTCTGCGAGCGTATACATTGCGCGGTGTTAACACCGTCGCTCAAACGAAAGAAGGAGAGAAAAATACCAATACCTGAGACAGTCAGGATAACACCAAACCAAAATATTTTGTAAAGTCCAATTCCAAAACATTTTTTGTATCGAGTTAAAATCATATACAGGTCATTTATTATTATGACCACAGAGGCACCGTTAACTTTTTTGTACACGCCGTTGCAAATTAAATAATAGCTCTTGGTGGGTTTCCACTGGGTTAAATGAAAGCCAATGATACAGCATGTTAACAGCACGCTTTGGATACAAAAAAACGTACAAACCAATTTCATTATGGAGATTTGAAAAATTAATTGAAATTCCTAATACCGCGCTGCACATTATGTACCTAGGATCTGATGAACGTAAAGATCTGCCTTCTTTAAGTAAGTGTGTGTGTGTGTGGGCATGCATACATGGCATGTTATTTTTATGATCTTAATACATTTAGGCTTCGCAAGGTCTTCATTATTCAGGAGTCATTGGAAAATGAACAAAGGAGGTTGCGGGCCAAGCACAGTGTATTCATGGGGATGATATTCGCAATTCGTGTGGTGGAAATGTCTAAGACAAATACAAATATTTTCTAAGCCTCATAGAAATTCATAGTAGCCCATGGATGTCAGGCATCTGTATGTAAATTTTAAATGTACTCGTGTGTATATAGATTTTTGGAGGTATGCTAATTCGTTATGCCTATTGCTTCGTATGCGGCTACTCAGTTGAGATGTGTATATTTTTTGGGGTCATATTGACCGCTTCGTGTGGTTGTTTTCACCCTGTACTGACGAATCGCTTGCTGCTGATGCTGTAAAATAAAATCCATAAATATTTCCGTGCGTATTGTACGTGTACGTGGTGCATATATGCGTCAACGTTGGATCAGGGCTATTTATTTCAGTGTCCCTTACGGACAGCTGCATTGAGCACCTCAATGAGCGATTTTGTCCCCTTAAGCCTCACAATGTTTTTAATTGCAAACGAAGGCAAACTTTTTTGGTTGTTGTTTTAACTGACAAACTGCCACTTTTATGTCACTAATTCCACCTTTGGATTCCCCTGTAAAGGTTCCACTGGGCATGTTTCTCGCGGCTGTGCCTGCCGTGTGTCCACGCCGCTCCGAGCGTTGTTCGGAATTCCCGAAGGAGCTCCCCATCGCCTGGGAAGCAAAACGTCGGCACATCCTGCCTAACGACACGCGGCACAACATCAAACCACCTCCAACGGCTGAACCCCCTGGAATGTTTTGCATCAACGTAACGGGCACTCTTCTCAAAAGCATCGTCATCATCATCAGTAGTCCAAGGCAATTGCCACCTAAATAGAATTTACCCCAGAAAAAGCTGACTCACTCCTTTTCAGCAGTCTCCTGCACTGAATCCATTGCCGTAATGTCGTCTGCTTTCCACCTCGCAACGTTTTCCTAAGTGAATGCTTCGGAGCATTAAAACAAAAGCAAAATTGGAGTCGACGATTAGTGAACACAAAGACGGCCAACATGTCGTACTGCGGAAGACACGCTTTCTTAAATTACCATGAGCATGATCATTCCCTCATTAACCAATTACCGGCCAGTTTACCCATGACTAATGCTATATACTTGACCCACGTGTTTGCGCTGGGATTTATCCGTTTATTGTAATACTCAAGAAAGGGTTGCCTCATGACTAAATCACTAGAAATGCAGCAGATATCAGATATCAAATGCTAAGCAGGTTTTGAGGCTGGATAGTGGTTAGATGGGCAACCACCAATCATAAAACATGTGCTCTCGGCTGTTGTAGAGCTAGGTTGCCAGCACAGGGCCGTGCAGACACATATAATTGACTATCCTAATGATCCAATGTCTATGCTTCTCATCTTCACCAACCCGTATGTGTGTATGTTGCACTTCTTTCGCACTGTACGTAGCCAACTGTGCGGACCACCCTGGTGAAGTACGGGGGAACAACCTTCACGAGCCGCGCGGTATGGGAAGGCCCTCATCCAGCAATGGTTTGGCAAAAGCCGTACGTTCACACGCGCAATGTGAAACGAGTCGCCGCAGCTTACCCCACATTATCAGCTTTGTCCAAAAATGTAGCAAAGATTTCCACGGCATCTGCTCTCTGAGCCCGTCTAACCCAGAACACGCTCACTACACGATCATCATCATCATCAACATGAAAACATACGTATTTCTATTTTACCAGGTAAGAACCATTTAGCTAAAAGCTATTTTTCAGAAGCGCCCTGGCCGCAAATGACCGCTCACCGAAGTGGATTATCAAGTGGAAATGTCTAGCAGCCAAATACTCTTAAACGAGTGATTTGGATGCTAAATGTGTACCCGGATAAAAAAAAGCCCCACACCACCACGGGGAGAAGACACAATCTCCAAATATACAGCAGGCGTCAGGGTCGGGATCGAACCCATACAAGGCAAGGGAGTTAATATCTCGCCACTGTGGCACGATTGATCATCCATGATCATTCCAAGCGTGCTCCATCCTTCGACTTCCACTCCACGGCTAGTCTCGACCACCGGCCATCATCCCTTCTCGACCACGACGTGTCCTGCCCATGCCCACGTACTTGTCTTGAGAGTCAATGTGCGACATCGTTAACCCACGGTGTGCGTTCGTCACGGGGCAGTATTCGCAGTCCCTGGCGTTTAGTTACAGCGCTGCTTATTTTAAGATGCCCCGCACGACTGCTCGGCCTCTCATTACAATCTTAGGATTCGTAACCTTCACCCCATTCAATCCGTACACTAAATTATCTACACGGTGGGGGGGGGGGGGGGTCAGGTGGGAGGAGGCGGTCTGACAGCTCATGGGAGCAACCGTGGTGAAGATGATTTATTCAAGATGCTCGATAGCTGCATGGTGCAATTTTTTTTACATCTGGTGGCACCTTCATGTGAAAAAAAGAACACTCGCCTAATGAAGAAATTACTGAGATGTGATTGAAAGTCTATGCGAAAATGTATTTGGCAGTGAAATTTATAATAAAATGTGGGTTTGTCCTAACCCTGCGCTTAACCTTCAAATTAATCTCCAAACTGATAACCGCTGCTTGCATCTAAATCTGCCACACGTGGCAAATGTGGATATCTTAATAGTCGTCTTCTTCGCAGCGAGTCGGCTTTTACCGTTGACATGTAACCCAACATCGAATCATCGAGTAAGGTAGAATTAAGGCAAAAGCGACGGGTGATTATGTCTAAGTGGTGTGGTTAAACAGGAAAGGTTCGCCAGAAATAAACTTGAGCGTGCAATTGGTCGGCTTAGCCAAATGTGCAGGCTCTCAAATTGGACCCAACCGGGTCGTTTAGCAGAGAGTTCGCTTCGGCGATATTAAATAGAACGACACGTGTTTAACTCGCAGAGGGTGCGCTCACCTGAGCACGTGACATGATCGTAGACGATGAATTAAAACACGCTTGTCGGGACTCAAATGATGGAACAAAAATGTTGGAAAAAAATATTTTTTTAAACGTGCAAATATCTAACAAAATGACAGCAATTAAGGAATGTTCACCTTCGGGATACCAACTATTTGACGCATAATCTATACGTTGTAGATTTTAAAATGCTTGTACCGTATATTGTATAGAAGCCATCACGTGTTCGCTTTGTGTCACTGGACACCCTTCAATACCCCCGCAAATGAAATGTCCCATCTCGTGGGACTATCTGCATACAATATGTTAATAACTAAAATTAAATAAGTCCACGTCCCGATGTATTTATCTGAATTCTGTCTCCAGCTCAACAATGTTTGGTGCTTCAGATGGAGGAGTCCACGCATAGTGTAAGAGTCATTTCAAACAGACGAGGGGTTCAATCAGTCCATTATAGAAATGATTCTGTTTTGCAAGAATTTATTTTACAATGTCTCTAGCGGCTGTCTTTAAAATTAAATAGTTTAAAACTGAGCAGGTATTGGGTTGGTACTTGGAACCTTGAGTTGTGGAAGAGGCAGGGAAGGTTCGGTATATATTATCACCTCCGATTATCACGGTTGGCTACGTACTGCGCGAAAGAAGTTCAACGTACATACATACAGCACGTCCACCTGCATTCACGGCGTTGACTGGCTGATAAATAAAATGCAGTACGATGAAAGTGGCCACCCAAGGAGAGGGTCAGGATCCTGTTGGCAAGTCTCGCACGTGACGGAGAGCATCTGAGACCAGAAACGTGTGTTTTGGGATCCAGTTCAAGGCCTCGATCTCATCATCTGCCACTCTTCCACAGTCACATCCAGCTACGCCAGACTCAAATGCATGCACCGCTAACCCCACTCATTATCTCAACCATCACGATCACGAAGTTGCATTTTCATCTGATTATACACAATTACTTTTACTGTAACGAGCTACGATTGGTTGGTCAATGGGGCTTCGAAGTAGAGGGAAAGGGCAGTTGGAAGGTGACGACATTGTCTAAGGATCGACGTGTCAAATGTCCAACACATTTGGACATATCAGGATCACAATCTGCATTTGTCCTGGATAAATCCGATGAGCCGTGAAGCTCTTTTTCACAGATTTCCAGTAGATGTGTTCAACATTCTTCGTGGCGCCTTCGAAACGCTGACGTGTAAAAGGAAGATTCTGAGATGTGAACGGTTTTGTATGTAGCCGATACGGAGGTAGCAAATGAATTATCTCTCAATATATGTTGTTTTGTATGAATGCTGTGCACACTGAATATGTGACGCATCACGTGGGGTTTAAATAAAATATACTCTGTTGAGTGTCGTTTTAAAATATATCAATATGTTGACTGATATTCAAAACAATTTTAATTCTGATAATAGAGCAAAGGAAACAAGTCCACAAATCACGTTTGCCACGTGAGAGTAATTAGTCATCGCACACGTGTGTGTGTATAGCGCAGAGGGACGTCTCATTGTCTCCTCGGACAGCCCAGCTGTACTTGAGTGTCTATTCCCACTGTGAATCAGTGGAAAATGTATTATGCAGTCGTCTCATAGAAAAGGCTCCTTTACCAGCATGCTTCTCATTAGAATATGCACTATAATCTCACGCACAAAAGAAATGTCCCTTTTACATAATTTGTCACATTTGGTCATTTTTTCTGATTTGGTGACAAAAAAAGTCAAGATGTGTGTAAAGGTGCAGCCCTGTTATGACTTGCTCTTACCACTACCGACAGAAGGGGCCTCCCCTAGGGGGAGGTAGAGAGAACCTCTCTGGAGCGTATGTTGGCCTACTCACGGCCAGACCCAAACGCACGCACCTACCGATCAAAAAACTGCAATTTACCCGTGTTTACTTCTGTTTGGATGAAGGTGGCATTGATTAAAATAAATGTGCCTATATGTTTCGACTGCCGCTGCGGGAGATGGGATTGGGCGACCCTTGTGGAACCGTTGCACCATGGAAGCATCCCCCAACACAGTTTACAAAAACGAACGGACGGATGAACTTGCATCCCCATTCGTGACCATGCTCCTCAAAAGCCAACCTCTGCCGCACACTCTGCTGCAACCTCGACAGGAAATAATTCCTAAAAGGGGGTGCCATCAATCACGCCACTTAGTGTGGCGTTAGAATGCACGTTGATTTAAATTGTTCACTCCCCCACCCCACCCCACGTCATCACACTGCACTTCACTGGGTTGTCTAGTTCTCTATTCGTTTCTGAATCTACATTTAAATTGAAAACAATTCAAAGGCAAAGTGTCCCGCGCTCAGGTTGGTTTTGAAGTTGGGACCGAACGAAGCATCCATTCATCGTTTAAAACAGACGTTTGTTCGATGTGAAACGCATTGAAATGCGCGTTCAAGAGCGAATCATTCACAAATGAAGCAAACGACAGGCGAATGTTAGATTTAGGATAATTTTAGAATAACGTCGTTCAAGCGAGACAAAACAACAACAAACGGTAAATTCGGTTGGACAAATGGAAATAAAAAACAAATATTTGAAAATAATCAAATCGCAACTCTGAATCACGATACGAGCGATTGTTGAGGGCTGTGATTGAGACCATTCAACCTTCCACCATCCACCTTCCCCAATGACGCACACACGTCTCTCTGGGACAAGCGTTCACGATTTTGCACCGGTGGTGCGGCGTTACCGGCTCTACTGACCACAGAGAAACGATGGACGAATTAAAATTTCACCACGCGGTGAAATTAATTTAATTTAACCAAGGCAGAGCAGCGAAATGCAACAATGGCTTTTTCAAGGAAGACAGCTTACCATACAGGCGAGCAACCTTTTGTCGGTGTTTAATAAATTATTAACTGCTAATTTCCTACTTTTCAACATCATCCATTTTAATAATTTCACTCCTACTTAATCAGGTGATGGCGTACATTTCATATCACAAATTTTGCGATTTTTTACTTTTAAATAGAACCGGTTGGTTTTTTTTGTCGCGTTTTAAATACATCTACGAGTTCACTCTGGCGCATTTCAATTAAGATGGAGCGAGATGTGAAGTGGAGTGAGGACGGCTCCTTCAGGTCGCTATTCCATCACCGCCTGCCGCTCAGATGACGTCTACGGCCGAGGCATCACAATCCAGGACACGGCAAAAGTTGTTGCTTCAACTTCAGGGGGAGAATGGCAAAACGCATTCCCAGGCGAACAAGAATTACGCGCCCCGCGCTGCGGTGCGGGGGGAGATGCGCTGATGCGATTGGGATGAACGTGACCCCGGGACCGCATGTGACACGGGGCAGCCACCGCGGATTGTGGCATTCATCTCAAGGTGGCGCGAGGTCACATGTGGATACATAGAGCACCCGGGAGATCCGTGTGCGTGGGTCATACTTCATCTCTGCGGCTGACACCTGGAGGTCATGTGGGTTGCTGAGTGGATGTGTGCTGGCGCAAACGCGTTCGTGAGCCAACAATTTGGCTGTGACAAAGAACGAATGTGCACCGCGTACCAATGTGTCAATTACGAGCGTATTTCCGCAAATCTGTAAGGTGTTTGTGTGTGTGTGTGTTTCCCATTCACTGTACTGGCATTTCTGACATCATTTGATATTTAGCGTGATGTGTTCAGGCACGAAACGAGAATTGAAACTTCTAATAACCAATGTACTATGACGTACTGTCGTCATCATTATCATTTATAAAGCATTGGGAAAGGAAAACTCCATTTAAATGTTGGCTCAAATTCACAACACTATTATTGGGTCTGCTGTTGACAAAATTCGACAGCAGCATTCGGATTTTTGGAGACCAAAAACAAAGATCCCCCGTCTAGCCTGCACAGACTGTTGGGGCAAGTGCTGTTAGCAGGCACCTATGAAGGCCGGCACGGCACACGAGGGAGTGGGTGGCCAACACCACGCTCGGCCGCCTTTGTATCCCTAGTGGCGATGCTCATACATCATACAAGGTACTCATTTGAGGCTGAGTCGACCTAGGGGAGGCCCAGGACCGGTTAAGATAATCGTCACTGGTGTTGGCCGTGAACGGGAATCGAACCCGGTTGGCCAGGTTTCGTAGCGCAGCGCGATAACCGCTACACCACCACGCACACTTACACGTGAATGTGAATAATCTTTGAACATTTCAGAGACCTCGTAATAGCAAGGAACTTCACGTTCAGGAGAGGGGAAATGAAGCGTGCGGTGACCTGACCTCGATAGTATATTATTTTGCAGCTACGTGGAGGAGAAGCAAGAAGCTCCGCACCACAAGCAGCTCATTGGGAACAAAAATTCACGATTGAAAAAATATGGGTACGCCAGATCGAACTTGAATTCTCATAAAAAAGAAAAGCTTGATCATTTAAGAACACGATTAAATCATTAGAATGGGTAATTAGTCTGCTATCTTAATTATGTTCACGGAACCGAGGTGTAATTAAGTTCCGTAACTTCTCCAACGCGTAATGTTCATAGTCACGTGACACACCCAAACAATAATGTCTGCTTAGGGCCCTGAATGGACTCGCAACACCGCTGTACACACAAACACAGTGATGTCAAATTTAGATTTAAAGCTTTCGTGACTGCAGGGATTCATCTTCTTGGTTCTTTCGGTAAAGTCACGTAGAAGGGAAGTAATAAAATAATAAAAATAAAACATAATAAAATTATTTTATTTTATTATGTTTTAAAATAAAACATAATAAAATTATTTTATTTTATTATGTTTTATTTTTATTATTTTATTACTAATAAAAATAAAACATAATAAAATTATTTTATTTTATTATGTTTTATTTTTTATAAAATTATTTTATTTTATTATGTTTTATTTTTATAAAATTATTTTATTTTATTATGTTTTATTTTTATTATTTTATTACTTCCCTTCTACGTGACTTTACCGAAAGAACCAAGAAGACAGTGATGTCAGTTCATTCTTATCCAAGGAACACCCACTCGGAAACGCAGAGCCTTCATATGACCTTCTGCTTAATTCTATGCATGTGACCGCATGCACATCACTATCATCATCATCACATAAAATTCCACCACCCTCGAAGCCAAAGGGCAGAAACGTTATTGCAGCTTTTGCACAATGACCAAAGCACTAATTACACAAGCGGTCATCTGTTCTGCGAAAGGCACCTATTGTACAATCGCCTATGGCAGACAAGTGATCGTAATGGCCATTGTTTGGCAGCCCAGAAACGTCTTTCGCCCGAACTCACTCGAGGTCATTTTACAACTCGCCTCATTTCTCCCGTCCCGTACATAAAGTTCCTTGGTATTATGAGGCCCATTAATTATTTAACGATTCTTCGTTTGAATTCTAACCTCAGAGACCCACAACTTTGAGCCATGCCCCAATGCGCATTGCATGGAGCACATTGGGAATGGCATTCCGGTGTTCGATTCTGATCCCCCGAGTGCCTGTTCATCTGTCTCGCCGTGACCTACTCCTGACATCCGGCAGCCTGTCACCGTAAACAGCATCGCTTCAATCATCTCCAACCTAAAAAAAGGATTCCATCCTCGATGTTCTGTCGATAAAGCTCATCCCTCACTTCCTACCCAGCTTGGTCCTCGACTTTAACAGCTTCGTCAATGCATTCAACCCATCTGGGACCATTCCCTTGGCTCTCAGGATTTTTGCTGTCACTCGCATCCTGAACATTACCACATTGGTGCCCAGCATTCCCACGCATTTAGTTTCTCAATCATCCCTTGTATTTACAAGAGTCCGAGATAGGGTGATCTTCTCCCACCTCTCCAAACACATCCCCATGCATAGTATCTGCAAACAAATCCCAGTTCAACTTCATTATCACAGTCGCTGTGTTCAAGATCCTCCATGGACTCCCCTCTTATCTCATTCTACTTTCCTCCACACACTCTTCCCGAAGAGCAACGCATTATATCTGTCGAAGCCGCCAGTTAATGATCTTCACTCAAATGGGAGGTTGCTCTTTCTCCTCTGCTGACCCCATAATCTTGAACTCAGTTCCCCCAGCTACCTGTTCCGTGGGTTCCCTTTCGCTGTTCAAGTCCGAGCTTGAACAAATACACATTAATTGGTCGGTTGATAAACACAATTCAATTACAATCCACGCTTTACTTAGCAAGCGTCTACATACGACCACGTCTCAAGATACTGCACCGAAACAGTGGGCAGAGTTAAGAGGAAGAGGCAGTCAGTCGTGGGCAGAGGAACGAGGGAAGATATTGGGATTTAAAGCTTTCGTGACTGCAGGGATTCATCTTCTTGGTTCTTTCGGTAAAATCACGTAGAATGGAAATAATAAAATAATAAAAATTAAACATAATAAAGTAATTCTCAAGACAGAGTCTCTTCCCGACAGACATGTTCTTCACCTGAGGACGGCTGCTTGCATTGTGGCCGAAACGTCGTGAGCATTACTTTATTATGTGGTTTTTAAATTATTTTATTATTTCCATTCTACGTGACTTTACCAAAAGAACCAAGAAGAAGATATTTTGACTCCACGTTTACCATTATTCTGCAGAGCATCTAGAGATGCAGTAGGCAATCAGATGATGTATAAATCTGCATTACATTTTATTGTATTGTAAATTGTATCCTATACAGGATCTACTCCGTAAACCCACCAGGCATGGTTCACTACTTTGAATCCAACCACCAGTTCTGAGCGTCTCACAAACAAATCCACCAATACACCGTGCAGTACTAACATTACTAAAGTTTATATTCCGACCAAGGAGAGCATAATCATAATACTCGTTTTAACGCTATGTATTTCCGAACATTCAAATAATAACCATGAATAATTGCTGAAAAATACCAGACATTGCAACAAGGAAGATTAAAGTGCGACACGACCTAGGGATTTAGAAAATATTTACAAACACAAAACATATAGCGCAGCAAAGCAAACGCCGGTAAAATTAGATAACAATACAGAATAAAAAAAGAGTTTAAATAAATGCCTTTGATTTCTGTTTAACTTGATTCAGCCGCTGCAGGCATACGCTCTGTGAAGGTGCCAGCCACCTTTTTGCCACACAAAGAGGGCATCGTGAATAATTCATGACGGGAGTCAGTCACAGTCTGCCCTGCAGCAATTGATTTCCAAATAACACTTTGCGCTTGACCTCTTTTAAAGTCCCTTTCGCAAGGTGTTCCGATTGTTAAATCCCAAAATGTCACTATTGCATTCAATGTGGAAAAAACACTCCTTAAATGCGGACCATGGAGACTAATACATTTGCCTGCGGTGCTATAGTTCAATTGCCAGCTAATGCTGTGTTTTAGAATACGACCATAATTGCATTTTTAGTGGAATTGCACTCGCAAAAATAAGGCGAAGTTATCTTAAACATATATTGGAACAGCGTGTAAAAAAATTGAAAGTGGCAGCAGTAAAACAGACATAATATAGAGTATCGGATATAGCAGTGCATGCACTTATCGGTGGCATGGCTATCGTGTGTGCAGGCGGTGTGACTGCACCAGAGCCCACGGATCGGAGGGACACCAAAGCGCAGGGGTTAAGCAAAGAGAGCAGAGGTTGAACGGGGGGGCCCATGTAATTATTTGCACCACGTCCCATGCCGACCACACCATACACCACTGGCTCTTAACTGTAGCAGAGAGGGTGCCCAATCCCTTTCTCGTCTCGCAGCGGGAGCCTGAATGAGCGAGTGATACACGTAGAGCCGGAGTGTATGTGGTGCAGTGCAGTTCAGCGGGGTGGGTTTGTGAGACGTATTAAAGGGCAGCCTGTCATTAGCATTGTGAACATAAACTATACACGCACAGACACACACACAAGCAGAGAACACTGGAAAATGGGCCCGTTACATTTTATAGTTCAGTGTTGCCTACAAAACACGCCGCAATTTAATCAGAAATCCTTTCTCAGCTCGTATCCACAGATTTATATATTTTGCCAATGAATATTCACAGCAGAGTTCCCGACTTCAACACAAAAACGTAGAGTCTCTCACAGGCGATCCCAAAATGCGTCCTCACGCCACATTTTTGCATTTCTCGAACGGACAAAAATGTGTCCAGGGGTGGCCACCTCTGCAGAACAATAAACCGATACGCATCATGGGTTAAGGAGAACATCCCACAACACAGAAGGAGGGAGTGGTGTATTATTTGTATTGTTAATATGCAACTGTCTCACGCACACAGTCTGATGACTTAACCCACCGATTTAGCAACGTACTGGTATATGATCTATAAATAAACACATACACGCACAGCCCTTTTTGTAAATCAACTGCTGGATGAGGGCCTCCCCACGCGGTGTGGATCATTTGAGGTTAGTTGACCATGCGAAATTACGATGGCGAGTGCCAGTTGGTGAAAGTGGGGAGCATGAACATGGCAGCACGTGAGTACAGTACAACAATGTACAGGGACTCCTCTACTTACGAACGAGTTGGGTTCCAGAGGTTTGTTCGGAAGTCCAATTTTACTCACGTCGATTCCAAACATGTTGTACTACGTGTACACTAAACACGGGAACTGGCTTTAAAAGTTGTATAATCTCCTGTAGATGCCACTGGAACTTCATGTTCTGCAGATGTAGATGCCACTGGAACTTCATGTTCTGCAGATGTAGATGCCACTGGTTCTTCATGTTCTGCAGATGTAGATGCCACTGGTTCTTCATATTCTGCAGATGTAGATGCCACTGGTTCTGCAGATGTAGATGTCACTGGTTCTTCATGTTCTGCAGATGTAGATGCCACTGGTTCTGCAGATGTAGATGCCACTGGTTCTTCATATTCTGCAGATGTAGATGCCACTGGAACTTCATGTTCTGCAGATGTAGATGCCACTGGTTCTTCATGTTCTACAGATGTAGATGCTACTGGAACTTCATGTTCTGCAGATGTAGATGCCACTGGAACTTCATGTTCTGCAGATGTAGATGTCACTGGAACTTCATATTCTGCAGATGTAGATGCTACTGGAACTTCATATTCTGCAGATGTAGATGCCACTGGAACTTCATGTTCTGCAGATGTAGATGCCACTGGTTCTTCATGTTCTGCAGATGTAGATGCCACTGGAACTTCATGTTCTGCAGATGTAGATGCCACTGGAACTTCATGTTCTGCAGATGTAGATGCTACTGGAACTTCATGTTCTGCAGATGTAGATGCTACTGGAACTTCATGTTCTGCAGATGTAGATGCCACTGGTTCTTCATGTTCTGCAGATGTAGATGTCACTGGTTCTTCATGTTCTGCAGATGTAGATGCCACTGGTTCTTCATGTTCTGCAGATGTAGATGCCACTGGAACTTCATGTTCTGCAGATGTAGATGCCACTGGTTCTTCATGTTCTGCAGATGTAGATGCCACTGGAACTTCATGTTCTGCAGATGTAGATGCCACTGGAACTTCAGGTTCTGCACATGTAGATGCCAACACCGCCCTATATTGAGCGGCGGTTGAACTTACGACTCTCGGTCCGAAGCGGCGACTGGACATACGGACACGTTTGTTCGTATCTCTGAAAGTTCGTAAGTCTAATGTCCATAAGTAGAGGAGTATATGTATGGTTTTTTGTACTGCCTTCTAGACCTCCGCACCCACACCCCACCCCAATGTCGCCCTCGAACCCTACCGGTGTGTGCATGACAGTCACCCATACAAGCACTCTCCAGGTTGAGACCTGCTTAGCCTTTGAGATTTAATGGGATCGGACACATGCCGGACGATTTGGTCATAGGCTATATAACAAGCATATTATACAGACAAGTATTATCTATGAATAATAATACTTGAATTTTATAGAGCGTCATTCATGCCAACAGCATCCCACAACGCTGAATGTGACCGCGTGTGCGTCTGCCCTCCTTATTTATAAAACTCCCAGCTCGACTTCCACCAGTGAGTGATTGTTAAGCAATGCATATGTAGGTAGATATGTATACAGTATAGATGTGTGTGTGAGAATCAAGATGTAATTTTATTTTTTATATTCGAAGGTTACAATGAACCCTATTACTGCTCCGCTGTAATGAAGTGTGGATATTTGGATAGAGAGGTGAAAATGTAATTGATTTCATGGCCCTGGTAATTTTAGTTTTTATTTACTTGGAAGTAGCATGAATAAATGTGGCCTCCGTGGGGTGTTTACGCCTCTACAATTGATACGGAAGCCTCATAATTGAAGCTGTCCGACCACTGATGAATGCAAAGCGGTACATGTAAGAACACAATCAAATGGGCTATTAGGAGGCACCTGACTCTTCAGAGCTAATGAACATTTGTGATCAATGAAGGCTTATCTAAAAACCACGTGTTCATAAGGAGTGATTGTATCTGCATGTGCCTTCGAAAAGCGATAACGTTAGTTGTTACTCTGCGATATAATGCATGCGCAATCCGTTTGCTTTGGTTTTCCCCTGATAATCTAAATCTGTGGGGCACAAACAAAGCATTGAATAAACACCGCGCTCGTGTACGCGTGCCTTCCTGGGACAGAGCATTTTAGTTGACATTTACGCGCCACGTTTGGCATCAATTTCTCACAAACGGTATGCCGTGCAGCCGGATTATGTCGACAAGACAAAGATCCCCCGTGTAGCCTTAACAGGATGTAGGAGGAAGTGGTGTTAGAGAGCACCCATGAAAGCCGGCACAGCACACCAGAGGGTGGGTGGCCAACACCACACCCGGCCGCCTTTGTTTCCTCAGTGGCGTTGTTTCCACACAGCACTAGGAACTCATTTGAGGCTGAGTCGACCTAGGGGTGGCCCAGGACTGGTTCAAATATTCGGCACTGGTGTTGGCCGTGAGGGAGAATGGAACTCGGGTCGCTGGGTTTGTAGCACAGCGCGCTAACCGCTACACTACCACTCCCCCCCCCCCCCCATGTAGACACGTACACACACACACGCGCGGGGCTGAATGTCTCACGGAATATTTCGTTTGTCGGTCGCTGGTCGACTGACGCAGGCCTCGAGACAGGACCACAGAGGCGGGGGAACTAGGCCTGACTTCGGCGGGTGCTTTGTGCCGGGCGTGGACACGGAGACGGCGCACACTTCACAAAACCCCCGGGCACGCGGCAGAACAGTGGCGCAACGCTGAGAACCCACGTCGGACGGCAAAGAAGACCACATCGAGCGAGTGACGAACACTGACTGCACGCCGACCAACGTGGACGTTAAGCCCCCGTATGTGCATTGAACAGGATGATGCAGTACGCATAAACAAGATGTTTTGATCGAGTTTGTTGCTTTGTCTCTGCGCAGGCATCCGTGGCCAGGCTAGGACCCTCGATAATGTACGTGAGCAGTGGAGACCCAATGCTGGTTTGACGTTTGGGCATGTTCTCGCTGTGAATCAGGATATCTTATTTCCCACCGTCTCAACTCGGGCATGACAACAGCACTAAGTGCATGCGGTGACCTATGACCCCCCCCACCCACCCCCTGCTGCCCCCCTTCCCCCCACCCCATCCCGACGAGATGATGAAAAGATGTTTGAAGGTAAAGGTGCAGCCCTGCAATCACTTGCTTATTGCCACTGCCAGCGGAAGGGACTCCACTATTAGAGCTCCTCTCGAGGGTAATTAGCATACTAGTCCACATTGGCCAGATGCCTTAAATGAGGGCTTGGCGAATACAAATAAAGGGGGGGGGGGCTAGAATCGATTGCTCGTGCCGCCGCTAATGATGCACTTTCAAAGGCATATGTGAGTTCAGAGGTCAAGGGATGGAGTCGTAGGGCACTTCTGTTTTGGTGGGGGGGGGGGGGGGAGCTTGGTACGGTCGCCGTTCTCTTCACATGTCTTCCCCAGCCATGAGCGGCTGCAGGAAGAGCCCAGCCGTGCCGAGGATGCAGACCAGCACGAAGACCCACAGGAAAATGCGATCCACTACCATGGCCACATACTTCCAGTCGTCGCACACCTGCGCTCACACACACACACACGTGCAGAGAGAGAGAGACAGAACCGGCATACAGAGGGATGGAGTTCACCAACGGTCTCGCAACATCACGGCTGCACGATGATATGGCTTCGTGCGCTGCATTTGTTTTTTTTTTAGGAAGAGGCAAAGGTTCAAAAGTGAAATCTCTGTTTTGTGTACGCACGTGTATTTATTCTGCTCTAATATTAGCACCTGTTCTCCTCTAAGCAATGTGACATTGTAACAATTAACAGCTGTCCCATGAGGTGCTGATATAACCAAAATGAATGGTAATGCCAGAGAGTGGTGGCGCAGTGGTTAACACAATGCGGTGTGAACCCTGCGAACAGAGTTTGAGTTCTGGTCGCGATAAACATCAGCAGTGAGTGATATTTGAAACTATGCTAGGCCACCTACCTTCACCAACTCACACAGACCACAATGGTGAAGTATGGCCACACAAGCCGCGTTACTGGTATTTACAGAATATTTAGTTTGTGGGTTGCCGGTAGACTGTCGCAGGCCTAAAGGCAGGACTATAGAGGATATATATGGTAGTAGTAAAACTATATACAGCAACGCACTTGCTTTTGCAAAGTTATCCGCAATAATACAGATGCACTTCGCGCAAAAAAAGCGTTGATATACGGTGTTTTTTCTTGAAGACTTTGCTGTTCTTTCCTCGATTTTTCTGTTGCGTGTAGTCACTTTAAGATGTTTCTTGTTCATGTTTTTGTTTGTTACCTAATAAATGAAACTGGAACTGAAAAAATGAAAAAAACATTTCCATCCATAACAAAAAAAAACACATTTAAAGGACGCATCCAATCACCTCCTTGGCCTCGTCTTGAGTCCGCAGGTTCTCGGCGATGTACCTGACGCTGTCGATCACTTGGCGGATCTCGGGCGAGAGCAGGCAGAGGGCGAGCAGCGCGTCGAGCGACTCCGTGCTGGACGAGCTGGACAGCTCGTCCGACATCACGTCAGCCGCGCGCAGCCTCGGCAGCCGCACGGACGACACGGGCGCGTCCACGGAGCTGGAGGCCCTCGAAATGCCGCCGCTGTGGCAGCTGCTGCCGCTCGCTGCCGCCGACGACGACAGCAGCTCTCCGGCGCAGAGGCACGCTGGCTGCTGGTCGGCCTCTGCCAGGACCGCGTCGGGCGACGCCGCCGTGCCCTCGGAGGCCTTGGGTCGCTGCAGCAGCATGATCTTGGGCAGCGTGTCGAGGAAAACTCGGCGCACCCAGTTGGGCATCGTGTGCGCCTCGGGCGTGCGGTAGTGCACGTTGAGCACGAAGATGGTGATGACGATGGAGAGGGTCACGAAGATCATGGTGAAGAGGAGGTACTCGCCGATGAGCGGGATGACGAGTGACGTGGACGGGATGGTCTCAGTGATGACGAGCAGGAACACGGTGAGAGACAGCAGCACCGAGATGGACAGTGTCACTTTCTCGCCGCAGTCGGAGGGGAGGTAAAAAACCAGGACGGTCAGGAATGAGATCAACAGGCAGGGGATGATTAAGTTGATGGTGTAGAAGAGCGGAAGGCGCCGCACGTACACCGAGTAGGTAATGTCCGGGTATATCTGTTCGCAGCAGTTGTACTTGATGTCGTGCTTGTAGCCTGGGACGTCGATGATGACCCACTCTCCGCTCTCCCAAAAGTCCTTGAGGTTGATCTTGGTGCCGACGAGCACCAGGTCGATCTTGGCCTTGTCGTAGGTCCAAGAGCCGAACTTCATGGTGCAGTTCTGGTAGTCGAAGGGGAAGTAAGTGACGTCGATCTTGCACGAACTTTTGAAAATCGCCGGCGGCATCCACATCACCGTGCCGTCGTACTTGAGCAGAGCTTTGGTCTTGCCTTCCACTTGGAAGTCTCCGTCCGCGCTGTCGAGGAGGGTTATTGTAAACAAACAAAGAAAACATGGCAATATAATACTTAGATTATATGGGTTAGAATGACGGTGGACGTTTACATTTTATGTATATCTTTCATATGTTTTTGGCAAGACATGCACTTGAATTTATTTGCAAGACATTGACTTGAAGATAACCCATTTTTGCCACAAGAAAACTTGAAAATATTACGAACTTCAGCGGGTTCTCTTCCCGTGACATAAATTGCATCGATCGACACGCATTGACGTGATGCAGTGTCTGCCAGGCAAGCCAATACATCAACAATTCCCCGCTTTACGGCGACATTTGGGTATCACGTCAAAACGAATAACAGAGGCCTTACTTGTTGTACAAAACGATGTCTGGCTTCCAGATCTTGTCCGACGGCACTCGGATGTACTCCATGCCTTCGAATTGACCAGGGTTCCACTGGAACTTGTAGTCATTCCAAGTCTGCAACGAACAGAGATAAATGAAGCACAATGACGCACCGTAGAAGTGCACAGTCCGATGGAGACCGTGGTTACGAGCGTCTCGATTACATTTGCCGACATCGTTTGCAAGATACCAATTTCAAGCCGTCCGTGCGGAACAACGCAAGTCGCGGTATTAATTGCTTTCTTTCGATGGGCGGTCGAAACGTTTTGAGAAATAAATATTTCAGCGCCAGGGTGAGCATCTTGGCTGTTGTAACCCTCTTCTTCTTTTTTTCGGTTTTAACAACCGACAGATATTAATTAACTTACCCCTTTAAAACAGGCAGCGTGCGCACATGAACAACGTTTTAGAACGTACGCGACTTTGTAAATATGGCGACATGAACGTGTTATACCGCGTGAACAGTGAATTGGCCCATCGAAAGTACAACCCAATTAATGTTGCAAGGTTAGGCCAATGTTCACATTTGGTTGGAGCAGTTGAGCCACCGTTGGCCCAACGTTGGCCCAAATGTCCACGTTTCCTGGGAATATCCCAACATCAGGTTGGCGGGAGTAACCATTATCATCATTATAATTTCACTTTGAAAATGTATTGTCCGTACAGATATATGACGCTCACCGCGGAAAGAGACTTACGTGTTTAAGCCAGAGGTTTGTCGCCATTATTTGATTCACTTCATCCTGTAAAGGGAACAGGCCCACTCGAATGTTCAGACGTTGCACGTACAACAACGAAACGTGACATGAATTTTCGGCCAGTTGATTGTGTACTTTAGAGATGAGATGAAAATAAGCATGTTGGGTTGGAGTGGTGACGCGTGCATTGCTTTATGAACTAGGGCGATGCGAATTTGCGACTAATATCTGAACCAGTCCTGCACCCCCCCCCCCCCCACGCTGATCACCAACCAGCACTAACAAATGTGGTGAAATTCCAAGATAAAATGGTGGCCTTCATCCAGCAGTGCATTAAATAAGCCCTCACTGTTGGGCGAAGACCTCCCTCACCTATCACCATCTCTCGAAGGCCTGCAACCTCACACTCTATCGAGCACCAGCACACGAGACGAATTCACTGCTCCACCTCTTCTGTGGACGTCCTCTCATGCGTATTCCCTCCTCGTCGACGCACAGCAAGTCAAGTGCCATGAGATTGTACAACAAAAAACTAAATAAATGGACATGATCGGCTGTGAGTACTCACCAGCTTGACCAGCTGTGACATGGACACCTCAAATCTCACGATGACCGGATCGGACACGTTGAACACGGGTCGGATGTAAGGGTTGTAGCTCGCGAACAGAGTCTTGTAGAGACGACTCGCGGCTTCTGATGCCCAGCACCCTGCACCAGCGCACACAGATCATGCAATGCATCTCACCGACATAAGTTCCCATTGCAGGCTTTATAGAACGCAATAATGTTGCTGCTCTGTTTCCATCCACAGCTGAACGAAGACCTCCCCACGTGCCTTTGTGGGTTACTTGACACGTGCTTCGTCACGCTGGCGTGTGTGTGATGTCACAAGCGCCGTGGTGACGTCACCGTCACTTTGTGGATGGCGAATGGCGGCTGTCCGTTGTTGCTGTTGTGATGGCCGGAACCCAGGACATGGTTCAGACATTACTCGCCGCCGGTGTTAACTGTGGCCGGAAATCAAACTCAGGTGGCAAGTTTCACACTGAATTGGACAGTGACATAACCCCCACCCCATCCCCCTACATCGTAACTGTGTTGTGTTCCTTCACAGTTCTAGTTCTGTAGTCGCTGTTGTTTAACCCTAAATTTCCTTTTGTTTTTAAACTGAACTGGTGTCGTGACTCATGTCTACCTTGAAAAATACTGTCCCCTTGATTTCATCCGGGGCATTAATTTCCCCATTGCTTATTTCCTGGGTAGCTGGTTGACCTCAATAGGCCTGTGACTGACTGCCACCGTCACGGAGACAGAGAGAGATACTGGATGTTGTGTGTCTGTGAGTAGAAATTAAATTTCCGGGTTGCTAGCGAGAGTTGAAAGCAAACCATGGATTCTCATCTCACCAGGTTTTTTTTTAAAGCGACAAATGACCTAACTGCGTATTCTGCAAGGCCTACTGCATTGCCCACAATCACAATTCACGCATTCTCAATTCATTCGCGTGCGGTCGCGTGCACACGATGCCACAGCGATAGCCGCCGCGTGGCGTGCACGCACGGCCCGCACACGAACGCCAGTCGTTAACTCTCTCTCTCTCTCGTCGCCGCTCGTAACAGTTACGTAAGTGCGCGCGTCACAAGCATCGACTGTCATTTCGTAAACATCCCGCGAGAAACCTCCATGCGGAGGACGGCTCAGCGAGCACCTGCCTTCGACTGCTCTCCACCTGCCCACCTTCCGTACACCCCCCCCCCCCCCGATACGATTATTTCGAAGCTAAATATGCCCCCCCCTCTCCCACCGCCGCCCCCACGCGTACCACGCGTGCCACGGGTTTCATTGCGCGTTATGCACGGAGACGATTCGAAGCGGATCCGTCCGAGACAGCTGCGGACATCGCTCCACGAAGCGTGCACGCCATCACAAGGACACTAACGTAACGACGCTCACAAGCCACGCTTCACAGCGCCCCTCGTTACGATATTTGTGAACGCGGTTAAATTTTTTTAGACATCGACCACCTTAGCTAACACCCCCCCCCCGCCCCCAATGCAAATAACAGTAACCGGGCCACGGACGCGCACGACGCGCGCGACGAGAGTGCGATGCGCAGAGGCCACGGGGGTAGCAGACTGGGAGAGCGAGCTGAGAGCATGAAACACAGCCGGGACCCGAACGACGCGAAGAACGGCACGAGGAACGATGTAAGAAAACCTAAAACAAAACAAAAAAACCTTTGCCGTCGGGGAACGAATCAAAACGTTCCGGTGCTGCGTGCGGTGTGCTGTCACTCACCATCCAACGTGCAGCCGAGCAAGCAGAGCGTCGCTGCTGCCATTCGCGCCAGCGCCGTCATCCTCACCCGCGCTTCGGCGGACGCAGCGGCCAAGAATCCGAGGAGGAGGAAGAGAATGGGGATGAGGAGGAAGAGGAGGAGGACACGGAGGCGGGATAGAGGATGCAACGCCCGCGCTGATTACGGCGAGACACCGGCGACCTGCGGGTGGGCAGCACGCGACGCCGAATGTGAATGTCGGTGGCAGAATTGTGTTGGAATAATATTAATAGCGTCCAGTCGACGGGATTATCGTGCGCTGCGTGAGCCGGAGGAGGAGGAGGGAGAAAACACGCGAGGCTCCCTCGCTCGCCCTTGGCTCCCTCCGGGTCGAGTGATGGAGGGGATGCGATCGCTCGTGGAAGCTGGAGCAGGAGGGGGGGGGGTGATGAGGATGAGCGCGATGCTCTCTTCCGCCGCAAGCCCCGCACCCCATGAGCCCCGTGGCCCCCCGCGTCGCCACTCACCTAGCCCAGCCAGCCAGAGTGAGCGCACCCCCCCCACAACCCCCTCCGGGAGAGGCAACTCACCTCGGGGCCCCCCCCCCCCCCCCACTCACCACCCTGGTGGACACCCGTGCCTCGTGCAAGAGAATCACTCATCGCGCAATCGCACACCGCTCACCCCCCCGCCCTCCCTTACTCACCCCGCCACACCACCCATCCGATGGAAACAAAAAGCCCACACTCACCACATATCCTTGAACAAGACCCTGACAACACAGGGCACGAATTTCGAAATCTGAAAATCATACAATTGCCCCAATTCCTAGATTACCCTCACCACCCCGGCACAACTTAGAAGAACAGCCTCACCATTCCGCGCATCCTAGAGCAACACCCTCACCACGCATTTCGAGACCAGCCTCACCACACACACACGCCCCACATCCCACAAGCAACGCGCGCGACTAGAGGAAACCAAAACAACGCTCACCACACGCACGTACGCACTCACCCCCCCTCCCCTCGCAACTCACTCTTGGCGAAGCAGCAAACACCGCCAACCGCCCCCTTATGGCACGGGACCTCTGAGAGCCCCACTCCCGACCCCCCCCACCCCACCCAGTACAAATTTAATCCAATTGCGTTTATGTAACCAGCGGGACAGCGAACGCGCGGAGATTTACTGCCCGTGCTCGGCAGGGGAGGCGCGCGACGCAGGCGTTGAGTAAATTACACGGGGGGGGCTGGGACCCTGGACAAACCAAATTACCCGCAACGCGACCGATCTCGTCACAGAGCTCGCAAGCCATGCGGGGGGGGGGGGGGGGCTGGTGTCCGTAGTCCGCTGCGGGGGGCTGCGCTGTCGGCAAGGGGGGCAGTGCGCAGCAAAATCAATCGTTGTACTGCACTTATATGTCCCAGCGTATCTGCGCCCCCACACCCCGCTCCCTTCCCCGATGTCCGCAACCACCGCACTGACCAGCGTGGGGAAGTATGGTAAAATATCCCCCATGAAACAACACGACACGAGACAGTTATTTTATCTGACAGTAGATTCACAAACGGGTGTGTACAGTATATGTACACAAATACGAACTGGGATTTTTGTGTTGTTTTTACATCGTGGCTCCCGGTGATTTTATATTTAAAGTACATGCCTTTCTCTTCTCGTGAATGTCACCTAATGTATCACGTTCTCTTGAGAAGCAGTGCTTTGGTCATTCCCTTAGAATTAACCCGGCGACTGCACTCGAAATCGAACCGTGAACCTGGTGGAAACTGGTTCACAGCAGCTCCATTTACAAGGTAGCTCTGCTAAACTCACCCTGCTCTCCACACACCATCGCCCCGCAGTGCATCCACCGTCAGTCACCACACACTCCGCGCCCACTCACTCATCATCGCGCACAACATTCAGACCTTCACCCACCACCGGCCTTTCTTCAATCACCCACGACACGCTCGCCCATCACCCCATCATCCCATCACACCATCACCCCCACGCACACTAAATCGTACACACTATCACGCAACACCCTAACGCAGTGGTTCTTAATCTGGAGTGCACGCACCCCCTGGGCGTGCGAGACATGCCCGATTTTTTTTTTGGAAGGTAAATAATCGAAAGACAAATTAAGCACGGGCACGTAAGTACAACTCCTTTGTTTCATCAAGCCTATGTATTTATGAACATTATATTGTTTAAAGATGAAGAACCAAAGGGGTGCAAGGCTGCAGTAAATGTTAAGAACCACTGCCCTAACGCGTCGGCCACAGACTCACCAATAATAACGCGATGCGCAAAACCTTCCGTCTCCGCAGCCTGCCCAGTGTTGCGAACGGTCCGCTGAAGTGGAAATATTTGAATAGCACAATCGTCGTGAAAAGTGACGGAGGGCATTTCCGTTAATCCCTGATTTGACTAAAAAGTTCCACCACACAGGAGCAAACAATCACTACGATGTAGCGTTATAAGTGAACCCTGCTGTCATTGTTAGCGGGAATTTAAGATATTGTATTTTTTATTCATCAAGAAGTATTTCAAGGACGGCCTTAGATTGGGATGTTTGCTCCATTCCTTTGCAAGCAATGAGTGTTGGTTTGTTTATGACAGGGAGGGGGCCCCTTTCATCATTTGCACCATGGCCCCATGGCCAGCCACGCGAAGCCACTACTTAAGGGGTAAAATGAAATTGCTCGGCAAATGGTAGCAATTTCAATCGTGGTTGTTCGTGTCGTCATCTTATCGAATGACACGGGGTCGTAGGTCGGGCAGCAGTTGTCAGTGTGCCAGTCTCACACTCTGTTTATTAATGGGGTTTAACGATTTCGGGCCGTTCCCATGCCTGAACGACGCAACACATTGGGAGCCTTCATCCACGTGTTCATTTTGGGGCAGGCAGGAATAAATAATCCGCGTGCATTGCGAGGAAATCACAACTGTGCACCCAACGTCACTAAACAACTGTGCGTTGATCGACCACGTGTACCTTGGACAGTTGAATCATAATTAATCGTAATGAGACCTCAGGTGATTGAATACAGGACACATCAAGCGATAACCAGACACATGATTCTGCTCCGTCGTCGATGCTGCAGCTCAGAGCGTGTGTGCCACCTGCAATGGGTTGCAAAGCACAGCAACTCTATCCACTGCTGGATGAAGGCCTCCTCCCCTCGCCTTTCAGTCAAGGTGGGGGTGGGGGGGGAGGGTGTTTGACCGGACCCTGCCACGCTGGTCAGTGCAGCTTGGTGAAATGAGTGCCCAAGGACCTCTTCAGATAGCCCCTTGCTACGGACGTTAAAGCCGTGGCCCGGGATTCGTTAACCACTGCGTCGCCGCTCCACTTAGCAGTGCTTCTCCTGCATCTATCACGATGTATGATTTGAGCGATGAAGGGCGGTGCGGTAGGAGTCGCACGTTTGTGTGCGACCAAGCTTGTTTCTCGCGAGAAATGTCCATCGCAGCAGAACAATTGTGCAGTCCGGGAAAACCAGGACCATGAACAGCGCCCATGTGCGATAGTCACACATTGCTCTGTCTTTCCAGGGTAAATTATTACACATTTTAATCCACAGTTAATTGCCTTAATTTGATTAATGGAGGCCGCCCATACGTATCCACAATGCACATAACCTTTTCGTATAATCAGCGGATCTCATCAGCCACCATCAACATCAAAGAGGCAATTTAACATAAGCTCGACTGTGGAATTCATTTATTGTAAAACGAGTTCTACCCAGACCAGAGTCAAACTCTCGGCTCTTCATTACGCTTGCTTGACGGAGTGTAAATTGTAAAGGTGCAGCACTGCAATTGCTTGTTCATGCCATTCTACAAAGAGGGATATTTGGCCTACTCTTCCATCAAGCATCTTAAAAGAGTTCTAAGTATCCCACACTTTACCCCACCACACGAGACCTGCACGTTGCATGACATCATGTATTAAGTTGCGTGTGCTTTTAATCACGTTATCGCTCTTCTTCACTTACCCACCCGCGGTGATGTCATGAAAGTCATAAAATCCACACCACCACCACCACCAGTTGGCATGGGCCCCCGTGCAAGGAATTAAATAGGGTTGGCCACTGTACAATTTCCCCTCCATAGCCCGGTGCATGGGCCACGAGTCCCGGTGCAGTTGCACCGCCTGCACACTCGACAGCTACGCCAATGGCCACACTGAGTGTGCACCTGCTCCGATGACCATTGCAGGTGGAATTCGCCACGCGTCCGTGTACATTTCATGAGAAGTGACGTGTACCGAGAACATAACGCTGCATATAAACTAGTATGTGCCACCGTTGTATTTCCTTCAATGGATCATTCCCGATGCCAACGCGATCCCTCTAGTTATAGTAAAGTATCCGGTTTATAACAGAGCTCAGTACAGAGCGGATGGGCTCCCAATTATTTGGATCACGCATTCAAATTTCTGCCATGATCGACTCAGCCTTATCACAATCATCATCCCTCAAGGGTCAAAAATATGAGTACTGTACCGCCAAGGGAAGGCATCATACCTTTCTGAAAATTCAACACTAGTTGTCCTATGGATGAACATGCCCTCGTCACAATAACGTGGAATTTCAACTGCAAGCTTTGTTTTCTTTCTCAAATGCCAGTTTACATGCGCATCTCACAACGCACGTTTGAAAGAAAATGGCACATTGTTTCTGAATTTCAAACAATTACGGCCTCTTATCAGATGATAAGGAGGATGCGGCCCCACGTGCTTGTGCTCACGTCTGTGCAATGTGCAGGGAGGCTACGTTGTGGGCAGCAGAGGGCAGTGCAGAAAACATCCATTGTTGTGCTGTACTTGTATGCTCCAACGTCTATCCCCTCCCCCCCAACTTCACAAGTGTGGTGAAGTATGGTCTTAAAGCCACCACCCCTCCCATGCCCCCAGCTGCTTGGAAAGTCTCTCATCCAGCAGCGGAGAGGAGCGGGTCACGTGCAATGCGGCTGTGTGGAGTGCTTCAGCTTAGCCGGAACAGTCCGGATGAGTGCTGCGGACATCCATCTCTCCTTTCTCTATCACCACGATACGTTGATCACAACGATTCTTTCATCACCATGATTATATGAATGCAGTGCTGGGTAGTGCCTTAAATGGACGATTCCCTAGTTCAAGCCAGCCATAGCAGCATTGTCCGGTAAAATATCCAGCGGGAAATTGTCCCCAGCATGTGTGTAAAGGACATGCAAGCATGTACGTTATTTCTAACCACAACACCCGCCATTCGCCACTAAGTGTGGGTGACAACACCACGGCGCTTGTGCCAGGCCAGGTGCACTTTGAGGACCACGTGACATCTCGAAGGCTCGCTGTATATACAAAGACACACACACACGGTGGTGTGTTTAGACACACCAAGTGTGGCGGGAATGAGAGTGGTGGTTTGCTTCGAGTTATTTATGACTCTCTGCTGAAAGTGTCAGCTCGTGCCGGCGTTCAGAGGCCGCTCAGGGTGCGATCACGATATCGGCTTCTTCCTCACGAGTCTCACCACGAGCGCCTTGTTAGACCAAACACACAAAAAAACGACTTCACACTGGCATGGGTCAGATGTGCGTGTTTCGAGCACAGGAACAACCGAGAGAAGTTTGGACAAGGCAATTAGTATTGTACCGTTACTATACCGTTAGTTGTATATTTTATATTTTTATACCAGTGGCGCGTTTGACAGTATCCAGAATAGCTTTCGAGACGATCTAAGATGCTTGTTCATTATATGTTCTATTCAGTTGTCGTTAATTGTTGCAATTTTTATGATTACCATGGTATATCTCTTCTGATTAAACCACAGCTTTAAATATATGCATATATTGTTATAAACTGTACAAAATAAGTGATTGCACTTTAAAAGTAAATGTACATAAAATTACAATTGAAACCGCTGTAAGAAGTACATTTTGTCTCGGCAGTTCAATAAACACGATATACCACGTGGTACGCTCGTAATTTGTGTAGCTTACATGAATTTATTTTTTGTAACTTTTATGTAAAGCTGGGTTTAGAGAAATGTAAAGTGATTACAAATATATCCATATACATAAAACGTATAAGTGGCGTTTGGTATATTATGGGCAATTCAGTCATTTGCAAACGTGTCGGGAGAGAGCGGCTATGGGACGGCTGTTGTGTGCTGCTGAGTGAAGCCCCCCCCACCACCACCACCACCACCCCGTCTGTCTAATAGCTAAGCGATGGTTGGGGTCGTGTAGTTCTGAAACAGCGGCTGCAGGAAGAGGCCCACGGTCCCCACCACGCACACCACCACGAATATCCACAGGAAGAGGCGGTCGATCACCATGGCCACGTACTTCCAGTCCTCGATCACCTGCGCAGAAGAATGAGAACAAAGAGAATAACGTACCTGGCAATCGCGTGACGTTGGGCCAACGGGCGACATGTGGTTGGAAACGTTGAATCAACGTTCCATGTTTAGTTGAAAGACGTTGCATATGATGTGGTGAATGTAGATAAAAGTGATTCCAATCAAAAGCCCACTCAGTTTAGACTTGGATTATTGTTTTACAAAGCAAAGTTGTGTTCTGATACGTGAGTGGATGCAATCCCTTTGTCAATCCACTGCTGGATGAAGGTCTCCCCATGTCATGTTGCTCATGCAGGTTGTTTGACCATACTTCACCATACTGGTCAATCTGGGGTTGTGAGCAGGATGCCCAGTGTAGGTTCAGATATTACTCGCCACTGATGTTAGCCGTGGGCAGATATCGAACTCAGATGGCCAGCTTCACAGGGCAGTGTGCTGAACACTGTTCCACCTTTACATGAGTAAATGGTGGTTCCGTAATTAACTTTATGGGTCGAATTATTCTGATCAATGTGCAATGGTTTTTCTTCAAAGGCGATTAAGATTCGTTGGATTTAAAAGTAATCTCTAATGTGGAACCATCGACTGAAGTTCAGCAGTCATACTCGTTTTAATTCCATAATGTGAAAGTTGTCTCCCTTCGTAATTATTCTAAATATGTGGATATTGTGTTTGTTTAGCCTGTGAAAAGTGCTGTGTCGACAATATATATTACAGGGTGCCATAGTTTTACTCCGAGCCTCATGTTGGATTCTTCCCATACACCTTATGGAATCTTGAAGACAAATAAATCCCTATATAAAATTAAAACGAAGTATGCCAATCTAGAAGTGGATCGATCATATCGTAAACCACTCTGTCAACAAAGGAATATCATAACTACACACACTTTCTCCTGAAGCACTCTCATGGCAAGCAGACCTACACTGGCATTTAGGTCATGAACATATTTCCATGAGCTAAATGCCATGGAGGAAGCTGTGGATGTATGATGGGCACAACGTGGCTTCTCTTAAACGCCAATGGCTCAGTACTTACATTGGTATGATTTTTTTTTAAAGTGCACCACATGTTTTAAAAAAATATTCTATTTGCACTTAATTATGCACAGATTAGATTTACAGTGGCGCCGCTGCCATGCAATGTCTGTATAAATATTTTAAACGCGGTCGACCTTTTCAATTTCAACCCGTGTCATAAATTCATGGCGGAACGCACCAGCGCCACACAGAAGGGCGTATGGACACGTCCCGTCTGCCACCCAACCATAGCCTGTGGTGGGTCCAGTGCACACAGTCTGTCTTTGCCTCACTGCTCACGAGAACGTGGTGGCCATCACTGAGTTTTACCGTGATAGCGAGAAAAACAAAAAAGATGCCGCAACTTTGGTGCCATCATTATCCTGGCCACCAACATGGCCGCCTGTAGCCGAGACAAAATGGAAGTCGAACTTGGTTGAGGGTGGTGACGTTTGGCCCGTCGTTCATAAACGGACATAACAATTTGTACTAATTACTGTTTCACAAATTAAATATAGGTTTAACCAAAATATATTTCATTCAAATCATGCAATGCTGATTCTATATAACTTAATCATGAGGATATTTCATACGGGGAGAAATAGGTACTTGTGGTTTTTTGTTGTTTTTTGAATGGCAGCTGTTAAAATATAATTAACAATCCAGATAGGTCGGCAGTACATAATCGACATATTTCATTAACCTTTTGCTCCAAAGATAAAATTTTCAATACTCGCTGCATTCATGTCAATTATATCTCATCAACCCCGCTGGCCTATTAACTTGAACGCCCCCTGTTGGCTGATACAGGATCATGAATATTCCCATAATACCCGGCGCCATGATTATATATTTTTGTCGTGTGTCCCAAAAATATATATTTTTTTTAAATCTCGAATTTCTGCATCACATTGAGTTACCCTTTTGACCCGAATCTCTTCACAGGTGACACGTGATTCGACGATGCTCCTGCGTTGGTCGTGGAGCACAATTAACAATAAACTCAACACATTCAATAAACACTGCGGCCATGTTTTGTGTTATTGATGAATATATTGAGTGGACTCAAAACAATATATATTTTAAGGCCACAGTGTTATTGGCGAATGTGTTCAGTCCTCTTTATATGTAGATGGAGGGGTTCTATTTGATCTAACATGAAGGTGACCGCAACCGACGTCAAGGGCTAAAGAGCAAACAATGTACCACACATAGCAGAGTCTGCTCATAATAAATCACCATTAGAAAACCAACATTTTCGAGTGTGGACACTCGACAATAACAGCCCATGGGTTGTTCGGTTTCAGTCATAGGTTTGGCTCATCCTGAAGTTCAAAATGCAACTTCAACAATCCTCATCATCTGTGAACCAAGTCACGTGGCGTAGGGTACGAGGATATACATATGGACACACATGGGCCTCCGAGAATCTGCTAGGGACGTGCAAACCCTGTGCAAAGCCGCCTTGATCTGTAATCAATCATGACCCCTATTGTAATCCACACCCCTCCACCCCCCGTAAATCCCCATGACCGCCCAGCCTCCCGTCGTCCCCCTCTGTGCACGCGCCCCCCTTATGAAGCCACGCACGTGTGCGCAATCTTTGAGGGAAGATCAAGGCTTTGCTGGGGGATTTCTTTGCAAATGTATTTTCGCCCACTCGCAGGGCATGCTCGACTCCAGCTATTGTTATACGCAAATGTCGCCTTTAATTAAAAACGAGAAGGGAAACCGATCTCGTGGAGAAGGAAGAATGAATGTCTGCACGGTGGGTGCGTGTACTTTTTTTGCGTATGAGCTTCGAAACTGGCGACTTGAGTTCTGAGTTCGATTCCTGGCCAAAGACTTACATCAGTGGCGATTATTTAATTCGGTGCTGGGCCTCCCCTAAGTCAACTCAGGCTACATATGTGTGTGCACATATCAGTACTGGGGAGACAAAGGCGACCGCACATAGTGGTAGCCACTTACCGCACTTAAGAGGCTCCACTGGCAATCTTTGACAATGAATGTTCTCTTGGCATCAGAGAAGTATTCCAAACATGTGGCACTGCGATTCACGCTCTCAGCAGGTCAGAGGACGTAACGTCATAAATACTACACGCTTTGACAACTGCGCTAAGCAACTTTGTAATGTTTCTTCTGGTATGAAATACATTTTAATGCAATCATTTACTGCCCCTTGTCAAATGACTGCTGGGTGAAAGCCTCCCCACGACGGGTTGGTGATGAGGGATTTGTTTGACCATACTTCGTCACTGTCGTTAGCCGTGGCCGCGAATCAAACTCAGCCGGGTTAACGGAAGGATCACGCTCACCACTACGCCACCGCTCCACCACTCCACTGCCTGCCTTGCCCTACACTTTTTATCTACGTGTATTCTGAACTTCATTCGCACCGTACGTAACCAACCGTGCTCATCGGAGGTGAAAACACACACGCAAATTATTAGACCTGTAAAAAAAGTACCACTGTATCTTACCCGAGGCTCTCTTATCCACACTGTATTCTAAGACGATTATTAATAAAAGGATGGCGACGGATGAGATAAAAAATTACTTAGTTTGGTGCAATGTGCCATGCGGTAGAATTAAAAACCGTAAGCAGGTTGAGCACACCAAGGGTTAAACGCGAGAGTGAAACGTCACGCGTGTTAATTACTACTTTATGCGAACCGGCAGAAATTCATTAAGAGCGCTTGACTCAACAATTGGAAGGTTGCCAGGTTAAATACCGGTCAGATGTTGGGGGTTACCTCAACCTATCATCACTTAAAGGTGTTCAAAATCGGGATCAATTTGCGATAATTCTACAGTAGTGGTCTTCTCGATATTCTTGCACCCCCCAATTTGAATGTGTGCCACTAGCTTAGGAGCTGCCCTCGGAGACGGGAGCCATGACCATTGTGAGTCTGCGAGTGTTAAAAGAGCCCGATGCGGGATAGTAACGACGCTTTGATCGATTCGTGGTGATTTCGTGCTTTCTAAGCTCACGAATTGCTTGCGTAAGCAATCGACGACGGTGTCGATTCACGCGAACAACAGAATTGTACGTCGTGGGTGCACGTGACTCCCTACGAATAGCCAATGGCCGCTGACCAGCGTGCTGAAGTTGTGCTCAAAACCCCGCCCCTTTACCCGAACGGCGAAGAGGAGGCCTCGTCCACTCACGGAACCGAAGCGTCGGGGAGGGGGTGGGCGTTGGGGCAGGGAGGGGCTACCCCCCCTATTGTAACCTCAGCCCCCTCCCCCCAATTCTATCACCCCCCCCCCCCCCCCCATAAACAAGGTCACCCTGCTGCTGTACGTGTGCACGTGAGTCGACGGGGTGTGTATGCGAGCGGCGCGTACGCTCTGGTCTTCGTCCTCGCTGCGCGTGTGGTCCGCGATGAACCTGACCCCGTCCACGGCTTCCTGCATCTCGGGCGTCCACTTGGACGAGGTGCGGAACCTCAGCTCGGAAATGTTCCGGAAGGGGCCCGAGAGGTCCTGCATTTTGAAGCCGTACTTGTTGGCGGACGCCGGGTTCACGAAGCACGCGTCCGCACCCTCGCCGTGCACCTTGCTCGCGAACGAGGCGCCCAAATGTTTTTGTCTCATGCGGTCGCGTGCCGAGCTGTTCTTGGGCCGCTGCATGAACAAGAGCATGGGCAGCTTGTGCAGGAAGACCTTCTTGACCCAGTTCGGCATGGTGTGCGTGCTCGGAGATCGGTGGTGCACGTTCAGGACGCAGACGCTCGTCACGATGGAAAAGGTGACCAGCACCATGGTGAACATCAGGTATTTGCCGATGAGCGGGACGTCCAGAGACGTGGGCGGCACGATCTTGGAGATGAGCAGCAGGAACACGGTGAGAGCGAGCAGCACGGATATGCACAGAGTCATCTTCTCGCCGCAGTCGGACGGCAGGTAGAAGACGAGGATGGCGAGCGAGGTGATGAGCACGCACGGGATGATGAGGTTGATGGTGTAGAAGAGAGGTTTCCTCTTGATGATGAAGTCGTAGGTGATGTCTACGTACGCGGGGTCAGAGGGGTTCTCGTTTTTGCGGCCGGGCAAGGACACGATGTCCCACTCGCCGCTCGGAGTGAAGTCGTCCATCGTGGCGAAGTCGTTCTTGAGCACCAGGTCGATCTCGGTGTGGTCGTAGGTCCAGGAGCGAAATTTCATGGTGCAATTCTGCTGGTCGAACGGAAAGTGCTTGACCTCGATCTTGCAGGCACTTTTGTAGATGGCAGGCGGCAGCCAAAAGATGCTCCCGTCGTAGGAGAGCACGGCGTTGGAGTAAAATGACACCTCGTACGTGCCGTCAGCACTGGAACAGAGACACGCGAATGTGTAAGCTCCCCCCGCCCCCTCCCCCGAGGCGTTATCTTTATTATTACAGCACTACGATTACTGCTGCATTGCTGCTCTGGTCCTGCTGTTAAGGTAGGAAAAAACCGAGGCGGTGAAATTGCGGGAAAAGGTTAATGCCACCAGGCCAGTCGGAATGCCTGGTCTGACCGCCGTCGCTAACCCCTAATCATTCTCTAGGTTTGCGGAACAACCCATGAACACGCCCATTACTCCCCCCAATCCTCCTCTCCTTCTTGCACCCCCCTACCCCCCCCCTCCCCCCGTTGGGCCCCCCACACCAACCCTTTTCCGGAAGGATACTGCACGGGGACCGTTGGCCAATTCATTGTTAGCGAAATAAACATTTGCCAAACTACTTGAAGAAAACCCACCACCACGTATCGACGTGGAGATGGAGCGATGAAATCAGCTCGCGTGCAGGAGCTTCGTGGATTACTGCAACCCGGGTTCGTGAGAATTAGCAACGGCTCTAGGGGGTGGGGACGCGGAGACGCCTTCATGCAGCGGTGCATTTATCGTGACTAATCATGATGATGGTGATCCTCGGGGAAAACATCGCACGTGTGAAGATCAGCAGACTAAACTAAACATTTTATTCTACCAGGTAAGGCCAACTGAGCTGTATAGCTCTTTATCAGGAGCCACCTGGCTATCACAAGTGACGGCTCAACGAAGTGGCTCATCGCGTGGAAAAGTATAGAGGCCCAACACTCTAAATGCGTGATGTTGATTCTACACGTGGAGGGGAAAAAACGGAGGATCCGAGAAACATCCACGCGACCACAGGGAAAACATGCAAACTCCAAATATACAGGCGCCAGGGTCGGGATCGAACCCACGACCTCCTGCAATACCTGGCGAGGTAGTTAACATCTCACCACCGTGACGCGACCCAATGGTGTAACCTGCACCGTGCAGGCGAGGGAGGGAAGGAGTCAGGGATGGAGGGGAGGCGAAGAGTCTCATCCGAAACGAACTCCAGTGTGCTTCGTAGCGACCACGTCGTACGTGCACTGCCGCTGGTACAGAGCCGGTCCGAGATGAAAAGCATCAAACTGCCGGCGCGTCCAGGAGTCGGTCGACCTTGCGCGCCGCGACTCGCGTCGATACTCACTTATTGTAGAGGACGATATCGGGCAGCCAGATCTGCCTGGAGGGCAGCCGCACGATGTCTAATCCATCATAATCATTCGGGTCCCACTTGAGCCGGTAGTCAATCCACTCCTGTAAACAGCAAGGTCACCGTCAGATTGCATTCAAAGTGCGAGACCACGGAAACAAGTAAGGGGAGTTGCCTCCCCCCCTCCCCAAACCATCCAAGACCAAAGACAAAGACCCCCCGTATAGCCTTAACATACTGTTGGGGCAAGTGCTGTCAGCGAGTAGCACCTATGAAGGCCGGCACGGCACACGATCGCGAGAGTGGACAGCACCACGCCCGGTCGCCTTTGTTTCCCTAGTAGCAACGTTTAAACACGGCACCAGGTGCTCATTTGAAGCTGGGCTGACCTAGGCGGAGGCCTGGGATTGGTTCAAATAATCGTTACTGGTGTTGGTCGTGAGTGAGAATCGAACTGGGGTCGCCGAGTTCGTAGCGCAGCGCGCTGACCGCTACACCAACCCCCCCCCCCCCCACCTTCCTCCCCGCAAGTGATTTGTCTACTCAAAGGTGCAATAATGCATGGGCCGTCAGTCATCTCCGGCAAACGCCACATTATTATGACAAGTACAAGTACATCCACAGGGATAACCTCTGTTGACTTTCCAAAAAGTGTTGCTAGTTTTATCGACCACCCATGGATGGCTGGTTAAGTCGACTGGCTGGTTAAAGTCGATCTCCGACCGTGGTTTAACCACCGGCTGCCAGATATCACACGTACGTGTGTGTGTGTCACTCACCAACACCTGTATATTACCCCACCTGTCTCAATTGACGTAGTAACTCCTCCCATCAACACTCTGACGCATGTCACCTATATCCTACCAGGCCGCGTAATAAAGTTACTCAAGGACATCAAGTCGTCTCTATAAGCTGAGCACTGTAATGGAGACTACAGCACATGACATCGAATCGTCCATTCACTTACATTGGGATAAACAAATCTATTTCTTTTTTGATGTACCATAATATAATTCAATTGCCGCGTGTATTATTGATGAAGCAGTAATTTATCATTGTATATAGACTATAAACACACCAGAAGCAGATAAAAGGCTTTGAGGCAGGGCATAAAACGTATGTACAGGCCATCAGCTGCTCCACAATTGCCCAAAATAGTCTATACCCTTAGCATTATTACACTGCATATATTATGAATAGTATCATCAGTGTGATCATCATCAGACATCATTAATCCGCTGCTGGATGAAGACCTCTCCAAGCCTCAGCCACATATCACGATCCTGTTGATGTCGTAATCCACCCAAGCAACTGCACACGAACTCTGGTATCGTGCCGTTAACAATCTAATACCGGAATATCATAGCAATTGTCTACGATCATATGACCCTAAATGTGTCCAATCTCATCGGATCTGAGAAGCTCAATTGGATCGAGCCTGGTTAATACTCGGATGGAGTTTTGTGTTGGTTTGGGATGCGAGGTGGCCAGGAGATTGAAGCACAGAATTGGATGGAATCCATCTGTAAGGAGCTTGTTGGATGCGTGGTTGGTTGTCTCTGCCTGCTCAGCATTCCTCCCACACGCCAAAACTAATTTATGGCATTAGCCAAACATCCCAATGTCCTCATTCAAAAAACTGAGCCTTAATGCTCAATGAGGCTTTCCTGGGTAAATTCAGGGCGGTGTTATTATGAAACAGTGGGCTCAGAAGGTCGAATTAATCCCTGAAACCCTCCCCCCCCACACCACCGTGTTCTCTGTGAATGAGCACCACGTGTAGATTCGCACGACTCAGTAGGAAGTCAACAGTCATGAAGTGGAATGAACTTGACGCAGCCACGAGCGTGTGGAATTTCCCGGCATTGGCACAAGTTACCAAGAATGCTGGCACATATGAAACACACACTGGGTATGCGAGGAAACCATCCTTAAAATAATAACAACATCGTGCAAAAATGTATTAATTGAAATTGAGTAAACAACCCAAAGCAGCACTCGCATGTTACAATTACGTTATTGTAATTATAAAGATTTAAGTTCCAAATGTATCGTCTCCTCTATTTAACCAGGGGTTGTAAACAAAGCCATTGAGGCACACGTAACAACCATTGCCTGCGTGCGTCTCAATGGGTTTGAGTTAATATCCGGGTCAAATACGACACCGTGACTTTTTTGACACGTTCCAACTCCTAGATCCGGTTTAATTCATTGCTTCTCGAAGCGTTTTTATTTTTTGGTCCGTGAACGTCCATTACTCTCACAACCAAAAGACACGGCGGTCTTTGTTCCACGGGCGATTTGATGATCTGTACCCCCAACGCCCCAAAATCCCTCACACCCGTGCGATTCACCGCGCTGAGGACGGGGATCGTGGGCTGCCGAGCCACTCGTTACCGCACCGCAGCGGCGGCAGCGCTACGCGTGGGGTGTGCACAGCGACAGTGTCGATGCGCCGCAGAGAAGCGCCGTGGGTCTTACCTGGGTGAGCCAAACGTTGGTCGTCATGATCTGCTCCCTTTCGTTCTAAACGTTGCGACACAAAATCACAATTGATGACGCTACGCCGAGCAACGCGGCATGCACACGCGTGAGCTGCTAAAGTCGCCCGTCGGTCAGTCGCGTACACTCAGAAAACAAATGCAAGTGTTTTTTTCTGTAATTCCAATATGTACGATAATTGAATTATATATTGCGTGTGGGAGGCGGAAGGTGGGGGGGGGGTAAGTGGAGGAGGTGTTGTTCTGGAGGGTGAATGTAGGTGAGATAGGAATACTTATTGGAGGAACAGAACCATGACATTTTACTGGCAGGGACTTCCCACCTCTGGAGTAAATCATACCGCAGATGCACTGTACTACCACAATGCTCATTTCGAAGATAAATAATCACGAAATTACATTTCATATAATGGTAAACGAATAAATATCAGATAAACACGCGCGGGTTCGAAGTACGTCGGATTAAAATTCACGTTTCATTAATGAGTATCGATTATGTCATTTGAAGACATGTAAGCATTCTCGGCCAATTAAAATATAACACGAGCTATATAAACTTTGCAGACAGCACGTGTGTTTACTGAATCGAGCCAAAGCTTCTTTAGTGGAGATAACAGCGAATTGGAGCACCCATGGGTTTCTCAATGAGATCATGGCCCATGAAAGAAAAAACACAATTTTAAAATCTCTACTCGAGTACAAGCGGTGGGGGGTGAGGGTGTGTGGGTTGGACACTCACGACATTGATGAGCTGGGACAGGGAGACTTGAAAGGTGATCGTAACCAGCTGCGAGTTATTGATGGCCGGGCGAATGAGTTTGTTGTATCTGTCTGGCCGCAGCAGATAGTCAACGAGCCTTTCCTCCGCCTCTGATGCGCCAATGCCTTCACAAATCACACGAATGATAAGGGCACACGTGCGTGAAGTCATATACAAACACACACACAGACACAGACCTTATTACCTTCCTTCATGGCTTTACAAGACAACCAGAACCTACTGACCCGAGCGAGCACGTAGCTCACGTGATGGCGGGAGCCAACATCACGCACGCCCGGCCGCCTTTGTCTCACCGGTGCTGATGCTCATGGCTATTTTATGCCACACAGGCACGAACATCAGTTGCCTTTAATATAAATGCATGTGTGCTATTGCAAAGGACGCGATTTCGTGGTAACGGTTGAGCTTAAAGCTCCGTGAACGTTTCGGCTGGTAATACAGGGTGCTTCAACAAAATACGTTAACGCTTCTGAGAATTTACAACGATACCACGAGAAAATGTGTCTCCGGGCTCTGGAGACCACCTGGAGAAGATTCCAGGGACGCGTTTACAATGATGGCGAACAAGTGGGAGACTTTGACTTTTTTTATAATGTTGAAGCACCCTGTACATTTGACGAGAGTAATATCGTACAATCCTTCGTCAATTGACTGCTGGATGAAGGCATCCCCACGCATAGGCTGGTCCATTGGGGCTGTTTGACCATACTTCACCACGCTGGCCATTGCCGATTGGTTAAAGGGCGCGCAGAGGGGAGGCGAGGCGGGGGTTGAGGGGTGTCAGAATCGATTCAGATATCGCTCGCCACCTGATGTCAGCCACGACCGTGAATCGAACTCGACTGGGACGCGTCCATAACGCAGTGCGTGAACCACAGCGGTGTATTCCTCGTAAAGGGAATTTTATCGCTTTCGTAATGCACACACACACACGCGCACACGTCACGCATTGCTTGTATAATTACTACAGAGGACAATTAAAAAAATGAATTCCCCTTCGAGAAAATTTTCCAGGGACATTTACAAAAGAAACGGATAGCCCGCGACAAGTGGCTGCACGCAAGATAATTAATTGATGAAGACGCACACAGCACATGAGCGGTTTGATTCTTGTTCACCGAGGCTCTCAGGGTCGCGTCCAAAATCGTTCTCCCTTTCGCGCTTTTGCTGCCGGAGCGACTGAAACGTCTTTCTCCGACAGGTCCCGGATTCCTGATGATGGCGCAATTCATGACCCTTTCTCCCATCACTCAAATATCAATTTCACATACACAAGACAAATACCCCCCGTCTAGCCTTCAACAGACTGTTGGGGCAAGTGCTGTTCGCGAGCACACGTGAAGACCGGGACGGCACACGAGGGGGGGGGGGTTGGTTGACTAGCATCACGCCAGGGCCGCCTTTGTCTCCCCAAATGTTGATGTTTTTACTACACACCGCACCGCGTACTCATTTAAGGCTGAGTCGACCTAGGGGGAGGCCCAGCACCAGTTCAGATATTCGCCGCCGATGTTGTTGGCCGTGAGTAGGCATCGAACTCGGGTCAACGGGTTCGCAGCGCTGTGCGCTAACCACTCCGCCACCGCTCCCCACTATTATGACACGCGCGCGCGCGCATACATGCACACAAAAGCGCACTATGGGAAATGAGTCATCTCGTACATTGTGATGGAAAGAGCGTCACGCAGCGGTTTATCATCGGGCGGAACGTGCAGGAGCACCACACATTGCGCGTGCATCGCAAAGGTCGTGGTTTATCAGTGCTCCGGCATGTAGACTCGCGGGGTCTCTGAAGTACATAATCTTATTCACACAGCCAGACCGATCGCCTCTGAGGCAGCGGCAGCACTAGCGAGCACCGCCACCGACACCACCGCGTGAGCCGGGGTTGTTCTGGGGCATATTGCGCGATATTTGGGGCCAAATTATCGTGAAACCCAGCGACGTTCGCGTGCAGCGCTTCGCAAAACCTGGTCCCCTTATCTCGACGCGTTCATTCCCCCCCCCCCCTCGCTTATAACGCCACACGCTAAAGCGGCACGCGACGGCACACTCTGGGTGAAGGCACGGGACGCGAACAAAACACGCCGGCTTGGACAAACAACAGCACTCGTTAAAGCAAAAATGAAGAGTACTATCGTGAACGCGAAATCCAACACGCTCAGCAGACAACGCACGCGCGTAGCCCCGGCGGTGAATGAAAAATCGGCGAATAAAGAAAGCAGACTTACGTTCGAGGGCGAACGCAAAGAGTACGTGGACGAGGAGTAGCAGCACAGGCGGCCTCTTCCGTAAAGTATCCATCGTCGAGTGATCTCGCCGATGTGCAATTCAGCCCCGCGCCGCTCGGCGTAGACACGCGTGGTGTCCCTAGGCACACATTCGAGTTTCCAGCGTGCAACGTGCCCGTGGCATCATCCTCCTGCTCCTCCTGCTCCTCCGCCTCCTCTCAGCACGAGTCCCGGAGAGGAGACGATCGAAGGAGCGAGAAGACCAGGTCGGGCGGGTGTGAGTCGGAATAAGTTCACCCGCATGCCTGGCGGCGTTCCCAGTCCGATGCTCGGTGGACACCTCGATGGCTCCTCTAGGACTCGACGCCGGACGAACGCATTTCGAGCGCGACCAACAGCCGAGAAACGCACGCGTGCCGCTCCGCTTGGAGCACTGGGAGAGATATCAGCTTAACCAACAGGGCGGCCGGGTGCTAGCACTTACGAGTGACTACACGAGAGACACCACGATTCCGCAGCAGCAACAACAGCAAAACAACCACACACAACACAACCAACCTAGCTACCCTCCCACCTACTCTACCCCCTCCTCCCTCCTTCCCCACCGACACCCCCCCACCGCCCTGCCACACACTCCCCCCACACGCCACCAAAACTCACTCGACACGTCCTAAATTCGCGGGCGCCAATGCTCGCTGTGGCGCTCAATCAGAAATCAATTTGAGAGGCTCTCGCCGCTGTCGATGGCCGAGAGTGATTTTTTTCGCCGCCCCCCCCCCTCCCTGGTCACCTTGTCCGTGCGCTCGCGCGCGCCGCGCATTTAAGCTCGGAATTAGAACGCGGAGGGGAACGGATCGAAGCTCACGCGAGGCACCCCGCCTCGACACAGGTAGCGGCGTGGAGAGAGGAGAGAACGAGGAGGGGAGGGATGAGGAGGAGGAGGAGAGGGAGCGAGCGAGCCAGCGAGCTACAAGTCTGGACCGCAGACACAATGCGACGTAAAGGGCGACTCGGCTCTACTCAAACCCACTCGCGAGGTCGACACTTTGGGCAGGAATCGCAGACGCGCGCAACGTCAACTCCCTCCGCTCCCTACCACATCTACCCCCCACCCGTCCCACCCCCTTATCTCCGGACGAGCTGTCTGTCTGGCGCTGGAAGAGCGCAGATATTTTCTCTACCTCTCTCTCTCTCCGGGGTAACCGGGCGGATGGATGAGAGCGCGAGTGAGAGCGAGAGAGAGAGAGGGAGCGACACAGAGAGAGGAGAGGAAAGCGTGCGGCGGGCGGGAGATCAGGAGGGAGGGAGTTGACGGGGGGAAGAGGAAGGGGAGGCAGCGCTACACCGCCCCCATCCCAGCGGCTCCGTCCCCTTCTGCCAGGAGCATCGCACGGAGATGGCGAAGATGATGTTGCAGCTTGGCGAATGATGTTGTTGCTTGACGGCGAGGATGAGGTGCGCGCGCGGTGCTTGAGCCCAAGGCGCGCGCGATGCCAAAGTTGTCGTGAATTCGCTGGAGACGCCGAGTGGGTGCACAGCGCGCGCGTCTCTCTCTCGCTCGCTCTCTGCACGGACCCCGTGAGCTCGCACGGAGCTGCGCGCGGGTCGTGAGCGACCCCTCGCTGGCGCGTCCACGATCACCGTCGTCATCAATGCAAGGCGGAGAGGCCAGAAAGGAAAGAAGGGAGGGGGGGTGGGAAGGGTTCGTCGGCGGGACAAGAGCGCCTCTGATGAAGCCTCGTTATTAATCTGGCAGCGTGTCATAAGATGCCGATTGCTCGTAGTTGTCATTTTTTTAATTGTCGCCGTCGTCAAAATCGCCGTCATCATCACCACCGCCGTCATAGCTATCAGATATCATTGTCACAATCCTCATTGTTGTCATCGTCATCGTCATTGCCATCAACGTCATCACCATTTTCGTTGTCGTGGTCAAGAATCATCGTCAGCATCATCATCATCGTCATTATCGTAGGTCCGTCGAGGACGCAAGGTTTGGTGGAGTGGGGGGGGGGGGTGACTCTTCACATCTTCTGCACCCCAGCCTGACCCTCACGCAAGAGTAACTTTCACACACTCACTCGCTCACACGGTGCGTGTTCACACGTATACGACGTCACGTGCGTGTGCTATGGACCGGTAAACGGATAAATATTGGCCAACGCTTGGCCATTGTTGATTCGCTGCGACATGTTGAGATACAGTTATAGAAACAAAGACAAAGACCCCCGTATAGCCTCAACATACTTTTGGGGCGAGTGCTGTTAGCGAGTAGTACCTCTGAAGGCCGGAACGGTGCACGAGGAGGTGGGTGACCAGCACCACACTCTGCCGCATTTCTCTCCAATCTTGGCGATGTTGAAACACCGCACCAGATAATCATTTGAGGCCGAGTAGACCTTAGAGAGACCCATGACCGGCTCAGATAATGCCACTGGTATTGGCCGTGAGCGGGAACCAAACTCGGGTCTCCGAATTTGAAGCGCAGTGCCCTATCCGCTGTGTCACCGCCCGCCACAGATACACACACATACACACTCACCTACTAATTATATACTCACTATCGTTCGCTATCATCAGCAGCAGCAGCAGTTGCCATGGTCTATTCACTGCTGGTTGAAGCCTTCCCCACAACGCCATCATCCCTCACCGTCTTGCGATGCCACAATCCATCTCACTCCTGCACACGAGCTAACCTCATCCCTCTCACTTTAGCTTGCTTGACCGTATGTGTGTGTGTGTGAAGACACACGCGCGCACACGGGCACAGACACGAACGCACATTCACTCTGTACTATACTATTTACTACTACTATTTTTAATTTACAAGGTAAAGTCCACTGAGCTATTGAGCTCTTTTTCAGAAGCGAACTGGCCACAAATGTCAGCTCAACAAAGTGGCTTATCATGTGGAAATGTATAGCAGCCAAATACCCATAAACGCATGTTTCTAAATGTGGAGGGGAAAACCGGAAGACCCGGAGACAAATCCACGCGACCACGGGGAGAGAGAGAGACACGCAAACTCCAAATATACAGCAGCAGGCGTCAGGTTCGGGATCGAACCCACGACCTCCTGTAGACCAGGCGAGGAAGTTCACACCTCGTCCGCATGGTATACACGCACATACGTGCCGTATCTATCCAATCCAACGCACACTGCTCAAAACTTTTTTTACTAATTACTCAACAACGCCGAGAGGGTTTATATCCGCGCATTTTAAAAAAAAACAGCAAATTCGATGTCATACGCTCGCATGTGATACGTGAAACAACTCCCCTCCCCCCATTGTGAACAAATACATAAATAAAACTGCATGAGATTTGTTTTTCTCTCGGCCTGACATGTGTATTGTCTATATAGTGTATGATACACACACACACGCGCGTGTGTGTGTGTGTGCAAGCATTCATTATTTGTGGCCTTGTGCACACGTCTATGCGGCGTTCATGTGTGTGGACAGGGCACATTATGTGTGTGTCTTTCCTCGCGCGTGCAAAACAATCGTCACGAGGTAGCAGGAGCCTCCTGAAAAGGAGTGTTGAGACTCAGTGAGACCATACCGCACAGCTAAAGGGCACTGGTGTCGCGCATTAACGCAGTCGATCGGCAGTGCCCGCGTGGTGGGGTAAAGCGTGGGCACCCCCGCCTCCTCCGAGGCGTCTTGATCGGAGGGGCACTGCCTGGAACAGGGGGTCGGAGACCTGCGGCTCGGGAGCCGCACGCGGCACTTGAGCAGCTGCTTCGTCACGTGATCTAGCAAGGACGACCACCGTCCCGTTTTCACCACAGTGCATTGCGGCTCTTGAAATATTGAGGTGTGTGTGGGGTTTTTTTTTGCCGACCCCTGCTCTAGAACGGCCGCTAATGGAGGCTCTTCCGCCAGCAGTGGTGTGAGCAAGATATTTCAGAGCTGCACCTTTACCTTTTGCATTTTTTATAATAGACGACTGCATTGAACCTTGTTCTAAGAGACCCACGTTTCGTTAATAAAAACCCCGTTGCCCCGACTATGTTAACAAAAGGATCTCCCAGACACACAAATGCGACTGCGCTCCACATCCTCCCACCCACGTCCACCCACCCACAGCCACCCACCCACGTCAACCCACCCACGTCCACCCACCCACAGTCACCCACCCACGTCCACCCACCCACGTCTATCCACCCACGGCCACTCACCCACGGCCACCCACCCACGTCCACCCACCCACGTCTATCCACCCACGGCCACTCACCCACAGCCATCCACCCACGTCTATCCACCCACGTCCACCCACCCACAGCCACCCACCCACGTCTATCCACCCACGTCCACCCACCCACGTCCACCCACCCACAGCCACCCACCCACGTCTATCCACCCACGTCCACCCACCCACGTCCACCCACCCACAGCCATCCACCGACGTCTATCCAGCCACGTCTACCCACCCACGTCCACCCACCCACAGCCACCCACCCACGTCCACCAACCCACGTCCACCCACCCACGTCCACCTCCACACCAAGGATTGACGTTGCGAGCGATCGGCGTTAAAAGAAAAACAAGACAACAAAACACACAAACACACACAGGCAGCCACATCGAGTGTCGCGTGCGAGTCCGATCCCGCTGATGAGCCGCGCAATTTCATGTTGTAGAAGTACACACCGCGTGCTCGATAAGCATTATGTTAAACAAACATCTGCCAGCAGCAAACGCGTGCCACAAATCGCCCAACACGTGGGAAGAGTGGTCGCATGCACGGGGGGGTGGGGTGGGTCGAGGGCATGGGGGGAGGGGCTGCGAGCAGGGGGGGGATGAGTGATTCATGACTGGTCAAGAGTGGAGCCAGGATTTTGCTGGCGAGGGAGCAGGCGACCTCGACGCATCGCTGCTTGCCCCGCGGCACCGCGGTCAGGCCCCACCGGCAATCACGGAACCTCCTGAATCCACGCTCCTCCCGTGACTGGCTCAGGCAGAGTCACCGCATTTGGCGAATCCGCTCCAGCTGCCAAGGGATGCCGTGGTGTTTAGTTCCATCGAGGGCTTAATTTCTCTTGGATATTTTCTTCCCCTCCCCGACCCGCATGTGCCCAATCCCTCAGACCGACCTCCTCCCCCAAACCTCCCCGAAGACCAGCCCTGGATAGGTTCGGCTGAAATGAAGCCCCGGTGCCTTCCAAACGACACAGCGGACCCAGCTCAGCTCAGCTAGGAGGGACATCACGAGAGCGTGTAACGGAGAGAGAGACAGAGAGTGCTAGCATATATTAACCATCGACCTCCAACACCCCGGAGCTTACTCCGATGAGTGGACGGATGGACGGAAATAACACTGCCTGCCCGACTCACAGCTGACCGAAAATGCCCCCCTCCCCCCATCAATGCTTCTTAAGCGGGGGCCCAGAACCCCTTGGAGCGTTACTGGCTTGATCCCATACCCTACCACGTCCACTCACCAACATTCACGAGTTGTCAAAAACCAATGGGCAAGCGAATGTGAGTGTCCAATGGGGAAGCGGTTGACCGCTAATCCCATCGGCCGAAGGGCAGTGCAGGGTTGTGTGTGGGCGTGGGGGAGGGGGGGCGCGTGGAGGGGGGGGCATTCGCCCTGTCGCCCCTTCCCTCCCATCACACAGAGGCCCTTGGGTCGCAGGAGTCTCCAAGCAATGTGCAGAATCAAACGCAATTACCGGCAGTTTATTGCTCTTCATATTTAATTATCGCGTGTACATTTTGTGAGAGAACATCGCATCGACCAGAGCTTCCTTCCATCCGCAGTGGGCCTTGTTCATCGTGGCACGTATCATGTCGTGCATCTGTACGAGCAGCCACTGGGACGCGGGGCCTGCACACAAGGGGAGCACTCCAGCGGTCCCAAGTCCACCATTGGAACCTCCTTTGCCAGTAGCAAAATATGATAATTGGTTTTCTACCCTTTTATCTGGCAACAAAACTAACTAATGCTTACCCCGAGCTCTCATACTCTGAAAGTGCATTGTTTTTGAGTTGTGCGCCTTTTGGCGTCATCTGGTCCAACACCATGTGAGACTAGGCTCTAAGAAATGCTGTCTCGGGTGTGGACCAATCAATTTCAAGGACAGTGCATACATTATCAGAGTTGTGTGTTTTTTTGCATTCCGACCGCAGGTATTGTGGTCAATGCAAACATGACTCCTTGTAAAATAAGTGTCAGTTTTGTTGCCAGATAAAAGGGTAAAAAAACAATTATCGGTCCCAGGTCCATCCCTCTGTCCACAGTCCAGACATTTGGAGCGACTTGAGCTCGTTTCCCGGCTACGGCGAACATCGGTGGCGTCGACGATGTGAACCGGTCTCCATCTCGTGTTTCACCAACGCGCGCTCACAGTGGGATGGATCGCATTTGGCACGTTTCTCTCCTCCGACATTACCTCTGTCCATCTCGAAGCGATGGTGACACGACATGAAGTGGATTGAAGGCTATTGGGGGTCGATTGTGGTTACATTTATAATTAAATGACGTACATTTTTTTAAACCACTGCTGGATGATGGCTTGCTCATGCAGTGCAGGTGAAAGTGGGGGGGGGGGGGATAACCACTTCACCACGTGGGCTTATTAAAAAGTTTATCTGGACACGTTTATATATCAGTCCCCGCTGATCAAAGCGAGTGGCTGGACATCGAACTCTGATGGCCGAGTTCATAGTGCACATCACGACGGATCACCCAACCTCTTTCGATCAATCCTGGAAGCCTGCGAGCATGCGGGAGGCCGGGTTGCCCATCTTGATGATGGCACCATCTGCAGGGTCTGACCTTTAGATCCTAAAATATGTCTCCATGGGCAGGTCACACAGCGGGCGCAGGGGTCGCTCGCAATTGCGAATGCGCGTCACAGCACGGTGTCTGCGTAACGCATTACGCAAGGCTGGAGTCGGAGTACTCCGACGGCAAGTTAGATAATAGCTTAATGCACACACCACGCCATCTGCAGTGATTGGAGAGAGAGAAATGCACTCACCGATTCTGATAAAATTGTTCAGTTGTGGCATTTATTGCAGCCAGAACTGGCGACGGTTTCTGAGTGTTTCAGCAAAAAAATAAAGGGTGCCTTGTACTGCCTCGGCTTCCATCACCGTGCTCTACACCTCTGTGATGTGTTTTCCGGGTTGTACCGCGTGGCTGACACGATGTCCGATGTTTCGCTCTTTGGAGTTCCAGACGAAGCTCTCAGAACACATGGGGTGGCAACATCGCACGTAATGCCCAACCACTCGCGGTACAACCGAAAGAAAAAAAAACCGGACAACACCGATGTCGTTCAACTCCACGAGACTGTAAATATTTATATTTGGTGTTCGAGAGCGCTTAGAGTCACGTCATTTCTAGCACGCAAAAAATTACAGTGGGATCATGGGTTAGCGCACCACCAGAATAACTACCGATTACAACCACTCAACTTCATAGCTAAAGGATGCTTGAGGGGGCTGAGACGCCTGCCAAAGATTCTGATGGTCAAGTCAAAAAATTTTGGGGCAATATTTTACACAAGTGGCTATTAAGCAATGCGCTTGCAGGCTGTCCCCATATACACATGGGGTGACAGCTAGAGCAGAAGGCAAGATAGGCAATAACAGATCGTATCGTTACTCATTTTCTTCAGAGTTTAACATTCGTATAAAGTTTTTTTTTTATGTTGACCGTCTCATGCCCCCCACCCCGCCCCCTCCACTGGGTTTTTATACGACTGCGTGTGAACTCTTTAATTCTGTAATGTCCCTTTCAGCCACAACGTGTCAGGCCGACCCGTCGCACACGCGCAGAAGCACTCAGCGCTTGCTTGCTTAGAAAAGAGCGATATTTACGTAGGGTGACTGGACCAGGCACTCCGCGAGAAGGGATGATGGCCGTGGTCGAGATTAATGACAGAGTGGCAGCCAAAGGAGGAAAACGCGCCCAAGAGAACGTCTGGAGTGGTTAGATCAGCTCTTGTGCAGAGACCAAGACGGGTTGCTCTGTCGCGAGACCATGAAGATTGACAACAGCTTGGGGATGCCTTCATTCAGCAGTGGATAGATCTTGCCTGATGATAATAAATGAAAAATATACATTTTCGACATTGTACTAAAATATCTTGAATGTTTTATCATATTGACATGATTCATTATAATAATGTGGACTTATAATAATGCATCATACCATGTACATTGAAGATGTATACATTCTCAAATTGGATTTTTTTTTAAACTTCTGATAGCATCTCACTCTCTAAACATTCAGGCTGACCTTTGCATGTGTAGCGACATGGAATGAGTCACTGTAGCGCGTGCCGCTGGGAGATTGTTAAACAATAGAATTAGGAGTAACAGCCTGTTCTACCAGTTGCACCTGTGGGCAAGGCACGGAGCCCTCTGGGGGATCCAGATGAGTGCGGGGCCCGAGGGCTGTGCCTGGCCACGCTGGGCAGGATTAAAGGCGAGCTCTGACTCACAGTCAGGGCTGCCGTGATCTGGAGTGGAACTCTTCGTGGCGCCGTAGTCGTCGTGATCTTCGCCCTCGTCAAGCTGTGGGTCTGGCAGCGTGTTGGCTGTCCCGACCCGGTGGGTGGTTATCCCCTAAGGCTGTGAAGGCCGGAATAAAAGAGAGAGAGAGTCCCTCCTAGTGTTCTGTATATCGGCACAATAAATATGTATTATCAAATGCGTACATGTTATATATAGTTCATTAAAACGCTATATTAATGTATCTAATTATCTCAAATACAATTTCGATGATTAAGAGCCATTGTCCAATACTTCGCCGTTTATACATAAAAGCATAATGGCAGTGTGAATGTTTTCAATTGTTTAGGTTTTTGTTCATGGTGATTGTGCACCTCTGCCAACAAAGCAGCAGCAGCACCAATTACTTTGTTTCATTTCAAATTCTTATTTTGACGGTTCGTATCTTTATTTTTTTGCCAGGCTGGCATCGGGACAACACCTGCCCAGGTACACGGGTACACAGGTACGCGTGCATTCGTACTGCGGCGAGTACGCTCGCGTTCACATTTCCAGTTTTGACTGCTGCCACACAAAAAAAAATAAAGGTTGTCAAGTGGGACCGGGGCGTAATGTAAATTGAGACAATTAGGGAAATTGGGTGCTCAATGAGAATTGAAACGCGAGTTCGGCACCGAGGACACCCGCGTCCCACCGTGGAGCGTGCGTGGTGCGGGCCGCTGCTCAATCGCGTGAGCGTCGTTAGGAGAAGACAATTTGCATATAAATTGATTCAATATTTAACACGTTAATCATTAAATGGGCGGCCCCGCTGTTAAACACACGGCGGATGAACAAACACCGCCCGGTCTCATTAGTTGACGCCCTTTCAGTGGCAGTGTCCGTGGCGTTTTGCTTGTGTTGGGACACAACACCGCCCTGACGTCCAGTGGCTCGCACCGTTGTTCACCACAAAGGCCCTCATGGAGGCCGCTGAGATGAGTTGATCATTTAATTGGAAAGATTCGTTACGGTGTCGTAGCCAGTACATCGCAAGTCTGCATGTTTATAAATATAATCGCCCAGGAATGTCTGGCTTTAACGCTCGTGACGTCACTCCACATCGACCAGCCCCCCCAATTAATATTCATGAGCAGGTGACGTCCTCCAAATGGACACACCCCTACCCCTAATTAATAATCATGAGTGGGTGACGTCACTCAATATGGAGTACTCCCCTCTCACTAATAATCATGCGCAAGTGACGTCACCACGTCGACCAGCCCGCCGTTAATAATCATGAGCAGGAGACGTCACTCCACATCAAACAGCCCCCTTCATTAATAATCATAAGGTGACGTCCTCCGAATGGACACCCCCCCCCCATTCATAATAATTAGCGGGTGACGTCACTCCACATGGGGGGCGAGGCGCCTCCTCCCCCCTCCTCGGCGTCAACTTCCAACCCTCACTACAAAGGGAGAACCCTCACGTCACGTGATCTCCGTAGCGCTGTTGAGACATCAAGGTAAAAAGGACGTCATGATGAACACGGGATTATAACCTGTAAATGAAATTGGTCTGTGTCACCGCGCCCTTACAAATGGCACACGAATTGATGCAATGAATATCACGTCGCCGTCTGCTTTTCGCTGGCAAGTTTCATATTTACTTCAATACACCCGTCCTTGGACGGGCAAAAGGCTAGTTTACAAATTTTCCCCCAATGCAAAGTTGTTTGTAATAATAAATCAATAGGCACATTAACCCAAATCACTAATGCCAAGAGTACATATGAATTGTGTTTTTTTTATTATAATCATCGGCCATGCTCTGTTCACTGCTGAATGAAGGCCGAACTCAAGCTGCCACCGTATCTCACGGTCACGTGATGCAACAATCCACCCACATCGCTTTTCTCTGCACATCGGCCAATATCATGGCTCCATCTCCGTCAGTGGTCATCCTCGTCCGGCTGCCACTTCATCGCCACTATTTGACTATTGGCCATCGTCCCTCCTCGTGGTGTCCTGTACAAGCCCACTTGCATGCCTTAATCTTCTAATGTGCATTTGTTATCTGATCCATGTGTTGTTCCTTCTGTCTCTCTGTGTCATGCCAAGCATGCACCTATCCACGTTCATCTGTGCGCTCATCACATTCTATTCCATTTGATCGTTTTGAAAATCTGAAATTGAGAATGAAAGGCAGTAGAGCATACCAAAGCACGACTATATAATAATGGGAATAAATTTACGTTTTAGGAAATATAAATGCAGGAGTATCTCCCGGCTCCAATACACATCAACCCGCGTAACGGTATCGTAATCTGCTATGTTCAAACCACTGCTGGATAAAGATCTCTCCACGTCGCTGCAACCTCTCATGATCTTGCCACGTAATAATAATAGTAGTAATAATAATAGTCATCATAATAATAATCCCCATAGCACCTGCACGTGAATTGCTTCTATCGCTCCATCTCCTCGGTAGACTATCCTCACGGACTCATTCCATCCCTTGGCTGACATTCCCGTTACTATTCGTTGTCCTTTCTGGCAATGTTTACCTTGCTGCTTCTCAGCAGTTTGGAAGACGTCGTTGACCTTTGTATCTTCCTCAATGCACGCTTTTCTAATTTCCGACGACGACGTGATTTGTTCAAGTCAAACCCCGAGCTATAAAACATACCTACAAGCCCCCCCCCCCCTTCCCTGACTTTACATGTCACGATAATTCCTGAATCATTCCAGACGCGGAGCACATGCATACGTAATACTTGCATATGATTAGAATCAGAATCTCCATTGAGACTGGAGGAATCTGAAGAGCTATGACGTCCTTTTTGTCCAGTAGGGGCGGGTCAGCAAGTTGTTACAACAACCAAGCAATACACACAAAAACAACAACGATAGGAGTGCCATGTGATGAAAAAGGTAAAGCAATTCGCTTACAATAAATACATCATTTACATTTGTCCAATTTTTCGACGCTTGGGCAAGGCAGAAAGAAGCAACAGCAACAACAAAAACAGTCCCCAGACCACCCTAGCAGTCCCTCGATGAAGTGGCACGTTAAAATGTAGCTACACGGGCAACGGTCAAAGTAACAAATCACAGTTTGCAAATTGCGGCTGTATCCAGCGCTCATGTTCCGCATCGGGAAATATCCACGTTGGGGTGCAAACCGTTCGCTAGCCGGGGGGGGGGGGGTTGGATGCTCTGGAGATGCGGAGCATCGCATTGGCACAGAATTTCCCTGCGTCCGTGCATCGCTGATTGCCGAACGGCACTCGCACGTCTCGATGGCTCGGCCAGCACACGTGGAGGAGAAGGCACCGTCCTGACACGGAGGAGGAGGAGGAAATAAACACAGAACCTAAACATATACACGGATTCGTCACTTTATTGGGTGAGACGATAAACTATCAGGCGATGATCATACTGTTCAGGATATTGTTTATTCAACGTCGTGCAATATTCCTCACTGTTATTGGCACTTTCTGAACGTTGGGAGGCTTTCACGCAGACTTCAATGAGAAGTCGTGAACTTAAACAGGACGCAGACTAAAAGCCCGAGGGGTCGCAATTGACAGCTTTTGGTGCTAACTCATTTGGAACAAATGGCATTTGGCAAGAAGACCAAATATATTTTTGTCCTAGATTTGAAGCTTTCGTGACTGCAAGGATTCATACTCTTTGGTTTACGTGACTTTACCGATAACACCAATGGGTGTTTTTGTTATTAATTTGTTGCAGACGCGGGGCAAAAAATGCTAGGAGATAGGTGAACACATCTTTTATGGGTAAATAAATTGAGATCAGATGCAGTGTTTGGACAAGGATCAAGGTTTTGATCCAAAACGTGTTTCTTTCTGTAAAGACATCGAATTAAATTGATAAGGGAGTGGAAGAAAATAACAACCATTGCAGAGCAGAGTGGAGATTTAATACCGACACGTAAATCTTGCGTTCATCGTGACAGCAAGTTAAAGTGCTTCTCACAGACACAAGTACACAATTGGGATGACGTGCTAGCGAAGTGGTTAGCGCACTGCTCTGAACTCGGCACCCTGAGTTCAATTCCTGGCCACGGCTCATGTCAGTAGCAAGTGATGTCAGGTCTTGTCTTCCCCCCAGACCTCCCCCGCCTCTTCACCAACCCACATTGACCAGCGTGATCAATTTTGGTCAAACAACCTCCTTGGCTGGCAAGGCATATGGATGCCTTCATCCAGAAGTGGATTGATGAAGGTCCATCTCTTTATTTAATTTTTTTATCGAATGCACGATGTTATTTTTTATCTCTACCAAATGGTGGTGGCTTGGGCAGACCTGCCTCTAGCAGTGGATTTACCTTGGCTGATTATGAACAAATGCATGAGGGTTAGGCGTAACGTCTATATGTACAGTTTCCACCTCATTATCATCAGTCGTGCTCTAGTCGCTGTTAGATGAAGACGTCCCCAGAACCTTCGCCTTTTTGTATCGTCTCGCAATGGAGCCATCCATCTATCTCCCGGCACACGAGCCGATTTCGTTTGTGCAAACTGCACGGTGGACGTTCTCTGGAGGTGCGATCCCACCTATTGCTGCTGCTCCATCCATTAGTTTCGACCATCATCCCTTCGAATGCCATATCCTGCCCTCTCGTGCGGGTTTATTCTTCGAGGGAATTATGATCTAACATTGCTTATTTTCTCAAATTCCTGTCCCCTGATGTACTTCCACGCATGCACCTGTTCATGCACCTCCGATTAGCAAGGTTGGCTGCGTACGGTGCGAAAGAAGTCCAACAAACATACCTCCATGCTTTTTTGCGTGCTTTTGTTCCCTTTTCCTTGCCTCGTCCATTCCCACGCGCACTGTGTTTTATCATTTCAAAGAACTCAAATCCTGTTATCAATATCATTTTTTTCTTTTACAAATCATCACGTTGTCTTTATTTCATTTTGGTGAATTACGGAGGTGCGGTGAACCGCGACGGGTTCAGAAGGAATTCTCACACCGGCCGTTCGGAGCGTGACACCGTTCTTCTTTGTCACCGCCGCCACTCCGACACAGATGCCCTCTCGGAGACATCCACACGGAGTCATTTCGCAAGATTCATGTGCGTTCGAGCGCACACCTCGACGACGCGCACGCGTGCGCACAAGGACCCGAAATTGAAATCACAGGCCATGGCCACCTGAACAGATGAAAAATTACGGCCTCTGCCAGAATCTTCTTCAGCTGAAAATGAACACCCACACCAGGATGAATGAAGCAATGACGCGCTCTCACGTTCTTCCGTGCACAATAAAATACATGATCACCGTAGTTAGGATATTTTATTTGCCAAAAAAACGCTTTTGCCGGGGCAACTCCATCGAGAAATGAAACAAATCCTGTTGACCGGTTAGAAAGTCGATGACAGTCACCTCCACGCCTGGGGCCAACATGACCACAAAATCCACTCCGTGGATGTGCTCAGCGACAGAGGGACCGCGCTACCGCACATTGTCAACGTGTCCCCTGACTTCCACTCCCGCGGTGGTCTCGAAGCCCTCCCTCTGCAATGCCGATGAAGTGGCTCTCGCAAAGGCTAGATTCCTCATGGACTTGAACGTCGTTCATGAACTTGAGAATTGTTCAAGATCCATGGGCAAAGTAAATTAAACTCATTCCTGCGGAGGGAGCTGGTAGGAACGTTGGGTTCCTCGGTCAATGGGCAGGGTCAACGGCGACGTGGTGTATTCCGCAAATATGGCCGACTGTGAGGGCGGGCACAAGCTGGCGTGAGTAGGTTAAACGTTGAGTTTTATAAGGGCACCACGGGGTGACCAACCCCTCCCCACCCAGCCCCACCCCACCCTCCCCTCTCCACCCAGCCCCACCCCTCCCATTTTTTGATGCACGACAGACGGACACAATAATCCCCTGTGGGCTGGTGTAACCAGGAGGTTCCTACCAGTATTAATTCGTTCTGACAGGCTAGTGTTGATGGGAAAAAAAGTACACGTGTATGCAAGGGACATAACATGTAAGTTAATTTTTATATATCAACCAATATTAAACTATAAAAAACATTTTTTACCAGGTAAGGCTCACTGAGCTATGAAGCTTTTCTTCAGAAGGCACCTGGCCACAAATGATAGCTCAACGAAGTGGCTTTTCATCATGTGAAAATTTATGGCAGCAAAACAAATACTCTCAACGCGTGTTCATCCTAAATGTGGAGGGAACGCCCGGGGGGGACCCTTAGAAAAATCCAAGCGACAACGGGGAGAACATGCCACCTCCAAATATACAGCAGCAGGCGCTGGGGTCGGGGTCAAACCCATGTCTTCCGGTATACCAGGCGAGATAGATAACATTTCGCAACTGCGTCGCCACCTAATTAAGAGCATTGTGACATATTGCTCATAGAGGGCATTGTTGACATTGGTTCGACAATTTTTTTTATATAAATTGCAATCATATAGAGCGCCCCCCCCCCCCCCCCCCCCGCATAGCCCTCTTCTGCCCTCTCCCAACATTCTTCGCTGTTTATATATCCCGTGTGCAGTGTCCTCTCCAGCTGCTAATCTACGTGACGCTCTTCTAGGTGATTTTGCTTGAATGGTAAGGAATTTTTAACAAAGGGAGTCTGAAGCAAGCTCGTAATGACGTGATTTGTTTTAAAATTGCCCATCAGTCAACGCGTGTCATGCGTTGTCAAAGAAAGCGCAACATGTGCGATTTACGTATCATGCACAAACAACGAGTAATCTCGTCCCGTGATGTACGACACAACGTTAAAATGTATGCAAACACATGTAAATTATGCACGTGTGTGTGTCTGTGGTGGGGAGCGGTAATGTAGCGGTTAGCGCGCTGCGCTACAAACCCGGCAATTCGGGTTCGGTTCCCGCTAACGGCCAACACCGGTGACGATTATCTGAACCGGTCCTGGGCATTCCCGAGGTCGACTCAGCCTCAAATGAGTTAATGGTGCGGTGTGTAAACATCACCACTAGGGAGACAAAGGCGGCTGGGCGTGGTGCTGGCCACTCACCCCTCGTGTACCGTGCCGGCCTTCATAGGTGCTCGCTAACAGCTCTTGCCCTACAGTCTGTTAAAGGCTATACTGGGGATTTTTGTCTTTGTCTTTGTTTTTGGCTTTGTCTTTGTCTTTGTCTTAATGCGTAATGCATTGTATGCTTGTCTATATATGGGAAAACGTCATCCCGAGGTGAACACCACCATGAAACATTTCAAGCGCTCGTTCAAAAGTATCCTGTTGAATAATTGCGCACGCGCGCCGTCGCTCCGGGACGCAGAATAATTTAAAATAGCGCGCACGGAGAGACGGAGCGCGCCCTCGACCGGAGCACGCACGCGCACATACACGCGTACACGAGTGGAGCGCGCACTTGCATTCTCCGCACATGCGCACCCAACGCACAACCAAGCATGGACTGACACGCGCACACTGAGTCAAAGATGCCCCATCCCCCTTTCTAGCTTGTAACAGACTGTTGGTTGCAAGTGCTGTTTGGCGAGCACCTATGAAGGCCGGCACATGCGGCGGTGGGTTGGTTGGCCAGCACCACGACCGGCCGCGTTTGTCTCCCTAGTGGCGATGTTTACAGACCGCACCAGGCACTAATTTCAGGCCGAGTCGATCTAGGGGATGCCCAGGATCGGATAAGATCATCGTCCCTGGTGTTAACCGTGAGCGACACTGCCGCACGCACAGGCACGCACACACGCGTTGGCCTGCAACAGGTAATTCTGCATGTGCAACATTTTTCCATTCAACCTGCTAATACGTGGCAGCGAGCGTCACGATGGTACCTATACCGGGCCAGGTGCGATTGTATGGGCCACGTGGAGTGAAGTAGAACGACATGCGGAGTTGTGATGGACAGGCGGAGTTTTGATCAGCTAATCCGATCAAGGCAAGAGTTGTTGGACGGACCAACCTGATCTCTCCCCACATCGCCAGCTCGTCCGCGTGTCAGGCAAACCCAGAGCCCACGCTCGTTGCTGTGGGGTGCCACATTTCCGAGAACATGTGGCCCTTCCTCCACAGAGGCCGATCCCTGGCACCACTGGTAGCGCCCCCCCCCCCCCCCCCCGGGAGGCAAGTCCACCTATAGCGACGCGAAAGCGCAATGCACACATTTGCTGTGTGGGGGGAAGGGGGGGGTCGCCGTTGTTTGCATTGAAATCAACGTTTTGACGGAAATAAAACGCGATGGGGGAAAAAAATGTAAGAAAAATATATATTTAATACAATCATTGTTCGTACATATTTGTCATGCCAAAGCATTTCGCGGTGGCAATCCATCATTCGCACGGGGAAAAAACAAAATCAATAGTTACCAGACAAGACAGCAATGAAAATGTACTTCCTTGTTAATTTCAGAATTAACAAGCACAACATCGCGAGGGGCCCCCCATTCAATCGAGGAAGGCGGCCAGCCGTCGTGCAGATTGTTTTCGGAGCGAGCGGCGCACGCGACGGCAATCTGCGAACGAGCGAGTGGGACCCGTGGCCTCTGCGGCGTCTTCCCGGCGCTGTGCTGCGGCCGTCGAGGGAATGGTTGCGGCGGTTATTGGAGCAAATAGAATAAAAATCTAAGCAAGCAGCGAGAGCGTGTGAGCTTAGGTGATGCATACCAATCAATCTTCCCGTTTCGTGGCCACGATCAGGTCACGGCAGTGTCCGTAAAGTAAAACAAAAATAAACATCACCCGAGTGTAAGTTTACTTCGAGGCAAGTTTAACGGAGTTAAATTCGTGCCGAACGGGGATGTATAGAAATATCTGTTGATGTGATTATTATTATTATTATTCTTTGCGCGCTCAGACTTGATGATTGCGAGCTGGCCGCGGTAGGATTTGATATGGCGGCAGCGGACATGCCGGTGCATATGTGAGCAGTTAGCTTTGAAATTCAATACAGTGCACACGAAGTCTGGATAGATGACTAATACGGCAATAAATTGAGTGCAGGACTGCCCGTCGGATATCCCGTGGAATGTACCGGGGCTTTGTTTTCAGCAGATACGTTCGCAGGTAAACCCCAGGCTTACAGTCGACTTGGTTATAACGCTTTAACGGACGTCGCAACCATCCTGTCCAGCGGAGGGGGAAAAAATGGGGAAAAGTACGCACGGAGCAGGGATAGAATTCCACGCACATGTCCCGATGTACGTTTAAACGTACGTATAGCAAAGCAACGCTCGTGAGCGCGCGAGCGTTCGAATGATCCGAAAGCTATTTGTTTCCAAGAAACAAAATACATGTGCTGGCACGTTAAAATCACATTTTTTTTTTCGCTTTCAATTATTTCAGTGTAAAAAAGGAATGGTCGGTGGCCGGTGGGCATGCCGATGTTTGTTTACCACCTTGGCGGCTTTGTGGTTTTCCTCGCAATATTGCGCTGTTCCGTTCGCCCTCTCGCCTTGAGGCAATAGATGGGAGCGGGCCCCTGAGCCTGGCCTCGATTTAGCACGATCCCAAGGTCACGGAGACTGCGCCAGAGTACATGCTATGCCATTAGCAATCGCCACCGATATTGCTCGAGTGGCGCGACACGCCGGCACGCCTAACGTGACTTGCGCGAGTCACGAGGCAGGGACACAAATCACAAACGCTGGTTGACCAAATAGCAGCGGCCGTCCAAGCAATGTGCAGGGGACGTCTTCAAAAGCCCCATCACACTTCATTACCACCCTGCCCACGTAGGACGCTGCTGGGAGCAAACATTTCAGTTTTGCTTTGCCAATGGGTTTTGAGTGTCACACACTGACTCCTGCGAAAGTTTTGCATTATATTGGTCTTAATCTAAGAGTATATTGGTGTGGCTCGAAAATGATTGCGGGTGTCTTTTACGAAAGATTATATTTTTTATAGCCTTTACAAATGTTGTTGTTAGAGTGAGCACCTACGAAGGCCAACACAGCACATGAAGGGGTTGGTGTTGGCCAACACTATGCCCGGTCGCCTTTGTCTCCCCAGTGCGGATGCTTACACGGCCGCACGAGGTACCAATTTAAGCCCGAGTCGACCTAGAGAAGACTCAGGCCCAGATTCAGATATTCCTCACCGTTGTTGAGGGCCATCAACAGGAATCGAACCCGTGTGGCCGGATTTTTGTACAACGGTGCGCTAACCACTACACCGCCGTTCCCCGTGTATACACACGCACGCACTGTCCGAACACCCATTAAGCGCTAAAAGTGCTAAAACCGTTGGTTTGTAATTTGTGTGGTTAGCACCTTTCTGTTATTCATAAAAAAACTGCATATAGAGATCAAGGCATTTAAATGTCCATATACAGAGTTATACTAGCATATAAAATCTGTTCTCACCGTGTACAGCCTTGCTTTACAATAACCGATAAAATTGCACGTATTAAACCTCTAGGAGGCCGTATACCACTGTAAAACATTACACAATGTTTTATATATGAAAACATCATGATTTTTGTTTATATTTATGAAAGTAGTGGTAGTGTATAAAGTTTCCGAGAGAAATTAGTAACATTTGCATCCTAAAATACATGAAAATTCCCGATCATGTTCTTGTTTCACTTAATCACATAGAATTAGTTGATCACACTGGAAGGAAAAAAACAAGACGGTTATTATTACAAATTTGTGCCACCTGAATGTGTGCACACGTACAGCCACTTTGTCAATCCACTGCTGGATGAGGGTCTCTCCATGTATGTTCAACTTCCTTCGCACCGTACGTAGCCAACCGTGCTAGTCGGAGGTGCAGGGCAAGGACAACAAACAAAACGCAAAAAGCAGTTCTCAAGAAATGTTAATTGACACAACATTACGCTGGTCGGTGCGGGTTTGCAAAGGAGGGGAGCATAGACGTGGGGGGGGGGGGGGGGGGTATGATATGCATAGGACAGCCGTGATGGCGAGATGTTATTGCCTCACCTGGTGTGCAGGAGATAGTCGCTTCGATCCCGACTCTGACGCTTGTATTTTTGGAGTTTGCATATTTTCCCCGTTGCCACTTGGAATTTTCTCCAGGTCGTCCGGTTTTCCCCTCCAAGTTAACAATCAACATCATGCGTTCAGATGAGTTGGCTGCTATAAATGTCCACATGATATGTCACTTCGGTGAGGACGCTTCTAAAAAATTAACCCGTAAAAACTAAGTTTTTCACTATAAATCCTTTATATGCGTGGCGGCTAGAGTCCTCTCGTCCTCTGGCTTGAGATGGCTGCCACCTATGGGTCAGATGATTGCCTGCCACCATTAAGCAATTGGTAATTAAATATAATTATTTTTTTCCTAAAAAGTGTACAATTTTGGAAAAAAATAAATTGTCACGCACAACGAGACTGTGTGCAAAATGTCAGCTCGATTGGATCACGGGAAGTGGGTTAAAAAACGACCGAAAGATTTGCACGGTCGTAAGCGCACAAGCAAGCAAGTCAACTTAATATAAAGGATTTAAAAAAGACCCAATAGCTCAGTGAGCTTTACCTGGTAAATAAAATGAATAGTTAAACAGAGGACATTGCAACACATTGATACTGCTGCCCACCACGTGGGCCTGCAGCCCTCTGGCAACTTGTTTGTGCTTGTTGATCACCCATCCAAGCACTCTCCGGGATCAAACCTGCTTGGCATCTTACACCTGACAATGGCAGGTGCGCATAGAGTGATTGGCATAGGCACCTGGTAATTGAAGAAGAAAGAAGTTGCACATGTTTTTTTTTTACCGAAAAAAACCTAAGAATAAGAATAAAAATTGCACATGACCCGATTACATCAATATATGTTCTCACGATGACAATGGAAATAAAATTTTTAAGATATTATCTGTATCTTCTTGGTTCTTTCGGTAAAGTCACGTAGAAGGGAAGTAATACAATAATAAAAATAAAACATAATAAATCGAAATATTATTTGTATTGCCGATGAACAAAATCACCCGAGCACACATAAATATCACTGCAGGATTTTTCATTGGCTTCAGTCTTATTGAGCAGTAGAATTCCCAAGCAAACGTCTCCATAAACAAATATAAACCGGGCGTTAATTTCCTGCACAGTGCAATAACCAAAACATCACTTGATGTGCCTGCCGAACGGGAGATAAAGTCGCGTTTTTTTAAGAACTATAAAACAAAACGAAAATAAACTCTCTATATCGTCTAACCATCTACAACAGCTGCAACCGCAACCCAGTCTTAATTTTAAACGCAATTAAACACGACACCGTGTAAATCTTATTAATTTTCCGCGGACAGTGATGACCTCACAATTTTTTTTTGTGTACATGAACAATTTAATCACATATTCTTCAGAATATTCCATTTCCCTTCCCCAGGAAGTCATTACAGTGTGCCGCTGAATTAGATTTGTGGCCCCGTCTGGAATATTGATGCGCGTCATCTTGAGCTGCCACATGAAATTCAGAGGGGCATTGAGCAGCATCGGGTGGAAGAAGAGAAGAAGAAAAGAAGGGACGTGGGGCCGAGTCTCCGGTGGATTTCAATGTCGCGCCGTGGCCGCGTGCAGTCATTTTAAATAAGTTCTACGCATAAAAGTAGCACGCGGATCATTTCTATGGGAAGAAATGAGACCTTGCGATTATACGTACTGACAATGTGCATGATTATCATATGAATGCAATATGAAACCGCGTTATAAAATGAACGTCGTAGAACTGAAATTACTCAACGTCTCATTTGTTAGTGGCCCATACTTGAACACTTCCCACCCCCCCCTCCCCCCCACGACTTAATTTGAGCACCGCCAACTGCGCCGCTTAAGTACAGCCGGCAGATTTGAACCAAAAACAACCGTGTATTTTTTCACGTACAACTTTCACATTCCTAGATTAAAAATATAACAAATTTCCATAACAAACATTCTCCAAAACAGCCTCTTTGCCGGTGATGAATGCACCGGCCTTTTAGGAGAGGTGCTTTTACGAGCACTGCCATCCATGTTTTGTTTGATTTGGAGCAGAGGGCAGAGTCATCAGTTTCAACCGTGTCCTCGCAGAAAATATTGCGCATTAATCACCGCCGTTTCCCCTTCATTTCAAAACGGTGCCGTTCGCCCTCAGGGGGCAAACGGTCAACCCTAGAAGCCTCGTCCAGTGACCCCCCCCCCCCCCCCCCCGCCGCACAATAGCCCCGGGGCCCGTGTGCCCCGAATGTCAGCACCAAACGTAGTCGGCTCTGGCCTCATCTTCACTCCCCCCCTCTGCCCCCCACAGCTTCCGTGACGATCAGGCAGCACCTACAGATCGGTAAGTCTCTAAAGGAGGGGTCCGTCGCCTGCGCTGGCGGACAAATAGACGGGACGCGAATCGCGTAGCGCGCCGGCAAACGAAAGAAACCACGCTTGTCCACCCCGTCCCGTCGTCCGCCGTGGCCCGGACGTGCGCTTGCGCGTCTTCGCGCCCCTTCCAACCACACTTCCGCTCCAGCCCAGCCGGGGAGATGGTTGCTATTCTTAGGTTATTTCGGTAAAGTCACGTAGGTAAAAAAATTAAAATTAATAAAAGTAAAATAAAAATAAAATCACGACGTTTCGGAAGCTTGTGTTGCCTCCGAAACGTCGTGATTTAATTTTTTATTTTACTTTTATTAATTTAAAATTTTTACCTATGTGACTTGACCGAAAAAACCTAAGAATATGAATCCTTGCAGTCACGAAAGCTTCAAATCGAGATGGTTGCTCTTTAACGTCCAGTTCACCGCGACGAACAAAACAATGTCCATCCATAACGACAGCGAAGTTCACGCGGGCTGCACTGCGAGGAGGTTCGCCTCCTTGGCCAGAACTTGCTCGTGCCCTGATGCGCTGCCACGAAGGCTGTATAAGCCTCTCTCGCAGCAATTGTGCCACGAGGCAAAAAAAAATGGTCTTGCTTAGAACTCTCTTTGGGGGAAAAAAACATTTGCAACATGAAACAAAATAGGCTATTCGACATAAATCACTTGTCAAGTGATTTGATTCCAAAATTGATAGGTTTAATTGCTGAAATTTAAAGCTGCCAGAGGGCCATTGAAACGTTTCCTGCTTCGTAATCCGATGTTAACCGTGACGGAGAGATGTGCTGTACATTTAGTTCGAGAATGATTGTTAATTTTAAAAAAGTGGTACGGTAAGCAAGTACGACACACATAAATGGCACTTGTTAAATCCTACGGCGTAGCGGTTTTTTTTGCGATCGTGCCGTACAGCTCTCTGCTGTGTATGTTAGGGTTGTGCCGTGCATTTTTAAGCATGCTGGAAGCTGAATTCTTCAGCAGCTTAAATTTGTATTTCCTGAAGAAGCTCCCAGAACGTGGAGCGAAACGTCGGAGGCAATAAAAACACATAGGAGAACTTGTTAAATCCGACGGCATATAAAACGCAAGAGGCCATTTGTTTAAAGTGTGTACCTAATGGGCCTTTGGACTGATATAAACACAAAAACAATCAGACACTGCAGGTGATGTAGAGCATCAGCGACAAATAAAAGCTAATGAAAGGGAATGGAAGCAGGCCCTGGGGCTCAGTTTATGTTCAAATATGAACGAAAATAATGCGACTTTTTGCACTACTACAATGTAGGGGACAATTGCGGCTGACAAAATCCTAGTTTTTGTTGCTGTTTTTACTCCGAGTGCGGTCTGGATTCAAGTGATTGGCCAGAATGAGTGCATTGCACAAAATGTCTTTGACAGATCTTCATTACTGCCATTCTTGCCCAGACCTCCCACACTTGACACCAATCAGAGAAATTATGCCAGCTCTGCTTCTGGGCTTCTGCTTCTCGCCAAAAAACAAAGACGCCACCGCTGGGCTATTATGATTACAAACGGAAAATTAGCTAGCAGCTACAGTGTCATCCTAATGAAATGTGTTTTTATTAAAAAATATATATATAATCAAATGCAGGGCACAACAGCGTCTATCTGGCAATAAGTGACTGGTGTTGACCTAATACGATAATTGTGCTGTATTGTTAGATTTTAATTTGTGTACATGACCATTGTATATATTAAAAAAAAGACGGGGGATGGTGATGATGATGAGGGGGATGTTTCAGATGTGACAAGTGACGACTGCCGTACGTAGAACTAAAATAGGGAAAGCTCCCAGACCACGTGGCATAGCTGTTGAAACAACATTTTGCGGACCTGTTAACTATATATCAGGGGTCGGGAACCTTTTTGACTGGGAGAGCCATAAAAGCCAAATCTTTCTAAATGTATTGCATTGAGAGCCATATAGTATTTTTAACGTATAATAAATTAAATATGTCTTACTTTTAATGCGACTTCTGGTGCTGCATGGTTTTGCTGATGGCCTTGTAGTCTGGTTCGTACGTGGTGAGGTTGAGCTTCATGCAGGCGTTGAGGCCCCGTGACCCGTGAAATTTATCTTCAAAACTAATTTCTGTTTACTTTAAAATGACACAGTATTATTAAGCAATATCACAAGTATTTTAAAATCAGTTCCAAACTGATTTTTTATTTGATTTTTTTCAATTCAAAATTATCTGGGAGCCATATGCCGTCACCGGAAGAGCCATATATGGCTCGCGAGCCATATATGGCTCGCGAACCATAGGTTCCCGACCGCTGCTCTATATTTACACGTATAGAAACATGTCTCAATCGTGGAATGATGCATCGATCAATCGTATGTTCAACAAGGCAGACAGAACTGATTTACAGAATGACAGACTCATTCGCCCACTATCACACGCACATAAATTGTTCACGAACATCACTGTGACAAGAAGTTGAAAAAGAAAACAATCTTCTTTTTAAACACTTTTCAACGTACTTACATTTTACTTTTGCAACCAATGCAAGTTGCTGCTTAGCTCTCCGATGTGTTGTTGGGTTATACCGCGTGTTGTTGTATGACACGGTGTCCGACGTTTCTCCTCCCGTGCAGGGAGCTTCTTCAGGCAATGAATTGTTCGGCGTGAAGAATGAAAGATCAGATGTCATCAGACAACTGTGCAGCACAACTGCCAGAAGCTGCACAATAGAAGTAGCTATCTAGAAGTAGTTGTCGTAGCATTACACCCTTACCATGGGGTAGGAAGGATGATATGTCGCAGTGGCTGGGTGCTTAACACGAACTTATAATTATTATGTTATAAAAGATAATTTTTAAAAGATATACTTCGTGGAGCTTTGATAATCTATATTATGCAGATAAATCCTATACCATGTTGACTTCTACTCAAACTAATAAGAAAAAGTATTATAAGGTTGCCAACCATTTCAACCGCGAACTTTAAATTGCTGTTTAATTAAAAACATCCTGTACTTGACCAAATTCGTATAACGTATGGGAAAATGGAAATCACAGTATTTCATAGAACCCAGTCACATAGATGGCTGGTGGGTTTTTTTAATTAAAATATGTCACCTAGAAAATTCCTTAACATGGACCATCTCGTTTGCAAAAGTGTCTCGGACGTAGATTGACACACAGAGCAACGTACACGTAATGACACGTGTACAAACATTGTCTGAAATATTTTATTGTTTTTGTAGGGTGTGTTTAAATTTGCGTACGGTAAATTTTACATGTATCTTGTAATTTTATTGTTTGTTGCGGTTGCACCCGAATCAAGAGCCGAATGGCTCACAGGGATATTCCAAATAAATGAAACTGAAACTGAAAAAAAAATGGGCTTGAAGCAGCAAAATCTCCATTCCCCTCGCACCATAAATAAGTTAGTGCTGGATACAACCACATTTCCTTATGTGATTTGTAAATGTTATTCTTAACAATGTATCGATAGGTACATTTTAATGTACAATTTTATTGAAGGGCTATGTGTTGTCTAAATGTGGTCTGTGATTGCTGTCTTTTACTGCCTTTTCCAAGATTGTGAATTGTTCTACTCATCTTCTTGTTTCTTTCGGTAAAGTCACGTAGAATGGAAATAATAAAATAATAAAAATAAAACATAATAAAATAATTTTATTTTTATTATTATTTTTTTATTATTTTATTATTTCCATTCTACGTGACTTTACCGAAAGAACCAAGAAGATCAATCCCTGCAGTCACGAAAGCTTTAAAAAAAATTGTTGTACTATTTAATTGGAACCTTTTTTTAACGGGCACTATTGTGGTGGGATCTAATCTTCCTCGCCTGGTGTGCAGGAGGTCGGGCGTTCGATCACCACCTTGTCGCCTGTATATTTGTCGGATTTTTTCTCCATGTCTTCCGGTTTTTCCCCTCCACATATAGAAACATACATCGAGATATTTTTGTTCGCTATAAATTTCCACGTGATAAGCCGCTTTGTTGGGCTTTACCTGGTAAGATAAAACATTGTTTAGTTTCATGTGTATCTATTTTTTGTTTACCTTTTTTATACTCTGCACTCCTATCGTGTTTTTATCTTATTTGTTATTGTAACCTTGATTTGAAGCTTTCGTGACTGCAAGAATCCATACTCGTTGGTTCTTTCGGTAAAGTCACGTAGGTGAAAAAATAATCAAATAAAATAATTAAATATAAATACATTTTATTTTCTTCATTTTTAATATTTGTTAAAAAATAATTGTATTCTTTTTACTCTATTATTTTTTCACCTACGTGACTTTACCGAAAGAACCAAAGAGTATGGATCCTTGCAGTCACGAAACCTTCAAATCTAGAACTTATCGGATTCCTCCAGTATGGATACGTCGCCAGCCTCTGATCTTGAAAGGTCAAAACTAGCCAATTCCATTCCTGTGTGCAGCCACTTTTAGGTTGCCAAACTCCAGCTCATGAATATGCATGCGGGAGAATGAGGCCTTGATTCTAGGTTGCAGGCTCGGACAACTTGGCATGACGCCAAGCTCAAAGTTGACGCTGAGGTGATCTGAATGGTGCAGGACTTAGTACAAATCACTTACGGTCAGCTTTATTGTACTAAATATCCTCAAAGAATCGTTCCCTCAATTGCGACGGGAGCTTTAAATCAAAGGAGAGATCTGTGAAAGCGTTGCCTTGTGTTGTCCCCTTCATCAGGGCGCAGCTGTGCTTCGGCTTCAAATTTCACATCTTTTTTCCCTTCATCGGAGCAATAACAAGCATTGCACCCACGCTTGCAATCGAGCTCGTTTTGTCCAATGACGTTAGGAAGCTGGAACGTTTTCCCGCAGTCCCGTCCCCGAATGTGTGTCGGCACTAATGGGAGGGTGATGGATCTCCCGGAGCACATTTGATGAGCACGCACCTCCAAGCACAGATGTGCAGCATGCCGCAGGGGCAGCATTCCAGGGACCGAAATTAATCAAAATTACGAGCGAGAGTGCTGTGAGAACAGGACGAAAGAATCCGCGTCTTAAACAACAACAACAAGAAACACCAATACGTCTCTTCAAGCAAAGTACTATCAAACGTGAATTCAGGTGTTGATAAAAATAAAGGTGCAGCCCTGCAATTGCTCCCTCACACCACCGCTGGTGGAAGGCGCCTCCACTCCACTGAAGTCGATTATTGGCCTTGCTATTCTGCGCTGGCTAGATCACTTTGAATGGGTGAGAGTAACCCACATTTTACCCCACCACACGATCAACTCATCGCGATGTTATCCATTTATTACTGTTTGCAATGGTGTAGCAACAACAAAGAAGAGAGAGAAAACAGGAGCTTTTAAAAGAGGAAACAATGTTAATATTGAATGGATTTTTTTTTGCTTTTTTTTAAAGAAAACCGGGGAAAGCTGTTGCTGACGGACGAAGCAGCTGGCGCGTGGGCGTGTGCCACAAGGTCGACAGGGCAGCCGGCTCGTGCCCTGCCTTCTCGCGCCTTAACGACCAAAACCCCGGATAAATTATACATTCCCGCGCCAGCGCCGCCGTGGAACTGCGAGGCAGATTTAGCGTGGCCCCGAGAGAGGCCCTCCCCCTCCAACAACCCCCATCCATCCACTTGCGCTGCTCGGGCTCCCAGGGCTTCTCGTCTATCTGGCATTCACCTGCCGTCCCGGGACGCATCTACGCGGGGTTAATGAGCGTCGTATTCGCGTTGGGATATGACAAAAAATTAATGAAGTGCGTATTTTCTTTTTTTAAATAAACATTAAAACCCCAACTGGATTGGTCGAACGGACGAGTGTAAGTTATGAGTATGCTCATTTTGATTTAGATAAGTTGGAATTAGCATGCAGGTTTGACATGGTAGAAAGAAAGCATATTTTATGACCCATGTCATGGTCAGGGCCACCCAGAGGTTCCTGGAGGCACGGAGCTGGAGACCTGGGCGAGAACGCCACGTGGCCCTCTGCCTACTCCCATATTCATGATAAAAAAACAACAACGGCGACAACAAGAAAAAGAGATCCGTTGTGGTATCCTCTTGCGTGTGAGGCATGGTGCAAATTAACCATTTTGCTCACTCTGCACACCCCCCCTCCCACTCAGGGTGGCCATGCTCATGGCAAGCAATGAAAGTTGATTTGTATGTTAATATACTATAGTGTCAAAAGAAATGGGTCAATGAAAATATTGGCGTTATTTACACACTGGGGAGCGTTTCCACGCGAGTCGGTGTTTCATTGCAAAGGCTTGCTGGTAGCAAGTTGTGAGGGCAGCTGCGAGGAACGTATTGATTCGTTTTAAAATAAATGAGCAAGACAATCTTGGCTTCTGCTCAGGATATTTGCTATGATGAACATTCTACAACTGTGTAACACTAACAACCTCTGAGGAATGTTTACACTGTATTGTCAATAGTGCTCGCGGCATCGGTTACTTGAATATAAATTGGAATTGATTGCTTTTTTGTGGTTGATTATTTGGGCCTCCTTTGAAAAGTGGCGGCCGTCCCCATATCCTGCCTCATCAAGGCAGGCAACCCCAACTAGCCACGCCCAGCGTGACGCTGCTGCTGATCAACGCTGACGACATCGCCAAGCCGCGTCCATCACTTCTTGTCCAGAGGCACACGTGGGAAGAGAGGTGAGGACATTTCCCCCCAGATATTTTCGTGCTATCTCATCAGTTGGGCAATCTAACTGATAACCGGTAGAATAATTGACTCCTGAAAGAATCGGATTGCCCTGCTCCAACTGTCATTCATACAACAAAGCGAGCTAATGTCACACACACGTCCACACTGAACACAATCCACACGAAGCCTTGTTCAGTTGGCAGTTTTAAAAAAAACCGTAGGACTGCCTCGATTATAAGAACGCCAAATGAGAACACATTTATGTAGACTCTACCTCATTTACTGTGAGCCTTGTAAACAAACACATCTTAAGAATGGCTGCTAAATGTGTAATGAATTCCCTCATAAAGTGTACACTTATATAAATTCAGTCAACGTGGGAATAGTTACAATGTAAATTTTCACAGCAGCTTTCTCGACCAACAGGGAAACGTCAAATTAGCATTTCCATACCGAGAATTCGAAGTACATTTTTTTAAACCAGTCTCTATTATCCGGTAATAAAAATGCATTCATTTCCGTTTCCCTAGTTGGTGTCTACTCCGACTGCGACGGCAATTATCGCTGGTGACAATTCGCAAAATCTGCAGCCTTCATTCGACCTCTTTGGCAAACCTAGGAGACGAAATCAAACACTAACATTTGCCTCGGGGGGAGGGGGGAGGGCGAACCAAAATGTGAACACATTCAAGTGAGTTTAACACGTAGGCTATCGCGACCAATGTTATTCATAATCAACGTTTTTGGGTTTAGATCGCGTTTGAGTTAATGAGTTAATGATGACGTCACCCTGCTGCTGCTCTATATAAGAACGGTAGACACAGCAGAGCCTCACCATTCTGGCGAATTGTACGATGATGCTGGATGCAATTACCAGCGAAACGTCGTACTTAAATTGTAAATGTTGTGGTTTCACGCTTCAACACACCAGTGGGCTAAAGCAGTGAACTATTTGTCTTTTGTCAACGTGACACTTTTTTACTGATTGGCCATGTCGGGTGGTGGAGGGTTACGACACATTTATAAATAACGCGATCTAACACCAAAAAACGTTGATTATGGACATTCGAGTGAACCGTTATCGCAATTTACCCTCCCGTCGCTTGTGCCGGCACTTACGGTGGTGCCGTGACCCCACAACATTGCCCAGGTTCACGTGCGGCGCAGGGCGCGTTCGCGTGCCCGCGATCTGGAATCTTCGTGGACAGCGTGGGCCCCCAACTATCTGTCAAGGCTTTTAGCACTTGTTTTATGTGTTGTCCCCACCCCCACCCCTTCGCACCTCGTTTAAAAACACAAAACATGGTCTGAGATGAACACTTCCGTGCCGCAGTTCTTTCCATTTTGTTATCCGTCTTTAATTTGTCGCGGAACTGTTGGCCCATCGCACTGGGATCTCGTTGCGAGGGTGGCATGTGCTCGGTTTGATCTCTGTCTTGCAAATGCAAACCGATTTCTCCAGACACGAGCTTTTGCTAATACAGAACTTTCTTATCTTGATGCCTTTATCATTTTGCCCCCCCCCCCCCACACACATAATTTCGTTAACCTCTAAAAAACTATCTTCGAGAAGTAACATGTAATAACAGCGATCAGCAGCTGCATAAAACTGAGTCAATTCTTAAAATAGCAAGCACACATGCTCTGCATGGTTCTTCACTGCTTACTGCGATGTTTATATTGTTTCCAGGACTTCACTGCAGGTTAATGCGGTTGGTACAAAAAGAGTCTGCTGAATAACGGGTGCAACGCAACACAACTTAGATTTATATGGTATCTAAATTCAACAATTCAAGATGTTGGACAAAACACCAGAGACATTGACACCTTGGGGAAAGGATGCACATTTATTTATGTATTTATTTTGCAGAGAGAGGCGGTCAGTCATAGGCAGAGAAGAAGGGGAAGGTATTGAGCTGGACTTAAACAGGGGCAGGGAGTCAACATCATGGATGGATGGATGGGGGGAGGAAGTCCCAGACGATGGGGGCAATAGAGGAGACAGATCGACACCCCTCCCACTGAGCGCGGTTTGACTGTGGTCTTTGACAGAAGGCCTTGGGTTGCTGATGCGGAAAGTGCGTCTAGGTGGAGTATAGTGAGACGAGAGGGTCGGGGAAGGCAGAAATCATTTACACACCTGAAGCAGAGAGGAACCTCCACTGAAATTGGGTCAGACCAAATAAAACACTCGGATACCGTGATAACCATGATCAACAGTATAATAATGCAGTTAATGACTTGCCAAACAATTACCTTACCACACATCATCGCCCTCATTGTTTATGTAGCACTGCTATAAGGCAATATTTGTTCAAGCAGTTTATTTTTAATGCCCTTGAATTTTATTTATTTGCAGTAAAAAAATGACCGTTAAAAATTATAAAGAAATTAATTTGTTAAAACCATGAATTATTTTCCACCAACCACCAATATTATATTTCTCATGAGCAGCGTGAGGGTCAGAAATCTGCACGGGCATCAGTTAATCGTGGGACTCGTGTCTCTCCCGCCACCGCCATCCAGCCATCCCATTAATCATTCTTTAAACCCGGCATATAAGTGCTGCATCTTTTTTTTGACCATCCAAGTTACAGTGGTTACAAAATTGCACGACACGGATGAACGGGCAGATGGACAGACGGACGGACACGTGTGATTAGGACAACAAAAATAATCCGCCCATTCTGGTGGACGGATATAAACAAGGGGAGTGAGAAATCTGCAGAAGCAAGGTTTAATATCTGAAAAACAACCCTCAATTAATGTATCAATCGAACCGTTTGATGATACTGCATTGATAGCGGTGCACAAGCACGAATAATAACAACAGCAATAACACGTTCGACATTAGCACTGCCTTTAAAGGACAAACATAAAATAAGCTGAAATTTCAGGCAATGAGCCTTCTTGGCGACATTGCCCACAACCTTGCCTGTCACACAATTTTCATTTCGAGACGACAGTGTTATTGGCGAATGTGGTGAATGTCGTGCAATGTATGTGTTCCTCGGCATTACTTGTATTTGAACACAATTCTCTTCACTTGGCCCAACAAGGCAACACGAGCAATACCGCATCGATTTTCGTGGCTATGCTGCTCAGCTCTCAGACGTGTTTTTGGGGGTTGTGCCGCGTGCTGTTCGGCGCAATGTCCAACGCTTTCGCTTCAGCGTGTTGGGAGCTTCTTCGAGAACTGAAGAGCGAAACGTCAGACACCGTGCCCAGGAACGCGCGGCACAGCCCAAAGGACACATCCTAGAGCCAACGCTTGCGTTGCACGAGCAGGTCAAGAGTGAGCCACACACAAAAATGTCGAATACGCTGTCCGCACATTAGCAAGAGCCCACCCGACTTTGACAACAGCCTTACCGAGTGCAGTTAAAACATGTACGCAACGTGTACTTTAAAACGTTTGTTAAAAAATAAACAAACAGAAACATTTTTCGATTTAAGACGGCTGCTTGCGTTGTGACCGAAACGTCGTGATAATTATTTAATTATGTTTTATTTTTATTATTTTATTATTTTCCTTCTACGTTACTTTACCGAAAGAACCAAGAAGATGAAACAGAAAAAAATATTGATTTTGTTAGCACCTTAACCACTTTTGTCGCACATTTCCGTTTTGGCCCAAGCCAGCATGTTCGTTCGCCACTCAATGACAAACGGACATTGTGCGAGTGCCCGGGGCATGTCTATTAAAAAAAAGCGGTCGTCATGTCGGAGAGAGAAGTGCCCCTTCGTTGAGTGGGGCTGAAGTTGTTACGCGAACGTCTGCGTGCCTCACCTTTACTACGAAGCGGCGGGAGCGTCCGCAGAACCCCCATCATCGCGTTCACGCTTGCCATCAGCAGCCCCATCAGCTCCACTAAGCCTCCAATTCACCCGCTAATGCTTGCCCTCTGTGCTCGCTGAATTCACTCAGCACTTGCGGTCTTGGGCTGCAGGTCCTCTGGCGATGATGGGTTTTAATTCGATCCATTTTCCTATTTGCAGCAAAGTGCACGCATTGATTGATGCATTATTGTAATCTGATTCATTTATTTCAATGACGTCAACGACTCTTTGATTTTCTTCCATCTCTCTCGCAGTCACACAGCTATTTTCACCGCTGTCCGCTGCTAAGCATGTGATTATTCCTGAGCAACATTCTCGTGTGTGGGGCCTTTATGCATATCTAAAATAAAATATTGGCTTAGACAACTCTTCATCATGTATGTTGCACTTGTTTCACACCACACGTAGCCAACCGTGCTAATCGTTATTATCAGCAGCCATGGTCAGTCCACTGCTGGATGAAGACCTCCGCAAGCTGTAATCCATCCCTCGGGGTCTTGCAATGCAACACATCCATATCGAGCGCCTGCACGCGAGCCAATTTGAACACTCCGTCTCCACGGTGGATGTCCTGTTCGGTGTGCTGCATTCATTCATTGACTACCCCCCTGTCTTGAGTCTCGATCAACCACCACCAACCCTTCTAGCGATGTCTCCCGCCCAAGGCCACTTATTTTATTTCGCAGTCGAAATTATTATCTCTCAAACATGAACTTATTCTCTGTTCCATTGTTCTTTTCATTCTGTCTCTAAATGTAATCCCGAGCATATACTTGTCCAGTTTTTTTTGTTCTTGCACTTTTTTATCCTTTGTTCCAAAATCTTTTCTTCGTACAAGAAAATACAGGTATCGTATTTTCACAAATTGTAAAGCGTGGGTTCTGACAGGTAAGTACCATGCTGTTATCATGTTTTCACATTCACTTTTACGAGTGCAAGATTTTCTTGAAAAGTATATCCGCTCGTGCAATGTCCCAGCTCATTCTTGTGCGCTTACGCCTTTTGTGCGTTGAAAAAAAAAACCCTTGCAGCGCAAAATAAATGTGCCCGCTCAAACTGGAGTCTTTACTGTGCTGTGACTTTTTTTTGCCGACGAAGAGTTATTTCGTTTTTTTTTGGCCATCATTCGCCGGAAAAGATTTGGCACCAAACAACGATGGGACCCGTGTCAAGGCAGGGCGGGCGAGTGGACGCTGAGGTCCAGATCGTGACTTTGCTTTGTGACGGTGCAGCTCCGTGCCATCGGCAGAGATGTGGCGGTCAACGTTGAGACGAGCAGCAGGGCCCAGGATGGAACCTTTGTAGGACACGATAGCGTACAAGGGTTTTGGAGAGAGTGGTGTGAACTTATCCACACCCACCGACCAACATGGTGAAGTATGGTCAAACAGCCCCAATGTCTGATGCAGCTCCTGGAGGATTCATTGAGCAAAAGGTTACGAACGATTTTTTTTGTAAATCAATTCAGTGTGCACATAACTAGGGGATGATGCCATGGTGTAATGGTTATCATTCTTAGTTTTGCGATCCAGAGGTCGCCTAGTTTAATCTCTATTGTGCGGCAATGGAAACAATGGTTCGAATGCCTTTGCCCACCTCGCAGAATAAATGGATAGAGAAAGGTTAGTCGATCAGCAGGTTGTATGTGGTGGGGTAAAGTGTTGATTACTCACACCTCTTCCAAGCCGGTTGGCCAGTGTGGAAGAATAGGCCAAACATAGGCTCTAGAGGGGGCTCGCGTGAGCAAGCAATTGCAGGGCTGCACTTTTGTCTGTGCACGGAAGGATGTCTAACGTTAAGGTGACTGATGCCTGGCTTGCCCTGAGCAGATTGGCCTTGCACGGGGTGCATTACATGCATAGAGAATCCTTTGCATACTCAGTGGGGGGGGGGGGGTACTCGCATTGTGGAAAAAACAATCCCATTACTTAGCGCGCGTGTGAAAATTTTCACATAAATCTAATGCTACAATCAGCTGTCACACTGGGTGTGAAATGAAAAACTGGGGAAATGCGTGCTATTTTATTTTTTCGGCGCAGGAAGCAGAAGGAAATTGGCATTCGGCGGAGGTTTATTTTATTTTTTCGAGGCGGTGATGACCTCGCCATTATAAGTCACCCCCCCCCCTAGCCTTATCTGACCAGCGCGATGGCTGTGTTGTGAAGGAGCCCCAGTGTTAAATGATGTGTGCCACTAAAACGTATCGGCATTCACCGACAATGCCATTATAGAATACTCGGCCTTGGGTTTAATGAAATAAACACAAGTGAAGTGTGAACAAAAGACATGTTGCTGACTATTCACTGAATCGCATTTGCATGCTTATTGTATTTTATATCATTGTAATGTGCATGCCGCCTCCAATCCCCAATCGCAGGGAAATGGGATATTGATGAATGGCAAATGGTTGTTGGTTGGCCTTAGAGAGCAAGATGGAACAAAAACGCCTTCTCCGTCAACAGCATTGTACAACTTGTGCGGGAATGCATTGCGGAGGTGCAACGAAGGACACCGCGCGCGCGAGAGAGAGAGAATACAAGAGGAACACGGATGAACAGAAAGCAAACGCGCCGGGAGGCACCGTATCGACTGCTCGGGAAGTTAAGTTGCCTTGAGCGGGGCACTTCGCTCGACGGGATAGCGGCGGATGGAAGAACCCTGCAGAGCAGCGGTCGGGAACCTGTGGCTCGCGAGCCATATATGGCTCTTCCAGTGACGGCATATGGCTCCCAGACAATTTTGAGTTGAAAAAATAACTAAAAATCAGTTTGGAACTGATTTTAAAATACTTGTGATATTGCTTAATAATACTGTGTTATTTTAAAGTGAACAGAAATTAGTTTTGAAGATACATTTCACGGGTCACGCCTGCATGAAGCTCAACCTCACCACGTACGAACCAGACTACAAGGCCATCAGCAAAACCACGCAGCACCAGGAGTCGCATTAAAAGTAAGACATATTTAATTTATTATACGTTAAAAATACTATATGGCTCTCAATGAAATATATTTAGAAATATTTGGCTTTTATGGCTCTCCCAGTCAAAAAGGTTCCCGACCCATGCTGCAGAGGAATGTCAGCCGTAGGAAAGAACGTGCACGAAACGATGACCACCGTGCAGATGGAGCATTTCGTGTGCCGAATTGATGTCGATTGTTACATGAGACGAGACCTGAAGGGCAGATCCCCCCCTCCATTCAGCAGTGGACTCACCGCGTGATTAATATGCGCGCGCCTTTGTGTTTTGACTTCAATTCGGTATTATATCTTTTTGTTGCAATGATTACATTTACAGAAAAAGCCGAACATTTGCTTGCGTTTCATTCCGGGGAAAGGTATTTAATTTTTGACATTTTTTTTGTTCGTCATTTAAATGACCGTCCGCTGAGCGCAACAAACATTACCGCTGCCGTAACGTCAGTACATTTTTTTTGCGCAGGTGAATCAATGATGACGCGAAGTGCACCGCAGTAAGCTGACGAGCGCGATGCATTTCCAGATGCGCGTGATTCGCGCGCGCGAGAAAGCGTTACGTTTCGTCGCACATGAATGGAATGCGTGCGATGGGGGGGCGGGGGGGGGGGCAACGAATGGACACGAGGCTACGTTGAAGGGGAAACATCGCAGACGTAATCTCAAAGCCCTTTCCCATCAGGCATTGCGACTTGGTGGCCACGAACGCACGGTGTCCGGCGTGCAATCGTACTGTCGGCCGGTCACACCCACGACGATTGGAAATCGAACATGTTCTTTCGTTCATTTGTCGTCAAAAGACATCGCTTTAAATATATCGGAGGCAAATGCAAAGGTGGAGGGCCCGCGATTGCTTGCTCACGCCACTGCTGCCGGAAAGACCTCTAACTGGAGAGAACGACCGAGGGCTCCTCTCGATGGTTTCTCGGCCTACGTCTTCCACGACGGTCAGACGTCTTGGAAAAGGTGGCGCAATGGCCACACTTTACCCCCACCGCGCATAAACCAGTCGAACGATTGACTTTGCAAGAATATATCCTCGCGGGAAAGAAACAAAAATGCAAAAATTCGCGAAACTAATGCCCGTTTCATGGACTGCACACTGACATTGGGGACGTTGGCATAGCGGGGTGCACGCTGCGCTATGTGACCTTGGTAGCCCGAGTTTGTTTAACCAGCGGTGGCCACCACCACCCACGGTGGGTGATGTCTTAACCGGTTTGGCTCCACCCTCCACCCTCCCGTTCGCCAATCTACACTGACCATCGTGGTGATGTATAGCCAATCCCCATTATCAACACGGCATGGGGGAATCCTTGATATCCTTCATCCAGCAGTGGATTGATAATGGATGTATATTATTCCCACTGTGTGTCCTGCATAGGTACCTGAAGCAGTCATTGAAAACTTCAAATGAAATAATATATATCTCCTGAATGCTGGCTTAGAGTTTCTGTATCATTTTATTTTTTTCCCTTCACTGTATAAATACATAGTTTAATATACGTTTAAGAAGAAAAAACTACTTTTCTTCAAGAAGCGAAAATGAAAGATGTTAATACGCTTTGAGCCGCAGACTATCCTACCGAAAGGAATGTTCTGCACCCTTGAAGTAAGCACACCAGCCAAGCATCAAAACGCGTCCCTTCTTTCTATTCGTCAGAACAAAAAAGAGCCACATACTGCATCGAAACGCCAAAGACGCCCTGTTTAGCTTCACGGCTTGCGACTGAGCACCTTTAAAGGCTGGCAAGACCCTCAAGAGAACGGTTCTGGCCAGCATCACACGTCTCCCGCTGCCTTTTTCACCTCCTTATGTAGATATATTGCAGCGGTTGGTTATTAGCGTCTGGGAGGGTCAAGCTTGGGGAAGCCTGCACGATGTTCAAAGCCACGTTTGGCACTGGGACCATCGTCGCGATTATAGAGCAATGTGGCCATTACCTCCACGGCTGCATTCCCAGCACGCACGGTCAACATAGGCAGACATCCCTCGTAGAGCCTCGAACAGAATGTTGGGGCGAGGGCTGTTAGCGAGCACCCATCAAGGTCGACACGGATGTATGTTGGACTTCTTTCGCGCCGTACGTAGCGAACCGTGCTAATGGGAGGTGCGACATGATGCACGAGCTGGTGGTGTAGCCAGCACCATGCCCGCCCGGCCGCCTTCGTATCCCCAATGCGGATGTTTAGTCACCACCGGCTACGTGTTAAACTACTCTTTAAACACAGTCTGACTCAGCAGCAGACCATGCTTTCCCACCTGATGATGGGCGCTTGTGTTGCGCTCGAAACGTCGTGATTTATTTTATTTTATAGCTACGTGACTTTACCGAAAGAACCAAAGAGTATAGATTCCTGCAGTCACGAAAGCTTAAAATCAAGAATACTCTTTTTAGGTTGAATTGATCTGGGGGGGGGGGGGGGGTGAGGGGGTGGGGGACAGAACTGGTTCAGATGATCCTAGAAACAAATGTAGCCATGGACCTGGAATCAAACTCAGGGAGCTTGGTTTGCCGCATAATGATACGATAACCGGTATGCTCCTTGCACTTCGCACAGACACACAATCAGCGTGCTTGTCAGAGGCAGCTGAGCCACTCAGGGGGCAGCGCTGAGCCAGTACTGCTGAGGTCATGGGTTAGAATCTCGGTAGACGACCGTGATTGAAGTGAGTCGGTTCCCAAGTCTCCTGAGTTCAGTCACCAAATTGGTTTATTCCAGATCTGAGACTTTTCAAATGTTGGCTTCATTGAAAATGCGACGGGGCGATCACTTCACGGTGCTACAAAGCGTGGCTCTGGTGTGGATAGAGGGGCCTAATGAAGTGGCGTTGACAAGCGCGCTTTGTGATGTCATATTGTGGTGCCGATATCTGGCACAGGGCGATACACTGCTCGCTGCAAGAGTCCTCGTTAAATTACGTAACACCAACAGCAACAATATGAATACAATTAGGAGGGATATCAAATGCAACAACAATAACAAAAAAATACAACGGTTAATATTAAAAGTATAAAATTGTACTTTGCCAATGTCAAGTTCCAGCACTTTGTTTTTTAACGCCGCAGGGCAAAATAAACTACTTTCCTCCCTGGAAATGAATAAAGGCAGGTGGAAGTTTTTTTGTGTGTTGTTGTTACTTTCCAGTGAGAGAGCTATGCACTTTTAAACGAGTTATTTCACATGGCTTCCCATGATTGACGCCTACACGCGGCTAAACGCGACGCGGCATGAAAACCCAGCACAAAGTTTGCGGTTTTTGGAAAGGGAACAAAGTTTAAATAGCTTTCGCTTTAATGAGAGCCGTCGGTGTCTGCTGCGAAACAAAACTCGGCGCGCTCGTGCGCAAAGCCGGCGCACGGAAGCCGTGCAATGCGAAAAAAATCACAAACATGCAACGGTGGAGCGCTGAAATGTCTTGGTCATATCACTGCTGGCAGAGGAAGGGCTTCCAAGAGGGTTGTCTTCCGAGGGAGCCCCTCTTAAGAAAGTGTTTTCGGAGGGAATATGAGAATGTTGTGCCGGTGTCACGGTTCTAATTTGAAAGAAACACCTGCAAAACACTCAAGTGGGATTCCACAATCGGCAACATCGCCCCCTACTGACAAACGGAAGGCGACTACGTCCACGAAATCTCGGCGCCTTCACGATAGCCTTCCGCCATAAGAATAGCGGCGAATACCAAATTCTCAAATGTATCATTATTATTAACCTTCTACACGCTGGCCATGTTTCTTAGAAGCGGTACTGTGATGTACCAGTTTATCATGCTGGGCGGACAGACGGGATGGAGGAGGAGGACTGCGGGGGGAGGGGGAGCAGGACGTTGTTTAAGAAACTTTCCCATTGATGCCGTGCCAGGAGTTTGAATGGGATCGAGGTGCGTTAACTGTTACGCCACGACAAATTAAAATCTATACCCACATTAAATATCACGGGATATGGAAAATGCAACCTTAAGGAAGCGAGAAGAACAAAACACTGCCCGAGTGTTACTCTTGGGTCTTGTCTGATCTCCGTGGATTTGGCTGCACCTGCAGTGGTTCGATTAAAGCCACGTTCGAGTGGCCTCAAATTGTGTCCGAAAGCCCACGTGGCCCTCCTTGAAATTCTGTTCAAGAGAGCTCACCCCCTCTCAACAGATGGGCACCCAATAACGTAATACATATGCAAGTGAAACAACAACAAACAAAAACTCTGAAAACGTGCCAGCGAACGGATGCTATTTGCATGGCGTCAAAATAAATCAACGTTTTTTTTTCAAATGCTGTATTCACGGTGTGTTGTTAGGGGTGGACTCATAAGGAGGATCCCGAAGAGAGTCTGTGGGGTAATTAAAAACAAAAAATAGAAGTTCGTATTGTTGTAGCGTTACTGCAACTGCAACAGTCTGTTAAAATATCAAATGAGTTTCTATCATTGAACGACTTTCTCTCCGTGACATTTGTGTCCCCTGGATATTTATGCAAAGAAGCAAAGAGTCTGCAGTCGTGTTTAGGCCAGCTAATAAGGGCACATTATTTTACTCATTGCTTCTACACGTGGATCTGTCACTGGGTCTCCTAGAAAGCTGTACTTGCGCATTGCATAAAAAATGTGTGGTCCTATAGGTGCCACGAACATTAATCATTTCAAACTCGACTGCATTAAGTACCACTGTAGCATTCCATCAATTGGCAATCTCTTCCCTCGCAGGTGAAGAATATTATGCAATTGTCTGGTCTGTGCATGTGTGTAAGGTACTTGCTATATCAGGTTGAAAAACCTGGCAAAATTTTTTGCAGTGAAATTCTAAGAATTATGATATCGAGAAATTGGTTCCTGTTTTTTTCTTCCAAAGGTCGAAGGGAAAGGTCACAGTGATTCCACCCCAATGAAATGTGCCAACATATTTTTTACATGCATTTGGACCATAGCTATATTTTAAATCATTTTGCCAACTGGGTGCAATTTTTTTGAGTTAGATTAGCAGTGCAGCAGATATTTGGCTGACATTTCTTCTAAGACATTAAGGTGAAAGGTTAATGCATAATTCTCCCAAAAACTGTCATGCCAACGATATTCTGTCAGCCAAAACATCGGTTCTATCATTTTATTGTCTTTTTTTATTCCTTGCAATGCATACATGCTTCTTTGTGAAATATATTATATATGCATATTTTGTTTGTTTTCTAATTGTGTCCTTTGGCTGGGGGGCATTGCAGCTTTTGGTAGTGATGGGCCCTGAGGCTGGACACTGGGGTCTTAACGCGAACATCTGTATAAACGACAATCAATGGTGGCAGTGATTATGGATGGGTTCCATGCAACTTTGTCATTCGGACGCTGTGGTATTTAGGCAGGGTTGTGGATGATACCGTGAGTAGGTTAAGGAACGTGTCGAGGTTTAGTGGAATACACAAACCGCTCGTGAAATGTAGAGAGCTCAGTTTTATTGTTTAGAGTTGAGGCAGGAGAAATGTTTGTGTAACTGCATGGGTCAGAGAGCTGAATGTTTTGCAGAGCAACTACAAAGTAAGCTTCTGGCATTTTTATGCAGAGGATGACAGCAATTGCACAGAATAATAGGGCAAGCCAATTGATAGTTCCAAACAGAACTAAACAAGAGCGTGAAACTTTTACCATGAAGAGGAAGTTGCGATGGTTGGCAATGTAGTGGCCAGATGTCGGCAGCAAAGGTACAGACATAAAGTGACGTGGTGGGATACTTTAAAAGTTAATGGAGAGGTGTTGCGGAAATAAAAAAGGCAATCGGAGAGGCAGCCATAACTTGTTCAGATGCCACTCACCACTTATATTTGCTGCGGCTGGGAAGAAAATAAACTCAGGTCATCAGGTCCATAGCGGTGTGCTAACCACTGAGCCACCGCTCCACCCTCAGTCCCACTTAGGGAAAGATGTCTTCGGCTTTGAACAGCGAGATGCTACCGTGGTGTAATGTTTAGCACACGGGTTCAATTCGATTCTGCAACAATTTAAAATAATAAGTGTGTAGTGACATCGCGGGATGTGACTGTGTGGTGCCGGCCCGAGAGAGGCATGGTGAGCACTGATCGAGAGCGCTGGATGGCACCACGCTCGGCGTGCAGTGCCGGCCCCTACAGGATAGGGTGTGGGAGTGCCGGCCACGGAAATGGGGTTACTATAGGCCGTGGCACTCTGGTTGACCCCAGAGGACACGTGACCGGTTAAGTCTATACAGGGGCCCCAAGTTGCGGCTAGGGGTGGTCACGTGGTCAGGGTCGAGATCCTGCTCGAGGATTCGTCTACGTTCTACGGCTCTACGCCCTACAGAGTCTCCAACACGTGGACCGGGACCCACGCTGGGGTACGGTCCGTTGTAGCTAGTTGCGGTGTGATTAGTGTAGTTAGCCTGGTGGTCACCACCATAGGTTGTTATTCTGTTAAGGGGCAGTTACCCCACGTGTTGGTGTTATAAATGTGTTGCCTCCAAAGAGTACGTCTGCGACTCAGTTGAACTCGCTACAAGTGAATTAAATCTCCCAGCCTCTGTCCACTCAGCAGGACACATGGGCACACTGGAATCAGAATCTTGATTTATCCACTTTTAGTCGACAAGATGGGCACTACATCGTGCACTTTCAGATGCGCTCCTGCAGCCATCTGGAACGCTCTTTCTTTCGCTATTAGGAAGCCACTGGAGATATGCACTTTTAAATCTAGATTTCAAACTCTTTTCTTAACAACAGTTGTTTGTGTTTAGTTTGTTGTCCTTCCACCCGCGCCTCTGATTAGCATGTTTGGCCATGTACGGTGCGAAAAAAGTTCAACATAAGACACATTCAAAGTGTGGGTATTAACAACCTATTTGAAGACGTCTTCAGAGTTCTCGACAAACTCTCTCTCGTGGACGTCCTACGACTCCCACCAACCAGCGGTGTTGCTTTGAGTGGAGATTGTGAGAAATTGCAGGGCTGCACCTTTATATATATTGAAAATCTCTTCACCCCTTTGAACGGTCAGCGGGGGCGTAGAAGCCCCCCCCCCCCCCAGGCATAGCGGGGCCGTGGGTGTTTGTGTGGGGGGGGGGGGTCGCCCAGCCCCTCACTCACACGCGCCGTTACCGTGACCACACGCGCGCGTGCACGCGGTTACAAGGGGCGCGTGCGCGTGCGTGCGCGTGCCCACGGTACCGCCACGTGACTGCGGCGGCGCGCACGCACGCGCGTCTCGGCACGAGAAGCGCCGTACACCCGATAAATGCTCGCGCCGAAATGTGTTGGGGAATCTGCACAGGTTCAAATAGATGAAAGATGCGTGTATGATCTTCTTGGTTCTTTCGGTAAAGTCACGTAGAAGGGAAGTAATAAAATAATAAAACTTGATAAAATAATTCTCACGACGTTTCGGCCACAACGCCGAAACGTCGTGAAGGGAAGAAATAAAATAATAAAACATAATAAAATAATTCTCACGACGTTTCGGCCACAACGCCGAAACGTCGTGAGAATTATTTTATTATGTTTTATTATTTTATTACTTCCCTTTTACGTGATTTTACCGAAAGAACCAAGAATATGAATCCTTGCAGTCACGAAAGCTTTAAATCGAAATTCATGCGTGTATGATGTTTGTTTGTTGGTTTGTTTTAAAGGACGATAATAATTCCGACGTAAGCCAATCCCCCCTATGACCACCACCAATACACGACGCACACAAGTGTTTTGCTTGAACATTGGTACGTGAAATAATTGTAAACGTCGTCTTAGTAAATTAATCAAACATTGTATTGCAATCCGTGCCACCAGTGTGTACCGCGAAACAACAAAACGACTTCAACAAATCCCTTCGTTGGAAACGCCGTGCACTTACGCATTTAAAAACAACGAAAGGCATCCTCTCTGTGTTTTTTTCTATGCGCGCACGTTTTAATGATGACGCATTTTACCCCCGAGCTCTCTTCGTCCATCTCCCACCCCCTGCCCCTTTTTTTGGAGGAAATTAATGAGACCTGATCCGGCGTCGCATCCAATTGAAGGCTGACACCTTGATTACAGGAAGCATCGACTACGCTGCGACATCATCCGTCAGTCGCAGAGATTGTTACCTTGGCAACGTCTGTGTGTTCCACATCGCGCAGCACTCGCTCCAATCATGGCTCGCAGTGCTTCGCCGTTTCTGGATCTCCTTCTCTTTCTTCCTTTAACTGGAAAATGTCGTTAAGATCTACAGCGAAAACACAACAAGATACATTATCCTTCTTGGTTCTTTCGGTAAAGTCACGTAGAAGGGAAGTAATAAAATAATAAAAATAAAACATAATAAAAGAATTATATTATTATATTATGTTTTATTTTTATTATTTTATTACTTCCCTTCTACGTGACTTTACCGAAAGAACCAAGAAGATGAATCCCTGCAGTCACGAAAGCTTTAAATCGAAATTTAAGATACATTCTGTCTGAAAAAAAAATCGTTTTATCGTTCACCGCCACGCTCTCTCGATCTGCCGCGGTCTGTTTTGTCTTGTTGTTGTTGTGTGTGTTGTGTGCGTGGAGAACAAGCAACATTCTCATTCTCGATGTCAAGCCTCCGTTTCGCGATTCTTATCGGCGACATCATGAGAGCCGATTTTCATCAGCGGTGACTCACTCGCCAACTTCTGCAATTATCGGCTTCAACGATTGATGAACGGCTCGATTAAACGACGTTTGATTCAGATCAGTGTCAAAGTCTACTCAGAGTGAAGGCGAGCTTCAAAGTGAAGTGATGGAATTGATCTCGTATTTAGTAATATTGCATTTACAAATGTGGTTGTTCCACCTGATGAGGATTGCTTGTGTTGCGATCGAAACGTCGTCATTTGTTTTATTTTATTTCTACCCACGTGACTTTACCGAAAGAACCAAAGAGTATGGATTCCTGCAGTCACGAAAGCTTCAAATCAAGATTTACAAATGAGTTTAACCCGCAGACTCAAGCTCAATTCCCGCTCACGGCCAACATCGGTGACGAATGTCTGAACCGGTTCCTGGTCCTCCTCTAGGCCCCACTCAGCCTTAAAAGAGTAGCTGGTGTGAGATGTAAACATCAGCAAATAAAAATCTTGGCAAAGGCTCACATCAGCCGCGAGTGTGTTGTCTGTATACTTGTTCCAATCCTCCTCACTTTACCAAGCCACAAAAACACCAGCGTGGTAATGTATAGTCAAACAACCCCCATGAATGACATCAGAATCATTATCAAATATTTATACTGGAGGAATCCGATGAGCTATGAAGCTCTTTTTCACATATGTCCAGTAGGGGCGTGTAAGAACGTTACAACAACAAACAATACTTTAACATGATAGGAGTGCAAGGTGCAAGAAAGGTAAATAAATCACTCAAACACATACGAATCAAAACTAAACAATCCCCGTCCTACCAGGCAAAGCCCACTGAGGTATTAACTTATTTTTCAGAAGCGACCTTGCCACAAATCATAGCCCAACAAAGTGGATTATCATTTGGACATTTATAGCAACAAAATAATCTAAATAATCCCAATGCATGTTTCTAAAGATTGCGTGGGGAGGCCTTCATCCAGGAAATAAATGTACAAACGTTCTGAGAATGGTTAATTTTTTTTACTATCAGCTTTTAGAAACATTCATAGCCAGTCATGATTTATCCACTGCTGGTTGAAGGCCTCCCCAAAGCATCCCCACAACAGAGGGAAAGAAATGTGTCTCAACCCTGAGGTTGAATCGCATTCACTGTAAAATGCCGCCAAACCTGTCCCTGCTAATGTGTGCATCCCTCTTAATTTGATAGATGCATGTAAATTAATGCATAGCCCACAACTGCATAGCACAGTAGAAAAACGATGAACACAATTCAATGCTGAGAAGGCGGCGTGTGGACACGCTTATGAATTGCGTGGAACGCAGACAACGGGAATATTTGACATTTTGTGATTCAACAACAATGATTTTCAAACCAACCATTTTAATAACCTTGACGTTCTTAACCAATCGGCCGCATACTGTAATGATGAGAATTTGCAGCTGAAGAACTATGCTAAAACTGCCTCACGCATGCCGTGGTCACAGCACACCGGGTGTACAAAGTGTAAATCTGACATTAGGAATAGCTTCGACTTTAATGTGTCACGCGCATGCACATGCATAAATAACAACGCCGTAACATTTTGTTCCTTGCTACTTTTAATTAAAAAAATACATTACCCGTTATTCATAGCGGATAAAAAAGGGATTAAATTAATTCAACAAAAAATAAACCATGTATAATTCTGTCGAACACGAATTATTTCGCTTTTAAGTTAATGCAACAAAAAAACAGCTACGGAACATATACGAATCTGCTGTGGAATTAGCAGCATGTTCAATCAATTTACCTCATGCCTGTGACAGATCGAGGGGCCATTTGAAAGCTTGCTTGAGTGCGTACACAATATAATGGCAGACTTACAGCCCCACTCTTATTTTTCTCTCCAAAAAGGAACTCCCCTCCACCAGAGAGTCACCCAGTAATCTGAAAAAAAATGCACAAGGGAATGTGATTAGCCGAGTGTGATTTGTAATCAATCAATAATTGAGCGGTTAATAACACATTGCATTTATGTTTGAGCAATATGGATTTTATTTTCTCGTGTGACATGGTTATATTTGTACTGATTTCTATTTGATTCATTCTTGTACTCCGTTTATTTGTTTTGCACTTCTCATTTTGGTGACCTCTTTCACTCTTTAAAATAAGACTCGTCCTGGTCTCTTGAGTTTCCACCTGATCTAAAGAAAATAAACGTGAACTCAACTTAATATTTGGTCATCTATACGAATGGTTTCCACGCAGACACATATTTACCCTGGCATGATTAGATAGCATAGCTAACATCGTACAGTCCACGGTTGGCTATAAAATCTATTCTATGATATATAGTTCTGTAAATATTTTTATTTTATTTTACCAGTTAAGGCCCACTGAGCTATACAGCTCTTTTTCAGAGGCGAGGTTGCCACAAATGATAGCTCAAAGAAGTGGCTTATCACGTGGAAACGTATACCAGCGAAACATTCTAAACGCACGTTACTTCGAAATGTAGAGGGACAAACCGGAGTGACCCTGAGAAAAGTCCACGCCACCAAGGGAGAGAGGAGTAACCTCAGCAGTGGCAGCAGTGATGATTTAACCATTGCTGGATTAAACCTAATCACTATGCCACCATCCCTCGCGGTCCTGCATTGCCGCAATTCATCTTGCCGACACGAACGAGCTGATCTCATCACTCCATCTTGGTGGCGGTGGTGGTCTTCCTTACTCCCAGGGGTGTGTTCTACTTTGGCTGCCATTCCAATGACTTGTCTCATCCACTGGTCATATTCCTTCTTGTAATGTATCCTGTTCAAATACTTTCCAGAACAGTCAAATTGATGTGTACAATTAGCATGTTTTTTTCTGATCAATATGTCCCTGTTTCTGTCTCTCAGTTTCATTCCAAGCATTCCATCAATTCATGCATACGTTTATTTGCATGCGTTACAGGAATACCTAGCCTGGCATTAATGGGACTTGCCACCAACTTTAAAAGTTCGATTTTCTTCACCGCAATGCTCTGGGCAATTAGAATGACCCACTGTCTATACAAAACAAATAGCATTTATCTAGAGTATAAATGCAACCGCGTCTACATTTTCTATCCAGAAACAGTGGACGTAATTATTTAATAGAGAGAAACATTCAAAGTAGAGGGCAAATGTAAGGTCTTGAGTGTGCACTTGGATAATGGCAGGAAATTGACAACGTGGGTGGTTGGGAGAAGGGAGTTCCAGACTATGAGAATAGCAGAGGATTCATCTTCTTGTTTCTTTCGGTAAAGTCACGTAGAAGGGAAGTAATAAAATAATAAAAATAAAACATAATAAAACAATTCTCACGACGTTTCGGCTACAACGCAAGCAGCCGTCTTCAGGTGAAGAATGAGACACTACCAAACTAGGAGCTTATATATAAGCTGCATTGGGGGTTGAAGAGCGCCTTAACAAAAAGAATGTGCATGTGAAGAGGGATTTAGCATATTCATGGAAAATGCGTAGGCGTTGGGCGGGGGGGTGTCAAAGTCATATTATGCCCATGCATTATGCAGGATCAGCAGCAACCAAGGGGGGTGCAGGGATTAGCAGTAACAAAGGAAAGGAATGTTAATGATATGTAGCTGCAGTTACTCAACAACACGTAGAAAACTAAAGTATAAACTACATAAAAAACTAAAGTATAAACTGCATCGCACCATCAGTATACTTACTATACTCTATAATAAGCTGAGTTACTAACAGCAAGTAATACATTACAATTTTACCTCGTAAAAATTCTATAATATGCTTCCATCTAAACCTTATTCTCTTACATCACACGAGCATATACCGTACTATATACTGCCATAGATAAACCCAACATTAAATTATATACTGTATTGCTGTAAACCAACCTATATCTTATACATTTATATATAGGTTGGTTTACAGCAATACAGTATATAATTTAATGTTGGGTTTATCTATGGCAGTATATAGTACGGTATATGCTCGTGTGATGTAAGAGAATAAGGTTTAGATGGAAGCATATTATAGAATTTTTACGAGGTAAAATTGTAATGTATTACTTGCTGTTAGTAACTCAGCTTATTATAGAGTATAGTAAGTATACTGATGGTGCGATGCAGTTTATACTTTAGTTTTTTATGTAGTTTATACTTTAGTTTTCTACGTGTTGTTGAGTAACTGCAGCTACATATCATTAACATTCCTTTCCTTTGTTACTGCTAATCCCTGCACCCCCCTTGGTTGCTGCTGATCCTGCATAATGCATGGGCATAATATGACTTTGACACCCCCCCGCCCAACGCCTACGCATTTTCCATGAATATGCTAAATCCCTCTTCACATGCACATTCTTTTTGTTAAGGCGCTCTTCAACCCCCAATGCAGCTTATATATAAGCTCCTAGTTTGGTAGTGTCTCATTCTTCACCTGAAGACGGCTGCTTGCGTTGTAGCCGAAACGTCGTGAGAATTGTTTTATTATGTTTTATTTTTATTATTTTATTACTTCCCTTCTACGTGACTTTACCGAAAGAAACAAGAAGATGAATCCCTGCAGTCACGAAAGCTTTAAATCGAAAAATAGCAGAGGAGTTCAAGTTTAAAATTTTATTTGTAGAACCAGGTGATAACTCAATAGACCAGGATATATTCTCAATAGCAAGAGTGGGCTGGGTAAGAGCCACTGAGTGAAGGTTGACTGGGTGCTTTGACAGAAATGTTTGGTTCCTGGAGCAAAAAGTGGAGCCAGAGTGGAGTGAGATCAGAAGGGGAGAGGTAGGCGAGGCGAGTCCATGGGTGATCATGAAGACGTGCAGTGGGACCTTGAAATTGATCCAGGAATTGATTGGGAGTCAATCATCTGATAAAAAGAGGACAATAAAGCTGCTCTGGCATTGTTCGCAATAATCTATCATCATCTTATACCCATTATCATGCTCATGATACCAGCTGAGAAGATTATCCACACATTAATGATGAACAACTCGAGTAATACCAAGGGCCCGTGCTATTATATGCATCAACAAGTTAGAAGCCCCATGCAGGGCTTAGTGGCACACATATGGGCAGTAACGTCGCAAGACAATTGACATACGACGGCCGAGATTTGATCACAAACACGCAACAATGCACGAGGTCACGTTGATAGTTTTTTTCCCACATGTCCCAAGTCTCCATCGCAAAAGAACATGTGCAGAATATCACCCGGTTTAAATGAAGGCTGTATTTAATTTGGCATATAATTTGGCTGCAGCATGGGCATTTTTTTTCCTAGTTTGCATATGCTGTTGGACAAATATCAAATTAATGTATTAACGGAACTGGCTGTTTCTGTGTGCGTGCTTGTGCGCGTGTGTATGGCAACACTAATCACACACTGGTGGCCTGGTATGGCCCGTGGGAAAGGGGCATGTAATTTGTTTTAGCTATTTACCCTGTGCCCCAGATGCCGGCTCGGGCCAGATCTCGACAGCAGCAGCACTAAGCTTCTTTAAATTAGCAACAACCACAATGCGCATGGCACATGAAGCAAAGGTCAAGTGGCTGGTGATCACAGCATATTCGTGCAACGCGAGCCACCCTGCTCCGAATTAAGTTGGAATGTTACGATGAAGCGTGGGAATAACAAATGGATGTGACACGCGTGTGTATGCATGGGTGTGTGTGGAGCGGCGGTGCAACGGTTAGCGCCTGGTGCTACGAACTCGGCGACCCAACACCAGTGGCGATTATCTGAACCGCTCCTGGGCCTCCCATAGGTCACTCAGCCTCAATTGAGTATCTGGTGCAAGTGTTTAAATATCGCCGCTGGGGAGACAAATGCGGCTGGGCGTGGTGCTGGCCACTCACCCCATCGTGTGCTGTTCCCTGCCTTCATAGGTGCTAGCTAACAGCACTTGTCCCAAAAGTCGGTTTAGGCTATATGAGGCGTCTTTGTCTTTTGTTCGTGTGTACGCGTGCATGCCGACTCAATGGGCTAGAGTTTGTTTGGCGGACAAGTGAAAGATGAGTCAAGTTTACCTTGTTTGAGTTTACCTTGTTTAACCAAGCGAGGACTCAAGAGACCACGATAGAGTCTCATTTGCCAGAGTGACCTGGGCCATCAGCATGACAAAAACAAAAAAAACAAACAAAAGAGTAAAGCAATGAAGCGAATAGAAACCAGAGCAAAAACAAATCCAACTCTGTCATGTGAGAAATCGAAAATATTGCATAAACCTAAATCAATGCTGAATAATTAATTCCCTGTAGCGTACGACGGCTCGGGCAAGTAACGTGTTTAAATTCCCACTTCATCCCAGATCTCCTTTGAAAAAAAAAACCAGAAGCTGCATCTGAACGGTTCCCACGTGACATCAAAGTATTAATATTGCATGATGTCTTGTGTCGTGCCATGTGATGTTTTTTTAGAATCACGCAATAAAACATCGGTTTAATTGTCTTAAGTTTGTTGTCCTTCCCCCGCTACACCTCCGATTAGCACAGTTAGCTACGTACATACAATATTATTAATAACAATGCCAGTTTTTGTACCATGAAAACGTCACTGAGTCCCGAGAATATTTTTTTAAGGAGGGACCTGCACAGGGACGTTTGACCACTTCGGCAACTGAGTGTTTGGCTTGTGGATGGAACCCGGACTCCGTGGAGAAAACCCACACATGATCGTAAACACATTGAGACCTACACACACAGATAGATTCGATTCACAAGCAAAATACACACCTCTAAGTGAACCAAACATATCTCCAGTTGCACTTGTATATTACGGCTAGTTTGCATTTTATATTGTATACTTATTCCACATTATACAATAGCCCCTTAGTATTAGTTAGACTTTGTAATTTTAGTATAGTTAGACTGTATACCACTTATTTAAGTTTTAAGATTCCTACATGTTGAATGTATGCACCTTCCTGCCATAGTAAATTCCTTGTCTGTGCAAACTTTCATGGCGAATAAAACCCTTTCTGATTCTGATTTAGACCAAACCGACTGCTTTACAGTCATCTACTGGCAACTGACAGGCCTCACAGCGACATGCCAATCAAACCTGGTATGCATCTATCCACGTGCTAACCACGCTTGACTCTCCCTGGCTCCTGATGTCCATCATGGTCAGACGCATTCGGTATGATTTTGTCGAAGACATTGCACACGCTTGCACCATGATTTTATTTAATGTGCGCGTTATTGAACAAAAATATATATTATTTTTACCTGCTTTGGGGAATTGCCCTGTTGGAATGAATATAAATGAGAACGTTAGGGGCTTGCTTAATTGTTGAAAGAATGGAATGATTAATCCATCGGCCTGCAGGCAAGGCTTTCAAGATTAATGTGCTCCAGTTGCACTTGTGTAAGCATGCCAACTTTGGAGCTATATTATTATTATTCCTTGTTCCAAGACATGCACATAGATAAATGGGTTCAAGCTGGAGTGCTTATCATGGTGAAAGTTGAGCTGGAGAATGCAAGACAATTCTTGTCATATTCACAGCTGTGTATATCTTCTTGGTTCTTTCGGTAAAGTCACGTAGAAGGGAAGTAATAAAATAATAAAAATAATAAAACATAATAAAATAATTCTCACGACGTTTCGGCCACAACGCAAGCAGCCGTCCTCAGGTGAAGACCAGGTCTGTCGGGGAGACAGCGTCTGAATGAAACACAACCACGCTTAAATATACGCTCCAAGCGTGGTGGTGTTGTATTCAGACGCTGTCTCCCCGACAGACCTGATCTTCACCTGAGGACGGCTGCTTGCGTTGTGGCCGAAACGTCGTGAGAATTATTTTATTATGTTTTATTATTTTTATTATTGTATTACTTCCCTTCTACGTGACTTTACCGAAAGAACCAAGAAGATGAATCCCTGCAGTCACGAAAGCTTTACATCGAAATTTTATAATATTTTATTTTTATTATTTTATTATTTCCCTTCTACGTGACTTTACCGAAAGAACCAAGAAGATGAATCCCTGCAGTCACGAAAGCTTTACATCGAAATTTTATAATATTTTATTTTTATTATTTTATTATTTCCCTTCTACGTGACTTTACCGAAAGAACCAAGAAGATGAATCCCTGCAGTCACGAAAGCTTTAAATCGAAAAGCTGTGTATATCTATGCATCGAAATCACCTCAAGCCTCCCGTAAACACGTGACTACTGTGTGACCCCCCCCCCCCCTCACTCGCAATCCCTCCCCGGTTATTCCCTAAAGCGTCTCTGCTAATCGAGAGGGATGAAGAGACAGCTCTCTTGTTCTGCCCCAAAAGCAATGAAGAAGGCATAAACTAGTTTATTGCAGATGTTTTGAGACCCTAATACATCACTTATCACGCTGTGCAATGTAAATCTTGAAAATAATAACCACAACAACGGTGTATCCTAATTATTTTCTGCGTTTTAATATTTCATCATTAAATACACTTTCAGCAGACAAAAGCGGCTAATTAAATCAATTAAATGTAGCTTTCTTCATTTAAGCAGGTGTAATAATGCTCCCAAAATTACGCTCATGGGGATGCCTAATTAGCGTGTCTTCTGTATTTGTTGGGAAAGGTTGTCCGTTCTATTTAAATAGAACATCTTTACGTGTTTTTATACATTTATTCTTCAGTCTGTTTACTCTGTGCAAGATTGTAATTGCAATTTACTCTGGTATTGTCATCTTGGGTTTATCTTTAGCAACTGTCAACCCACTGCTGGATGAAGGCCTCCCGAAACCACAACCATCCTGAAATGTAATAATTTGCCTGAAAAGTTTATAATGGTAGCCGATTACAGCCATTTGTCAATGCACTGCTGGATGAAGGCCATCCTATACTGTCGGCATCGGGGGTTTTGTTTTTACCATACTTCACCATGCTGGTCAGTGCGGGTTGGCGCAAGTTCAGACATCACTTGCCCACTGATGCTGGCCATGGTTAAGACCGGAACTCATGTCACTGGGTTCATTACACAGTGGACTAACACACTATGCTCCCATCTAAATGTTACATATAATCTTGACTCAAAGCTTTCGTGACTGCAGGAATTCATATTATTTGGGTCTTTCGGTAAAGCCACGTGGATAGAAAAATAATTTTAAAAAATATCACGACGTTTCGATCGCAAAACAAGCAAATCGTCATCAGGTGAAAAAAATATATCGGGAGAGCTGCTGAAGCAGGATGTTAGGTAGGTTTGAGATGGGTGTAGCCCAAGGGTAAGTGGGCGGGGCTCAAGATGGTATTTGCATGTAAATGTAAGATCGGAGAGCTGAGCTACCTCCACGATGACGCAACGGTGGCTGTGCCAGTGAGACATATAATCATAACAATATTTAGTTTCATATTGCGTTGTCGTTCGTGCAAATTGCACCTCACAATCACAGACAAACTGAAAGGCAGCCAGGCGGTGAGCTGGCTCTGTGGTCTTCTGCATATTAAGATGTTTTAAGTAAATTAATGTATGAAGAGGTTATTATTGTTGTAACAATGTCGTTGATTCAAGGTTATTTGCATGAATCGGCTGTGAAACAAAATAAAGATCTACTCTTTGTGGTATCAAGGGCGACAAGGCTAAGCGTAATTACACACACCGGCGACTTGATTTAACTTTTGGACTTTTCTGAAGGAAATTTTTACGTTTTGGCTTCAGGCCACAACGCTGCATAAACTGGCCTCTTCACCACGCATAATTCCACCATTTCTGAAAGGCCTTTACACCCCCCCACACCCCCTCAATAGGGCGCTTTATTAATTCCTCATAGCAGCAATTACTAGGTGGTAGCGAGATTTCGACATCCACTTTTCAAGCTGGCTCATTGATGAATTTTATTTTTTACATTTTACCACGCTTGCTGAGCACAGGCCCAGCAAATAAACACAACCATGAAAGGTTTACTGTATTTAAATTAAACCTGCTCACAATCAGTAGCAATAACTCTGCTTTAAAATTACTAACATTTATACGATGCTTTTGCTCATAAGGTCACATTATTATTGACAAATGTGTTGAGATGTTTGGGGTAATTGCACTTACGCACCTCTGCTGCGAAGAGCAATGTATCGATTAGGAAAGGTTACATTCCCATCTATTAGCAAAGAGTACGCTGGACTACGCGGCCTACGATTGCGAACGTTACTATTTTGGCGAGTTGTCCATCCGTGGCACCGGGCCTGAGGAGGAAGTGTTGTGGAGTGACTCATGCAGCCAGCTTTGGCTGCATGAGTTTGGTAGTACATGTTGTTTACGTCGTTTATTGTAAAAATTCAGTCACAGTTCCAATGACCAATGTTTCATTGCTTTTATGGCTTTATTTTGGTGATTTTCGAAACGTTTTTTGGTTTGGCCATGTTTGTTTGTTGTAGTACAGAGTTAGACTGATGGCCTTAATCTAAGTTGTCTTGTGGTTGTTGTTGTTTGACTTGCATCCCACTGGGATATTTGCACAGGGTTGGTGTACGGTGATGTTTTCTGCAATATTTTGCTGTCTTTTCTTGGATTTTCTGTTTGCACATAGTCACTTTAAGATGTTTTCTTGTTCATGTTTTTGTTTTTTGTTTGTTGCGGTTGCACCCGATTCAAGAGCCGAATGGTCCACGGGGCTATACCTAATAAATGAACTTTGAACTTTGAAGTAAACTCCATCTCCGGGTTTTCCCACCTCGGGTGCTTTACGATCGCGGGTGGATTTCATTGGACGATTGGCCGCCACTGTGCAGATGGAGGCATGAGTTCGGCTCATGTGCGGGAGCGACATGGGCGGAGTGCGGAGGCCGTCATCCAGCAGTGGAGAGACAATGCAAGTGTGTGGTGATTCATGTCCGAGCGACGGGCTCCCATCAAACCGGTTCTGCTGGGAAGCTGCTCGGACTGATGGACTGTATGAGCCCATCTGCTAGAGAAAGCGCTGATGTAATTAATAACATAATTTATTCATCTTAAACAAGCATCACTCGGTCTTAAGACTCGATGTCAGGGGATCCTGCATTGCAGTTTAGCGAAAATTGTGTTTAATTTACCACCATCACTTTGAATCATAACCAAGCAGGTCGTGAGAAAAAAAACACAAGTTGTTGGCATTTGAGCACAAGTTGCCTGAAGACCGATGCTGGGAATTTCATGGCAAGGCAAGATAAGCAATGCAGAGGTCTTGGCAGGTAAGCGTCGTCGGTGTAAATTTTGATTTAAAGCTTTCGTGACTGCAGGGATTCATATTCTTGGTTCTTTCGGTAAAGTCACGTAGAAGGGAAACAATACATTTTGAGAATTTAATTGTTTTATATTTGTATTATTTTATTGTTTCCCTTCTACGTGACTTTACCGAAAGAACCAATAATACGTCGTCGGTGTGTTTGGGCCAAAGACGGCGGCGCTGGGTCGGACAATGTGCGCAGGGTGGATGAGGGCCGATTGCCGAGGCGGCTGTCGGAGTTGTCTCCACGAGTCCTACGACTATGGGGAAGAGAAAGAGCTTCAGGGTAGATGGTGGGAGACTTGTCAGGGCAGATCGTGGAGGTCACGCGTCTCCCGTGCAACAGCTGTGGGATGTGGGAGAGGGTACAACGCATTGGCGAGGTGGGATGGCACCAACGGCTTTGGCCATGGTGACATCTTCATCACATTGTCGTCACTCAGTAACTCTAACTGCATCACATGAGACTGAAAAAAAAAATCAAAGGTGACGTTTATATCTTTCTTAGAACTGGAGCCTGGAGCTGCCACCGATTCTTGCTGCGTGAAGTCATAGCGATTCGGTACCTGTTGCATAATAGGTATTTGTGGTATTCATAGCACAGAGTATTTCTTTTTTAATCAGCTTAATGCCAGTCATTGTTTTGACAGGCGACCTTTCATCAAAACGCAAGCAATCGGTCTTATCAAATAATGCTCCGCTGGTATTTGCGAACTCGTTTGCATAATTCCTCTCCCAACAAGTGAAATAAAGGTTATTTTATATCCACAGGGTGGAGCGGCGACACAGTGGTTAGCGCTCGCCGCACTGCTCACTCGGCGACCTTAGTTCAATGCTTGGCCATGGCTCAGACTGGTAGCAAGCGATGTAACATCCAGAACCACACATGGTCAAACAGCCCCCCCGTGAGCATCATTGTCCTCGGAGGCATGCATCCAGCAGCGGAGTGGCAAAATCCTGTAAATAATAATGATTATTATTATAATAAAATTATTGCATCGTCCGGACAGAGTTTTGTACAACCGACTTGCAGCGTTATAAATGTCCAGCAGCCTGGTCGTGCACACACACACACATCTACTATATTACAGGACCCAAGCTTGTAGCAGCTTCATGCGATGCCAACAAATTAATGTTGTTGTGCTTTGTTCTGCTCTCTGATGATTTTCATCAGAGCGATATGACTTCTGTGAAATCTGCTCGGGGTTCGTCGAATGTGTTTTTGCTGCATTAAAACTGCCTCGTTTAAGACTTGCTTCCGCGTTTCGTATGAGCACTACAACAAAGCAACAGTTAGCACACTGCACTCTTGGTCTCCCAGCACAGCAGTTAAAACAATGAATGGGTCAAGTTTTGTTTCAATCATAGATGGGTCCGCCGCAGTTAATCTATCAGCAGGTCACGTGTCGAACTTTTTCAAAGATGTCTGGACAGCGTGGGAGACAGGCTGGCTATTTCTCACTCGAGTGGAGGCCTTTCCAGCAGCGGTGGTGTGACCAAGATGTTTACACAGCTGCGCCTTTACCGATATGACCTTTAGCAGGGTCAGGACAGTTCTGTGCTACGTTGGTGTTTTATTTATCGACGTCCGCCGCATATGATACCAAAAAACGGCTATTCTTAACCCAGTAGTAGAGACAACATCTGTCAGCTCACTTGACCTCGTAATGTGTTTGGTCTTTCATCAATTCATCTGTTTCGTTTTGTTTCGGGGCAGATGGCAACAAATCTCTACCCGCAGCCACCGTAACCTGTAAATACGCAGATGGTTAAAAACATGTCAGCATTTTGGATTAGTGAAACCCCTGCAAAGCCAAAGGTCGTGATAAGAGCAGCGGTCCATCTATTACACGATGTAATTACAGGGTTTCGTGTAGTGCCCCTTACAACGTGTTTTTTTTCTGAGCAACAAAAAAAAATCTCATTTGGAAGGCGAGAGAGTGTGGACCGAGCTTTCATGTACATGCAAATTAGTGGCAAGGATTACAGAGTATTTCCCAAACAAGGCGTAACGGCACAGATGTAATTGCTGGCAGGAGGATTAAAGGATCTTTTAAAATATATAATATAATCTGGAAGGCACCACCTTACACATCCGAGGAATAATAACTCCGATGGCAGTAAAGTTAATTAAACTCGCGGTCATTTATGCTGCACGGCGATATATTGGCAATGCACATTAACATTTTCATCGCCATCAGCCATTGTCATTGCTTGTGAAAGACCCGACGCAGAAAGGTCCCTGGGTTTGATCGTCCACGAAGCTCATGGTCCACCCTAAACCGCATCCACGCAAACCAGCGGATGCCCGATGCACAAATGGAAAATGGAAAACTCTCCAATTCATCGTCTTGGTTCTTTCGGTAAAGTCACGTAGAAGGGAAATAATAAAATAATAAAAATAAAACATAATAAAACACAATTCTCACGACGTTTCGGCCACAACGCAAGCAGTCATTCAGACGTTGTCTTTCCGACGGACCTGTTCTTCACCTGTGGACGGCTGCTTGCGTTGTGGCCGAAACGTCGTAAAAATTGTGTTTTATTATGTTTTATTTTTTATCATTTTATGATTTTCCTTCTACGTGACTTTACCGAAAGAACCAAGAAGATGAATCCCTGCAGTCACGAAAGCTTTACATCGAAATTTACCTCTCCAATTGTGTGCGACTGTGTTCGCCGAGAACAGACTGCACAACGTCTAACGACGCAATGTCCGATTCAAAACACACGAAGGAGACATCAAAGCCATGATGACACACTCCACTCCTGCTGACGCGGTGCATCTGGCAGTGACCACCTGAATGTGAATTGTGGTTGTTGCCCTGCATCTGCATCAGCTGTACGAAAGGAGGAGGAGGGAGGATGAGGGGCGAGAGGGGAGGGGGAGGGAGGCAGTTCTCCGAAGCCGCTTCCACCTCTTCAGGGCTCCGAGACGGAACAATCGACCTCGCACACACAACTGATCTCATCGTCGCTTCACATCCTCGCTGGGGTCCCGTTCATACCTCGTGATCCCTAGCGGCCACCGATTTCCGCAAGTTGCCTCGGATGTCAAACGAAACGCACAGAGCTCTGCCAAGGTTTTATTTGCGTTTCAGCTCACGAGGACTCTGCAACAAGAAGCATGTAATAGCTGCAGTCGGGCTACAACTTTTATTACCACGTAAAAAAAAATGCATCAATTTATTAATGCATCCATTAAAAATGGACTTTGTTAGCAATAAAGTCTTTTGGACCATTACGCCAAGTTTAATTGCTGCATTAATGTAACATATATCACCACTGCATTATTAATTAAAAGCACTATTAACTTTTTTTTTTCACACAACTGTTAGATTGCAATTAAGCATCATTGACGCCTCATATAACATTCACAATGCCACTTTAAACAAAATACATCATTCATAATTCTGAGCAATTCACTCGGAGCGTGTCCAGGGCAAGAGAAAATGGTTTTACACGATGTTTAAAAAAATGTCGATGCACCACATCCATCCGATGTGCAACTCTCAAAACCCACCAGCTGTGAGAGCATCATAATCATCATCATCCAGCCAGCCAATCCGGTTGGCTCTCTGAGCAGCACTCATGGTACAGTAAAACCTTGGATTGTGAGCATAATTCGTTCCGGAAACGTGTTTGTAATCCAAAGCACTCGTATATCAAATCACTCGTATATCAAATCACTCGTATATCAAATCACTCGTATATCGTATATCAGATCACGTGACGCTCGGCAGACAAAGCGTATACATGTACTACTCGTATTGCAAGACCTCGCTCGTTTATCAAATTAATATTTATTTTAAAAATTGCTCGTCTTGCAAAACACTCGCAGACCAAGTTACTCGCAATCCAAGGTTTAACTGTATAAAAAAAAGAGATGAGCAACGTGAGCAGAAAATGTGTTTACATTTATTTGTTGTATTTGCGGAAGTGTAAGTAGGTTTCTTTTTTTGACCGAAAACGAATATCGAAACTCGTTAATGTAGCTCCGCTTTCAACCTGCGTTTGTGATATGAACAATAGAAAAAAAAACTGCACTGCGATTAATTCGAAGCACGTTAAAATGTCTCTTTAGTTTCGAATTTGTAAGATAACAGAACATGCCTGTTCTGTACATACACATGTATGCTGTACATACACAATGAGACACTTGGACCTCGGACCTCTGAGCCAGTTTCTCAGAATAGAGTTGAAGGCATCTGGCTGTCGGCGAAACGACAAAGAAGCCGGAGCTTTGAATTTGCCGGAAAGGTGAATATTATCAGGTAGAGCATTCAATTTTCAGAATCTCCGTTGGCAAGGCATCCGGCGAGAGTCTAAATTGCTCGGTCTCACTCAGCGCGTGGAGGCAGAATGTTGGTGTGTGAAAGCACTGTTTGTGTATTTGTAAACAGGTACTTATGCGTTCATTGTTGTACATGGATTGCTCAAGGGAAGAAAGCTTTCAGCCAAATAGCTGACGTGATATTATAGCAAAGAGTAAAGCAACGATGAGCAGGGAATATCAAGACAATGGGACACACATATCTTGAGTATGCGCATCAGAGAAGTCATTTGTCCCATATTGATTAGATGTGTTACTGAAGATCCTATTACAATACAAGAGATTAAATTAAGTTGTGCGGTTATTCTACATTGTCACATTTATCGCCTTTGATATACATTTTTCCAAGGATCAATACCGTTTCATTTTAATAAATGTGACAACGTTGCATGAGCTCATTTCAGAACAGCTGTTTCGTTAACATTGCTATTGATGAATAAGCCCTGGTACTTAACGCAAAGCGTTTTAATGCTGTGTTGTTTACTGTCAACTACATTTACCATCATTGGAAACAGTCATTTCTGGGTTTTAAGTTACATGTATGAAACATTTATAATGTGTTTACGTTCTTATTCACTAAAAAAGTAACGACAAAATATAACGATGACATTAAAGTCACGTAGGTATAGATTAAAATAAATCACGACGTTTCGGGAGCAACACAAGCGTCCGTCATCATTTCAAACCTTTAAAAACAGCATAGTGATAGGTTTTTACCCTTTCAACTGGTACAAAAACTGACACCTTTATACAAGGCATCATGTTTGCAATAACCACAACACAAGCAGTCAAAATGCAAACAAAAAGAAACAACTCTGATAATGATAATGATATGCACTGTCCTTGAAGTTGATTGCTCCACACCCGAGACAGCTTTTCTTAGAGCCTAGTCTCCATTGGTGTTGGACCAGATGACGCCTCAGCAACAGACCATGCTTTCCCACCTGATGACGGACGCTTGTGTTGCGCCCGAAACGTCGTGATTTATTTTAATTTATACCCACGTGACTTTACCGAAAGAAGCAAAGAGTATGGATTCCTGCAGTCACGAAAGCTTCAAATCAAGATATTACAATAAAACAGAGCCATTTCATTGATTGCATTTACATATACCAGCGCATAAATGTACGGATCATATCATAGCTAATACCGAACAGATAAAAACATTATGCAAGAGTGTGAACACAGTTCTCCGAACGATCCAACATTCAGCACATTACTCTTCATACCAATAACAAGAGGTACTTGTGCTCTGCCAGAAATTAACTCGGCGCACTTACAATTCTGCTCATCTCAGCGGAGGCGCTGAGCTAATGTTGCGCAGCACCTCTCCAACACTCACCCCTCACTCTGCTGGAGGCTTCTTCTCCCAAGGGGCTGGAAAAGAGTGAGGTGTACGTGTTACATTTCAATAATTACATTTGTGCTATTTATTTATTCCTCCTGTGAGGCGACGTCATCGATTCGCGCGTGCGATATGTAAGGATTATTTGTTAAAACTCTCCGCGTAGATTTCACGCCGTGCGAGCTGAGCCAACGAGTGTTGTCCGACATGCCTGGTGTCCGACGTTTCACTCCCTTTGCTGGGAGCCTCTTCGTGGAGGTAAACGTCGGAAGAAAATTCCTAACGACGTTGCGGTGTAACGCATAAACACATCGGAGGTGTATAATTGTTGTAAAAACCCACCTGGGTACACGCAAGCACTCGATTTAACACTCGAGCCATAGGCCTACGGTAACTCTGCATGTTTACGCAATAGGCTCTGTACAGAACACCCTGGACACACTGCACTAGGTAATTATTTAAGGCTGAGTCAACCTCGGGGAAAGATAGTCATCGCTGATTTTTTTTACCATGAGCAGGAATCGAACTCAGGTCGCCGAGTTTGTAGAGTAGCGCAACGAGCCACTGCGACACCGCTTCCCAATGGGGAAGCACACACAATACGTGTGTGTAGGGAGTAAGGCAAACATGATATTGTTCATATCCTCCTGGCTTTGGGAAGTAAACATCCATCACGGTTTTGCATGCCATTAACTAGTCCCGTGAGAATTGATGTCATTACCCTGCAGACTGCCTCTCTTGAAAATGAAATAACTTTTTTTTCCACTAAATTCTCAGTGACCTACAATTCTTTCTAATGACGTGATTTTTTTTTTCTGTCGCTGTTTTGAGTGCACAGTGTTTGTTTTACGGTGGTCTGTCAGCTGGAAAATATGAAGCTTACATACAGCCAATACAGTAGCTTGCAGAGACAAAACCAGATGTTTGTAACGCGCATAATGCCTTGCCTCGCGCTCAACGAGGACACTTTAAATGCCACAAATCTTGAGGCTCAATGCGCAAACGTTAACAAACAACACGTGAAAATAATTTAAAACAATAATCATACAATAATCATACGTCAACAAAAGCTATCCCAGGACCTGTTTTCCTTAAAGCAGCCTGTGGTGCCTTTATAGCTTAAAGTGAGACGTATTGCTGGCTCAAAACCAGTGGCGGCTCCTGCAAAATCTCTCAGGGGGGGCAAATGTCTGGATGATTGATAAGGATAAGGTCTACCCATGCAATGGATAAATTAACAGCTTACGCATGTAAAGGCAACTTCACTTCTTTAATATTAATGAAAAATAAAGTGACTCTTACAATACATCTTTTTTTGTTTCTATACTTACTATTAAAACAAACCACTCAAGTTTATTTTATTAAAGATTCCAACAGGTGGCGACAAATTATATTGTTGGATGAAACGTGCTTACGTATGATGACGTAAGCACGTATGATGACGTAAGCACGTTAGGGCGAGCCCTCCCGGAAGCCATAGAGAATGCATTGCAGCGCCCCCGTTCGAAAAAAAACATCTTTGAATGTAAGTCTATGGGGCCACTCGGGGCGATTCTCAGCTGGAGGGAAATCGCCCAAAAAGAGGCGGTACTCCACAGAACGTAGCATGACGCTGATTGGACTATATCCAGAGGCACAGTGACGGCTAGCGTGACTCTGTGGTTCAATGACATTGGTGGTGCGTCGCCCAATCGCCCTAATGAAGAAACCGCCCCTGCTCACAACTGTCAAAACAACAAAGCAAAGCATTTCAGATATTCGCATTAAATCGGAGCATGCGTTGAATGAATATCAACTGCCAGAAATATACCAGCTAGGTGGACTGATTTTCGGTCTTAAACAAACCAAGGAGCAACACCTCTTCGAGTCGCTGGTAAAACACAACCTATAACAACGTGTATGTTTAATGAATAGAAGGGTAACCTTACTAAAATAAGATTGTGCACAGGATTATTAAATACAATAATCCGAGCGAATTGGATTGCGAGAGGTGTTTGTACGTATGTTGAACTTCTTTGGCACCATACGTAACCACCATGGCTGGGCTGGCCAGTGGCTGCGGGACTCCTCCATCAACAGTCGATTGACCATGGCTCGTGATGATGACGATGATGGATTATAGAAGAAAAAAAGTGTTTGAACAGAAAATAGTACTTACTTTTATGATTATTTGCATTATCATAACAAGAGGAAAGTGCTGATACAAAGAGAGAGTTTAAACTTCCCACGGAGAAATTATTTTATTGTTTGCTCTGCCAGCAAACAAAAAGTGCGCGCAGCGATCACCTCTTAGACCTTACGAGTCAGCAGAAACGATCCCCCAAAGACAGGAACATCTTCTGCCACTTCGTATTACCACATTTTCTTTCAGTGTCAACACAGACCAGATTGCCCCGAAATCATCGTTTGACAAGGCTTTTCCATTTGCACCACAGCACCACAACAATGCATTGTTGATATGAAATATATATAAAATATATCTATACTTTATTTTACTTCCTCCTGTTAGAATTATTGAGATGCATCCAGCACGGGCAGCCCTCTCCAAGTGATCAGGACGAGTCTTATCATGATTATTGTTATAGCAGGGCGAACTGTAGCACAGAGGTTAGGGGCCGTCCATAAATGACGTCACGCACCTAGGGGGGGGGAGTCAGACATTTGTGACGATGTGTGACGAGAGGAGGGGGGGGGGGTTTAGAAATGTGACGTCACATCAAAATGCGCAACTTTAAATAAATATAGACAACACGTTCTACTTCATTAAATAGACTTTTTAATATATGTTTTCTCCTACAACATCAAAGTGCAACGCCACATTAAATACGCACTACAATGACAATAGTTTAAAGCGATTTGAAGCATGTTTTATATTTTTTTTGGGGGGGGGGCAGAGCTTTATGACGTCATATTTGAGGGGGGGGTCTGACTTTCTGTGACGAAGGGGGGGGGGGGAATCATCCAAAATCGCGTGACGTCATTTATGGACGGCCTCTTAGTGCACTGAACACAAACCAGGCCACCAGAGTTAAACTCCCGGCCATGTTAAAAACATCGGTGATGAGTAGTATCTGAACTGGTTCTTGGCACACTACTTCACAAGTTAACACTGGGCCAGAGTGGTGATGTATGGTCAACTAACCTTCATGACCGACACATTTTGGATAGGCTTTCATTCAGCAGTGGACTGCACATGGATGATGATAATGGTGATGATAGTTGTTTTAGCTGTGGCATAGCGGTATGGAAATGTGTATCAGAATTGCATTGTTATGCCAGTTTACCTGAACCATTCTGGAAAACATCATGCATAGAGACAATTACAAGAAAATGTAAATTGAAACTAGGAGAGAGAAACCTCTTTGGGCAATTATATCGGATCCCTACTCGGATCATATTTCAAGGTTTTTATTATAATTTTAGGAAAACACCCCTAAGTGACACATAATTTTAAATTATCATAGCCACATTAGCAAGCAGTGAGAGTCTCTGGAGTGCCAAGACAGCCAATTTAGAGACATCTCCAAATCATTTTATTTCCCCAGGTCTCAAAGCAACTCATTACTTATCAATTTACACTGCAACACGGCGGTGATGACTATGCAAAAGTGTGCTGTCATGCTAGACATCACGTCAAACAGTGAAATATGCGCGTGTAAATGTTGCATCGAATTTATTTTATTAAAAAAAAACACAAAGGGCATGGAGAAACAGATGTCAGGGTGAGTGGAGTCTTTGTGGTTGAATTTTCTTTTTCTGCCAACGCGCGGAACGCAATTTGACGAGAATTGCACAGATTTAACGTATAATATGTGTGTATGAGAGATGGAGGGAAGGAACGCGTAGACTTGTGAACGATACACAAGTCAATGACATCGTAGTGACTGTCAAAGGTAAGTGATCTTGGGCAGGAGACATCGCTAAAAGGGACGATGCCAGAGTCACGGTCATTTACGTCTCTGAAATATTGTGCAGGATAAAAAAAAATCTGATTATTATCATCATCTTCATTTTTCTTCTTGGTTCTTTCGGTAAAGTCACGTAGAATGGAAATAATAAAATAATAAAAATCAAACATAATAAAATAATTCTCACGACGTTTCGGCCACAACGCAAGCAGCCGTCCTCAGGTGGAGAACAGGTCTGTCGAGAAGACAGAGTCTGAATGATACACCCCAGGCTTGGAACGTCTATTTAAGCTGGGATTGGGGGGGGGGGAAGAGCGCCTTGACAAAATAATTTGCTTATCAAGAGGAATTTATCATATTTATCAAAAATAAAGATGGTGTGGCTACCAAGGTATGGAATGCTTTCAAGAGGATGTCCACCGAGCAGATGGAGCAATTAAATCCGCTCATGTGCGAATGTAAGGTGGAGTTACGCATCGCGAGAGATGGCGGCAGCTCAGGAGGCCTTCATATAGCAACGGATTGATAAAGGCCGACGATTATGATGATGTACAGTACGCCAGGCCGTTTGTATGCGACAGTGCCAATTTATCTCTAAGAGAGCATCAAAAAGATCAGTGGGGAGACATGAAAGCGGGAGGAAAGTGGAGAGAAATTGGGGAAAGTAATAGCCATCTCTGATGTGGCATGACCATCTTGGAATCGAGTCATGTAATCTTTAACTGTGGGGCTGATGGAGAAAATATATAAAGATCACAGGGAAGGGCTGAGAAAAGCACCGTACACACCAGACAATACATATTAATAAAAGTCACTGCCTTAGGCTCGAACGAAAATTTTACAGCTCCAACAACTTAGCAGACCCGAAATTCTCATATTCCGTGTTTCAATTGCATTCACTTAGTTTGTGATTCAATTGCCAATTGATGGCGGTATTCACAAGGGTTGTTCTGTCTCGTTTAACGTTCATCTCACTTGGCTTTACTGAATTCCAATGAAACGCAAATATCCATTTCGCATGCAGGAGGATCCACAAATTAGGCAATATTCTAGATTTGAAGCTTTCGTGACTGCAAGCATTCATATTCTTAGGTTTTTTTCGGTAAAGTCACGTAGGTAAAAAATCAAAATTAATAAAAGTAAAATAAAATAAAAATCACGACGTTTCGGAGGCAACACAAGCTTCCGTCTTCAGGTGGTCTTCGGGTGGAACCGTCACAGCACTCTTGCTGTAATCATTTACTTGATACAGCAAGCGTGTTGTGACGGTTCCACCTGAAGACGGAAGCTTGTGTTGCCTCCGAAACGTCGTGATTTTTATTAAATTTTTATTTTACTTTTATTAATTTAGATTTTTTTACCTACGTGACTAAGGATTAGGCAATATTACATACTCTCATGTTGCATGTTGGTGCATGTGCACATTCACATTGCTCCTTGAAAAAGATGAGAAATGCGAGCCGCTCAGTTCAGTTCCTGATGAAGCTGCCAACGCGTTTGTAACGCAACGTCAGACGTCGTGCCAAAGACGCGCGGCAAAAACCCGAAGACGTGTCGGAGAATGATCGTGTTTAGTTTTCGATAGCGTCTCCTTTCATGCAAATTGCATCTGATAATCGCCGAAGAACCACAGACAAGCTGGACGGCAAGCAAAGCGGTGAGAGAGGCACCAACAATTGCACAAGCTCTGCAGACCTCTACATAGAAAAATGTTTTCAGCCGATTAATGAGTGATTTTACATTATACAGCACGACCGCGAAAATATATACATTTGTATTGCTGTTCACTATTACGTTTAGGCTTTCCATCATCCACCTCTTTTATTTACTCGGTTGATCCTGGTGCACCTTCAAGAACTGCCCAGGTTATATCTCACGTGTTATGTAACAATTTACCAATTTTTCCTATAGAAGAAAGTTTTCAATCAGTGCACATGACCTGCTCCGACTCGTGGATCAGACACATGCAGATTGAGTAATGGGGCAAAAGCAGCGAAAGAGTGCAAAGCAGAATGGAGAAATTAATTCTTGGAATTACACTGAAAGACAAGAAGAGAAGGACACGTGATATTGAAAACAGACACAAACTGGAGGCATCATGCAGACGGTTAGGACACGTTAGCGAGCAGGCTTGGGCAGGACGCGTCGCTAAAATGGACGATGGCCTCGTGGTCGAGACTATGAACGAAGCAAGCATACCAAGAGGGCACCCACCACGGAGATGGAGCAATATAATTATTGTTGCACAGCAGGACCAACAGAAATAGCAGGACGACTTGATATATTTACCTTTGCTGGCCATCATGATGATGATGCAGAAGAGGTGACATGCCTTCACTCTTTCCATTTGTACACTCTGCACAGTGGCACGAAACTTCACCTATGACGCACCACTTGTCCTTGTAGGTTGGAGTAAAGAACATGAGACGTTAATTTGGCCAATATTAACAAGGGTGACTGTTTTAAAAATAGACGAACACATGGAAGTCTTCATTTCATTTCAATATCACAGGCCTCAACTGTTTTGCATACAATACATATATAATGTAATTCCACACTAGTTCATGAATTCATGTGCCTCATGGCGGTTCTCTATTTGTGATCACGTTCGTGAATGTCAAGTGGACAAACCCCTCATGGAATGATCCCTCTTGGCCAGACACAGACGCCGAATATTTATTCTGGAGAAATACGATGAGATATGAAGCTCTTTTTCACGTATGTCCACATAAGTAAAGAGACGCACAAATAGATAAATAATAAATATATATAAAGTATATAAGTTTAAAATGCAAAAGTACATTAATTTCCAAGCTTGGGCAAGGCAGAAAAACAACAGCAAAAATAGTCCGAGACCACACCAACTCTACACACAGGCCCTCAATAAAATTGCACATTAAAATTGGACTCTCGATACACGGGCGGCAAGTATGAACGTTGCAGAGCACGCTGACCATAACAACTCTGGTGTTGCTTTTATGTGACCGTGAAAAACTTTTAAACTCTTACCGGCCAAAAATCAGCGATCGCATATTTGTGTGAATGTTTTATTCGGTTGATTCAATTTGGACCTCAAGAGTGACCTTGTCAAATCTATGAGCACAACAATGCCCATGTCTCGAGCCCATCTCCAATGAAAAAGACTCGAAAAAAGCCCTCGGGTGCGTCGGTGGGTGGGTAGGTGGGTGGATGGCTCAGTGAGTGGGTGCTTAATTTGTTGCTGGGTGGGTGTTTTATTGATGGATGGGTCGGTGGGTGAGTGGTTTGTTGGTGGATGGGTCGGTGAGTAGGTGGGTTATTTGTTGGTGGATGCGTCGGTGGGTGGGTGGGTGTGTGCTGTCCAGTGAGGTTTTAATGCTGACAGAGTACCGTGGCATGTTGATAAAGAAAGGAGCACTTCCATATAATCTACCTGGTGCTGTCCATCCAAAGGGACTTTAACTTATATAGAGTACAGTCCTGAGTCGATAACGTAGAGCCTTTCCGTTTTTTTCACTCTCCGAGACTATAAGCTCCTATGATCAATAATGTGTGTACGTGTGTGTGTGTGTCCGGCAAAAACAAGCCCCTACCTCCTCGTACCGGACGGCAACGCTGTGGTGGGCAGTGCTGTGGGGGGAGGGCCAATTTAAATTGACCTTACCCCTCATGGCGTTTGTAACCACCACAGCGGCCAAATGGGAGATCTGGATTGGTGCGAGGGGCTGGTAACCCCTCCACCTTCAATCAATTACCACCAAACTGCGATTGAAAATTTTAATTAATAAGTTTGTGCCGGAGGCCCCGGGGGGATAGGCGTTCATCACGTGTACTGGCTAAACCCCATTTAGCGGAGCTAGGAGACTGAATCCTTACTCTCGGGGCTCCTCCAGAAACAACAAAAACCACTACGTGTAGCCACGTAGAATGTTCTAACGCTAACTGCGAAGGAGAGGCTGCTACTCCTCCGTCGGGAGCTGGACCTATACCGCCTGGATCTCTGTGGTATTCCAGAGGTCCGGTGGACCGGCTCTGGCTCCTGCCACTATGAGGGATGGAAAGTCCTCTTCTCGAGGTAGGAGACTGCCAAACAACAGAGAGTGGCTGTTCTTCCGAACAAAAGAATGAAGGGGGAGTGGGAGCATGGCGGTGAGGTATGGGAAGCTGTAAGACCCAGGCTACTTTGGGCTCGACTTCCCATCAACCAGAGGCGCTACGTCGTTGGTGTGCGGGATACAAAAAAAAGCAATTTTATCGCAACAATTATTTATTTCCCCAATAATTATTTATTTAGATTCGCAACCCCCGGTCACGAGAAACATCCGTTTATCGTGATGTCGAAGCGGTCCGGAGACGAATGTCAGATTTTGGACTGCTTTACGAGGATCGTTGTGTCATGCTGCAATACGTCCAAATACAACGTGTACTTGTTTTTATATAGACGAGTGCATAACCTGTCCCTGCGTGAGCACGCGGGCCGTGAGATGGAGGCGCAGACAACCGATGGCCAGAAACGTCGCCGAGAGGGGGCCGGCAATTTCCCGGCGGAGCGACCGTCGTCTGGCTTTACCCGAGGAAAATTTATTACGACTCATTTTAACACGTAAGCTTTCGCGAACAATATCATCCATAATAGAGGTTATTGGGTTAGATCGCGTAAATATATAAATGTGTCGTTAAAACCCGCCACCACCCGACACAGCCAACTAGTAAGGGTTGTCACGTAAACAACGTGCCAATTCGTCACTAGTACAGCACACCGGTGTGTTGGAGAGCCAAGCCACATCATTTAAAACCTGTTTCGCCAATAATAATGAAGCTAGTTGTAATTAGTTATAATTAATGGCCAAACGTCGTACTCAAGGTTGTAAATGTTGTGGCTTTGCTCTCCAACACACCGGTGTGCTGTATTAGTGACGAATTGGCATGTTCTGTTTAAGTGACAACCCTTACTAGTTGGCTGTGTCGGGTGGTGGTGGGTTTTAGCGACACATTTATATATTTACTGCAATCTAACCCCAAAAACCTCTATTATGAATTACCCAATCTTGATTTGAAGCTTTCGTGACTGCAGGTATTTTATTTTTCTACCTACGTGGCAGAAAAATAAAATAAAATATTGATTTCATTTTAGAAAAATTACTAAATATTTTAAAAAATATTTTATGAAATATGTATTTTATTTTATTTTTCTACCTACGTGACTTTACCGAAAGAACCAAAGAATATGGATTTCCCACTTATTTTTTTATTGGGGGGGGTGGGGGGGTGACTGGGCAGGCTAGAGACAGCAAACCACAGTAATCATTGTTATCCTCGCTGGACACCGAGGCCAATCGCTGGTCTCAGCATGGTGATTTACACGGGAAAGTCAAGATGTGAATGTCGTCACTTTACCATCGCAGTAGGGAGGGCCAAATAGGAGGATTTTTCATCTCCTGCTTCCGAGCCTTCCCAGGTCGGTGATGGCTAAGGCGATCACTGCCTACTTGAATTCCTACTGGCTTCATTCATATACCGCGTATAAATACAGTCACTTGTCCGTGTAAAGGGCCGTCATGACAATTTCACGCTCAGAAAAAAAGCAGACGTTTTTTCAGAAAATAAAATTGTCGCATTTTTGAGCAGCGCGCAGGACAGGTGCGCTACGGGCAATGGCGAGCCGTCTCGTCAGCTGCTGTGCTCGTTATCGCAGCGCGTGGAACAAGGGCTTGTTAGCGAGTGGCATTCTCTGGGGTCTAATCATCCATTACGGGGGGGCTCACTACGCCTGGGCGCGCACACGCGCATGCTTTCCCGGCCCACCGGCCCAAGTCACGCAGGCACAATCCAAGGCACGCGGCAGTGTCTCCCTGCTGCAAAGCGCAAGCCAGGAGGACAACGCTTCCTTCCCATCTTACAGTTTTTGGTTTTTGTTCACTTTCCCTTTCATTGTAAATTGAAGGATGCGTTCATTTAGGAACGTTGAAATGTGCGACGCGGCTGTATTTCATCTAGATTGTTGTCATCGGCAGCGGCAGCAGCACCAGCCTTCATCTATCCACCGCTGGATGATTGCCGACTAAAAAATTGTCGTCACCGTCGCTCACGGTCTCGCGATGAAGAAATGCAACGAGACCCCTGCACGTGAACCGATCCCATTGCTCCATGTCCGCGATGGCGTTTGCCTCTCCCTTGTCTGCCACTGCATCGTTAGTCTCGACCACGTGCCACCATCCCTTCTGGCAACATTGGCAGTGGTGCACTAGCCTAAGTAACAATACAACGTAACACACTCGTCAATAACACTGTGCGGTGCTATTCACGGGTGTGTTGAGTTTTGTTATTTGGAGCAACCCTGCTCTGCCCAAGACCACTTAATTTCCTTAACCGTCAATGAGGTGTGGTTTACGTATGTGTACAAAATTGCTATGACTTCAGCAATCCGTCACCGATAGATGGCATGGTATTTTAATGTTTTTGTTTGATAAACACGTACATAATATAATAAGTGCAGCCAATACGTTAAGGAGAAAAAAAATTCCCAGCTGACAGAATAAATTACGCTTCCCGAAAACAAAAGTCAATCCCAAACCTCTACAGTTTAGCTGACCGCGTGCGTGCGCGTTGAACGCTAATTGCATTCGGTCTTAATGCCGCTAAATAACTCAGTCAATGTATTGGCTGCAACTTCAGCGCAGCGAAAAATGGGCCCGCGCACATTCCAATCAATCGGCCGATAACCTCAACAACATGGACTGTGCTTCGTGTGAACTTCAATTAATCGATTGGCCGGTGATAATGAAGGGTCTACATGAGGAATGTCGGGGGATTTATCGCAAATGGTAATGAAGTGGAATAGGGTTATGGAGCAATGGCATTGTCACCATAAAGTATTGCCATCGTCGTCAAAAACAGCTGCAGGGGTAGCCATGTTCTATCCACTGCTGGGTGAAGGCTTCTCCAAGTTTACCAGCCTGGTGGGTCAGTTGTAGAGTTAGCCACTTGCATTCGGAATTGCAAGTTCAAACCCTGATTGGGGGTTGAACTCGGCAAAATCCTCCTTCCGAGCTGAGTGAAACGAGAAAAGCTTTACGGGGAAGTAAACAGTGGTGGCACTGTAGATAGGCTCACTCCTGTCATGAGAATGTGGAATTTCCAACACTCTCTCAAGATTGTAAACAAGAGATGGGCCCTGCCTCCATGCTCATTTGAGCAGCGATAAATCACAGGTTTTTTTTGAAGTCATACTGAAATATAATACACTATAAGATCAACATGAATAATTTTAACGCCTGAGGATGAAAGTTCATCCAGGGCACCGTCCAACGTGGCTTTGATATTTAGCATTGCTTCATTTTTCAACCCTTAATATTGTTGACCTTTTCATCGTGTGCGCACCGTGTTACATTCCTTTGATTAGCCAGATTTTTATTCTGGCACGGTACAAGATATAGCGTCACGGCTTCAAGTGTCTCAAGCAAATATCTTCAACGCAACATTTCCATGTCACGAGACCCACGATGCCCATATGTTAATTTGAATAAAAGGACGTGTCCCGGGAGATAGCTATTTTTCCGTGTGCATCACTTGCACACAATGCGGAAGAGATCGGGTGCATTGTGCCTGTGATTTATGTCCGTGTCTACACTGGATTATTTATCCACGTCTCTTAGGTAGCGCGCACTTAATTCAGGCTGTCAGTAGGAGACATTCGTTGGAGCGATCTTAGTTTTGTCGATGCATCTAGGGCAGCCGTTCATCAGGGTCTGATCACGCGAACGCTTGAAGCGCTTTTGAACGCAAGGGCACAACAAAATAAAATGCAACGCCTCTTTACCCTTCTTTCTCCCCCCCCGCCCCCCCCCCCCCCCCCCCCGCTTTCTCGAAAAAAATCCAATTTCATCCTTCAGCAAACTTTCACCGAAATTCTTTTACACTTCACGAGGCCACTGCAAATATCCAGGGTGCAGCACCTCGCAGCTGAGACCAGAGCTGGCGTGGGAGCAGATAAACATTGTCAACACGACCCGCTGATGCTCGTTCTGCTGCCGCTGGGCTGCATCTGTGAGCTCGCACACTGCCGATTAACCCCACCCAACCCCACGTGGAATATTCACAGTCAGCTGTGTGAATGCACTGTTGGATGAGGGCCTCCTCGTGCCTTACGAACCTTGAATGATATTTGACTATACTTCACCACGCTGGTGAGTGTCGATTGTTGAAGATGGGGGGGCGTGCAGAAGAGCCGTGGGGTTTGCTGCACTGCCGCGACTACCCCACAACGCCTTACTACACCTGCCTATTAATTATGGTCGTCACCCATCCAAGCACTATTCAGCCTTAAACCTGCTCAGCCTCCGAGATCTGACGAGACTGGGTGCATTCCGGGTAATTTAGTCATTGGCTAATAAGCTGAGACATTTAAATAGATTTTAAGAGTCGCCTGCAATTATGTTCATCATCATTATCATCATCCTAATGCATGCATTGCCTGATTGCTTCCCATCATTGTGACAAAACACACCAAATGCAACCGATCTGTCATTGGACCTGCGATGCTAAGCAGGCTTGGGGCTGCCGAAGGCTTGGATGGGTAACCAGAGGGGCTTTCCAGGTGTTATAGGGATAGGGATCAAGGCGGTCAGGAGTGTACATGCAGAGGAGTAAAATGGGGACGTGACGTCAGGTGTGCTGTTCAGTGCGATGACGTCACGTCTCCTAGGGTACTTAAGGGAGACCCCGTGACGAAAGCGGGGTCACTGTGGGAACGGGTAGAGTAAGAAGAGTGAAGAGGGAACCAGGGGTAGAGAGGGATCGAGTGGTGAGTCTGGGGAGAAGCCGGTGGTAGCCGATAGAGGTGCTTCTCTCTCTGGTCAGTGGAGTCGGCAAGAGTCCCCGATCCGACACGAGAGAGACCGGAGCTAGCCGGTCAGGGACCAGGACTCAGAGTAGGACCCCTAGCCCCTGGGAGTTGTGTACCCTTGTGTGTTATTGTTCACCTTTAATAAACACTTGGCGAAAGCCCATAACTTATCTCCGTCTCCGAGTGCGTCCGTGGGAACTTCTCTACATATGTATGCGTGGTCTTCCTTCGAATACCCCAGTTCCCTCCCACGTGACCAACACTCGCTGATAGAATTGAGAAGAACAAAAACATTCACAACGCAGGGCCCTCCTGAAAAATGGCTTTTTGAGACTCATTGAAAGTGTTCTTGGATAAATAATTATCATCATCAGCCATTTTGTGGATCCACTGCTGGACCGAATGTCCTCCCCACACCGTCATAATCCTTGGCGATGCCGACAATCATCCTCACTGCTTCGCTTGAACTGATCTCGTCACTTTTAATCCACAGTGGGCGTTCTCTTTCATGTGTTCTTCCCTTTGGTTGCCATTATCACCGGTTTTATCCAGTCCCCATCACCCCTTCCAGCAATATCTGCAGTTCAAGCCCACTTTATTTTCTTATCGGAAAATATGAAGTCTCTGCTTTGCACTCGTTTCCTGATCCATTTCGCACCTCCGATTGTCACGGTTGGCTACGTACGGTGCGAGAAATGTGCAACATACATGGGTATTCAACTTTACATCTCTCAGGGTAATTCCAAGCGTGCAACGTCCCTATGCTTTCTCTGCACACATTTTCTTTCTTCATTTCCTTTTTCACTGTCCACATTCCGGATCCCTATATCATAGCTGAAAACATTTGCGTCACTAGGGATGATGTCACCACGGGAGGTAATTCATGGTGTCACCCTCCATGGACTTCCGCCCGTACCAGACCGTGCAGAATCGTTGGTAATGTTTTGTGTACTAATGTTACTCGTAAATCGTAATTCCCGTATATCACTGAATGTAATGGCAATAGTAGTAACATAAACAACTAGCTAAATTCAAATTACACCTTTTAATTACAATATTTCCTTTAATTACAACTTCATTCTCAAGAAAGTTATTGATATAGGTTGACAAATACTAATGACCACAATATTGCGGCTAAAACACCAGAAAATTTGACAAAATCAGCGACTATAAAGACACGAGCAGCAACATAAAACAACAGCGCGTGCTTGCAACGCGTGCAGACGAAACCACGTGACTCGAAGCGTCACTACGGTTGGGTAACAATGACAGCTCTGACCGGAGCGCATTAGAATGTTCAAAAAGTACATTAGCATAGAGCTTTAGCCTTGTAGGTATATTTATACAGCACATGTAAGCTGGGCTTACGAAAAGTTTTTTTATATAACTAACTACAGGGATATTTTTTTATTTAAAATCAAATTCTGCTGAAACGCTGCACATAAATTGTATAAACAGTCATTTTGGTGTCACCCCCTCCCCTCTGATGGTGTCACCCGGTACGGTCCGCACCCCCCCGCACCCCCACGAGTGACGCCACTGGCTGGAAATGTGGAGCAGTTGAAAAACATTTTCCAAAGGCACATTCATATGATGCTTTTCATGATCAGCTTCCCAAAAGCGCACTCCATATTGCGCTCATCCGGCTATTTCATCATCTTGAGGCAATTAAATATATTTTAAAGAATAATTTAATAATAACAAAATTTCTCATAATTTCATTTTAATAATTGTATAATAGGTTTTTTTTTTACTGGACAATTTCCAACGTTGTTGCCCTTTTCAAATATTCACGTGATAGATATAAAACGTACTGTATATAGCTTGACTATCATAATCACTTTATAAAAATACTCCTAAAAACTAACCATTAAAAAAGTCTTGATTGCAATTAAAAAGTCGTAAAATGCAATTTGCCTCGAGCACCCTGTACAAAATCATTGGTTCACTGACATAAATAGAGTTCAAGGTTAATGTTATTTTCTCCATCAGTGCTTAGCATACGATGCATTTGGTTTCAGACTCTAAAATGTGGCTCATAACAGGACAGAATTTTTAAAATGCATACCTTCAACTGAAACCTAAAAAAGGTGTCAATTTTGTTGCCAGATAAAAAGGTAAAAAAACAATTATCATATTTTGCTACTGGCAAAGGAGGTTCCAATAGTTGTTTTAGTGTTCATTTACATAAAGAGAGATCCACAATTTTAACGCGTATGGGAAACAACACAGGCTCTCACAGCTGTGCTGTACAGCTCTCCGATATATTTACGTGTTATAACACCACGAGTTGTAAGGCGCGATGTCCGACGTTTCGCTCAATGCGCTGGCAGCATCTTCAGTTCACAATGCGCATCCTATTTCTCTCTCCCTCTCTTCAGTCACTGCAGAAATCTCAACGCACGTGCGACAACACAATGCGGAACAATACACGGAACGATCCGAAAGCGCACCGCTATCTTCACGCCATCGCCATGATCCGTGTTGTGCTGGCGAAGCTGTGTGCGTGTAACAACAACTGGCCGAGCAGTCATTCATTACCAGCAAGGTCAGATGAGGGGCGATTGCTAGGAAGGGTTGGCGTTGAGGAAGAGGGTGGAGACTAATGGACGACTGATATCACTGACTCCCCCACCTCTCCCAGGAGGCTTGGCCATGTGCTTACCCCAGGCTCAGTTCCCTGATGATTTAACCCTTTAACCAAGCAAAGGCAGCGAGTTATTCACTTAAGCGCCGACCTGCTAACGTGATTTAGTACAAACGAATGACATTCCAAAGCCAGTAATTTGCACGAATGAGGCTAAGAATTCAGGGCACAAAGAACTCCCAAAGCTTGTGAGCCAGCGTCAGTTACGAGGCCGCTGTATACATTCTACGATATTGGTTGCAAAATAAAAGTTTAAAAAGTACACATGTTCCCTCGATATAATTTTATTTTTATTTTTTTCATGGTATTGTCGGACAGTGGGTTAAAATGCTGGACCTTTGCGGGAGGTGAGATTGGGCTTGGAGCGGTGTTCGTGAGCAGACAGAGTCTACCAGTGTGGTACAAAACCCATCCATCAGCAGCCTCAACCCCACCGCTGACCCATCATGCTGATCACGTAAAGAAATTAATTACAACTTTTTTTAATGGATATATCCAGGCTAATTAATGGATCTTATTCGAGGAATTTGGCAATGCAGCCATGACGTAATGGTTAGCAAAACTGGATTCTCAATCCAGATTTTCCATCCAGCTTAATGTCTCGGCACGGTGGTTGGTACACCATGGTTAGTCGATCGGCAGATTACATATGGTGGGGTAAAGTGTAGGGCATCCTAAAAGAGATATGGACAGCGTGAAAAAATAGACCAAAATAACCCCTAAGGGTGTTCTCCTTAGCCCACTAAAGTAGAGGCCATTCAACCAACAGTTGCTTGAGCAAGCAATTGCCAGGCTGCAACTTTACCTGTTTCCCGAACCTTAAGATGTAGAGGAATACCAATACTGCTAATATTGACATTTCAGAAAACATTAAAGTTTCCTTCCACGAAAAAAGTGTTCAAGCGTGGCCCATAGCTCACATAATAATGATCTTACATTGGATTATTATGACTTTAATAATTTCCATCTTTAGCAGTATGAGAGTTACTATTCATGATGATGATAATCAGCCATTGGCTATGGTATGTATGTACGTTAAACTTCCTTCGCACTTTACGCAGTCAACCGTGCTAATTGGAGGTGTGGAAGGACAACAAACTAAACACAAAAAGCAGTTCTAACTAAATTAGTTTGCCAATGTAGATGATTTTAAAGTACATTGCTCCAGTGGCTTCCTAATATCGGAAGAAAGAGCGTTCCAGACGGCCGCAGAAGCGCATCTGAAAGCGCGCGATGCAGTGACCGTCTTTTTTCGTTAGTTAGGCAAAAGCCGCTGCTACGAGGATGACCAGAGTTCTCGTGATTTGTGTGTAATGAGTGCGACCGTAGACTGTGTTAGTTCGACAAACCGCAGCCAATGCAGCTCAGCGAGCACTGGACGGACACGGTCGGATCTTGCACTGCTGGACGAAGGGCCTCCCCATCCAATTGCCATCCTTCAAGCTTCTCCGATGCCACAATTAATCTCATAAACGAATGTAATCTCTTCACCTCTTCGGCAGTGCGAAACTATTGCGGTGCTGATGTTGCAACACAAGATGCGACTGCGTTAAGGTATCGTTCATTTGCCATTTGCTTATCAATAATGGATGAGTTCTATATTTTATTTTGATAAAAAGCCCCAATCACCGAACGAAGGGGTCGGGGGGTGGGGGGGTGCGGAACAGAAATTCCGCGAACAGCAGCACCCGAGTTGGAGGGCCCTAGTGGAGGGGTAGAACTGGGCTCACTGTCACACCCAGGTGGAGACCCACGAGCAGGGGACACGAATGTTCATACAGCTAGGGGGAAAATGGTAATGGGGAAGATAACTGGGGTACTTATCCAAACATGTACTCTTGGTTATTAGCGATTATTTATTATTACACGCAACTTAGGAATTGGAGGAATATTTGTAAATATGCAGACTTGCGTTGTGCTGGCTATTACACCGAAACACATTTTTTTTTCGAAAAAAAAAATTATCCACTCAACTCAGCGGCCTCCATGAGGGCCTTTGTGGTGAACAACGGTGCGAGCCACTGGACGTCAGGGCTGTATTGTGTCCCAACACAAGCAAAACGCCACGGACACTGCCACTGAAAGGGCGTCAACTAATGAGAGATTGGGCGGTGTCTATTCATCCGCCATGTGTTTAATAGCGGGGCCGCCCATTTAATGATTAACGTGTTAAATTTTTAATCAATTTTATCTGCAAATTGTCTTCTCCTAACGACGCTCACGCGATTGAGCAGCGGCCGCACCGCGCACACTGCACGGTGGGGCGCGGGTCGTGGGTGTCCTCAGTGCCGAACTCGAAGTTTCAATTCACGTTGATCACCCAATTTCCCTAATTGTCTCAATTTACATTACGCCCCGTCCCACGTGATAACCTTTTTTTGTGTGGCGGCAGTTGAAATTGTAAATGTGATGGCGAGCGTACTCGCCGCAGTACGATCGCACGCGGACCTGTTTGCCTGTGTACCTGTGTGTCTGTGTACCTGTGTGTGTGCCTGTGTACCTGTGTACCTGGTCAGGTGTTGTCCCGATGCCAGCCTGGCAAAAAAAGATGTGAACTATCAAAGTAAGTTTTTGAAATGAAACAAAGTAATTGGTGATGCTGCTGCTGTGTTGGCACAGATGGAGAAGCCCAATTAACAAAAATCAAACATGAAAAACACAGAAAAATGAAAAACATTCACGCTGCCATTATGTGTTTTTATATATAAGAGGCGAAGTATCGGGCAATATCACTTAATCATCACACGTGAAATGGTGTTTGAGATAATTAGAGTAATTAATCTAGCGTTTCGAGTCACTATATATATAACATGTACAAACTTGATCATATATGCAAAGGTCGGCCTACATGTTTAGAAAGTGAGATGCTATCAGAAGTTGAAAAAAATCGAATTTGAGAATTTAAAAATCTTCACTGTACGTGGTATGACACGTTAATCTAAGTTCACATTATTATAATGCATCATATCAATATGATAATACATTCAAGAAATGTTCTTGAAAATGTGGAAAAAGTCATATTGTTAATTTTTCATCATCATCAGGCAAGATCTATCCACTGCTGAATGAAGGCATCCCCAAGCTGTTGTCAGTCTTCATGGTCTCGCGACAGAGCAACCCATCTTGGTCTCTGCACAAGAGCTGATCTAACCACTCCATCTCTGGAGCAGACGTTCTTTGGGGCGCGTTTTCTCCTTTGGCTGTCACTCCGTCATTAATCTCGACCACGGCCATCATCCCTTCTAGCGGAGTACCTGGTCCGATTACCCTATTTAAATATCGGCCTCATATTTGTGTTGCAAGCAAGCGCTGAGCGGCCTGACACGTTGTGGCAGAAAGGGACATTACAGAATTAAAGATTTCACACGCAGTCAGCTCACTTGGAATCTCTAATTAAAGACATCTCACTATCTACAGGTGACTTGCTTGTCAGCTTCGATGTAGTTTATTTGTTTATCAAAGTTCCTGTGCCTGACACCATTGCAATTATTGAAGATTTGGTCCAACCAAGGACTGAATGCTGATGTACCGGCCCTGGTGAGACACTGCCTCACCAATACTTACTTCACCTGGAATGGTACATTATACAAACAAGTTGAAGGTAACCCAATGAGTTCTCCCTTATCTCCAGTGGTAGCCAATGTTTTCATGGAAAATTTTGAGACAGATGCCATCCAGGCATCCATCCTACGTCCTTCCTTGTGGAAGAGATACGTAGATGACACGTTCGTCATCTGGCCACATGGCCTGCCAGCTCTGAACCAATTCCTCAACCACATCAATTCCATACACCCAGCCATCAAATTCACCATGGAGGTGGAAAAGGATGGCAAGTTAACATTTTTGGATGTTTTAATCGAAAAGAGACCAGATGGCTGATTGGGACACTGTCTACAGGAAAGCGACCCACACGGATGCTTATCTAAAACCTGACTCCTACAACCATCCAGCCCAGAAGAATTCCCTCATCAAAACTCTACACCATAGGGCTTTTTGCATTTCCGACCATCACCACGTAGCCAGTGAACTGGAGCACGTGCACGAAGCCCTCCAGATGAATGGATATTCGGATTGCACAATCCGTTAAGCTGTCACCCCAACCGTTGGGAGAGAACCACCCGAGGACCCAATCAAAACCATCACCTTGCCATACATAGCAGGGGTCACCAAAATATTTCCAAAATCATGAGCAAACACAAGATCCAGGTTAGATTCAACAGAGTACATAAAACTCGTGATCTGATCCCATCTGTGAAGGATGTGATCCCTGACATGCAATACCCCGGTGTCTACAAACTAAGTTGTGCTTGCGGCAGTATTTACATTGGGGAAACTAAGCAACATGTCTCAGACCGTGTTCGTGAACACAAGGCGGATCTAAAACACGGTAGGACCAATACCTCTGCCGTGGCTGTTCATTGTTTTAACGCTGTGGGCACACACGAAATAGATTTCTCCAAGACGAAGGTTCTATGCAAACCCACTGGCTATCAACAAAGATTTGTCCATCCAGATATATAAACACAGACACAATTTATCTCGTTAATACGGCCGCTGCTGCGGAAGCTGTTTCACACTGACATGCTAATCTCTAATCTCTAGCAATACAATGGCCGAGGTATATCTGGCTCTGCGATCTTACATTTACTTGCAAATTCCATCTCTAGCCCCGCCCACTTACCCTTGGGTTGTCCCCATCTCAAACCTATATAACCTCTGGCTGCAGTAGCTCTCTCGCAATATTTATTCCTGCCTCAGCAGTCTGCCTGCTGTATTGTTTCACCTGAAACGTCGTGATTTTTTTTTTCAATCTCAATCTACGTGACTTTACCGAAAGACCCAAAGAGTATGAATTCATGCAGTCACGAAAGCTTCAAGTCAAGATTCTCTTAAATGTTCTCGGACACCAAATATAATTATTGACAGTCTCGTGGAGCTTTACGATATCAGTGTTGTCCGGTATTTTTTCCGGTTGTCCCACGAGTTGTTGAGCATTACGTGCGATGTTGTGCCCCACGTTTTGTCGGAGCTTTGTCTGGAACTCCAAAGAGCGAAACATCGGACATCGTGTCAGCCACGCGGTACAACCGGAAAACACATCACAGAGGTGTAAAGCACGGTGATGGAAGCCGAGGCAGTACAAGGCAGCTTTTCTTTTTTGCTGAAACACTCAAAAACCGTCGCCAGTTTGACTGCAATAAATGCCGCAACTGAACAATTTAATCAGAATCGGTGAGTGCATTTCTCTGTCTCCAATCACTGCAAATGGCGTGGTGTGTGCATTAAGCTATTATCTAACTTGCCGTCGGAGTACTCCAACTCCAGCCTTGCGTAATGCGTTACGCAGACACCGTGCTGTGACGCGCATTCGCAATTGCGAGCGATCCCTGGGCCCGCTGTGTGACCTGCCCATGGAGACATATTTTAGAATCTAAAGGTCAGACCCTGCAGATGGTGCCATCATCAAGATGGGCAACCCGGCCTCCCGCATGCTCGCAGGCTTCCAAGATTGATCGAATAAGGTTGGGTGATCCGTCGTGATGCGCACTATGAACTCGGCCATCAGAGTTCGATGTCCAGCCACTCGCTATGCTTATATATGAACCTGTCCAGATCCCATTTTTTTTAATAAGCTCACACTGATCAACGTGGTGAAGTATGGTTAAGCCCCCCCGCCCCCCCTGCACTGCGTCAGCAAGCCGTCATCCAGCAGTAGTTTAAAAATAACGAATGTACGTTATTATTTAACTATAATTTTAACCACAATCGACCTCAATATCCTTCAATCCACTTTGTGTCGTGTCTCCATCACTTCGAGATGGACAGAGGTAATGTCGGAGGAGAGAAACGTGCCAAATGCGATCCATCCCACTGTGAGCGCGCGTTGGTGAAACACGAGACGGAGACCGGCTCACATCGTCGACGCCACCGATGTTCACCGTAGCCGGGAATCGAGCTCAAGTCGCTCCAAATGTCTGGACTGTGGACAGACGAATAGACCTGGGACCGATAATTGTTTTTTTACCCTTTTATCTGGCAACAAAACTGACACGTTTTTTTTTACAAGGAGTCATGATTGCATTGACCACAATACCTGCAGTCGGAATGCAAACAAAAACACAACTGTGATAATGCATGCACTGTCCTTGAAATTGATTGGTCCACACCCGAGACAGCTTTTCTTAGAGCCTAGTCTCACATGGTGTTGGACCAGATGACGCCAAAAGGCGCACAACTCAAAGACAATGCACCATCAGAGTATGAGAGCTTGGGGTAAGCATTAGTTGGTTTTGTTGCCAGATAAAAGGGTAACAAAAAACAATTCTCATATTTTGCTACTGGCAAAGGAGGTTCCAATGGTGGACCTGGGACCGCTGGAGTGCTCCCCTTGTGTGCAGGCCCCGCGTCCCAGTGGCTGCTCGTACAGATGCACGACATGATGCGTGCCACGCTGAACAAGGCCCACTGCGGATGGAAGGAAGCTCTGGTCGATGCGATGTTCTCTCACAAAATGTACACACGATAATTAAATATGAAGAGCAATAAACTGCCGGTAATTGCGTTTGATTCTGCACATTGCTTGGAGACTCCTGCGACCCAAGGGCCTCTGTGTGATGGGAGGGAAGGGGCGACAGGGCAAATGCCCCCCCCCCCACGCCCCCCCCTCCCCCACGTCCACACACAACCCTGCACTGCCCTTCGGCCGATGGGATTAGCGGTCAACCGCTTCCCCATTGGACACTCACATTCGCTTGCCCGTTGGTTTTTGACAACTCGTGAATGTTGGTGAGTGGACGTGGTAGGGTATGGGATCAAGCCAGTAACGCTCCAAGGAGTTTTGGGCCCCTGGTTAAAAAGCATTGATGGGGGGAGGGGGGCATTTTCGGTCAGCTGTGAATCGGGCAGGCAGTGTTGCTTCCGTCCATCCGTCCACCCATCGGAGTAAGCTCCGGGGTGTTGGAGGTCGATGGTTAATATATGCCAGCACTCTCTGTCTCTCTCTCCGTTACACGCTCTCGTGATGTCCCTCCTAGCTGAGCTGAGCTGGGTCCGCTGTGTCGTTTGGAATGCACCGGGGCTTCATTTCAGCCGAACCTATCCAGGGCTGGTCTTCGGGGAGGTTTGGGGGAGGAGGTCGGTCTGAGCGATTGGGCACATGCGGGTCGGGGAGGGGAAGAACATATCCAAGAGAAATTAAGCCCTCGATGGAACTAAACACCACGGCATCCCTTGGCAGCTGGAGCGGATTCGCCAAATGCGGAGACTCTGCCTGAGCCAGTCACGGGAGGAGCGTGGATTCAGGAGGTTCCGTGATTGCCGGTGGGGCCTGACCGCGGTGCCGCGGGGCAAGCGGCGATGCGTCGAGGTCGCCTACTCCCTCGCCAGCAAAATCCTGGCTCCACTCTTGACCAGCCATGAATCACTCATCCCCCCCCTGCTCGCAGCCCCTCCCCACATGCCCTCGACCCCCCCCCCACCCCCCGTGCATGCGACCACTCCGCGGCCCACGTGGTTGGCGATTTATGGCACGCGTTGCTGCTGGCAGATGTTTGTTTAACATAATGCTTATCGAGCACGCGGTGTGTACTTCTACAACATGAAATTGCGCGGCTCATCAGCGGGATCGGACTCGCACGCGAAACTCGATGCGTCTACCTGTGTTTGTTTGTTTTGTTGTCTATTTTTCTTTTAACGCCGATCGCTCGCAACGTCAATCCTTGGTGTGGAGGTGGACGTGGGTGGGTGGACGTGGGTGGGTGGACGTGGGTGGGTGGACGTGGGTGGGTGGACGTGGGTGGATGGACGTGGGTGGGTGGACGTGGGTGGGTGACTGTGGGTGCGTGGACGTGGGTGGGTGGCTGTGGGTGGGTGGACGTGGGTGGATAGACTTGGGTGGGTGGCCGTGGGTGGGTGGCCGTGGGTGGGTGGCTGTGGGTGGATGGATGTGGGTGGGTGGCTGTGGGTGGGTGGCCGTGGGTGGATAGACTTGGGTGGGTGGACGTCGGTGGGTGGACGTGGATGGATAGACGTGGGTGGGTGGACGTGGGTGGGTGGGTGACTGTGGGTGGGTGGCCGTGGGTGGATGGACGTGGGTTGGTGGACGTGGGAGGATGGACGTGGGTGGGTAGACGTGGGTGGGTGGACGTGGGTGGATGGCTGTGGGTGGGTGGACGTGGGTGGGTGGACGTGGGTGGGTGGACGTGGGTGGACGTGGGTGGGAGGTGGCCGTGGGTGGGGGTGGACGTGGGTGGATAGACTTGGGTGGGTGGACGTCGGTGGGTGGACGTGGGTGGATAGACGTGGGTGGGTGGACGTGGGTGGGTGGGTGACTGTGGGTGGGTGGCCGTGGGTGGATGGACGTGGGTTGGTGGACGTGGGAGGATGGACGTGGGTGGGTAGACGTGGGTGGGTGGACGTGGGTGGATGGCTGTGGGTGGGTGGACGTGGGTGGGTGGACGTGGGTGGGTGGACGTGGGTGGACGTGGGTGGGTGGCCGTGGGTGGGTGGACGTGGGTGGATGGACGTGGGTGGGTGGCCGTGGGTGGGTGGACGTGGGTGGGTGGACGTGGGTGGGTGACTGTGGGTGGGTGGACGTGGGTGGATAGACGTGGGTGGGTGACTGTGGGTGGATGGATGTGGGTGGGTGGCTGTGGGTGGATAGACTTGGGTGGGTGGACGTGGGTGGGTGGACGTGGGTTGGTGGCCGTGGGTGGGTGGACGTGGGTGGATAGACTTGGGTGGGTGGACGTCGGTGGGTGCACGTGGGTGGGTGACTGTGGGTGGGTGGCTGTGGGTGGGTGGCCGTGGGTTGGTGGACGTGGGAGGATGGACGTGGGTGGGTGGACGTGGGTGGGTGACTGTGGGTGGGTGGCCGTGGGTGGATGGACGTGGGTTGGTGGACGTGGGAGGATGGACGTGGGTGGGTAGACGTGGGTGGGTGGACGTGGGTGGATGGCTGTGGGTGGGTGGGTGGCCGTGGGTGGGTGGACGTGGGAGGATGGACGTGGGTGGACGTGGGTGGGTGGCCGTGGGTGGGTGGACGTGGGTAGATGGATGTGGGTGGGTGGACGTGGGTGGGTGACTGTGGGTGGGTGGCCGTGGGTGGGTGGGTGGGTGGCTGTGGGTGGGTGGCCGTGGGTGGATGGACGTGGGAGGGTGGCTGTGGGTGGGTGGACGTGGGTTGGTAGACGTGGGTGGATGGACGTGGGTGGGTGGATGGACGTGGGAGGGTGACTGTGGGATGGTTGCCGTGGGTGGGTGGCCGTGGGTGGGTGGCCGTGGGTGGATGGACGTGGGAGGGTGGCTGTGGGTGGGTGGCCCTGGGTGGGTGGCCGTGGGTGGGTGGACGTGGGTGGGTGGACGTGGGTGGGTAGACGTGGGTGGGAGGATGTCGAGCGCGGTCGCGTTTGTGTGTCTGGGAGATCCTTTTGTTAACATAGTCGGGGTAACGGGCTTGTGTTATGAAACGTAGGTCTGTGGGAACAAGTATCAGTGCAGTCATCTATATTATTATAAAATACAAAAGATAAAGGTGCAGCTCTGCAATGCCTTGCTCACATCACTGCTGGCGGAAAAGCCTCCATTCGCGGTAGTTCTATAGAGACCCTCTAGAGGGTTTTTTTCTGGTCTACTCTTCCACGCCCCACCACACGGGCACTACCAATCGACTGCTTCAATGTGACACAGCAGTGTCCTTTCGCTATGCGGTATCGTCTTACTGAGTCTCAAAACTCGCTCAATTTCAAGAGGCTCCTACTGCCTCGTGACGATTGCTTTGCACGTGCGGGGCTACACACACACACACTTTCTTTTCCCTGTCCATACACATGAACGTCGCATAGACATGAGCACATGGCCACAAATAATGAATGCTTACACACACATACACGTGTGTGTGGGTGTGTGGCACAATATGTTCAAGAGAGGGCTGAAATGAGGCCCCCTGCATTTACAATCGCTAAAATAAGGCAGGATTAAACAGCGCGGAGGCAGATTGACACTGGGGCTCCGCTCACAAGCACGCAACCGCCATTCGCCACTAAGTGGCGGTGACGTCACCACGGCGCTGTGCCAGGCTATGTGCACGTTAAGGCCACGTGAAGTGTCGAACGCACGTTGGCAGGAGGTCACGGGACAGACCCAGGTGCCATGGGTCGACTGATTGAGATGACCGGCCGATGCACCACCTGTGCCCCTACTGTGCCAACTTGCTGTGTTTTATCCACCCGGCGGTCCGCCCGTTGTTGTGAGCGTTGCTTCTATGCCCTCCGTTGTTGCTGGAGGGGCGACTGCCTCCGACTGTCCAGTAGCGTCCTTCACGGGCCTCCGCCACAGAGGCCGACCTTGACACCGCTGGCACCGGTCCTCTGCAAGTACCACTCAGCTCCACATCCTCCCGTACCCACACCACTCCATCTCTTCTCCAGCCCGTGCCGCGCCCGTTTAGGCCCCTTCTATCCTTCGGAACAAAAGGTTGTTTCGGGCACGCGGTGGCCGTGCATGCGGGCTACATGACCCAGCCAACCGGTGCCCTTCCCTGGCACGCGATGCCACTGGTCGATGTGCACGTGGTGCCTGGCGCGCGGCCCAATATTCCCCGTGTGCACGTGGCATCTTAAAAATACGCGTAATTTGGCTATTAGAAAAATAACTTAACAGTAATGTTAATTTCCAACGCAGGTTTAGATATGTAACTGTGGTAAGTTAATGGAGTTGTTGTTGTCAGCTGTAGTGGTGATGTTAATTCGAGCACGTGTGAACAACCACCATGCGAAAATGGCTGCCGGTAACACTGTAAAGTTGTCATTAAACATTTGATTGAAGTGGGAATATTTTCAGAACATTAACGACTGCTATACAATTCTGATTACGTATAAGATTCTTAAGTTTATTTAATTATTTTAGTGATTCGTTTAGATGGTTAAAAGTGCCGAAATAAAAGTTATATACAAACACATTGCACGATTATTGTTAAATGATAAAGGGTTATATGCTTGTTAAATAATTGATGAATAAGAGCTCAAAGTTGTGGTTTTAGTACATTAAGGTTACACTGCGTATGGATCAGTCCATTAATTGTGATGGAAATTATTTAATGTGTAAAGTGTGTTGAGTGTTTCCTCAAGATATTAATAAGTAATGGGAATTCAGTACAGTACATACAAATCATTGAATCCATGTGTAGTTCAGTAGTCACTTGCATTCCTGAGTCATTGGTTAATGTTGTAAGAAAATGCACTGTGATATATATCATTATTACATTTGAGCATTAATTTATCAGATTACATGCTTATTTACGTAGTTAGATTTGGCATTATAATTACTTAATAATCCTGAGGTAAAGTAGAAACTATATTATTTTTGAACCGAGAGAATTGGTACAAAGGTTTTATTCAGAGCCATTGAATTAAAGGACAGACTCGTGTTCGCATCAAACGTAAGAGGAGGAAAGTGTTTTCACGATTCCATAACAAACTCCGAAAATGGCCAGTTGGACTGAAACAATATCCTGCAAAAGGTTACAAAAGTTAAAAGGAAAATGTAGGGGACGACATTTGTGTATCATGCACTATACACACTTTGCACGTATCAAGCTGTGAATAAAAAACATCTCCTGGCAGTTGCATTTATGTCTTAACAATTGTGGGGGGTTTGTTTTATATATATATCACATAAATGCAATAACTTTCATCCTCTGGGCGGTGTTCAGTATTTAGTGGAGTTTGCGTCGTGGGCTTTGGATTGGATGGAGATGGCGCGTATCTGTGTGCGAGTAAATGTGTCTCCGTGTCCGTCTGTGAGTCTTCTCACACGCACGGATCAAGCAAGCTTGTTGAGATCTGCTCGTGTGCATGAGTGACATGGATTGTGGCATCACAGGACGGAGAGGGATGACGACGGTGTGGGGAAGGCTTCATCAAGAATGAATCTTTAGTAGGGGCCATCCACTTAGTACGTACGCAAGCGCACGCATTTGAGATTAACCCAAATGCGTACGCTTGCGTATGGGGGTCTACTGTCAATGTACGCATAGAAAACGGGGGGGGGGGGAGCCTCGATAATAATGTGTCTACATTGGCCTCCAAATGAGTTAGATAGTCCGGCGGTGGACTGTCTGTTTGCTTAAACACGTTAACATTAATAATCCTTGGTCGCTTCTGCGTGGATTAAATATCGTACGTTCTATAGGATTCGGGGAGGGTGGGGGGGTGCGTCAGGCGTACGTACGCAGGTGGGGGGGGGGTGTAAAAAGTTCGCGTGCGTACAGGGAGGGGGGAGGGGTGTGCTGAAGTAGCAACTAATTGGCACGTTTTGTTTACGTGACAATTATTAATTGGTTGTATTCGGTCGTGGTGGGTTAACGACATATTTATGCGATCTAACCCAAAAACAACTTTATTATGGATAATATTTGTCTCGCAAGCCGACGTGTTAAACTGCGGGACCTTAGTCTTTGTTTGTATAACTGAATCTCAACATGCCGCAGCGGACCAATTATAACCAACAATGGTCAAGCGTTGGCCTATGTTGATTTGTTTCCAGTAGTCCCTGTACTGGCACATACCACACGTACGTGAAATCATACATGTGTGAGCACGCACCACGTGTTTGAGTGAGTGCGTGAAAGTTATTCCTGCGTGAGGGTGGTGCAGAATATGTAAAGAGTCCCCCACCAGCCAGCCTTGCATCTTCGACAGAACTACGATGATGATGATGCTGACGATGATTGATGATCCTAACGACAGAGATGGTGATTATGTTGATGGCGGTGATGGTTATAGCAACGATGAGGATTAAGACTATGATGTCGATGGCTATGATGATGATTGTGTTTTGCCCTCTCAGTCGCGCTCTCATCCATCCGGCCCGTTTCCCCTGGAGAGAGAGAGAGAGGAAATCTCCATGCACTCCCAGCGCCAGAAAGGCAGCTCTGTACTTGTAGCTCGCTTTCTCTCTCCTCCCTCTCCCCTCCTCGTTTTCTTCTCTCTCTCTAGCTGGGTCGAGGTGGGTGTCGCGCGTCAACTTCAATCCGTTTACCCTCCGCATTTTTTCCTAATTCCAAGCTCAAATTGATTTCTGATCGAGCCTCTCTGCGCGTATTGCGCCCGCGAATTTAGGACGTGTCCAGTGAATGTTGGTAGCTTGAATAGGGGTGCATGGGGGGGGGATTATTTTTCTGTTGTGGAGTGTTCGTGGTATCTCTCGTGTAGTCACTCATCAGAACTGGTTCCCGGCCTCCGTGCTGGTTACACTGATATCTCTCCCAGTGCTCTCAGCGGAGCGGCACCCGTGCGTTTCTCGGCTGTTGGTGGTGCCCGAAACGCATTCAACCGGGCGTCGAGTCCTGGGAGAAGTCCTCGAGGTTTCCATCCAGCACCGAACAAGAAACATCAGAAATGCGGGTGAACGTATTCCCAGTGACACCCGCCGGACCGGCTCTTTTTTATCTCTTCCCGTCTTCTCTCTCTCTCTCTCTTTCCTCTCCAGGACTTGCACTTGGAGGATGACGAGGTTGATGCCACAGGCACATGGCACGCTAGAAACTCGAATGTGTGCTGAGGAACACCACGCGTGTATCCGCCGCGTGGCGCGGGTCTGAATTGAACATTGGCGAGATCACGTGACGATGGATCATTTACGGACGAGGCCGGGTGTGCTGCTACTCGTCCATGTACTTTTTTTGTTCACCCTCAAACGTAAGTCTGCTTGTTAATAAACCAATTTCATTAATATTCTTGGTTCTTTCGGTAAAGTCACGTAGAAGGGAAGTAATACAATAATAAAATTAAAACATAATAAAATACAATTCTCACGACGTTTCGGCCACAACGCAAGCAGCCGACAGACCTGTTCTTCACCTGTTCTTCACCTGAGGACGGCTGCTTGCGTTGTGGCCGAAAAGTCGTGAGAATTGTATTTTATTACGTTTCATTTTTATTATTTTATTATTTCCCTTCTACGTGACTTTACCTAAAGAACCAAGAAGATGAATCCCTGCAGTCACGAAAGCTTTAAATCAATTTCATTAACTTTCGGGCTCCGTGCGTCCGTGTCTGAGCGTGTTGCGTGTGTGTTAGGTTTCGTGGTTATTGTATCATTCTTCATTTGTTTAATGAGTGTTGCTTGTCGAAGCCAAAGTGTGGGTGCGCGTCCCGTGTCTTAACCCAGAGTGTGCCATCGCGTGCCGCTTCTGGGTGTGCGGTTATTAGTGAGAGAAATGGACACATCGAGGAAAGGGGCCACGTTATTCGAACCCAGCACGCGAACGTGGCTGGATTTAACTAATTGCGCCCCAAATATTGCGTAATATGCCACAGAACAAACCGGCTCATGTGGTGGCTGTGCCACTGCTCGTCGCTGCTGGTGCCTCTTGCGATTTATCTGGATGTGTGAATCAGTTTATGTACTCCACAGACCACGCAAGTAGCTAAACGCGTCACATGTTGCAAGAACAAATCTACATTGGGTCCTGTCCATTCAATTTTGACTGTTGTGTTAGCCGACTCTCTGTGTTGGATTGCATTGTATTTCTAAGTTCACGAGGTTTTTTTCTAACTGATGACGATTGCTTATGTTGCGATCGAAACGTCGTATTCTATTATTTAATTTATTTTCTTTCTACGCGACTTTACCGAAAGAACCAAAGAGTAAATTGTTAAATTGTATGTGTATATTTTTAGTTATTTATTTATCTTTACCATACTTTGTACTCCTATCCTGCTTTTGAATTGTTGGCTGTTGTTGTAACGTTCTAACCCGCCCCGGCTGGACATCTGTGAAAAAGAGCTTTATCGGATTCATCCAGGATTTATAAATATTTTTATTCTGCATCCCGGATCACTGATAAATCACGACCTTTACGTTGCACACGCAATGTATGGTGATCCTGCACATTTCGCCCGATGATAAACCGCAGATGGACGCTCTTTCCATCACAATGTACGAGATAGCTGATTTTATAGACTGTGTGTGTGTGGATGTGCACGCCTGTGTCTGTGTACCGTAATAGTGGGGAGCGGTATTGGAGTGGTTAGCACACAGCACTACGAACCCCTAGGCCAGAAATCGATTCCCGCTTACAGTCAAAAACATCGATGGCGAATATTTGAACTGGTGCTGGCCCTCCCCCTAGGTCGACTCAACCTTAAATTAGTACCTGGTGTGGTGTGCAGTAAACATCAGCATTTGGGGAGACAAAGGCGGCCGAGCGTGGTGCTGGCCAACAAACCCGCCCCCTCGTCTGCCGTCCCGGTCTTCACGTGTGCTCGCGAACAGCACTTGCCCCAACAGTCTGTTGAAGGCTAGACGGGGGGTCTTTGTCTTGTGTATGTGAAATTGATATTTGAGTGATGGGAGAAAGGGTCATGAATTGCGCCATCATCAGGAATCCGGGACCTGTCGGAGAGAGACGTTTCAGTCGCTCCGGCAGCAAAAGCGCGAAAGGGAGAACGATTTTGGACGCGACCCTGAGAGCATCGGTGAACAAGAATCACTTATTTTTTCTATTAAAAAAAAATTCACCTACGTGACTTTACCGAAAGAACCAAAAAGTAAAAATCAACCTGCTCATGTGCTGTGTGCGTTTTCATCGATTAATTATCCTGCGTGCAGCCACTTGTCGCGGGCTATAAGTTTGTTTTGTAAATGTCCTTGGGAGATTTTCTTGGAACAGTTATATTGATGTTTTAAATGTCCACTGTAGTAATTATACAAGCAATGCATGACGTGTGCGCGTGTGTGTGTGCATTACGAAAGCGATCAAATAAACTTTGCGAGCAATACACCGGTGTAGTTCACACACTGCGTTATGGACGCGTCCCAGTCGAGTTCGATTCACGGTCGTGGCTGACATCAGGTGGCGAGCAATATCGGAATCGATTCTGACACCCCTCTCCCCCCGCCTCGCTTCGCCTCCCCTCTTAACCAATCGTCAATTGCCAGCGTGGTGAAGTATGGTCAAACAGCCCCAATGGACCAGCCTATGCGTGGGGATGCCTTCATCCAGCAGTCAATTTACGAAGGATTGTACGATATTACTCTCGTCAAATGCATTGCCAGCCCAAACGTTCACGTAGTTTTAAGCTCAACCGTTACCACGAAATCTTATCCCTGCAATAGAATGCACTCATTTATATTAAAGGCAACCGATGTTCGTGCCTGCGTGACGTATATAGCCATGAGCATGAGTACTGGGGAGACAAAGGCGGCCGGGCGTGCCCGCTAGGCTCAGTAAGTTCTAGTTGTCTTGTAAAGCCATGAAGGAAGGAAATTAGGTCATTGTCTGTGTGTTTGTATATGACTTCACGCATGTGTGCCCTGATCATTCGTGTGATTTGTGAAGGCATTGGCGCATCAGAGGCGGAGAAAAGGCTCCTGGACTATCTGCTCCAGAAAAACAGATACAACAAAGACATTCGCCCGGCCATCAATAACTCGCAGCTGGTTACAATCGCCTTTCACATCTCCCTGTGCCAGATCGTCAATGTCGTGAGTGTCCTCAGCCCCCCCCCCCCCCTGTTTGTATTCGAGTAGAGATTTTAAAAGTAGATTTTCTTTCTTTCGTGGGTCATGATCTCATTGAGAAACCCATGGGTGGTCAGATTTGCTGTTATCTCCACTAAAGAGGCGTTGGGTCGAATCAGTAAACACACGTGCTGTCTGCAAACATATAGCTTGTTCGGGGCCGTCCATAAATGACGTCACGCATCTGGGGGGGGGGGGGTCAGACATTTGTGACGATGTGTGACGAGGGGGGGGGGTGAGAAATGTGACGTCACATAAAAATGCGCAACTTTAAATATAGACAACACGTTCTATTTAATTCAATATACTTTTTTATAAATGTTTCCTCCTACAACAGAGTGCAGCGCCACATTAAATACGCACTACAATGGCTAATAGTTTAAAGCGATTTGAAGCATTTGAGAGGGGGTCTGACTTTTTGTGACGCCGTGTGACTAGGGGGGGGGGGGTAAAAAATCGTCCAAAATCGCGTGACGTCATTTATGGACGGCCCCTTATATTTTAATTAATATTCATAAATGATACCTGATTTTTAACCAACATACTTCGAACCCACGTGTTAATGTTGGATGTATCTGTCCATGATTATATGGAATTTAACTTGGTGATCATCTGTCAACGAAATTTGCATTGTGGTAGTAGAGTGTATCTGCGGTATGATTTACTTCAGGGAAAGGAGTTCCCTGCAAATAAAATGTCACGATTCTGTTCCTCCTGTCTCACCTACATTCACCATCCAGAACAACACCCCCTCCACTCACCCTGCCGCCCACCTTCCGCCTCCCACACACAATCTATCATTAAATTAACGTACATATTAGAATCATCTTCTTGGTTCTTTCGGTAAAGTCACGTAGAAGGGAAGTAATAAAATAATAAAAAATAAAACATAATCAAATCAAATAATTCTCACGACGTTTCGGCTACAACACAAACGTCGTGAGAATTATTTGATTTTATTATGTTTTATTTTTATTATTGTATTACTTCCCTTCTACGTGACTTTACCGAAAGAACCAAGAAGATGAATCCCTGCAGTCGCGAAAGCTTTAAATCGAAAAATACATATTAGAAGTACAGAAAAGCACTTGCATTTGTTTGGTGAGTGCATGTGACCGGTTGACAGGTGACTTTAACAGTATATAGATGAACATACCGCGTTGCATGGTGCTCGCGTCATCAATTGTGATTTGTGTCGCAACATTTAGGATGTAAGGGAGCAGATAATGACGACCAACTTGTGGCTCATCCAGGTAAGATCGAAGCTTGTAAATACATCAACGCATTTCGATTTCAAGCTTTCGTGACTGCAGGGATTCATCTTCTTGGTTCTTTCGGTAAAGTCACGTAGAATGGACATAATAAAATAATAAAAATAAAACATTATTATGTTTTATTTTTTAAAACATTATTACGTTTTATTTTTTAAAGAATAAAAAGAATAAAAATAAAACATTATTATGTTTTATTTTTATTATTTTATTATTTCCATTCTACGTGACTTTACCGAAAGAACCAAGAAGATACATCAACGCAGTCGCTGCGAACACCTACTCGTCCTCGGCGCATGAACATCAGTCGTTCCTGAGACCCGTTCGTAAGTCGAATGGTTGATTAAGTCGGAACACATTCTGTGTTATGACATGTATTATGGCTCAACGAAAAAGGGAGGCATTGCTAAAATCATAAATAATCAATGTGGTTTACATTTGCATGTTATAATTACTGCATAGCAAATCAATGGCTGAGATTCCGTCTGTAGTGGAAGTACGACGGACGATCCGGAGTCTGAGACCAGGCGGAGATGATCTCCCAAGTGAAATGCTGAGGGAGAGTGGCGTTTCTGTATGCAGACTGCCCTACATGACATTATCACAAATGTCTGGACCACAGGACGGGTTCTGCAATATTGGAAGGATGCACTGGTGGTCCCCCATTTTTAAGAGGGGGGACCGCACAGAGTGTAACAACTACAGGGGCATCTCTCTAATCAGTGTGCCTGGAAAGGTCCTGGCAAGGATTATTCAACATCGCCTTGCCAGGCACGCTGAGGAGAGGCTTGCTGAGCCCCAATGTGGTTTCAGACCAGGGTGGTCCTGCACGGATGCCATATTCTCTGTTCGTCTGCTACACCAGAGGTGTGGGGAATTCCAACAAGACCGACATTATTGCTTTATTGACCTGGTGAATGCCTATGAAACCATCAACAGGCCAGGGCTCTGTGCTGTTCGACGTGCTTTCGGAGTCCCTGACCCTCTGCTCACAATCATTAAGGATCTTCATGATGGTGGGCAGGCCCGAGTAAAGCTATGTGGCTCGCAGCCAGAGCCATTCCCTGTTCACATGTTCACCTTGGGGTGCGACAGGGGTGTCCTCTGGCTCCTACAATGTTTAAACCCAACGACAGCGACTCCACGTGTGTCCTTAACAGACTGTAGGGGCAAGTGCTGTTAGCGAGCACCTATGAAGGCCAGCACGGCACACGAGGGGATGGCTGGCCAGCACCACGCACGGCCGCCTTTGTCTCACGAGTGGCAATGTTACACACTCCACTAGGTACACATTTGAGGCTGAGTCGACCTAGGGAAGGCCTAGGACTGGTTCGGATAATTGTTAGTGGTGTTGGCCGTGGACGGGTATCACACTCGGGTCACCGGGTTCGTAGCGCAGCACGCTAAATGCTATACTATTGCTCCCAACATACTTTCACACACACACACGTCCACGCCTGTACATACACACACACGCACACGTCCACGCGTGTACACACATGCACAAACACTCCCAGGGCGAGGCCGACTTATTACAACTCACAGAGGATCGCTCCTCTGAATAAAATAGTTCCCTGGTTCAGTTTGCAGTTGCGAGTTCGCATTTTTAAGTCGATCTAAAATTTTTTATGGAAGTTGGTTCGTAAGTACGGGCCTTCATAAGTCAGGTGTTGGTAACTCGACGACTGCCTCTAAAGTCTTTATACCATGAAAGTGCTTTGGGTCGTTTGCCAAATTACAATTAATATATTTTCGCATTGTTGTGTTATTATTTTAAGGGTTATGTCATCACATAACAGCGTGTGTTCATGTGTAAGTATCTTAGTAACTTTTTTCAGTCAATTCTACATTCTCGTGGCTGGGTCAAGTTCATTCCACTTCATGACTGTTGACTTCCTACTGCGTAGTGCGACTTTGCACGTGGTGCTCATTCACAGAGAACACGGTGGTGTGGGGGGGGGAGGGTTTCAGGGATTAATTCGACCTTCTGAGCCCACTGTTTCATAATAACACCGCCCTGAATTTACCCAGGAAAGCCTCATTGAGTATTAAGGCTCAGTTTTTTGAATGAGGACATTGGGATGTTTGGCCAATGCCATACATTAGTTTTTGGCGTGTGGGAGGAATCCTGAGCGGGCAGAGACAACCAACCACGCATCCTACAAGCTCCTTACAGATGGATTCCATCCAATTCTGTGCTTCAATCTCCTGGCCACCTCGCATCCCAAACCAACACAAAACTCCATCCGAGTATTAACCAGGTTCGATACAATTGAGCTTCTCAGATCCGATGAGATTTGACACATTTAGGGTCATATGATCGTAGACAATTGGTATGATATTCCGATATTAGATTGTTAACGGCACGATACCAGAGTTCGTGTGCAGTTGCTTGGGTGGATTGCTACATCAACAGGATTGTGCTATGTGGCTGAGGCTTGGAGAGGTCTTCATCCAGCAGCTGATTAATGATGTCTGATGATGATCACACTGATGATGCTATTAACAATATATGCAGTGTAATCAATTCGGTAAGGGTGACTTGTAAAATAATGTAACAGTTGATGGCCTGTACATACGTTTTATGCCCTGTCCTCAAAGCCTTTTATCTGCCTCTGGCGTGTTTATAGTCTATATACAATGATAAATTACTGCTTCATCAATAATGCACACGTTAATTGAATTCTATTATGGTACATAAAAAAACTAGATTTGTTTCCCCCCATTGGAAGTGAATGGAAGCTTCGACGTTATGTGCTGCAGTCTTCATTGCAGTGTTCCGGTTATAGAGACGACTTAACGGCCATGAGTAACTTTATTATGCGAGCTGGTCGAATAGAGGGGACACGCGTCAGAGAGCTAATGGGAGGAGTTTCTGAAAGAAATGGAGACAGGTGGAAAAATCTGCAGATATTGGTGAGTTACACAGGTATTGGTGAGTTACACAGGTATTGGTGATATCTGGCTGGCATTGGTTAGACCAGGGTCGGAGATCGACTTCACCAGCCATCCCTGTGTGGTCGATAAAACTAATAGCACTTTGTAGAAAATCAACAGCAGTTATTCCTGTGGATATACTTGTACCTATCATAATAAATTGGAGTTTCCAGGAGATGACTGACGGTCCACTGCATGCTTGCACCTTTGACCAGGCAAATCACTTGCGGGGAGGAACGGGGGGGAGAGCGATAGTGTAGTGGTTAGCGTGCTGCATCACGAACCTGGCGACTCGAGTTTGATTCCCACTCGCGCCCAACACCAGTGACGATTATCTCAACCGGTCCTGGGCCTCCCCTAGGTCAACTCAGCATTAAATGAGTACCTGGTGCGGTTTATAAACATCGCCACTCGGGAGACAAAAGCGGCCGGGTGTGGTGCTGGCCACCCACCCCTTCATGTATCGTGCGGGCCTTCATAGGTGCTCGCTAACAGCAGTTGCCCCAACAGCCCGTTAAGGCTATATGGGGAATCTTTGTTCTGGGGGGCAACTCCCTTTAATTGTTTAAGTTGTTGTGCACTTTGAATGCAATCTGAGAGTGTGCTTGCTGATTACAGGAGTGGGTTGACTACCGGCTCAGGTGGGCCCCAGCTGACTATGAAGGAATGGACGCGACGCGGCTGCCCTCCAAAGAGATCTGGCTTCCCACTATCGGCCTTAACAATAAGTAAGCATCGGCGCGGGTTGTGGCGCGCAAGGTCAGGCACCTCTCAGCGACCGTGTTTGATCCTCTTCATCTTGACGGCTGTACCAGCGGCAGTACAAGTACGATGTGGTCATTACTAAATATACTGGAGTTAGTATAGGATGAGGCTTTCCACCTCCCTCCCTCCCTGACTCCCTCCATCGCCTGCACGGTGCAGGTTACACCATTGGGGCGCCACAGTGGTGAGATGTTAACTACCTCGCCTGGTATGCAGGAGGTCGTGGATTCGATCCTGACAACGACGCCTGTATATTTGGGAGTTTGCACATTTTTTCCGCGTTCGCGTACATTTTTCTCCGGATCCTCCGGTTTTTCCTTCCACATTTAGAAATACGCATTTCGAGTATTTGGCGGCTACACATTTCCATGCGATGAGCCACTTCCTTTAGCTATTATTTGTGGCCAACTCGCTTCTGAAAAATACCTACATAGCTCAGTTGGCCGTAAAATCAAATGTTTAGTTTAGTCTGCTGATTCACACATGTGCGCTGTTTTCCCCTCGGATCATCATCATCATCACAAGTCACGATAAATGCACCGCTGCATGAAGGCGTCTCTTCGTCTTTGCCCCCGAAGCCGTTGCTAATTCTCACGACCCCGTGATGCAGTAAACCACCTAGCTCCTGCACGCGAGCTGATTTCATCGCTCCATCTCGTTGTTGGACGCGTTCCGTCCCTTACGTTACGCGTGGTGGTGGGTTTACTTCAGGTAGATTTTTTTAGTTCATTCATGGATTTTCCAAGTGATTCTTCTGAAAAAAAAGTTGGTGGGGGGGCCTGAGGTTGGGGGGGGGGGTGTAATGGGCGTGTTCATGGGTTGTTCCGCAGCAAAGGGAATGAAAAGGGGTTCGCGATAATGGTCAGGCCAAGTATCCTGATTGGCCTGGTGGCATTAACCTTTCTGAATAGCATTATTTCGCAATGTCAGCGCCTCCATGCCTACCTTAACAGCAGGAGCAGAGCAGCAATGCAGCGGTAATCGCAGTACTGTAATATGAAATATTACGCCTCGGTGGGGGGCTTAAACGCTCGTGTGCGTCTCTGTTCCAGTGCTGACGGCGAATACAGGGTTCCCTTACACAGCAACGCCATAGTGTCCTCGGATGGGAACGTCACATGGAAGCCGCCTGCCATCTATAAAAGTTCCTGCAAGATCAACGTCAAGCACTTCCCATTTGACCAGCAGAATTGCACCATTACGTTTCGCCCCTTGGTCTGTGACCACAACGAGATCGACCTGGTGCTCAAGCACGACTTGGCAAAGTTGGACGACTTCACTCCAAGCGGCGAGTGGGACATCGTGTCCTTGCACGGCCGCAAAAACAAGGACCCTTCTGACCCCGCGTGCGTAGACATCACCTACGACTTCATCATCAAGAGGAAACCTCTCTTCTACACCATCTACTTCATCATACCATGCGTGCTCGTCAGCTTTCTCACAATCCTCGTCTTCTACCTGCCGTCTGACTGCAGCGCGAAGATGACTCTGTGCCTCTCCGTGCTGCTCGCTCTCACCGTGTTCCTGCTGCTCATCTCCAAGATCGTGCCGCCCACGTCCCTGGACGTCCCGCTCATCGGCAAATACCTGATGTTCAACATGGTGCTGATCACCTTTTCCATCGTGACGAGCGTCTGCGTCCTGAACGTGCACCACCGATCTCCGAGCACGCACACCATGCCGAACTGGGTCAAGAAGGTCTTCCTGCACAAGCTGCCCATGCTCTTGTTCATGCAGCGGCCCAAGAACAGCTCGGCACGCGACCGCATGAGACAAAAACATTTGGGCGCCTCGTTCGCGAGCAAGGTGCACGGCGAGGGTGCGGACGCGTGCTTCGTGAACCCGGCGTCCGCCAACAAGTACGGCTTCAAAATGCAGGACCTCTCGGGCCCCTTCCGGAACATTTCCGAGCTGAGGTTCCGCACCTCGTCCAAGTGGACGCCCGAGATGCAGGAAGCCGTGGACGGGGTCAGGTTCATCGCGGACCACACGCGCAGCGAGGACGAAGACCAGAGCGTACGCGCCGCTCGCATACACACCCCCGTCGACTCACGTGCACACGTACAGCAGCGGGGTGACCTTGTTTATGGGGGGGGGATAAAATTGGGGGGAGGGGGGGGCTGAGGTTGCAATAGGGGGGGTAGCCCCTCCCTGCCCCAATGCCCACCCCCTCCCCGACGCTTCGGGTCCGTGAGTGGACGAGGCCTCCTCTTCGCCGTTCGGGTAAAGGGGCGGGGTTTTGAGCACAACTTCAGCACGCTGGTCAGCGGCCATTGGCTATTCGTAAGGAGTCACGTGCACCCACGATGCACAATTCTGTTGTTCGCGTGAATCGACACCGTCGTCGATTGCTTACGCAAGCAATTCGTGAGCTTAGAAAGCAAGAAATCACCACGAGTCGATCAAAGCATAGTTACTATTCCGCATTGGGCTCTTGTAGCACTCGCAGACTCACAATGGTCATGGCTCCCATCTCCTATAGCAGCCCTAAGCCGCTTTAGGAGATGGGCCAATCAGTTTCAAAGACAATGCATATATTATCAGAGTATGTCTTTTGTTTGCATTCTGACCACTAGTATATGTGGTTAATGCAGACATGATTCCTTGTAAAAGGTTTCAGTTCGGTGTTTTAACATGTTAACACCTGGTTTGTTGCCAGAAAAAGTGGAAAACCTCTTCTCATATTTTGGTACTGGCAAAGGAGGTCCCATGATGTAGCTGCTCACCCCAAGCTCTCATTAATCTGATAGTGCGTTGTCTTTGTGCTGTACGCCTTTTGGCGTCCTCTGGTCTAACACAGTTTTGAGACTAGGCTAAAAAAAAAGCTGTCTCTGGTATGGACCAATCCGTTTCAAAGACAATGCATATATTATCAAAGTATGTTTTTGTTTGCATTTTGACCACTCGTATTGTGGTTAATGCTGACATGATTCCTTGTAAAAGGTTTCAGTTTGGTGTTTTAACATCTGAACACCTGTTTTGTTGGCAGTAAAAAGGGGAAAAACTATTCTCAGCCCTAAGCTAGTGGTAGACATTCAAACTGGGAGGGCAGGGTGCAAGTATATCCATAAGGCAACTACTGTGGACTTACGGCAAAGTGATACCGATTTTAAACACCCTTAGATGATGATAGGCTGATTTAACCCCCTACATCTGACCGGTATTTATCCTGGCAACCTTCCAAATGTTTAGTCAAGCGCTCTAAATGAAATTCCGCCGGTCCGCATAAAGTAGTAATTAACACGCGTGAGGGTTCACTCTCGCGTGTAACCCTTGGTGTGCTCAACCTGCTCACGGTGTTCAGTTCTACCGCACGGCACATTGCACCAAACTAAGTTGCACGAACGCATTTTGGATCGTCATTTTGTCTCATCCGTCGCCCATCCTTGTATTAATAATCGTCTTCGATTCCAGTATGGATAAGAGAGCCTCGGATGTAACACTGTGGTAACATTTTACAGGTCTAAAATGTGCATACGTGTGACACGCGTGTAGAAAAAAGTGTAGGGCACACAACCAGGCAGTGGAGTGGTGGTGCAGTGGTGAGCGCGCTCCTTCCGTGAAACCGGCTGAGTTAGATTTCCGGCCACGGCTAACATCAATGGGGAGCGAAATATTAACCGGCCACGGCCCTCCATTTACACCTTCACCAACCCTCGTTGACCAGCGCAGTGAAGTATGGTCAAACAAATCCCCCATCACCAACATGTTGTGGGGAGGCTTTCACCCAGCAGTCATTTGACAAGGGGCTCTAAATGATTGCATTAAAATAAATTTCACACCAGAAGAAACATTACAAAGTTGTTTAGCGTAGTTGTCAAAGCGTGCAGTATTTGTGACGTTAATTCCTCAAACCTGCTGAGAGCGAGAATCGCAGTACCACACGTTTGGAATACTTCCCTGATGCCAAGAGAACATTCATAATCAAAGATTCCCAGTGCAGCCTCCAAGCAATCGAACTCAGAACTCAGGTCGCCGGGGTCGAAGCTCATACGCAAAAAAAGTACACGCACCCACCGTGCAGACGTTCATTCTTCCTTCTCCACGAGATGGTTTTCCCTTCTCGTTTTTAATTAAAGGCGACATTTGCGTATAACAATAGCTGGGGTCGAGGATGCCCTGCGAGTGGGCGAAAATACATTTGCAAAGAAATCCCCCAGCAAAGCCTGGATCTTCCCTCAAAGATTGCGCACACGTGCGTGGCTTCATAAGGGGGGTGCGTGCACAGAGGGGGACGACGGGGGGCTGGGCGGTCATGAGGATTTACAGGTTGGGGGGTGTGGATTACAATGGCAGTCAGGATTGATTACAGATCGAGGTGTCTGGTCACAGGGTTTGCACGCGACTCGCAGATTCCCGGAGGCCCCTGTGTGTCCATATGTATATCCTCGTACCCTACGCCACGTGACTTGGTTCACTGATGATGAGGATTGTTGAAGTTGCATTTTGAACTTCAGGATGAGCCAACCCTATAACTGAAACCAATCAACCCATGGGCTGTTATTGTCGAGTGTCCACATTGGAAAATGTTGGTTTCAGTCTGATTAATTATTACGAGCAGACTCTGCTATGTGTGGTGCATTGTTTGACTTTTAGCCCTTAACGTCAGTTGCGGTCGCCTATATGTCCGATCAAATAGAACCCCTCCATCTACATATGAAGAGGACTGAACACATTCGCCAAAAACACTGTGGCCTTAAAATATATATTGTTTTGAGTCCACTCAATATATTCGTCAAAAACACAACAAAATGGCCGCAGTGTTTATTAAATGTGTTGAGTTTATTGTTAATTGTGCTCCACGACCAACGCAGGAGCATCGCTGAATCACCTGTGAAGAGATTCGGGTCAAAAGGGCAACTCAATGTGACGCAGAAATTCGCGAATTTTTAAAATATATTTTTTGGGACACACGACAAAAATATATAATCATGGCGCCGGGTATTATGGGAATATTCATGATCCTGTATCAGCCAACAGAGTTTAAGTTAATAGGCCAGTGGGGTTGATGAGATATAATTGAAATTTGTATTTTTGGAGGAAAAGGTTCCTGAAATATGTCGATTATGCACCGCCAACCTATCTGGATTGTTAATTATATCTTAACAGCTGCCAATCAAAAAACAACAAAAAACTACAAGTACCTATTTCTCTCCGTATGAAATATCTTCATGATTAAGTTATATAGAATCAGCATTGCATGATTTGAATTAAATATATTTTGGTTAAACCTGTATTTAATTTGTGAAACAGTAATTAGTTCAAATGTTATGTCGGTTTATGAACGACGGGCCAAACGTCACCACCCTCAACCAAGTCGACTTCCATTTGGTCTCGGCCACAGGCGGCCATGTTGGTGGCCAGGATAATGGTGGCACCAAAATTGCGGCATCTTTTTTGTTCTTCTCGCTATCACGGTAAAACTCAGTGATGGCCACCACGTTCTCATGAACGGTGAGGCTAAGACAGACTGTGTGCACTGGACCCACCACAGGCTATGGTTCAGTGGCAGACGGAACGGGTCCATACGCCCTTCCGTTTGGCGCTGGTGCGTTCCGCCATGAATTTATGACGCGGGTTGAAATTGAAAAGGTCGACCGCGTTTAAAATATTTATACAGACATTGCATGGCAGCGGCGCCGCTGTAAATCTAATCTGTGCTTAATTAAGTGCAGATCGAATATAAAAAATACGCACGTGGTGTACTTTTTTTATCAAACCGATGTAATTACTCAGCCATTGGCGTTTAAGAGAAGCCACGTCGTGCCCATCATACATTCCCAGCTTCCTCCATTCTATTTTGTTCATGCTCATGGCAATATGTTCATGTAGCTCTCTCGCCATGTTTCTTCCTGCCTTAGCAGTCCACCTGCTGTATTTTTTCACCTCAAGACGATTGCTTGTGTTGCAATCGAAACGTCGTGATTTGTATTTATTTATGTTTCCTATCTACGTGCCTTTACCGCAAGACCCAACGAATGTATTTAGCCTTGTTACAAAGGGAGACCACTTTCAAATTTTGGCATTAAAACGTGTAGGACTGCTGAACTTTGTCGATGGTTCCAAATCAGAGATTTATTTTCGTATCCAATGAATCATAATTGCCTTTGAAGAAAAACCATTGCCGATTTATCAGAGGGGTGTGAAACTGAACACGAGGTCAAGTTGAATTCGACCAATAAAGCCAATTATGTGACCACCATCTACACATGTAGGGGTGGAACGGTGGATCAGTGTTCAGCGCACCACCCGATGAAGTTGGCGATCTGAGTTAGATTCCTGCCCACGGCTAACATCAGTGGCAAGTAATATCTGAACCTGCCCTGGGCATCCTGCTCACCAACCCCGACTGACCAGCATGGTGAAGTATGGTCCAACGAACCTGCATGACCAACATGATATGGGGAGACCTTCATCCAGCAGTGGATTGACAAGAGGATTGCATCTACTCACGTATCAGAACACGAATGTGCTTGGAAAACAAAAACGCAAGTAAAAACTGTGAGGGCTTTTGATTGGAATTACTTTCATCTACACTGACCACAGAATATACGTCTTCCAACTAAAAATGTAACGTTGGGTCAATTTTGATTCAGCGTACCTAAGCACGTGCCACCATTGGCCCAACGTCACGTGATTGCCAGGTACCTTATTCTCTTTGTTCTCATTCTTCTGCGCAGGTGATCGAGGACTGGAAGTACGTGGCCATGGTGATCGACCGCCTCTTCCTGGAGATATTCGTGGTGATGTGCGTGATTGGGACCGTGGGGATATTCCGACAGCCGCTGTTTCAGAACTAAACGACACCAACCATCGCTTAGCTATTAAAATGGGGGGTGGGAGCTTCCCACAGCGGCAAACAACAACCGCCCCCTCCCCCCATAGCCGTCCTCACCCATACCTTTGGAAATGACTTAATTGCTTTTAATATACCAAAACGACACTCATACGTGTCATGTATATGGATATACAGTACACATTTCTCTAAACCGAGCTTTGTATAAAAGTACGTGAAAATTCAAGCAAGCCACACAAATATGAGCGAGCCACGTGCTATCACGGGGTTAATGAACGCAGCCCCCCAGCTGCGGCAGACTATGAATATGCGGCCATGGGACGATCACAGTGTGGCTTTGCGCTAAAGAATTAGAAAGAAAAGTTTTTGCATTCGAGTTTTCAACTAATAAGTTGATTGCCCATGCAGTGACCGGATACATTGATCGGGTCTAATCGGTTCTGCATGCATAGAGCCAATCGTAATCTTCACGGGTGTGGGTGATTGAACCTCACAGGTGATGGGTCTCGTCAGTCAACAACTGGAGCGTGGCAGCACGATGGACCAGGAGGACATCACTTTACCAGCCAGGGCTACAACGGCCAGCAGAGAGGCGTTTGCGTTATAGAAAGGACCACTCAGGGAGACTATAAGTAAACCTTTACACCGATTATACATTTTGAGGATGTATCTATGGGTCGAAGGGGAGCTTAATAGGGTTCCACTTGACATTGCAAGGAGCCTGGCGGGGGAGCCTATCTGAGGAGCAGAGGTGACCAAGTACGGGAGTGCAAGGCCCAGAATCCCCAAGTGTCTGCGTTAGTTTCCTCAAAGGAGACTGGGCACCAGCCTTGTGTGACCCATAGTGTTGTGGTTACACTAACAGCCTTGTGTGACCCATAGCGTTGTGATTACACTAACAGCCTTGCGTGACCCATAGCGTTGGGGTCGGACATGTGAGCTCTGCTTTAGGGTATTGAGAGCGCATGTTCTGAGCTGTGGGTGTTTCGCTGAGATGAACACAGGAGCGGTAACTGTGGATACGTGTCGATGGCTGCACAGAACGGTGTAGAACTGAATGTGCCTATAACTAGAGTTTAGGGTGGGTGAGCGAGGTGTGTAAGCAGGACTTCTCTCTTGTGCACAGCAGTAAGCCACAGCCAGTTTTCCAAGGGCTCGCCTTGTCTAACACCGCGTCGATTTGGTCGCATGGACGGGGTGGTACCAGCGTCTTGCGACTCGTATCTGATACAGTTGCTACACGGGCTAGTGACTGACAAAGAAACTGTGTTAACTGGCCGTGCATGAGTTTGTGATTTGAGTGAGCGTGTCATTTGACCACGATCGCGTCGGTGTGTGTTAGACGTAACGGGGTGCCCGGATTGTGCCGGCACTCTGCCCTTCTCTTTGTAATATCCCACGGAGAGCTCCGTTAAAGTGAACTCGGACCCCAACCTGGTGGTGGGGGTGTGGATTAAATGACTTTCATGACATAACCGCGGGTGGGTAAGTGAAGAAGAGAGATAACGTTATTAAAAACACACACGCAACTTAATGCGTGCAGCCATTCAACACACAGCTCACCTGTGGTGGGGTAGAGTGTGGGATAATTATACATCTTTATGGATGATAATTGGTTTTTTTTACCATTCTATCTGGCAACAAAACTGACACTTTTTTTACAAGGAGTCATGTTTGCATAGACCACAATACCTGCTGCCATAATGCAAACAAAAAACATAACTCTGATAATATATGCACTGTACTTGAAGTTGATTGGTCCACACCCGAGACAGCTTTCCTTAGAGCCTAGTCTCACATGGGTTGGACCAGATGACGCCAAAAGGCGCACAACTCAAAGACAACGCACCATCAGAGTATGAGAGCTCAGGGTAAGCATTTATACCATTGGAACCTCATTTGCCAGTAAAAAAGATAAAAAGGTATCAGTTTTGTTGCCAGATAGAAGAGTTAAAAAACCAATTATCATATTTTTTTACTGCCAATTGAGGTTCCAATGGTGTAAATCTTTAAGGATGTTTGGCCATCGTGGAAGAGTAGGCCAAATATCCCTCTTTGTGGAATGGCATGAGCAAGCAATTACAGGGCTGCACCTTTACCTTTAATCTCCGTCAAGCGAGCGCGATGAAGAGCCCAGAGTTTGACTCTGGTCTGGGTAGAACTCGCTTTACAATAAATGAATTCCACAGTCGAGTTGATGGTAAATTGCCTCTTTGATGTTGATGGTGATCGAGTTAGCGGTGAGGTTGTCCTTTACGCTCGCACACAATATTCACTCATTCGTGTCGGAGATCCGCTGATTATATGCTTAAGGTTATGCGCATTGTGGATTCGTATGGGCGGCCACCATTTATCAAATTAAGGCGGTCGCAATTAACTGTGGATTGAACATTTAAGTAATTAACCCCTGGCAAACACAGAGCAATGTGCGACTATCGCACATGGGCGCTGTTCATGATCCTGGTTTTCCCGGACTGCACAATTGTTCTGCTGCGATGGACATTTCTCGCGAGAAACAAACTTGGTCGCACACAAACGTGCGACTCCTACCGCACCGCCCTTCATCGCTCAAAGCATACATCGTGATAGATGCAAGAGAAGCACTGCTAAGTGGAGCGGCGACGCAGTGGTTAACGATTCCCGGGCCACGGCTTTAACGTCCGTAGCAAGGGGCTATCTGAAGAGGTCCTTGGGCACTCGTTTCACCAAGCTGCACTGACCAGCGTGGCACGGTCCGGTCAAACACCCCCCCACCCCCACCTTGACTGAAAGGCGAGGGGAGGAGGTCTTCATCCAGCAGTGGACAGAGTTGCTGTGCTTTGCAACCCATTGCAGGTGGCACACACGCTCTGAGCTGCAGCATCGACGACGGAGCAGAATCATGTGTCTGGTTATCGCTTGATGTGTCCTTAATTCAATCACCTGAGGTCTCATTACGATTAATTATAATTCAACTGTCCAAGGTACACGTGGTCGATGAACGCACAGTTGTTTAGTGACGTTGGGTGCACAGTTGTGATTTGTTCACAATGCACGTGGATTTGTTTTGCTGCCTGACTCATAATGAACACGTGGATGAAGGCTCCCAATGTGTTGCGTCGTTCAGGCATGGCAACGGCCCGAAATCGTTAAACCCCATTAATAAACAGAGTGTGAGACTGGCACAGTGACAACTGCTGCCCGACCTACGACCCCGTGTCATTCGATAAGATGACGACACGAACAACCCCGATTGAAATTGCCACCATTTGCCGAGCAATTTGATTTTACCCCTTAAGTAGTGGCTTAGCGTGGCTGGCCATGGGGCCACGGTGCAAAGGATGAAAGGGTCCCCCTCCCTGTCATAAACAAACCAACACTCATTGCTTGCAAAGGAATGGAGCAAACATCCAAATCTAAGGCCGTCCTTGAAATACTTCTGGATGAAGAAAAAAATACAATATCTTAAATTCACGCTAACAATAACAGCAGGGTTCACAGATAACGCGAAATCGTAGTGATTGCTTGCTCCTGTGTGGTGGAGCTTTTCAATCAAACCGGGGATTAACGGAAAGGCCCCTAAGCCCCTTTTAACGATGATTGTGCTATTGTACATTTCCCCTAGAAGTGGATCGTTAGCAATAGCGGAGATGGAAGGTTCGTTTAATCACTTTACTATTGGTGAGGCTGTGCCGACGCGTTAGGGTGTTGCTTGGTGCTGTGTCCGGTCATGTTTAATGTGCGTGGGGTTGATGGTGTGATGGGGGTGATGGGCGAGCGAGTCGTGGGTGATTGAAGAAAGGCCGGGTGGTGGGTGAGGGTCTGAATGTTGTGCGCGATGATGAGTGAGTGGGCGCGGAGTGTGTGCTGACTGACGGTGGATGCTCTGCGGGGCGATGGTGTGATGGGCGATGGTGTGTGGAGGGCAGGGTGAGTGTAGCAAAGCTACCTTGTAAATCGAGCTGCTGTGAACCAGTTTTCACTAGTAATAGAGGTTTTTTTGTTGGGTTAGATCGCGTAAATATATAAATGTGTCGGTAAAACCCGCCACCACCCGACACAGCCAACTAGTAAGGGTTGTCACGTAAATAAAACGTGGCCAATTCGTTAGGTGTTGAATTGAGTTTCCACCAGGTTCACGGTTCGATACCGGGTGCAGTGGCCGGGTTATTTCGAAGGGAATGACCAAACCACTGCTTCTAAAGAGAACGTGAAAGATTAGGGTGAAATACTTGGTAAGAGGTAGGCTAATGCGAGCCGGTCAGTGTGGTGAAGCGTGGTTGGGGAAGTCGGAGGTGGGGGGGGGCGCAAATACGCGGGGACATACGAGTGCAGTACAACGATTGATTTTCCTGAGCACTGCCCTCTGCTGACAACGTAGCTCCACAGCGGACTACAGGCACCAGCCTCAACCCCCCCCCCCCCCCCGCTTGGCTTGCGAGCTCTGTGACGAGATCGGGTGCGTTGCGGGTAATTTGGTTTGTCCAGGCCCCCCCCCCTCACCCTGTGTAATTTACTTAACGTCCACGTCGCATTCTCTGGCGAAAACCGGCAGTAAATCTCTGTGCGCTCGCTGTCCTGCTAGTTTACAAAATAAGTATAACCCGTAAAAACAAAGTTTTTCACTATAAATCCTTTATATGCGTGGCAGCGAACTTTATATAAAGGATTTAAAAATATATTCGCCTGTGGAGGACGCGGGGATCGATCCCGCGATCTTTGGCATGGGAAGCGAGGGCGCTACCAACTGCGCTACTCCGCCACGGCCTGTGGAGGGGTTACGCTCTGGGCTCTTACACTCTGACGTTCAGCCAAAGCCAATAATGAGTTCTTTTGAATATATGTAAAATATTTTTTTTGCCTAAAAAGTGTACAATTTTGGGAATTTTTTTTCACGAACATTAATTGTCTGTCACAACGAGTCTGTGTGGAAAATGTCAGCTCGATTGGATCACGGGAAGTGGGTTAAAAAACGACCGAAAGATTTGCACAGTCGTAAGCAAGCAAGCACGCAAGCAAGCGAACTTAATATAAAGGATTTAAAAAGAACACAATTGGGATTCAATTCTACTGGGTGGACTTCCATTGGCCGAGTGAGCATCGCTGAACGGACCTCTCCAAACCCCATCTGAGACTATAAACTCCGTTTCCCTGTCAGTTTAGCTTTGTGTGTTTCACAGGCGCTCCATCGTTTAAGAGCTCCAGGGCTCTGGAGAGTGGAGGATTTGGAAGAATACTTTTTTTTGTCAGACAACTTATCCAACACTGAGGGGCTTATCCTACGCAACCTGAATCTGCCCCTCCTCTGAAGCCATCCTCGCCTCGTGCTTAATGTCAAGCAGAGCCCCGGGTAAAAAAAAAAAGTCGAAGGCGTCGTCCCTTCTGGCTTCCACCGGTCAAGGTGAGGCCGGAGTTGTGTGCTGGAGGGAACACGGGAGCTGCTTTAGGCCGTCTTGCAAAAGGTAACGTGGCAGTTGGGGAAGAGAACACCGCCCTAGTTCGGGTCCTCAATGAGAAGCGGAGAGGTGGCCACGATGATCCTCCAAGCTGCCATTGAAGGCCAACTGCTAGAGACTCGTGAAGCCAGGCTACGGGAGCTCGAGGAGGCATACACCAAACTGGATACGAAGGGACGGGGAATGTCATCCGAAGGATGACTACGGACTCCCGGAGCGGGTCGTAGGCAGAACCTCCACAGTCACCCCCTTTCCTCAACACGAATGCTAGAATTTTAAACGTGCAGATTCTTATTTTTTTACCACTCCCCGGCATCGATTCAACTCGTTTTAGATCCAAAATTGTAGTCCATTCCCTAATTTGACAGCTTACTAATGAGCGTAGTAAAAAATGATCGCACCCACGGTGGTCTTTTAACGCGAAAACTCCTTTCAATAATAACGAAACACGCGAGCGGCCACGAAGCACGGCTCGCTCCGACTCGCACCATAGCTCCGTCACGCTGTCCTAGAGCGGCGGGAACGGAATGAACTTCCCGCTCCTTTTAACATAACGACAAATTTAAGTTGTCGGCAATTTTAAGCGGCGGATAATTTCTGATCCCTGGACAGGTGGCTTCTGAACGAAGAGCCCATGCCGGGGGGGAGCTGAGGAAGGAAATAGGCGAGTTGATCCAGATTAACTCGGCCTTTGACCCCCCCCCTCCTTCCCAGATACTCTGGGACTCTCAAGTAATTTGTTAGGGGTTCGTTGATGGAGAAAGGTGCACGCCGAATTAAAAACATTAATAATGAGCCAACTGGAACTGGCGTGGGACCTTGCAGCCTTACATGAGAAGTTGAAATCCGCGCAGCAACCGGAAATCATCGGCGAAATTGACGCCTGAAAACAAAAATGCGGACTGCTGTTGGTGACGTATGTTCAACACTGCTCACTCGGCCATGACGTCACCAGAAGTCAGTGAATTAGTTAATAGGGAACAATGCATGCGCAATGGTTTGACTCTTGACTCAAACATTCGTTTAAAACGTTGAAGTAACAATGGAAATTGAAATAAATTTCGATGTTCAGTTTAAAATGTCGATATTGTGCTATTAAGGAAATCTGCAGTAACCTACAGCTTTGCTCCATGACCAAAGCACCCGGAGTGTTCCCCATCTCAGCATAACTCATCAGCTAAGCAGCATTGCGGCTGGATAGTGCTCGTGAAGAGGAGTCTGAGACTGGCTAAGCACTTATTAGTTCTTCCAAGCACAGCCACTCTCGTTCAGCAAACCAACCCCGAACACGCGTTTCAGGCCGCCATTTAAACTATGTCTCCGCCCCCCTTCCGAATCCACATCTCTGTCGAGCGCGCCGCGTGCGTGTGACGTCAGTGCCCTTTGACCCTTGACCCCCCGTCGAGTGGATTCCCGTGCGTGTGATTGGTGTGTGCGATGTTGAGTGCGGAGATTGTGTGTGTGAGGATCGCTCGGACATCCTCTACACTTGGATAGACAACAAAGCATCCATAAATGGGTGTTTTCGGCTGCAGGCTATGTGGTGTATTGCATTGTACTGCAGGAAAAAGCCATTGTGTAATACTTCTTCTGTAGTCTCCCATCGTCATTCACCCCCCGCTGACTAGCCTAATAATGCATGTTCAATGAACTCCACGAAAAATGATGTGGCAGAAGCCCTTATCCAGCAGTGCATCGACCAAAGTGCTGTACTTTATACGTGTGTGCATTCTACAGAGTTGTACATCTATGTGTCTGAATCTGCTAATGCCTCTCAAAAATCACGAGGCTTCTGTGTGGTCACTTCCCACTCCGAATCCTCTCCCTGCTCCCGCGCCCTATGAAAACAGAAACTCACTTCTGCTGGCTCATTCTCCCTCTCTTCCCTCCCCTCTCATCATTATTATCCTCTCATTCTCAACATCTTTGCCCAGTCATTCCTTCTCCACCTCCTCACCTTCCTGCAAGCGGCACTCCTTTCTTCCTGCTGCTCATCTTGAGCCATTTACCCCTGTGTCCATCTTAGCGATATCCATCCCAGTATCCCTGTCAATTTCCACGCCTTTTTTTATCTGCACAGTAAACTCTTGACTCTACTCCCCTTCCCAAAAATGAACCACAAATACCTGGCTTATCTCGTCAACGGAGCATAAACCATCACGCAAACACCGGTCATCGTCGCAGCAGCTTTTGGCTAGCCATTCATCAAAAACAGTCACTTCATCGCACGCTTTCCGATGCACTTCTGCAGTCGTTTGGAACGCTCTTCCGATATTAGGAAGCCATTGGAGTTGTACACTCTTAAAATATAGATTGAAAACTAGTCTCCTTGAAGTGTTGTGTGTTTATTGTGTCCTTTCCCCGCACCGCCGATTCGCACTGTTGGCTATGTACGGTGGGAAAGACGTTCAACATACGCACGTTCCCGCGGTTATGTCATTGGCATAAAAAAACAAGTGCGCTTAGTCCAAGTAGAATGTTTCCTGTTCAGCAACACAGGTCCAGCCAACAGCGCAGATGTACACTGCTCGGCAGTGACATAGTTAGAACAGCCAGCGCCGGAGAAAATCCAGCTCTTAAAATATGATCCATCACAGAGGCCTGGCCGCCACAGTCTTCTGCACCATCACTCAGTCCCGGGACCTCCACCCTCCACGGCACAGAACCACTTTATCTGATTACCATCCAAACTCCAGGCCCCAATTACACTCCCGGCATTGAATTTCTGCGCACGTTACGCGACCGCCGTTATAAACGGCCTACCTCGCTGCGCGTCCGATTCCTCTCCATGGAACCATTGCCGGTGCTTGGGCCCGTGACTGTTACGCGCAGTCCCGTGAGAGCTTTGCGCTGGCTGAAGAGGTGGTGAGGGGTGGGGGTGCGCGGGGAGATATTATAAAGCCACCGGCGGTGAACGGAGCCCACGGCTCAGCCTCGTGCCTCCTTTTGGTGCATCCGGCATCAGCCACGCCACTGTAAATGGCAGATCAATGGCGGCACTTAACAAGCGTACATGTATTATCAACGTGAATGGAGCAGAACATCTTTTGTAAGTAGAGGGTAAACGGCCGCGTGAGCCATATAATGAGAAATGTTGGTTGCGCGACAAGGTTTCCGCACAAAACATTTCCCAGTGCACACAGATGCTTTTGTTTGGCGCCCGCACCACGGGCAAATCCCCATCCTTCTCTGGATTTGACCACGATCAATGAAGAACGCTCAGCCTTGATTCCGGGTGCAGAGCAGGTACAATGAGATATTGCATCTCATACATTGTATCCTATACCCCCATGGATTTTTTTTGTAAGGATCCCTGCTTTGGTTTGGCTGCCCGAGCCTCAGGCATTTCCTGCGTATCCTTGGAATCTCATGAATGTTACCGTATAAAAAAGGTTCGCTTTTTCTTATATATACGGATATTTTATTTTGAAGGCTGTTCAACCTGATCATTATGTCCACAGCTGCAGTGCACAGCGTGTTTACACGTAACTTCAGACGACAACTGCAGGCTTCGAATAGCAAAAGGGAATATTTGAAGTGTCGATCGCAAATCAAGAGCAACCTTGTTAAGACACATTGTTGCCTCCTTCCATATTTTCATCGTCGTCCATGATTATTCCACTGCTGAATGATGGCCTCCCCAAACTGGTGCGATCTCTCATGGCCCTGCTATCCATCCATCACTTGCACGTTAGCTGATTTAATTTCTCCCATATCTGCAATGGATGCATTGTTCAATATTTGATCGTCTACAATTTCAATGCGCGATTAAAACATTTTACAATCGTCTCACCCACATGCTTTGGTGAAAGTGCAAAAATGCTACCCAACCAAAATAATTTGACTGTCACACAGTTCAGATGCAATTGCATACCGTTTCTGAAACATGCCACAAAATATTCAGTGAACCACCCACTTTACACGCTGTTTACCAATGCCGCGTATATCTTGCAACAACAAAAAAACCCTACACGCAGATGCACACCAGATAAACCCTCTCCGCACAATCGGCAGGCATTTGCTTCATATGACCAATGCGTTGGATCTGTTAGGGCAGCTGAAAAAAAAACACAGCCCTCTTTTCTGCAAGGCTATACACAATGTCACTTGCAAAATTATTTGCATACGCACGAGATATCTGTTATTAGCGCTTGTTAAAAAAAAGAATGAAGCTCTGATGCGTATGATTATAGGCAGGGATCATTCTCGCTGACACAAGAGGTCACGCGACAGATGCATTTAACGTCTCGCTGCCATTAATTTGAGCGTTTTTGAAATGTGTAATTTTTCGAATGGACAAAAACATTCTCCCATGGGAGCCGTTCCCTAGTTCCCGTGGATTGCACACGGTGGTGTGCCTAACCAGATGTTTATTGCAAATAAAAAAAAACTAAACAAATATTTGCGAGTCTATTTCAGAGATTAGCTGACCCAAAATCAGGTGTCTAACGATCACTTTTATAGAACACAAAGATAACCATTTTTTTCATCAATTATATTTCAATGGTGCTGTAGGTTAGAGAGAATGTGTCATGAAAATCATCCAATCGGAACTCTCAAGTCTATCACGCACCATTTTGGAGAATGGCCTACAGAAGGAGATATCAGAGAACTACTTCCAGGATCTGATGAGATTGAACACAGTCGGTCATAGGCACAGTAGGGTTGTATACTATGTATTTATGCTGTACGTGTAAACTTGTCTGCAATTTCATTCAAATCACTCCAGGAGTACGTACCCATTTATATTCTACAATGGCACCGTGTTGCGTAATATAAAGCCGAGTATCGTAGCGAAAATTGGAAACGGGGAATTAATGACATTTTCGCCGATACGGACGTAAGCACGCAGAGAGCTCTGGACAGCTACAGTCGTGGCAGGTTGTACCTTCATCTCCCCTACACGTGTGGGTATAATCGGACGACACTGGCAATGTGTGAGCGCATTAAATGAGCATCGAAGCGACATTAACATGAAAGAAGTACACGAGGTGCTGCGTTCATGCGGAACCGAAATAAAGTGCTTTTTCCTGGAAAAAGCCGTGTCCATTTTTTGTTAAGGGGGGAGGAGGCGGCGGGGGGGGGGGTGCAGAACTCTGCGACATACAATTGATCGCGGGCACGTGGACACTCGAACGCTGAAACAGGCAGCTGGCAAATTGCTGCCAATTCGTGGATCATTTCCACTTTCTTCGATGAGCTTATACACACACACAAAAAGATCGGCAGCTTGATTGCTAAACTCTAATCAGCGGGCAGCCTGCTCGCTCTGGTATTAAATATTGATTCTTCCCGCAGAAGAGACCGGATTAAAATGGTGGGGAGGAGGGGTGGGGTGTAACAGATCGCTTGCGTACTCCACACGCGCGGCACATCTGCTGCTCCGTCGGACGGGCCTCTAGCTCCGTCCATTACACGCGGAGCACCAAACGTCGCAATGCCGTGCGCCCAACCATGCGGAGAAAACGAAAACCCCGACCGTTCTTGCACGTGAGACTCTCTCTCTCTCCTCTCTCTCCGTTTGGCCGTGTTCTCTCCTAATGGGTGGTGACATTGGCCGAGCGGTAGCAAAATGTTTGCGTTACGAGGGCTTGGGGGCGCCCTGGTTAATACTGCGGGGGCCGGCGTGGGGGCACTGACCCATGATGTGTACGCGACGTCTGCTTCACAGTGGACGTCACAGATCCCGTGATGATATCGGGAGAAGAGTAGGCCACGTGTGCAGGCTTCGCCGTCCAAGTTTGAAAATTACTCGCGAATAACCCAATTGGGTAAACCCACACAGCAAAATCGCCTCCTACTAGCAAACTATACTTACTCCGTGAAATGTAGCCCCTTCGTGAGAGACAGCCTTTTGTTATGAGAATGGCACGAATGCAAAAGGATTCTGCATTGATAGCATCATTACATCAATGGAGCTGAGGATTGAGAACGGCGCCTTCGTCGTGAGCTCCTCGCCCCGCATGCTAACGTGCCACATTTCACACGCGCACGTGCAATCAGTCACTGACAGCGCCTTTCATATTCCTCGGTACGGCTTTTGACGGGACATGGTTGTGCGGGTTGAACAATTTCCGGCCCTATTAGGTGGCCATTATCCCCACACTTGGCAGCAGTGGCAATCAAAGATTTATGTTGCAATCTCGGTCACGGCCGGCATGGAAATTGGAAAAGCGGAAGAGGAGGAAAAAAAACATTTTAGTTTCAAACGTAAGTTACCGTCAACACGAACATGTAGCGGTAGGAGCTATACACGTGTTATATAGTTTCCGAGGAATCTGGAGATGAAAAGATTCCCCCTCGCCGTCCCATAGTTTATGTAAAAAAAAGCGATTGGCTAAACAAGCCACCGTTCCGAAAAGAAGTGACACATCGTATCGATTTCCTCTGTGCCTAACCCATCCACGGCTTGGTTCTCCAACATGAAAGAACAGGAATTGCTTTAAATTGCATTTCTTTCCCAATGCAGCAAACGGCAATCATACAAAAAATCATAAAGGATCATTTTAATGAATCTTCACGATCCGATTGCAGAGCTGCCGCGAGACTTTACAGATCCCACGAGACTTCTTTTCGCGTCGGTAATACAAAGGGCCACTGTGTGAACATTCTGGCCACATAACCAACCCAGGCTGTGACATCCACGACGAATAGAATGCGTGTGGCCGGTGCAACAGTCAACGCCGCGTCGTTAATCTCTCGTCTGGGAAATCGGCAGACTCCGGGGGCGATAGCTTACGTTAACAGGCGCAAGTTGAAGGTGAGAACTGCAGAAAGTGTGGTGCTCAGTGGAATTAAAAAATGTGGGGGGGGGGGGGGCATTTGTTGGGTCCATTGCGTCACACTGGGCCAGAACATTCAAACATTCAGGGGCTTTACCGCACAAGGACCAATCTGTAAAAGGCGTGAACTCGATGAATGCTGTTGCTCCCATTCAGTGGGATGCTGCCGTGGTGGAATGGTAAAGCACATTGAACCTGCAATCCAAAGGTCACCTATCTGTCCTCCCGTGGTGGCAGGTAGTTGAAATAATGCTGCGAATTTCGTAACCCCCCTCCCCCACTCAGAGGCGTAGCTAGGGGGGGGGCAGGGGGGTACATATGTCCCCGGGCGCCAAGGTAAAGGGGCGCCAAAATGAGGCTTACAACGTCACATGATAACTTGTTGCGGCGGACACGGCAGCCTGAAACTACTGCACAATCTACACCTCAACCTAAAAGTTTATATATCCCGCCACACACAGCCTACGTGTCGTGTAATTACATTTTGGTATGTGATTAAACGAAGGGGGGCGCCAATTTATAGTTCGTCCCCGGGCGCAAAATATCCTAGCTACGCCACTGCCCCCACTGCCTCTGTCCACCCAGCTGTGTAGATTACCTGTGGCTGGGTAAAGCGAGGGTGTTCCCACCTATTCCGAGATGTCTGGCCAGCGTGTAAGAGTTGGCCAAATACCATTGAGGGGCCCTTTCGACAGCAGCGGCATGGGCAGGTAGTTCATGGCTGCGCCTTTATCTTTGTTTTATCCATTCGACACCATATGGACAGAGGCAACGCCCAGAGTGCAAAACGCGACACGACGTAACATAACGCATGTTGCTATTATTTTAACACGGAGGCTTTCGCGACCAAATATTATTCATAAATCATTCTACCAAATCGCCCGACGATGCTGGATGTAATTACCGGCGAAACGTCGTTTTCAATTTGTAAATACTGTGGATTTACTCTCCAACACACCAGTGGGCTGATGGAGTAACTAATTGGCGCGTTGTTTACGTGACACACTTTACTGGCTGTGTCGGGTGGTGGAGGGTTACGACACATTTATACTTACGCGATCTAACCCAAAAACCTTTATTATGAATGTCGTTATTAAGTAATAATACACGCGCAGCCCTTTTATCAATCCACTGCCATACTTCACCACGTTGGTCGGTGCAGGTTGGTTAAGGGGTGAGTCCACCAGGCTGACACAAACAAAACTAGTCACCGATGTTAGCCGTGACCGGGAATTAAACTTGGTTCACGGGATTGCTACCGCAGTGCACTCACCCCCAAGCCCCCTCACCCCCCTCCCACCCCACCCATTTTGCTGCCAGTTGGTGGTTAAATAATACAGAGATAATGTGCAGGCGCTCCCTGGTGTCAACGAGACAGAATATATGCAGAGAAGGGATTTAGCTCATTTCCCCACGTAAACCCGCACATGCACAAGTCACATTTAAACCAAGCTTGTTTGGAGAAGGATGCCTGCGTTTCTGTTAGCTCCCGGCCTCCTTTGGCACACGTTCTGTTTGAAGAGCATTTGTTATTTTAAATAGAGTTCACGCGCGCAGTGTTCCCCCACCCCCCACATATCACGAGAAGGTCGTCGGTCGCAGCGTCTACCGTGAAACACTGCACGTGACACGCGGCGCGTCACCGTAATTGCAGAGATGAGGCCGTCGAGTGAGGTTAAGGGTACTGCAGATGGGATAATGCAGCTCTCGTCATGTTCGGCATGATTGTGTGACTTCTCACTCTACGTTGCCCCCCCTCCCTCCCTCATCATCATCCGGTCATCCTCACAGCAGTGGCTTTTAGATAACCATCAAACATTGCGCGCTCTCAGATGCGCTTTTGCGGCCGTCTGGAACAATCTTCCTTCCGATATTAGTAACCACTGGAACAATACAGTTTTAAATCTCAATGAAAAACTCGTTTCTTTAGAACTGATTGTTGTGTTTAGTTTGTTGTCCTTCTCCCGCACCTCCGATGTGCACGGTTGGCTACGTACGGTGCGAAAGAAGTTCAACACACGTACATCATTGGTGTCTGAAGAAGCATGCAGCACATATATTTAAGTGTCAGACATCCTGTCAAACAACACGTGGCACAACCCGTGCCACGTGCAGCGCATCCGTGAAAGCATACATGATGTATAATGCAGATACCAAAGTGCCATCTGTGGAATAAATACATAGATTCATCCTCTGGTGCACAGATATGCCTGGAGAGATGCACGTTGGGAAATACAATGTCAGAAAGAAAGAAAGAACACACGGATCAGAGACCGAATGCAAATCGGAGACATCTCGACTGTCAAAAGATAAGTGGGCTTAGGCGAGAAAAAAACCACGAGGCAGGATTCACCATTGAGATTAGTGCCAGACTGTCAGCCAAAGGATGAAAACAAGTCGAAGAGAATACCACCTCCGTGATGACGGAGCGATGAGCTCGTGGGTCGTGAGCGAGACGGGCCGTGGCATCGCGCAAGACCGTGGAGGACGGCCTCGGAATTCATTCGGCAGTGGACAGATCATGGCTGATTATTATGGGCAATCTGGTGCCGATTAGGTGCAGTACAGGAAGTAGGTCTGTGACATATCGGTTTGGACTTCTCTTCTTATCTGAATGTGCTTCCTACGGGAATTCTCATTGCTTCTCAAAAGCAATAAAAAAAATCCCCCCAAAAAACTAGTGGTCAAGTATCCCACACATCACCCTCTTTATGGTTACCTGGGTGTATACTGCAGTAGCATTACAGTGTAATTGTATATACATATAATGCACTTGATTAATATTTGAACATTTGGGTATTATAGCGGAAATATTAAATGTGAATATTACTGGAATGTTAATTTTGTTACATGAATATTTGAACATCCCACTTTCATGTGCATACATTCACACATGTCTTTCTTGCCATAGAAAAACATCTCAAAGAGTCATATTCTCATAAAAAGAAAAGTTAACTTAATGTCTCCCCCCCCCCCCCTTCCGCACCACCCCCCACCATCAGTACAACTTCTGGGAAAACGCAGAACACATGGAACCGGATCAAAGGTTGGACCTAGAGAATTTCAAATTTAATATCCAACATTGATTTAAATAACATGCGATTGAAGCATATTACATTTTTACATCAAAGATCATGACAGAATGAACAAGAAACTTCCGACAAGCAAAAATGTTAAAACTTTTGGATGTTTCACCACTGTGCCCATACGTAGCTCCCTGGTGCGTTTTCGGCTCGTGTCAGTAGCTTCTGCAGGAAGTGAGCTGGAGCAGCTCTCAGCACGTGGAGCGAAACGTCGGACATCGTGCCGAACAACGACCCGAAAGTTGCAACCAGGGCTTAATTGTCTTATTGCATATTTCTCTGCCTCCCCACCCAACCAGCCCTCAACCAACCCCCCCCCCCCAAACCCGGACTCCACTGAAATTCTGCCCCAGTTATAACTTCCGATTGGCAACGGTTGGCTCAGTACGATGCGGAAGAAGTTCACCACACACACAAACGCACACAGGAGGCCCGGAATGGCCATAGGGGCCAATGCCCGTTGGGCATCTCCTTTCCGAGGGCCGGTGGGCCGGTCTGAGAGAATATTGCAAATGTCATCATATTTTATTAATTTGTTTATTACCTCTAATGTGTACGCTTCATTGCTTATTTACGCTCTCAGTTTATCATTAAGTCTCCCACCGCATTCGGCAGCCCCCCCAAAGAGTCTTCTCCTCACCGGCCCCGTTTGTTTTTTGGACCCAGCCCAAAATGGGCCCAATGCGATCGGCACGGCAATTTGGGCCGTGCCTGGGACGATTTTTATTTAGTCCCCGTCGGTCACTGGACATACATAACCGATGCACATTGAGATGAACCGTACGTCAACCAGATTTACATATAGCGCCTTATTCCACGGCGCCGTTACGGCGATTATAAAAATGTACACAACATGACAGTGATTGGAACAACAAAGAGTGGGGTTATTAAAAGTGGCGGTGTGGTTATGGTGGCGGGCGCGCGTGTCGCGACGGGTTACTGCAAGATCCGACCGTGCCCGACCGGCTCTCACCCAGCTGCATTGCCTTCAGTTTGCTGAGCGAACACTGCGTCATGAGGTCGCACCCATTACACACTAAGTGCTTGCCGCAAATGAAGAACAATAAATCATCATGCGAACCCCGGTCATCGCAGCAGCAGCAGCTTTCGGCTAACCATCGAACAACTGTGCGCTTGCTTCTGCGGCCGTCTGGAACGCTCTTCCCTCCGAAATGATAAAGCCACTGGAGCACTTTTGAATCTAGATTGAAAACCGATTTCTTGAGAACTGCGATTTGTGTTTAGTTTCTTGTCCTTCCCCGGCACCTCCGATTAACACGGTTGGCTACGTACGGTGCGAAATAAGATTCAAAATCTATACAAGACGGGTTGAGCTCAGCCTGTTCGTAGCTGGGGGGCAGGGAGAGCGAGAGGCGCTCACCGACTGTCAGCACACGTGGTGGTGGTGGTGGTGACAATCGGTAAACACCATCACGTCAAAAACACTTGAGCAACATCTAACGAATACAAACACACATTACACACAGACACACACACAAATATATAAACGAATACGCCAGAACAAGTGTGACATATAAATAAATAACGACAACATCACACGGGCATGAGCACTCGGCTCTGCAGCCTCATTATGGCACTGACAAGCGCAGCACACGACTCGACGGCGATCCATGACCGTTCCTGGCCATCGGATCGAGTGGCTTCGTGCCAGGGATGTGTCCCTCCCCCTCCTCCCTTCCCCCAAGTCACTAAGAGCCCGCGGCTCCAGGGGCCGGGGACTCTGTCATCTGCTCGTGACATTTGTATGGCAGGCAGAAGAGACGAAACCGCAGCAACAGCATCATCGCACGAACGCGCGCGCGAGTACGTGGGGGCGGTGATAGTTGTGTGTGTACACAGCGTTTTAATATTTGCTGGTTTATTCCAGGATGTTTCTGTTACGCGTCGTCGCTTTAAGATGTTCTGTGTTCATATTTTGTGTGTTGCGATTGCACCCGACTTAAGAGCCGCATGGCTCACAGGGCTATGCCAAATAAATGAAACTTGAAACTTGATAGTTGGGTGGCGATTTTTTTTTGGCTCTGCGAAACGCTCGGCGTCTCGTCATCGCCGGCGCGAGTTTGAATCGCTTCGCACGAGATCGCTTTCGTGAGCGAAGCGTCGCATGCGCCGCACTGAGCTGACCTTGCACTCACACATCCAGCAGATGGGCATGTTTTTGGGCGTAACCAAGTGACATTAATAATGTAGCATGTACTGCATTGTTGTTTTATCTGTGTTTTGATTTAGTGTGCTGATCTTAAAGGTGCATTGAAAATTGTGATACTCCGACTGATGCTCCTGCTGTTGTGGAGTGACTCGTGCAGCCAGCTATGGCTGCAGGGTTTGGTGGTACATTTTGTTATGTCGTTTATTGTGAAAATTTAGTCACAGTTCCTATGATCACTGTTACATTGCTTCTATGGCCTTATTTTGGTGGTTTTGAAAACGTTTTTTGGTTTGGCCATGTTTGTTTGTTGTAGTACGGAGTTAGACTGATGGCCTTAATCTGAATTGTCTTGTGGTTGTTGTTGTTGTTTGACTTGCACCCCACTGGGATTTTTGCACACAGCGATGGTGTACAGTGCTTTTTTCTGGAATTTTTGCTGTTTTTTTCCTGGATTTTCAGTTTGCACATAGTCACATAGTCACTTTAAGATGTTTTATTGTTCATGTTTTTGTTTTTTGCTTGTTGCGGTTGCACCCGATTCAAGAGCCGAATGGCTCACAGGGCTATACCTAAATAAAATTAACTTGAACTTCATTTGATTTATTTTTTAATTGGGTTCTGCTATGTTGTCATGCATAGGACACTGTGGACTTGAAGTCCGGAGGTTGTCAATTCTAGCTCTCAGTGTGGCAGCTCGAACAAGAATAACATTTCTCAAATTTTACCCACCTCTGTCCACTCACAGTGAGCTGATCTGGAGGTCGGGTGAGATGGAGTAAAGTATGGCTACTCCCACCTCTTTCAAGATATCTGGCGGGTGTGGAAAAGTAGGCCCAATACCCACTAGAGGGAGCTTCTTAGAGCTTTCTCTAGCGGATACCCTTCCAACAACAGTTTCGTGATCAAACAATTGCAGGGCTGAAGCGTCATCCTTGCCACTAATTTTAAAAATCACCACTCGTTTGTTGAGTCAGGTCGGCACCTACAAGAGAGGCTCGAAGTTTCGATGGGTTTCTCACCTGGCAAAATGCACTCCATCAATCATCACTCAATCAATGATGATGGTGACGGTGTCTGTGAGACTTCCATCCATCGAGGAGGCGATGCGCAATGCGTGATGAGCACGACGGAGAGAAACTAAATGTCATACACCAGTTATGAACACTGCTGCACTTTCAAAGTTTTAAAATCAAAGCTCTGCAATAAAAAAACAAAGTACGCACATCATATATTATAGCAATACGTACTCAAATAATAATACAATACTACTACATTTTTTAATATCCCGCAAATTACTTAATTAGCGTTACAGACAGCAGCAGTCGTCGGACTCAACTGGTGGAGTCGTGCCCCATGTCACTCCTGCGGATGAGACTAACCTTTGTCTCTCGAGTTATCACCTGGCTCAACAAAATTAACTTCAAATGCCAAGCAGAGCTAACATTTCCAAAGGACACCACGAGGCGTGGTCTTCTCGCCGTATACCATCACAACAACAACACTAAATGCAGCAAACGCTAATCAATGCACAGATATGAGAAACCAATTAACACCTCCATCCCTCCAATGTCAATGTTTACACAGAGAAGTATAAACCCGAGTGGATGCTGTCAACGCTTGTTAATGAATGACATTTATTCTCTGAAAGAAGAAGAAAAAAGAACACTCAATATCCATTACAGATCAATTATTGGCAATTGTTCAGCGTGACTCGGGCTGTCTAAAATAGCGTATACACTATATACCGATGTCCTGGTGAGCAACTGGCAACAAAAACATATTGATCTTTAAACTCTATCAGCCAAAATGATAGATATTTCCTTTTGATCAAAAACAGCTCTATAAGTATTTACTCTCAATAAACCGCAGTGGCAATGGAGATGATACTCTGTAGTGTATACACAGCCATACTGCAGGGTGGGCCATTTGAAATAGCGGTATTGTGTTAAATTATTTTGTTTATTTTTATATTGTTGCAGAAATCATAAAGTAGAAGCCTGGGCTGTTATGATGAACCGGTGTGCATCTCAGCAGCGTGCAAGAATAGTTGACGTTCATTTCAGAAGCAATCGTTCCCATTACTTCAACACGGGGAACACGATCGCAGATGTTTTACGACTCTGAACGGCTCCGACTCCGCGCCCTATTCGGGCGTTCATTTCCCGATTTCGGGAACAACGGTGGATACAAAGCGTCGTGTTGGCAGACCTCGAACCGGTCAATCTCCGACTTCTGAATTTAGCAAGTTCAGGGAGAGTGTTCAATGAGAACCTCCGACGAGGAGGAGGAGATGCTCCCCCGCTTAATTGGGGATCGCGCGACTTTCACTGCGACGAATCCTCGGTACGGGACCTGCATCTTTTTTCCACGTAAGATTCAGATGGTGCAAAAATTGCAGCCCAGAGATCATCAAAGCCGCCGAGAGTACTGCCTTGCTTTCATTGATCCTGCAGACCAAAACGATGCTTTCATTACGAATTTAATGATGTCAGATGCGGCTCATTTTTCACCTTAGTGGTTTCGTCAACAAAGAAAATTGCATGTTCATGGGGTTCATACATAATGATATCGAATCTCCATGAATTTAATCATCTTCTATCATTTGGAGTTTGTGTTTTTATTTCATAATTTTTTTCAAAAAGTTATCGGCAAAACAAATCAGGTGGTTACCTGTGGCCTACCATGTCGATTCAACAACAGGGATGGAACTGTGGCGCAGTGGTTAGCGCACCGCGGTATGAACCGTAGCAATGTCGCACCCTCACGCCTATAACACCTGGCTCAGCTGAGCGCTAAGCCAGATTCCACCGCTGCTTACCGTCCAGCATCTCACGAGATCGGTTGCACTCCAAGTACGCTTAGTCGTACGCCACAATAAGCTTTCAATAATAAACATGTCCATTCACCCCGTACATTACATGATGCTGCAGTGTTGCGGGAAAGGGCCGATGCAAACAGTGGGGAAGTCCAATGTAACAATAAAAAAGCAATTAAATAATTTGCTTGTTCATTAATAACATCTGCAACGTGCACGAATTGAACTTGAGGAGGACATTCAGAGGCGAGCATGGACACGCAGCAAATTCAACCGTGGGATACGTTTGCAATTAACAAAGCCTGCTGCTTCAGTGACTTGCGGAAATGCGGTGCACAAACGACGCGTGCAGTCGAACAAAGCAATACACAAATCAAGCTATCCATATCCATATTGGAATGCCTGCGCGTTATGTACAGATACACATTTACCAAACAAAATGTGAAAGTGAGCAACATTAAATACGGATGACATGCAAATTAGTTGGCAATCCGCGCTCATCACGGCACTTGAGCCGAGGCTGCTTGATTGCCAATTGTACCTCATTGATGTCCATCATTAGGCTGGCTGCGTAATTACAACGAAGCCATGGCGGTAAATTACACCGGCCGTGGAGACTGTGGCCAGGATGCGTGCCATTAAGTCCCGGGGAAGAAGTAACGAGCAGGCAATTCTTTCAGTAGCAATTTAGACGAGGCACAGGCACGCAAGCGTTATTGGGGGGTATTTGACGCGGCGTTGCTCACTCAATACGTGGTTCGCCATAATAATAATAATATAATTAATCATCGTTAATAGTGCAACGGTGGTGCATTTAATCATTGATTTTAAAATATTCCGATACTTAAGTTGGTGACAACCTACACACATGGTCGCCGTGTGCGTGCTGGTTGATGTCGTCAAGAAAACGACCGAACGCCTGAAAATGCCCCTCCCCCGTCTGAAAAACATGAAAGGTCAAACGTGTCAACCGAAGATCCTTTCCAGGACCAACCAATCCAAGATAGCCGGCCCAGCGCTGCGTATTTATCAACCTCAATGTTAAAGGCCTCTGCAGAGAAAAATGGGAGGTCTTGTCAAAATAACGTACTGTGCCTGTATTGAAACGTGCACGTATGAATCAATTGCGTATGATTTATTTTTTCAAATAATATATTGATGTCTAGTCTATGTGTTCCTCTTCCCGTCTCTCAGTGTAATTTCAAGCACGCATCTATCCATATCCCTTACATGCCCAAGATTGTACGCAATGAGCACATGCAAGGGAGACACGTAATATTGGCTGGGAGGAAAAGAAGTGTGCTTCAGCAGGGCATGTTGCTGGCAGTCATTATGGCACGTGCTGGAGACTAACCACTCAGACGCAGACAAGTAAAAGGTGGTTGAGATGTCTGTGACCCCTGATTAATTGACCCCAAACATTTTTTTCCTTTGCGTATTCATTTCTGTTTTAAATAAACATTACTTTCAGAAAATATACGTTTTATAGAATTAATTGAGGATCACAAGACATCCGGACCATCCTGTGGATGACTCACAACTCAAGATGGTGTATGTTACCACATTCGCTGAGCGCAAACCTTCAGTGATCAATACCAAAATTGAAATCCTATCATTACATATGTAGGGCTGTTACAGAGGGGCTGTTTGTGTAGGGCTGTTTGCATAGGGGCTAACGGATAACAAACACAGTGGGCGGGGACTCCGTGAGCACACGGGGTGGTGCCCGCAACGACGTCCGCACTGGACGGCGTGAGGGGGGTTTCGATCCTCTAGGGGGGTATAAAAAGGGATGAGCCAGAGAGCTCGGGGCTCAGTCTTAGGGTAGTTAAGGGAAGACAGAAGACCGGCCAGATAGGCCCTGGACTCCCCCTGGGACGCCGCCCTTGTAAGGGCAGCGCAGGCTGGAGCCAGTGGCGTGGTCCCGGAACCAGAGTTAGACCTCTGGGATTCCGGGTACCGTAGCCCGACTAACCAGTGTCGGGCCAGACAGCCTCCCCTAGCCCGTTAGCGGAGGACTCGGCTAGGAAGGCTAGCTAGGGGTGAATTCCCAGTTGTACGGGTGAGGGGGCCGATACATCCCTCCAGTGCTGTAAGACATTGTGCAAATAAATACGTGTGCCTTACCACGTTGTCCACGCGTCTTGAAGAGTACTTCACATATTACAAAACAATTGGACGGACTATATCGTCAGGTTACCAAACAATGGGACGTATTATCATCTTTGGCCCGCAAGCGAACAATGGGAAGTAGTGTCATCTCTGGCTCTAAGTGGTAACCAAACAATGGGCCGTATCGTTATCTCTGGCCTCCAAGCGGTAACCAAACAATGGGCCGTATCGTCATCTCTGGCCCCAAGCGGTAACCAAACAATGGGCCGTATCGCTATCTCTGGCCTCCAAGCGGTAACCAAACAATGGGCCGTATCGTCATCTCTGGCCCCAAGCGGTAACCAAACAATGGGACGTATCGTCAACTCTGGCCCCCAAGCGATGCTTCAATGGAAATCTGCAGCGCATCGGCGGGACCACAATGGGAACGCCGTCACCTCGATCAATCAAGTTAAGTTCTTCACGCATCATCTCTAGCCAGATGCCAAAAGGAGAATTAGAGTTCCAAGATGTCCATAAGAACCAAGCACCGTCATGAAAAAAAGGTGGACATACGTTGGTTTACATTCATGAGTAAAAAAAAAATGCATTCATTCATGACGTGTTATCGTTTGATGTTGTGTCGATGTTGTGTGTGTGTGTATATTATCTGAGGCCATGATCTTCTTCCATGCTGGGTATCCGCTTTGAGTGAAACTCAAGCAGAGACGTTGTATTTGAAGCGCTGCGAACCGCGGGGGGGAGGAATCGTGCGAGCGGGAGAAGAGGAAGAGGAGGATGAGTAAGAAGCAGGAGCCATTTGTCAATTAGGTCGCTTGTGCTGCCTCTCTGATCACGCCCTGAGGCGCACCCACGGGGAGCCTTCCACCTGAGGGGGGGGCTCCCTTTGGCACTGCTAAGCTTTCTTTGATCGTTGTCAAAAACAACATTTGTGCCGAGAACATGAGCAAAGTAATTTCGTAGACTTTTGCCTTTTTTCTTGTGAAGTTTTTTTGCAATGCGCTGCGTGTACTCTTATATAAGCGCACAACTTCATCTGTGATGAACGCTGCACTTTCCGTCGTTTTCATACAGGGGGCGCTGCAAACCTACGCGTCCCCTGCATGAACGACGGAGGCGCAGGGACAGACGTTCGATTACGTTGGAATCGATCTGCAGACGGCGGTCTTCTCGCACGGCCAGCAGCTCTGTGTCGCCTCATCTCGATCCCGCAATCCCAAACAGGTGAAAGTCCGCATCGAACCGAATCCCCGGCAAGGCCATCGACTTAACGATGAGAGAAAATTCACACGAAATGTCGTTTTCAATTAAGTCATCCAGATGTAAAATGATATAAGCTTTGGATGAAGAAATACAATTATCTAATTCAAAACATAATACAATTCAAAGATGTTTCATTTTAAAACGTCAAAACGGAGCATCGGGTGCTTGTGCGTGAATGCGTCGTTCGTGTGCCAATTTTTTTCGTGACTTTTCTGGCCAAAATGCCGTAAATGGTTGTGAGGGGCGGCGCAGATGCCCCCGAACAACCCCTAGTTATATATATATATATACACCTTGCTGATCGCGTCAAGGACATACACCATCATCTCTCAAACTCCGATCGTCATCCTCACAGCAGCGGCTTTTGGCTGGCAATCGAACACGGACGGCTGTCACCGCATCGCGCGGCGCTTTCAGATGCGCCTCTGCGGCCGTCTGGAACGCTCTTCCTTTTGATATTAGGAAGCCACTGGAGCGATGCACTTTTAAATGATGTAGATTGAAAACTAACTTCTTTCAAGCTGCTTATTGTGTTTCGTTTGTTGTCCTTGCCCCGCACCTCCGATCAGCACGGCTGGCTACGTACGGTGCGAAAGAAGTTAAACATACATACATACGTACATACATGGCACAGCAGCCTGCACAGTGGGTACCCGGCGACCTGGGTCGGATTATGGGCCATGGCTAATACGAGTGGCGAGAGATATCTGAACCGGTCCCGGGACGCTCGCCGCCCACCGACCCTACTACACCTTTCACCAGCCTACATTGACCAGCACGGTGAAGTATGGACAAACAGCCCCCGTATGACTGACAAGGTGTAGGGAGGCCTTCGTCTGGCAGTCGATTGACCATGATTAATGACGCTCGTGATATACCCACCTGCATCAGATGACGAAAACAAAAAACCTACGTGGGTGTTTTTGGACAGTGACAACTGGTTTGTGAAAGCATGCGGTGACATTGAGCAAGTGTAGCAGGAAAACAAGATGAACCATTTTGAAGCATACACAATATTAACTTTTATATCGAGCTTACGCCTGGTAAAACTAATGGCAATATATACTTTCATGAACAAATGCACATAATTTTAGTGACCGCATAGTATAAATTTTTCATTTTTTCTTAATCCACTGGAGGCCATGCTACCGCAAATGGAGGTAATAATTTTCACTTGCACTCACTGCCAGTGCATCCATTATAAAAAAATAAACCATGAGGGCATGTATGAGTGTGAACTAAATCATATGTTTCACTAAGTGCACTTTCCACAAGCAGAGACGCATTATAGTTGTGCATCATTGATGAGTACGCACGGAATAACGTCAGAAGCGTTCCCGTCGAGTGCTTTGTTGCGAAGTTATTGAATGCATTTTGCAGTAGCTCTATCTCTCTCTCTCCATTAGGATGACAGTCCACAGGAACAGTGGGGAGGTGGGTGGCTCATAAAGTCAGAGCACTACCTGGCATTGCCGAGAAACCTGGGTGTGAGCTCAGGCAGCAGCCCAATGATTAAGCCACCTTCTTAAATCTCGTGACGAGTGAGTGCACAACTAACATTGTGGTCTTAAATTTGGTTTTGGACCTACTTTGAGTAAATTCCAGCTCTCACTGCTCTTTAGCAGGATGGGTGGGAACATGTTCTAGATAAAAGATCCCTTGAAGGTATCTCAGCAGTAGTTCTGGGAGATCTGCTTCTGCACGCACCGTACCACCGCACGAGAGGGGGAGGAGAGGGTTTGCCTGCTCTGTGCCAGTTCTGAACGGATGCTCCGTCTCAGGACGTGACACCAACAGCGCGATGGTGGAGAAATAGAGGAGAAATTGAATCAGACAAGAGAAATAGATCATGTTGTTGTATTTCGCGCAGCACGCAACAAACTGGACAGGGCATGCATGATGTTCTCTGTGAAATATCACCGACAACCTACATCAACGTTTCAATTTAACGTAAAAAATTGGATAATACCTTAGTTATATTCCTGCATGTAAACACACGATCAGATAGGAGAATGTACATGATCTTCTCCGAAAATAATTTAAAATAAAAAAAATCACGTTCCCCACCCCCAAGAGAGCGTGGATTGCCTTGGACAGCGGTGCTCATCTCTGTTGGTGACTCTAAAGTAGTGATTGCAACTGCACATTGCTATGCCAGGGGTCAGTGAAGTACATTAGACAAGCATTATTGGCCTCAATGTGGTTAACTGCTTATCGGCTCCTGATTAAATTATTGGCTGCCTTGACTCGAGACAGGGATTGAAAAAGACAGCCTTTCCATTTGTGAGTAGAGTGCTCTGGCCACAGTGCCAACGAGCTAAGTTTCCACGTAATACTGGTAGGAACCTCCTGGTTACACCAGCTCACAGGGGATTATTGTGTCCGTCCGTCCGTCGTGCAGGGAGGGGTTGGGTGGGGAGGGAGGGGCTGGGTGGGGAGGGTGGGGAGGGGCTGGGTGGGGAGGGGAGGGTGGGGAGGGGCTTGGTGGGGCTGGGTGGGTGGTGGGATGGGTGGGGCTGGGTGGGGAGGGGCTGGTCACCCCGTGGTGCCCTTATAAAACTCATCGTTTAACCTACTCACGTCGGCTTGTGCCCGCCCTCACAGTCGGGCATACAGTATTTGCGGAATACACCACGCCGCCGTTGACCCTGGCCATTGACCGAGCAACCCAACGTTCCTACCAGCTCCCTCCGCAGGAATGTGTTAATGAGGGCGCTACTGTGGCTAAATTTTAACTACCTCACGTGGTAGGAAGGAGGTCGTGGGTTCGATCTGTAGTTTTGGAGTTTGCAAGTTCTCCGCGTCGTCGCGTGGATGTTTCTCCGGGTCCTCTGGTTTCCCCTCAGGTGAAGAACAGGTCTGTCGGAAAGACAGCGTCTGAATGAACACCACCAGGCTTGGCAGCGTATATTTAAGCTGCTAGGTTAGAGGACGGCTGCTTGCGTTGTGGCCGAAACGTCGTGAGAATTGTATTTTATTATGTTTTCTTTTTATTATTTTATTATTACCGAAAGAATCAAGAAGACACATTGAGCATTGTTTTATTTTATGTTATATACGTTTCCAAAAAGTGATTCTCGCGACAATATTACGTGCCAGCCAAGTGCTAAATCAACTAATTATCGTGAGTCTTCAACAGGCGGTAATGACCACATGTCACGGATGACTCTTTCACGAGGCGCTGTGGAATTATTCCAGGAGACACGCCAATAACTTGCAAATTGACTAAAAGCTCACGTAGCTCGCCATAATTGCTAAAAAGCACAGAGAAGTGCATTCCAATTAGCACTGCCCAATCACGCTTCTGCAGGTGTCCCCAATCTTAGTAAGCATTACCCCATCGACTGGAGCTGAAAAGCCACAGGAACTGGAGAAAGAGTGGAGTGTTCTGAATAAAGCAGGCGCGTTATAGCTAGCTGGTGTGCATGCGTATTCTCATCGACTTATTTATTTGCATCTTTAATTTCAATTTGACTAATGAACCATGTGCTAAACACAAAACTAATTTGAAATTGATCTAAATCTGCAATTAACCTATTTGAGAAGTTCATGAATCTAATTCATATACATTGGAGACAACAAAAAATGTTTCCCCGAAATGATGCCCCGTGCAGCTCTTTCCACACGTCCTGTAATTAGGTGGAGAGGGACAGGGCGCAATTACGCGACGTAGCACTATTCATTAGGGCACGTGTGGCCGCATGACCTCCGTGACCTGCTCAAACACGCGTCTCCATATTGTTCATTAAAACCAATTATCCCCTGATGGCATCAAACGGCTCGAGGAGGAACGCCCTGCCATTCAAGAACGCCACGGCCGACAATAATTGAGAATGAGCCTCGGCGTGCACAATACGACTCGGAAGCAATTTCCCAACCCAGGCTCGCATTCAGGAGGCAGACACCAAAATAATTGAAAGAGTGAAACATTCTGGCAATGATGGGTTTTTTTTTATTCTCTACTCCCCCCCCCCCCCACGCTATAATCCCACCAAAGCACAGCAGCGTTCGCGGACCCTGCCTTTCGAAGGCGAGAGAGCCGTGACGCCCAAGAGAACGCCGACGTGAAACAAAAACTACATTAATTTTGAGAGCCCCCCCGTGGATTGTACATCGCTATCCGACGCAGAGAGATGAACACGGATGTGGAGACGCAGAAATGGGACGAGAAAATGTTTGCTTGACCCTGTTAAGCATAGTTTGTTCTTTTTTAATGACGTTGCTGTTGTTGTTGCGCTGTTTTCTACGAAGATTGATCCTCGAGCAGTTGACAAGAAACTGTGAAATCACCGTCCGTGTTCTGCAATCGCTAGCACTAGTCCAGGGGTCGCTGGTTCGAACTCCCGGCGTGGGCAGTTGAAGCAATGGTGCAAGTTTCTTAAAATCTCTCCCTCGCCTATGTCCACCCGGCAGTAAAACTAGGATACAAACCACAGGTAGTCGATTGGCAGCTCGTGTGCGGTGGGCTAAAGTTTGGGTTACTCCCACCTCTTTCAACGATGTCTGGCCGGCGTAAAAGAGTAGGCCAAAGTACTCTCGAATAGAGGCCCATCTGCCAGCAGTGACATTAGCAAAAAAATTGCGGGGCTGTATTTATTTTTACTTTTTACTTGACGTTAGGCCCGTCCAAGGAAAACAAAACTATCTGACGTGATGGCACAACGTGGCATTCTCCTCTCTTCCTGGGTGCTCTTGAATCATCATGTGCAAATGGTAATTCTGCAAAGCCGGCTGGCGGTGGTGCTGGCCCATTGGGAGCCCTGATCTAAACAAATATTTTGTGTGTTTCCCTCTTTTTCAATTTGTAAAAAAATTACCTCATTTCTAAAATGACAAAAGCCAACAAACAGATTTAATGGGATAAGAGAAACATGGACAAAATAGAGATGCAGTGAAATGAGAGGAGATATGCAAACAAGACAGATGAGAGATTAATTGGCTCTACGTTTTAATTAAACCGTGTTTATTAGGATTTTGAGCTGATAACTCCTTCACCCCGGATTTAGTCATAAATCCACGGTCCCTTGAGCTCCTTGGGGGTCCTAAGCTTTTGATTGATTCGCTTATACCGAGCAACCCCACGTGCCACCGGGCCTGTTCCCGTCAACCCTGCTGGGACCACTTGGGGCCGATGCGCCGATACATACAGACCCCGTGTGACAGGCATACTCGGCAGGCGCGATCAAATACAACTCCTGAAGCAGCAGTTGGAGGAGTGTTGCTCATTGGCTACATCTTGTGAAGACGTTTCTTCTTCAGTCATTTGTCAATTGGTTTCTTCTTCAATGTCCCCCATTCCCTCCTTCAAGTCACACCCTGAGCTATTCCAGAACATACCTCGTCCGTCCACAACTTCCTTCGGCAAATACACATCATTCGCCTTTTCTGTATTGTTCTAATCACACTTCTCTCCTCCTAAACCTGCTCCAGAACTTCCCAGTGGCTCTATCTTGCCATTGCATTGAACCAAACAACTCACATTTCAAGATTTTTCAGTTTTTGCTTCGTTTATCAAGAGTCCAAGTTTATGCCACATACACACGAAATTACGCCTGCATGCTTGTGAGGATACACTGTGTGGTTTCTGCAAGTAAAACATTCCTAATTTTAGGTTTTTATGAAGACGAATAGCATTTTTATTTAAAGATCTATGATTTATTTAACATTTTCTCGCACATGAGATGCGAATAATCGAAAAGTTAAACAGGCTGAAACTATTGCGAAGCGTGCACAATCCTTTTTTAACGAATTAAAGTTTTCCCCTTGGCGTTGGATTTTCAGAAACGCCCAACTAAAACGGAATTGCGTACCAATAACCAAGGCGCTGCAGGAGAAGTGCTGACGCGAGAGGATAAAGCTGGGTTCGTTTGCCAGAGGGGGTGGCGGTGAGGGGGGCGGGGGTGGGGTGAGGGGGTGGGCTGTAGCACAAATTAAACAAAATCTGAATATTTATTTCTACTGGAGGAATCCGATGAGCTATAAAGCTCTTTCTCACATATGTCCCTGTGATGAGGGGCAAGACCTTCAATGGTGAAGGGGTTAAGGGTGCTTGGGAAGACGGGTGGAATGAGCAGCTCCGTAACACCGCACCCCCACTTCGTTATCACGAGGCGGCGTTATCACGGCCGTCGTCAGCCGTAACGAATCCACTGCTGGATGAAGGCCTCCTTCCCCCAAGCCGTCGCAATCTCTCGTGCGCCTGCAGTTTGACTATCCACCCAGCACCTACTCACCGCAGGGCTTTGTCACGCACGAACTTCATCAAACCACTGAACTTTGATCATTGCTTCTAGTCTCGTGCTTCCCACTGAGCAGTCCAACGTCTCAATTCCATCGTGCGGCTGCGAGCCGAACGGCTGAGTGGTATTTCCCCCCCCAGTTTCTGTTCCAATCTCATTACCTTAATGGTGCTGAAAGCCGGCAACAGAACCCTCCCCACCTAAGCTGCATACAGCCCAGTTCGTCGATTCATCATCATCATCATCATCATCAACAGACGTGGTCAATCCACTGCTGGATGAAGGCATCCATAAGCCGCCCACCACCTTCCCACGGCCCTGCGAATGCAGCCGCAGGTGATTTTGCCGCGTTGGCAGCACGGTGAGCGATTGGGGTGGTGGTGGTGGTGGTGGGAGTCAAGTTGCTAACTTTGGCTGAACGAACTACGCACGCGAACTAATGAACGAGCAGCCCGCGTGGGGAACGTCGCTGTCGAGGCGCGCGGCCAAAACCGCGTCCCTCGGCATCTTCCGTTGCTCAAGGGCCTCGCTCGTCTGGCGGCTGCGGCTGCGCTTTTTTAGGCAGCGCTGATCAAAGGATGGAGCAGAAGGCCAGCCATGAAATTAACTTAAGCCTAAATACGCCAATAAATTAAAACCAAATTAAATGCTCCACCACGTGGCGGTGGGGGAGCTGAGTTAAGGATGCCGGCTGTCGTGGGGGGGCCACGGGCGTAGAGATGCCGGGGATGTGCAACGCCCGCCCCAACCCCCCTATCCCCCCCCACCTCCCTATTCCCCCACACTCCATTTCCCCCCCGACATCCCCTCTATCACCCCCACCCCCCTTTCCCTCCCCTATCCCCCCCTTATCAAGCCCTATCCCCCCCATTACCCCCTACCCCCCTATTGCCCCCACCCTCCCACACCCCCTATCCCCCTCGACACCCCCCTATCACCCCCCCCCCCCCGCCCCCGGCTAGAGGGCGTATGGGGAAGAGATTTCCACAGGACTGTCCCCACAGTAGCCTGCTGCCATGGGCTGCCGTGCTGTCTGTATCTCGAGCGCGCGGTGCTGTGAAGCAGTTGGCTGGAATGAAACACGACAGGCGAGTCACAGTTTAGGATCGTGGGGAGAAGCTCGTACTCTTTGGGGAGGGGAAAAACTAATTCATGTGTCTAAAAAAAAAAGTTACATCTCTGTGAAAAAGGCCAAGTTGTCGGCTTCTGAGATCCTGCCCTTCTGAGCCGTATGCGTTTGTAAACGTGACGATGGGAAAACTGGGATCGTCGAGTTATCTCGTCCAACATTGAGAGACATCAAAAAAAGCCGTTGTGGTTTTTTTGCCAATTTTTTTGTCGCGTGCCTTTTTTGCCAATATTTGTTGTCACTTTAGGCAATTTCTGGTCATGTTTTGTCATTTTTACCCCTTTCCGCAAGAAGGTCTATCCCATCTCAAAGAAGAAAATCAAATCTGCGCTTCGTTTTTCACGTAATAACATTTGCAGCTAAACTTGAGTGGATTATGTGGAAAGAAACATGGGATTTGGTGAATAAATAGGGCAATATTGCACCTTTCACTTGGACTCGGACAGTGAGTATCCACCACACAGTGAATAAAAGTCTCCCGCGTGCTTCTGAATCGTTCGCTTGGAATGTCTGCTCTCAGCTTTTGGGGGTGCACATTAAACGGAGAGATTTAATACATCTTCTCGCTTGCGTGCCGCAAAATAATTACTCAACCCCAAAATGCAGCGTCGCCTGCAGATAAGCAGCTGTCAGAAAGAGGCATCCTTCCGATGTCTGTGTTCAGGAAAGTGGCTCACGGAACAATTGCGGACATCAATTATTCCCGAGCCTTGGTGCAAAGACGTGGCAGGCTGCCGAATAAATGAGATATCCTGTAGCAACATCCGTGACACCGCTGCTGTGCATAGCGAGTGTCCTGTAGGCGCTGGGGTCCTTGTCATAATCCTGACGTTCCTAACAGGCTGTCTGTGTCCACCCGAAGTAACAAACCAACATTGTGCTCCGATGGTCTTCGTCAATTCTTCTGAGGACAGTGCTAATAACCAACAACAACTAGTTCCGTCCCGTGGGCAATCTCGTGATGGAGCACACTGGAATAATGATGTTTCTCTGGTGGGTTTTTTTTTTCTTCCCCCAAATAGAACTACGGCCGTTTAAAGTTTGTATGTGAAATCTTGATTTGAAGCTTTCGTGACTGCAGGAATCCATTCTCTTTGGTTCTTTCGGTAAAGTCACGTAGGTTTAAAATAAATCACGAGGTTTCAGGCGCTTGTGTTGCACCCGAAACGTCGTGATTTATTTCATTTCATACCTCCGTGACTTTACCGAAAGAACCAAAGAGTTTGTATGTGAAGTGATTGAAATGGCAAAATCGGGTTTCGCGAAGCCTCAATATTACATCGCGGGGTTGTGAGAGACGGCGGCGGTGGCCTTCGTCCAGCAGTGATGGACGCTGTTAACGTTTTCCTACAGAATTCGTCAGGCGGCATTTCCCATCGACACACTCTCACCACGATCTAAGTGGTGCTGATCATCTGCGACCACCGGCTAACAGTCTGGCTGCACCTGATATACGGCGCAGTACCTCGGACCAAACCACTACTCGTACCACCGCACACGGCAACGAAGCAATACGCAAGTGCGTACGATCCCTCGGCGCGGCGTAACATGGCACATCTGCAGTGTGTGCCTCGAGTCTCCATGCGAATCGCGCGTATCTTAGGGGAGACTCCACCGTGTTGGACTGAGGTCAGAGTGCAGCTTTAAGCTAAGGGAGAAATCAAATGTTCCATCGCAAGGTACGATAGCGCGGGCATAGCAGAGCGCGGTTTAACAGCACCCAGGCAGTGGCTGACCTTACTGTGACCTTTCTTTTGCTGCTGTGGACAAAATAGGTTTGCCATTCCTCCCTGGCAGGATTCGGATTTTATACCGTCTGCGTCGCACGAGCCGACCTCATGTCACCCCAAAACCTGCCCCTGATTTATGTGGACAAATCTCTTCGCCGACTGATCCTCACCTATATTACGCACAAAGAAAAATATTTTTCTTCATCCTATTAGAGGAAAACTTGGTTCCGAACCATGCGGAGATCCTCGGTTTTGCACCGTTAATGACTGCTCTTGAAAGTTAATGCGCGAGGACCAAATAACTCAAAAATGCACCCGATTTTGTGAGAAATAGGAAGCTAATTGTAGATTAGAAGTTTTCGTGACTGCAAGGATTCATACTCTTTAGTTTTTTCGGTAAAGTCACGTAGGTAAAAAATAAATAAATGAAAAACAACTAAATTCAATCAAGACGTTTCAGAGTCAACACAAGCTTCCGTCTTGAAGACGTCCTGAAGACGAAAGCATGTGTTGCCCCCGAAACGTCGTGATTTAATTTAGTTCTTTTTCATTTATATATTTTTTACCTACGTGACTTTACCGAAAAAAACAAAGAGTATGAATAGGAAGCTAAGCATGGTTTTTGGGGGGGGCCTGGTTAGCGCTTAGATGGGTTAACCACTCCAGGACATCTCCGTCGCTGTAGGCGTGGAGCTGAAGGCCAGGAGACGGCAGGGCCAAGAGCCCATCTCCTCGTGTCTGTGGGGTTTCTCCAGGTTCTCCGGTTACGTCCTACACGAAGCCACGAACGGGAACGACCAAACAACCCAAAGTAGCCTCTTGAAAAAGTGACTTTGCTGGGTATATCATTTTTGTCATCGTTATCATCATTTAGGCTATTGAGAATATTACACTAACGGCAATGCGTAACTGTAGTTACATTTCATGAGGCACCACGACTCAACCAAATTTCTTGAAAATGCTGCGAACTAACGACGACAACATTAATCCATTCATCATTGCAGCCATCAAAGAGCTACGATTTCTAACATACATTTGTCCACCCAAACAAGGCACATTTAAAATTGTCCACTGATAATTCTTCACATTGCTATGAGCAAGCTGTAGGTAACCTTGCAAATACAAAACAGAGTCGCAAGAAGAAAAAACCAAATCCACTCAGACTAAACGCAACAACAAAAATACATTATTATTGTTCACACCTGATAATAATTACTTGTGCTGCAGTCAAAACGTCGTGAGAATTGTATTGTTTTATATTTTTACTAGCTGTACTACCCGGCTTCGCCCGGGACTTGTATCTACCACGGCCGGCCGCCTTTGTCTCCCCAGTGGCGATGTTAATACGCTACAGTAGTTAAGTTACTCGTTTGAGGCAGAGTCGACCTAGGGGAGGTTCAAATAATCGTCACCGGTGGTGGCCGTGAGCGGGAATCGAACTGGGTTTGCCGGGTTGGTAGCGCAGCGTAGCGTTAAGCACTACACCCACCGCTCCTCACACACCACACACGCACAGACACACACACAGACACACACACAGACACACGCAGACACACACAGACAGAAACACACACACAGACAGCACGCTAACCACTACACTACCGCTCCCCACACACCACACACGCACACACACAGACACACACACAGACACACACACAGACACACACACACAGACACACACACACAGGCAGCACGCTAAGCACTACACTACCGTTCCCCCTACACAACACACGCGCGCGCGTCCATAGGTACACATACACACGCTTGCTGCAGACACACACGACTTTCAGGGTGCATACGGCAGTAAACGACTGAAATAATAAAGCGGCAATGCTGTGTAAGGAACGCCTTAGACCCGCATTATACATTTGTGTAATGCGAGCGTAAACACACAAACACACACAAACACATACACAATACACACACACATACATGCAGACACACAGACAGATACATAACACACATACATACACACACATACAAACACAGAAACACATACACACACATACATAGACACACACATACATACACACGAACACATCCACAGACGTACATACACACATACATACAGGCACGCAGACATACACATAAACACATACAAAAAAACCCACATACATACACACACACATACATACACACAAACACATGCACACACATACATACACACATGCATACAGACACACAGACATACACATAAACACATACACACATACACATGACCCGGCTTCGCCCGGGACTTGGATCCACCACGGCGGCAAAACCGACATACATACACACACAGACATACACACAAACACATACACACACATACATACACACATGCATACAGACACACAGACATACACATAAACACATACACATGACCCGGCTTCGCCCGGGACTTGGATCTACCACGCCCAGCCGCCTTTGTCTCCCAAGTGCCGATGTTAATACGCCACACCAGTTACTCGTTTGAGGCTGAGTGGACCTAGGGGAGGTTCAAATAATCGTCACCGGTGGTGGCCGTGAGCGGGAATGGAACTGGGTTCGCCGGGTTGGTAGCGCAGCGTAGCGTTAAGCACTACACCCACCGCTCCTCACACACCACACACGCACAGACACACACACAGACACACGCAGACACACACAGACAGACACAGACAGACACACACACACACAGACAGCACGCTAAGCACTACACTACCGCTCCCCACACACCACACACGCACACACACAGACACACACACAGACACACGCAGACACACACAGACAGACACAGACAGACACACACACAGACACAGACAGCACGCTAAGCACTACACTACCGTTCCCCCTACACAACACACGCGCGCGCGTCCATAGGTACACATACACGCGCTTGCTGCAGACACACACGACTTTCAGGGTGCGTAAGGCAGTAAACGACTGAAATAATAAAGCGGCAATGCTGTGCGAGGAACGCCTTAGACCAGCAACACATTTGTGTAATGCGAGCGTAAACACACAAACACATACAAACACATACACATACATACACACACATACACACAAACACATACACACAGACATACACATACACACAAACACACACATACATGCACACAAACACATACACAATACACACACACATACATGCAGACACAGACAGACACATAACACACATACATACACACACATACACACACATACATAGACACACACATACATAGACACACACATACATACACACAAACACATGCACACACGTACATACACACATACATAGAGACACGCAGACATACACATAAAGACAGAAAAAAAAACCCACATACATACACACACACATACACACAAACACATACATACACATACATACACACATACATAGAGACACACAGACATACACATAAACACAAACACACATACACATGACCCGGCTTCGCCCGGGACTTGGATCCACGATGCCCCGCCGCCTTTGTCTCCCCAGTGACGATGTTCACACACGACAGCAGTTACGCTTTTGAGGCTGAGTGGACCTAGGGGAGGGCCAGGTCCGTTTCAAATAATCGTCAGCGGTGGTGGGCGTGAGTTGGAATCGAACTGGGGTCGCTCAAGCAGCTTAATGACTGTTTGTACAAAGAACATATAAAGAATCGATTATAATAACCAGGCAAGAGTCCACATTATAGACTGCCAGTACACGCACTCAGCTTCATAAGCAGGCTAGAGTGTACATGATAGAGTGGCAGTACGCTCACCGAGCTTAATAAGCAGGCTACAGTGTACATGATAGACTGGCAGTACGCTCACCCAGCTTAATGAGTATTTGTACAGTGAACATTAAAGTAATCGATTGTTGGCGCGTTGGGTTTAAAAGTAATATTAATAGCACACATTGTGGTAGGGGTGTAGTGAAGAGTAGGAAAAACTTTGATGAATTTACCTCAGAGTGGCGTGGTGGGTGTCGAGGCCTAGTAGCGTGCAAAGCCTGCGGCCTCGCCTAAAATTGTCGGCTTGAAAGAGGCAGGGTACGGGTGGCGTTCCTTCCCCCCCCCCTAGCGCTCCAACAATACTGTGTAATGTCTATTATTTAATTAAATACGGAGCTTATGAAAGTGGCGAAGGCGTGGCTAGCCGTTGCCAGGTCCAATGAAAGCGGCGAAGGCGTGGCTAGCCGTTGCCAGGGGCAACCGCCGTCCAATGAAAGTGCGTATGGGCCAAAGTCCACACACACACACACAGACAGACAGACATGAACGATTTTATATATATAGATTATTGTATTATTTCCCTTCTACGTGACTTTACCGAAAGAACCAAGAATATAAAAATAGAACACATCCAAGCTTCCCCTCCCTTGTGTTTTATTTACCATTAAAAAATATATATAGTTGTGACATACTTCCAGGCGCGCCCTTATCTCATCCAAAATTGACCCCAGGATTGCCCGATCCTCAATGCCTCCTCCTCCACTGCCGCCGATCGTTACCGAGATTCTTGAAGCACGCACTGACATCGCCCGTCACATCGCAGAGCGATGGATTTGCATCACAAAATACCATCGCGCGCATCGTGTAAAGCGCTGCCCAAGTACAAACGTACCAAGAATTAATGCTGCGTGCGGCCTCTGCGACTGTAAATCAATCAAGTGATTTGCATGTTCCATGAAGAACGGCCATTGCTACAGTGTTATTGCCAAATGTGTTGAGTTTGTATTATACTGGTAGGGATCACCTGGTTCCACCAGCCCACAGGGGATTATTGTGTCCGTCCGTCGTGCATCCAAAAATGGGAGGGGTGGGGCTGGGTGGAGAGGGGAGGGTGGGGAGGGGCTGGGTGGGGAGGGTGGGGCTGGGTGGGGAGGGGAGGGTGGGGCTGGGTGGGGAGGGGAGGGTGCGGAGGGGCTGGGTAGGGAGGGGCTGGGTGGGGAGGGTGGGGAGGTGCTGGGTGGGGAGGGCGGGGCTGGGTGGGGGCTGGGAGGGGTGTTGCTGGGTGGGGAGGGGCTGGTCACCCCGTGGTGCCCTGATAAAACTCAACGTTTAACCTAATCACGCCGGCTTGTGCCCGCCCTCGGGCATATTTGCGGAATACACCACGCCGCCATTGACCCTGGCCATTGACCGAGCAACCCAACGTTCCTACCAGCTACCTCCGCAGGAATGTGTTGATTGTGCTGGTGTGGCACTGCCAACAAATAATGCGTTCAAATTTGCACGCAAATTAGCCGTTATAAAATCCCGAGTGCCATACGGTGGATGTATATTCCCCAGGAGTAAAAAAAAAATCAAATGCGTTGTCATATTACTAAAATTACAAGACTTGTTAATAATGTCCAGCGTCGTTGGGGACCCCTGGTATAATAATCATGGGTGAGGTGCTCGGACGAGTTCCAGGCCATGTCGAAGCGTGCAGCTGCCACTCGCCTAATTAACACCAACACGTGGGCTGGAGCGCTGTGTGGTTTTAATGAGCGAATGCCGCCACCGCTGCTGCTGCAGCCGCTGCCACTGCTTCTCGGGTCTGCCAGCACCGAACAAAGCCTTCTTACAATTAGGAGTCATGCAACGACAAAAAAAAACCCGGAACATTAGTCACACGTTATGTAATGTTACGGACTTTTGTGTGTGTGTGTGTTTTTTTTCATCGTGTCAAATCCTTGATTAATAGTTGTTGTTGGGAGGGGATTAAAAAAGAGGGGAAAAGCTAAGATGCAATCAACTATGACACGGATCGATATATCCATTGAAAACTTAGCGAGAACTCGCGTGAAACGGATATTTGTTACTCATATCCTTGGTTCTTTCGGTAAAGTCATCGTGGTTTTTTTCAAGCGATTTTAAACAAAACGCTACACTTGATGTTGCCGGGGGAGATCTGCTGGCAGTGGGGGCACCGCTACGGGAGCCTCATTTGCCGTGCCCCCCCCCACTCCCCCCACCAGATCATGACGTGCCAGCCTCCAGAGGAAGAAGATCAAACGAAAAAAAATCACCCCCTCCGTTTTCGCTCACGCTGCGCCTCTGCTGCTACCAAATTGCTTTCGTTTCCAAGCGCCGCTCCTCCGCCCCGCTATCTGAGCGCCAGCCCGGCTGTTGGTCGGGCTGGGACATCGCCGCCGACTCCCGCGGACTCTTTCATCGCGTGCACCGCCCTGCGCTCTCCCTCGCTCGGAAGAAGATTGCCAATGATGGGCAGTTTCGCGAGGCAAAGCGGGGAACGGTTCGGAGTCTCGATCTCTGCACGACGGTCCGCCGTCGTGCCAAATAGCGGCCACCTCGCGCACAAAGGAATTGGTATTTCGCTCGTAATGTCTCGGAGCGATGTAGGGGAAAAGCGGCTTCAATTGCTCTGCTCTCCCGGCGTAGAGTAAAAACACTCATGGCTTTGCCACGCCAATAAGTAGACACATAAATACAAAACCTTTTTTTCTCTCCATTTCACTTTGTATGTTTTATGCTTTATAAAGTGAACCCCCCCCCCCCCCCCCCAGTTCCGAGTATCCTCCCAGCAGGAGATGATTGTCTTACCACGGGTGGTGGCATCTACAATAGCGGGAGCGTTAAACGAGGTTGTGATCGCCAAAGTAAAAGTTACACATTGGTGGGGTTTTCTTGTTGTTGTTGTCTTTTGTTAAAACAACGCCATCGTGGAGAATGTTGGAAGCACAGCATCTTGAAAATTAGTGGGTGGTAGCGTGGGGGTGGGAGTGGTGGGGGGGGGTTCTAGTTCACAAAGTGGCATCTCAGCAGCAAGCGGGGGGGGGGTGAGGCGGTGGGTGCACTCAAGGCGGATGGGATAAAAAAAAAAAACATTCACACGCGAGAGAGAGAGAGAGACACTCTCTGTTCCACGTTGCCACGACCTTGACCTTACAGCAGCTGACGGAAGCGCCGGAAAATCCCCCACACGCAACACCTCGTTACGGAAACCGACAATTTCCACGCAGCGCGTCCCATCATCGCACGAGCCGTCGCTATTGTGTCCTCTGGACCAGCCCCCCCGCACCCCCTACACCCACCCCCGTCCCCGTAACGTGTCAGCTTGATGATGAGCTTCCTAATTATGCAAGCTAATTATTCTCAGGAAATTATATTCTTCGTATACGCTGGCACACTATGCACGCTTTAATGTATTCTGCTTTCACACACTCTGCTTTTGCGTCCATTAACTGAACGAGGGCTTCCTGAAATTTGAAACTTTTAATGTTCATGAGCTGGCTGTAAAGATTTTTTTATGTTAATTATGGGTCTGTTCTTTGAGGCACAAGGCACCTTAACATGAAGTAAACTTTTTTGGAATAAAAATATATCTTTTATATTCTTGGTGTACAGTTAATTAATGTTTTTTTTAAAGCTTTCGTGACTGCAGGGATTCATATTCTTGGTTCTTTCGGTAAAGTCACGTAGAAGGGAAATAATAAAATAATATAAATATTAAACAATAAAAATTCTCACGAGGTTTCGACTGCAACACAAGCAAGCATCATCAGGTGTGAAATCCACAGAAAGAAAATTTGAAAAAAGAGTCTCTATCTCTCCACGACGGTCCGCTGCAATGCGTCTGTGGATTTGACACCTGATGATGATTGTTTGTGTTGCAGTCGAAACGTCGTGAGAATTTTTATTGTTTTATATTTATATATTTTTATTATTTCCCTTCTACGTGACTTTACCGAAAGAACCAAGAATATGCTTTATTATTGTCGTCGATAAAAAACACACATTAATAATGTGCAAAAAAGTGTTTCATCTTCGTGTAAACTATAATTACTTTATTAAGATAAGTACCTAAAGTATACATACAAATCAAAATAAGAACATGTTAATTACAGCACGGCTTACACATTTTCTTCACGTAACAAAATATGTGCACTTAACCTTTACGTTTTCAAACCTTAGCCCTTTCTTGAACGGGATTCTTGATAGCACACACGCCAAATCGTGGCCCAACAATCACCCCGAATGTTGCACGCATCTGGATGCGACGTTCAAACTTTGAATTAGATATACAGCGTAACTCATACGCACGCACCGCAAGGCAGATACGCGGGCAGAAACAAAGGACACGCACAAGGTCTCAATGGCTCTCTTCCTAGACCTTTCTACGCGTAGAGCTATAACAAGCCCGCGAGGTTGGGGCGATGTCAGCTGGCTATATCTCTTATGTAGGCCAGTAGCCATCGGAGATTGGAAAACTGCGATGACGGCTCCAGATATAGCCCACCCACCAGCTCACGTGAGATAAATATCTCAATATCTACTGGTGACAGTAAAACACGAAACACGTTGTTCCAATATGCCACGTTTTCATTTGGGTACAATCAACGAATCATCGTTCGTTCATCGTTTCAATGTCATCGATGAGGGAGCGGCGGAGCAGCGGTGAGCGCACTGCGCCATGAATCCGGCAAACCTGAGTTCAATTTCAAGCCACAACTACAATCTTTGGCATCGATGTCTGAACCGGTCATACCCTCCCCACCTTTAACAACCCAGCGTTGACCGGCGTGGCAAAAAAATATGATCAATAATGCCCCATGGCTAAAAGATGCAGGGAGGCTTTTATCCAGCAGTGGACTGACAAAAAGGCTGCCACTGATGAATAAAGGATGAATAAATAAAATACTAGCATAAATACTTTAGGAGACTCCACCTGTACTGGATGTCTGTAGGCAAGGATTGTGTGCAAGTGATTGAGATTTTTGATTAGAAAAATACATTAACCTTGCTCTGAGAAAATATAATGGGCACATTTGGCATCATTCGAACAGCGTCCCTGTTCATGTAAGAACTCGCAATTTACTACGTTACCTCCACGATAAAAAAAAGAGATGTCAAAATGAAATCTCGCGCACAGAAATATAATCACATATTTTGTTCTTTTCACGTTCACACGTCTCAACTTTGAATGTGTTTTACCCGCACCACCTACTTGGCATTCACCCGTCACCACACGTCGCTGCCGATTGCGTGACACAACGAAGGATGGAGCGGAAACATACAGAACACACGGAATCACATCGGTCGATCGTGCACAATGAATGCCAACTCGCCGCCAAGGAACCTCATTCGTGTCGGGAAAGTCATGTACACTTCAATGCGTCCAAGGAGCAGCGCAACCAGCCACCGACTTGTTTCCCCGACTGTCAAGACAAAACATTCGTTTCAATTCTTAGGTTTTTTCGGTAAAGTCACGTAGGTAAAAACATTAAAAAGTAAAATAAAATAAAAATCACGACGTTTAGGAGGCAACACAAGCTTCCGTCTTCAGGTGGTACCGTCACAGCCAGGACAGCTGTATCAAGTAAATGAGTGACTTTACCGAAAAAAAACCTAAGGATATGAATCATTGCAGTCACGAAAGCTTCAAATCAGAATTCGTTTCAATGACACCCTGCCGCAATATGTTGCGGTGAAATAAAAAAAATCACACAACGTATGACCGCGAGTCCTTGTAATCTGTATGAAATCCAATTTTCCCAAAAGGCATTTATTTTTTTGAAGACACATTAGACGGGCTGGCAGGTGTTCGTGCCACCAAGGTATCTATTACTCGAGAGCGCGACGCAGCAGAAAGGTAACTTTAACGGGGCGAGGGGAAAAATCATCTACAAATTCTGTCGCCGCACGTCAAGCTACGGAGGGGGGCGGGCAGGGGGGGGGAAGGTGAAAGAAGGACAGTGGAACGCCGGCAAACCGATTTATTCCCGTCGCGCGAGTCCATCCACCGTCGCTGCACGCGAGTAGCAGTCGGCTGGAGCCCCATCGCAGCGCGACGCGTCCGCTACCTGCGCGCCGAACACAAATTAATTCTAGATTTGAAGCTTTCGTGACTGCAAGGATTCATACTCTTAGTTTTTTCGGTGAAGTCACGTGGGTAAAAAAATTAAATTAAAATTAATGAGAATAAAATATTTTTTTATTAATTTGAATTTCATTTTTTTACCTACGTGGAAATTTTTTATTAATTTTAATTTTATTTTTTTACCCACGTGAAAATAAAATATTTTTTTTTAAATTTTTAATTCATTTTTTTACATACGTGCAAATAAAATATTTTTTTTATTAATTTTAATTTAATTTTTTTACCTACGTGACTTTACCTGAAAAAACTAAGAGTATGAACACAAATTAGCTTCGTCACCGCCGCTTCGGTCGAGCCGATATGTAGCTTCCTGCGATTCAGGAAAAATATCAAAACCGTTGTTTTTTTTTACCTCCCTCCCCACACCGCCTCGTTACGTTGTCATAGCGGTGAACCGTACAGATCGGGGAACAATTTCCCGTCTGCCGCTGTGCGGTGCGGAGCGAAACGTGGGCGGCTTGGGTCTCCCGCACCGCCTATTGGGCTTGACTGCCACTTACGATGTGGATTGCATCGGTCGCGATCGAGCGTTCAATTTACCATCGAAGCGCCAATGTTGCAATAAGTGGGGTGACTTGTTGTGTTTGCACACTGCCTGGTGAAACATATTTAACCCAACGGACGCAGATGAGAAATGGCTTGGGTTTTTATTTTATTTTTGTTCGCCTTACTCTGAACCCTGCAGAGGTAATAAGCCTCTTGCTGAAAGCAAAGTGCACTTTTCAAGTCGGTTACAGGGAGGGGAGGGTTTATGAAAAGTAAAATCCTCAATTTTACACATCGCATCTGGATTTTTACCACCCACTCTTACAGCCCTTTGCGATTTTCGCAAACGCGTGCGTGAAATATTCAACGCGCGTCCCTACGCGGGCCCGGCTTCTTGCCGAGCATGCACCAGGCACGTGCCCTCCCCCTGCCAAGCGAGGCCTCTTCATTATTTAGCTGGTCTCAGCAAGTTGGCAGGGATTTTCATTAAGTCCCGCACTTCGAGTCACTGACCCGGCAATGCCCAGTTGTGCCTCGGCACTTCACAAAGATGGAGTTTCGCGAGCCATGCGTTTGGCAGGCGCAGGCTGATGTACACCTTGCCCGTCTCAAACCATCGCCTCCACACCCCCCCCCCCCCCCCCCAAAGCGACTGGGGAGGAGGGAGAGTGCGCGGAGGAACACAGAACGAGGTCAGACGGGCTTTTTTTAAACTCCACCATCGTTATATTCTTGGTTCTTTCGGTAAAGTCACGTAGAAGTCGAATGCAGTCGAAACGTCGTGAGAATTTGTATTGTTTTATATTCATATTATTTTATTACTTCTCTTCTACTTGACTTTACCGAAAGAACCATGAATGTGAATCTCTGCAGTCACGAAATCCACCATCGTTCTTATCCGCTGGCGCCGGATTTTCTTTGTTAATTGAACCAAATCATTCTCCCGTCGACTCCGAGAGGGGTGCTAATTAACGCTGCGTAGAGATCCATCGCCCCGCCAATGCACAATGAGACGGCCAATCATCCTCCACGTGAGGCCGCGAACATCACACGGCTACCTAGCGCGACACTGCGGTCGTCACGCGGTGCATGTGCGCGCAAGACGTACCCGTGCATCTGTTAAGTGATCGGATACCGCGAAAGATGAGCCACATCACCCACACGTCCTCGCGCAGCCCACGTGTCGCTCACACTGCAACAACGCACCTCTCGCACATGTTGTGCAGAGTAGTGGACACACCTTCATTCTCAGCCACGGCGAATATCGTCGATTGAAAACTCATCTCTTTAGAGCTGCTCGTTGCGTTTAGTGTTGTTGCTGTCCTTTGCCCGCACCTCCGATTACCACGGTAGGCTGCGTAAGATGCGAAAAAGTTCAACACACGTACCGACATCAGTGGACCACATATTGAACCACTGTAGTCTCTGCTCCTTCAATGGAGCAATAGCAGAACCATACGAACACTAACTCTCTCTCTCCTGAACCCCTCTCGTGGCTAGCAGACCTCGACATTGCCATTTAGCTCCTGAACATATTGTCATACGGAAGAGTAAAATTGCGGTGAAATTATATCTGAATGGTCCTTCCCAGCCTGGGCTGACCGGCATGGCGCAGTGTTGTGGAAATGACCCCAATGACCCCTAAACACCACGTGGGGGAGGCCTTGATATCCAGCAGTGTACTGAGAAAAAGCGCAATACCTGATTTTGTAAATAACATTTTTTGTTTGCAAAGTAACAACAATGATTATGTGACGCTTATTATGCAGGGCACCTTTTACTTGAACGAAATATCGATAATTCACATATTAACAACGTTTCAACGAATTTATATATATATATTTTACCTCCTGAATTTCGCTTGCATGCATGAATTGAGCAAAAGAGCTCCGCGGTGTACCCCACACACACCAACCACAAAAAGAGATCAAATGCAACGCCGCATTTTGATATCACACAAACAGAAGAGACAATCATATTTCATGTCAAGAATGACAATGTGCCACGTATAATGCCCTCCTTATGAATATTTCCACTTAACGCCGTGCTCTGATGTTTCATTTTCAAGAAAACGCGAGTTGCCTTGTGTTTTTCACGGACAAACAAGCGAATAAATAGAAATCAAAGCGTCTAAAATAATGACAATTTTGCTATTCGAAGGGAGCCTTCCTTGACTGCACTCCCTGATTCAGATGTTGTTGTTGTTGTTGTAAAAAGGCGAATTGTCCCTGTCATCTTTGTACGCCCCCCCCCTCCCCCTGCCCTGCCCCTTGAGAAAGCGTGCCTCATGAAAACGGGCCTCGATGACTCCTCTCATCGGTCTCCCACTCGGGGGTGCGCGGCATACTCTGAGAAAGGGGTTTGGAGAGCGTTTGGAAGGACTTTGCTTAGGCTCCGGCTCTGCTCCCCACAACACGTGCAATTGTAACCGAACGCTTTGGCTTGGCTGTGCAGCGCACGCAAACATAATTGCCGGGCCGTTGATTAGGGAGCCGAGGGTCCCGCGGAACTCGCATTGTGTTCCAAAAAAAAAGAAAGTCCAATAATGCAGCTCATGTGAACAGCTCACAATCAGCGCCGACTCTCAGCACTCCTTCAATTGTTCGTTCACTCGTTTCGTTTCTCAATCCGCTCGTCAAGGCGAAGGTCGTGACGGCAGAATGTTGAGTTGCAGCGGTCCAGACCTCCATTTCCCTGGTGACGGACTCCAGCACTACACTACACACTACACTACTATACACTACACTATACACTACTATACACTACACTATACACTACTTCATTATACACTACACTATAAACAACTACACTATACACTACTACACTACACTATACACTACTACACTATACACTACACTATATACTACTATACACGACTATACACTACACTATACACTACTACACTACACTATACACTACTATACACGACACTATACACTACTACACTACACTATACACTACTATGCACAGGCTCTATCTCTTGCTGGAGGAATTCCCAGGCGTCACCATCCGAGTGACGTCGTCCCGCCAACGTGTCCTGGCCCAGTGGGACGCGCTGCCCGGTAGAGTTCCGGGTGGAGTCTACCGGGGTGGCATCCTTACAAGGTGCGCTCACCAACTTTAATTGTGGCGTCGTAAATTGTTTCAAACAAAGGAAAAGTGTGGCCGCTATCTACCGTACAAGAAGCGCTTTGTCGACACGTGTGGCACTTGGGGTCGGTCATTTATCCCCGCTGCTTCGCACTGCTGAATGACGGTCCCTCCCTCTGCCCCACTGTGTCGGGTTGTTTTGTTTGACCATACTTCACCACGCTGGTCACTGCGGGACGGTGATGGTGGGAGAAGAGGGGTTAACATGAGTGGCGAGTGGTATATCAACCGGTCTTGGACCCCTTCTCACGGCTCATCAACCCATAATGCCAAGCGTGGTGAGGCATGGATTGAAAACCCTTGAGTCTGACTGACACATTGAGAAGAGGCATGAATCTAACAGTGGATTTACAAAGCGGCTGTAATTGTACATCTTTATGCACCGTCTATGCGCATTATTTGAACATTTAAATGTTAAATAGTGTGGTTATTTTTAATCGCACAAAGTATTGGTCCATAAATTAAACGGAAATATATTCCGCGGACTTGCTAAGCAGTCGAAAACCACAACCTTCATGACCTCCACAAATTAAAATATTCCTATCATATAATTGCTCCGTAATTTAAAATTCGAAAATAGCACTTCAGAATACCAGTCAATACATTATAAACTCACAGTTTCCGCACCAATTAAGTTGCCCACATATGGCCAGCAAAAAGAGGCGTAAGCATCGCTTTCATATTAAGATGTAATAAATAAAAGTGCTAGCGGCAAACAATGAAAACGAACAAAATACATAAATAAACTACTTTAAAAAAAATTGCAGCTGGTGGTGTTAGAATAATAACAAATAACATAAAGAGGCAGCCTTGGAAGAGGTGCATAAACCTCTCAATGACTAAACATACACAATATATATACAATATGTTTATTCACATATTACTGGACATCCGTGAAAAATGAACTTTATAGCTCATCGCATTCATCCAGTATGAATAAATATTCTGATTCTTCCCAACCCTGTGATCTACAGGCCTCTGGTGGAAGAAGAAAAATATTTTAACAACATCCTAACAAAGGAAATGTACAATTTCAAATAACTATAGTAGCAGCATGCGGTGGTGCGAGAAATATTTGGAGGTTGAAAAGGGGCCCAGCACACTTGGCTAATGATTACGCAACGGCTCTCATGTCGAGGGAAGGGTCATTGACTCCTCACTGAGCACGCATGTATCCCGTTCGCGGGGCTACCTCCGTATTGTCTCCGAAAAACGCCAAGAGATGTGGGCGCCTCGTTTGGGCGCAGTGCCGGACGGTGATGCATTCATCGCTCAATTTTTTTTTCTTGCTGCGCGAATGTCTAAAAGCCCGTGAGCATGAGCGGGCAGATGGGACCACATGCTGAATGTCCCAAACGATCACAATTTACGATGACATGGCATCACCCACAAGCCAAATTGCGAACTTGCGGCAGTTTGGTGACAAGCTTAGCACACAAAGCGTCCGGCACGCAGAAAGTGTGCGTGTTATGGTGACTCAGCAATGTACCTCCTATTTCTAATCTAAAAAGCTCATTCCACGAATCAACGATGACCTTAATAATGTAAATCCGTAACGTGCAATAATTAAAATATATGTTAGAAATGTAGACGTTACTGCTGCAAATGTTTTCTCAAATGTGCTGTAGAGCCAAGAGCTTCTTCAGAAACAATTCAGATATTTGGAACTAAGCTGAGTTCAGAAATCAGTTCCCAAAGAAGCTCCCAAAACATCGAGCCAAAAATTGGACATCGTGTCGAACAACGGCACAATCTGAAAACACATCGGGCAGGAAGAATATATATTGGCTTTTTTTTTGTCCAAGCAGAGACCAAAACATTGCTTGGATTTCGCTGTGAAATCAACAAGACAGCTTCATTCTGAACCTGTTGATTCGTCCCTTGACCTGGGATAACTCGCCGCTGGTTTTGTCCAGATTAAACCTTTACAGGCCACATCGAAAATAACCTGATGACCTTTCGCCCTTCCATTCAGCAGCCCATATCCCCGGAGAGCGGCAAATCGGTAGGGACGCCTGCACCTCGCAATGCTAATGCTGTACAATGCCTTCAACACTCGTGAATTGCGAAAGCGTCCGCCAACAGCCACAGATGCGATGCGGTCCGATGCTCGCGCCTAACCAGCGTTACATTTTTTGATCCAACAAAAGTCGCCGTCGAAAATATCGAAGGACGCTCCTGAATGTACAATCGACGACGCCTAAGAGTGAACGAAAGTCATCAAACACGACGACGATGACAGCGGCTACCGGACCAAGGCGCGACTGACCGCGGGCGAGGTGACATTTAACGAGTCGGTGAGAAGACGCAGACCGAGGTAATTTTAGGAACGTCTTTTAGAGACTGCAGCTGCACCGAGGAACACCAAAGATGTTCATTGGCTCTATATACACACGTAAGAAATGAACCGAATGCACTAATCGGCTTACCTGAACACATTCCTGCGGAGGGAGCTGGTAGGAACGTTGGGTTGCTCGGTCAATGGCCAGGGTCAACGGCGGCGTGGTGTATTCCGAAAATATGCCCGACTGTGAGGGCGGGCACAAGCCGGCGTGAGTAGGTTAAACGTTGAGTTTTATATGGGCACCACGGGTGACCAGCCCCTCCCCACCCAGCCCCACCCCTCCCACCCCCACCCACCCAGCCCCTCCCCACCCTCCCCACCGAGCCCCTCCCCACCCTCCCCTCCCCACCCAGCCCCACCCTCCTCACCCAGCCCCTCCCCACCCTCCCCTCCCCACCCAGCCCCTCCCTCCCCACCCAGCCCCTCCCTGCACGACGGACACAATAATCCCCTGTGGGCTGGTGTAACTAGGAGGTTCCTACCAGTATAACATTGTGGGTCGGTAGAAAATTGTCTGCCCCTTCATGTCGATATTTAATGAGCGACGACACTGGGCTAAACGTGACAGCTTTGATGGACTGGACTAGGAGAAAGACTCACTAAACACTGACAGACTAAAAACTCCACGAGTTGTCGTCGACCAGAACAAGACTATGACTAAAATCAAAAGAAAACACACACACACACACAATGTTGCCTTAAATTGGCACTGGTATTAACGTGGCATCAACATCCGTGGCAGTAAACAAAAACGAGCACAACAAATAAAATAACCCCCCCACTAAGTTCGCCGTGCCCAGGATCTCAAGGGCACGGCACCCAACCCCCCAGGACATGGACTGGTTGTGTCGCCGTCTTTTGCTCACGCGGTGGCTCCTTCGTTAAGAGCGGACCCGAGAAAACCAGGCCACGGCTATTCCCGAAGGGCACGCAGGTAATGGGAGCGTCGTTTGGCATCGCGGAGACGAAGCTGGGCCGTCATCGTCCCCAGGATGTGTTTCATTGCCGACTCGGCGCGCTTTGGTTAACCGGGCAACGGTTCCGCAGATCGCCACTTAGAATGGATCTCTCTCTCTCTGTTGTTGTTGTTGTTTTTGCAACGGTCATTTTTTTCGCACTTTTGGCTCGTTCACATTTAAGTACGGATAGAGCGGTTTGGGTTGTTGTTTTGTTGCAGGTAATTTACGAAGTTACAGTATGTGGTAACTTAATGTCATTATCGTGTGCTTTTTTGTGAGGGGGGGGGAGGGTATGTTACGTTTAACGTGGATTTTTTTTCTCCGAGTCCTCCGGTTTTCCCCTCCACATTTACAAACATGCGTCGATTGTTTTGCTGCTATAAATGTGCAAATGATAAGCCACTGTGTTGAGCTATCATTTGTGGCCAGGTGGCTTTTGAATAATACTTTAATAACTCAGCGGGCTTTGTCTGCTAGGATGGGGATAGTTTATTTTTAAATCCTTTATATTAAGTTCGCTTGCTTGCTTGCGTGCTTGCGTGCTTGCTTGCTTACGACCGTGCAAATCTTTCGGTCGTTTTTTAACCCACTTCCCGTGATCCAATCGAGGTGACATTTTCCACACAGACTCGTTGTGCGTGACAATTAATTTTAGTGAAAACTTTTTTCCTAAATTTTAAACAGTTTAGGGAATTTTTTTTAAATATTTAATTACCAATTGCTTAATGACAATCATCTGACCCATAGGTGGCAGCCATCTCAAGACAGAGGACGAGAGGACTCTAGCCACCACGCATATAAAGGATTTATAGTGAAAAACTTAGTTTTTACGGGTTCATTTTTACGTGTACGTGTTCGGGTGATTTGTTTACTTTTGTTGTACTTTGCAATCCTATCGTGTTGTTTCATTGTTTGTTGTTGTAACGTTCCTACCCACCCCGACTGGATATCTGTGAAGAAGAGCTTCATAGCTCATTGGATTCCTCTAGTATACATACATATTCTGATTGTGATTTAAGTGAACACATTACACTGTACGACTTGCATGGCTGTTATTTTTCAACAATAACAACGTAACGCATGTTCTGCATGTTTAACGGTTGCTACGTTTAACGACATAGCGAGATGCCACGCACGAATGAAGACAAGCACATAATAGTTCATGCCAAATAGGAAACATTTCATTTGTACGAGAGGAGGGTACGGGTGGAAGAGGATTTCAATACTCGATGAGACATTTGAATGGATGGAAACAATCCTTAAACATCTAGAAAAAGTCTTACGCCTAGACTTGAACAAAGCCATAGAGTCTGCGGCGTGCATGACCAGGGTTATGGAGTTCCAGACCGTGGATAAGGTGTCACCTCCCGTTGAGTGGAGATTGACTGTGCGTTTTTGACAGAAGGACCTTTGTTTCTAGAGTTTTACAAATTGCAATTTGCACGTACCACAAGACAATTCATCACCCTCGCCCATGTATAATACATCTCCGCTAATCTTTCATACCGCCTTTCTTTCCCACTCCGTAAGTGACGCTACTCGGCTTCACAGTCGTCTCACGCACCACGAGAAATCGATCCGAAAATAAAACTGACACCATTAATTGCCCTTAAAGGTTGTCCTCGTCGGCACGCGGCAAACCGACGACACACACACATCTCACCCGGCGGATGACGAGACATGTTGCGAACAACAACGAACCCGGAGGCGAGTAAAGCTTAAAAAGAAGAAGAAAAAAAACCCTCTCGTCGATTCACATTCTGACGCGCGCTCAAGAAAAGCGGCGTCATCGTGGGGACACCACAATCACGCAAACCACGCAGCCTCGGGGAGCGAGCGCTCCGCTCAAACCCCGGGAGCTGGCAGTCACGCGGACGCGAGCAGACAAAAAAGGTAGAGAGAGAAAAAACACATTCCTCCTGCGGAGGGAGCTGGTAGGAACGTTGGGTTGCTCGGTCAATTGCCAGAGTCAACGGCGGCGTGGTGTATTCCGCAGATATGTCCGACTGTGAGGGCGGGCACAAGCCGGCGTGAGTAGGTGAAACGTTGAGTTTTATAAGGGCACCACGCGGTGACCAGCCCCTCCCCACCCAGCCCCAGCCCTCCCACCCCCCACCCAGCCCCACCCTCCCCACCCAGCCCCTCCCCACGCTCCCCACCCAGCCCCTCCCCACCCTCCCCACCCAGCTCCTCCCCACCCTCCCCACCCACCCCCTACCCAACCTCCCCTCCCCACCCAGCCCCACCCTCCCCAACCAGCCCCTCCCCACCTTCCCCTCCCCACCCAGCCCCTCCCCACCCAGCCCCTTCTTGCACGACGGACACAATAATCCCCTGTGGGCTGGTGTAACCTGGAGGTTACTACCAGTATAAAACGGCTCTGCAGCGAAAGCCAGCGAACGGGGGCGGACAAACCGTAGAGGATTCATTTCGGGCCGGAGCTGTACGGACGGCGGGCTGAGCTCCAGAAAATATTTCACTGTGCGGGGGGGGGGGGGGCATCTACACGGCCGGTTGAAGATGTGGGGCTCGGTGGTGGGGTGGTGGGTGAGTGGGGAGCGGAGGCGGTGTGGGGGGGGACCTGGAAATATTCCATGAGAAATTAAGCCATGTCCGTGGAGACCGGTGTGATAAGTGAACAACTTTCCATGCCGCTGTGATGGCAGCAGCCGAAGGAGCAGAATAAATTAGATAAGATGATTTACGTTTACGGCGGGGAGCAAGCAACATTTCTCACCCCCCCCTGCTCCTCCTCCCGCGTTTTACCGGCGTGAAAGTCGCAACGTGCAAACACACAGCCGCCGCTGACGATGGCAATCACAGATGTGCAGCCGCCCGCTACACGATTTGAAAGAATAACACGGGCGGGGGTAGAGGGGGGAAACGATGCATCACACTCGCCCGAAGTCGTCATTACCGTCGCCGCCTCTGATAGCGGTTGTTCTTCTTCGAGCCGCCACTCTTTCCGAGGCCTGCGTGGCGCAACATCTGACAGATCTGTAAATGTGGCGGAAATTCGTTATTGGGAGGAAAAGTTTCCCTATGCAGTCGTTTTTAGGTTTGCCCCAAGTACTAACTGCGTGCACAGCAGTAATTGACACGAGTGTGTTTTTCCTGAAATCTGTCAAGCACCTGAGGCCCTTTTTATTAAGCCCTTGAGGCTGCAATTTTTGGCAAGTCTATACTTTCCACACGGATGGTCATGTACACAAACACACAGAGACCCCCCCCCCCCCCCCCCCCCCAGTTAACGATGGACTTGCTGGGAAAAGTGCTGTTAGCGATTACCATTAAGGCCGAGATGGCACGGGGGGGGGGGGGGGTATTGGTGATGCAAACGTCACGCAGCAGCAGTACGCCTTCCAAAGTGCGTCGATGTTTGGCAAAGCACAACACGAATCCAGTTTAGGTTGAGTCAACTTAAGGGAGGCCCCAAACTTGGTTCAAAACCCAATTTGCTCCAGCGGTGCATGGCACGAAATCGAAGCCAGGTGACAGGAATTGCAATCTGATTTGCGAACCGCTCCACCACTGCCTTGCTCCACCCACACACACCCTACTCCGCCAATATCACACTCCACACACCCCACTATATCACTACGGTGCTGCACATACACACACACACTCCCACCTCGCTACACATGGGCGGTCAATACGCAGCAGCCTATGCAGATTTTCTCACAGCAGAAGGCATATTCAGTCGCAAACAATGTGAAGCGCGCGGAATTGTTCAATTAACTTGGCTGGCCTCTTTTAATCAACATCACCGTCACCTCAACGCAACCTCCAGGCACCTGAGGTCAACCAGTGCAAAGCTAATTAAGTTCTGCCATTTGTTATTATTTTAAGACTTTATAAATTAGAGACCTCTGTCAATCTTCTGCTGGGCGAAGGCTCCCCAAGTCCGCCCCCTCACCCATGCAGTATTGGCGAAGAAGGTTGTTTGACCACGATTCTACGACTCGCGCAAACATAAAGTTAATCTTGTTTTGTTAATCCCGATCGATAATATATTCCCATCCGTAGCATGGCCTGCAATGTTCATTGCAAAAAAAAGATTAAGCATCACGTCTCTATATGCCTGGAAAATATTGTGCCCATCCGTCCATTCGTTTCAGCATACCTCGCAATTTTTTTACAGAATAAACAGAAACTCTAACGCATTGGCCAGTACGCGGCTCTGTGTTGTTTTTGGTAGAACAAAAACAATGCTTTAAAAAGGATTCAGCTATCAAATGTTATGCCACGTCTTCTGTTAAAGTATGAGCACGTGGTTGGGAGAAAGCTCGCGGGAGAATGAAGGCTCATTTATTAGACTGGTTTGGCACAGCCTCATTTATTTGTATTTTGATGACTGCTACCATAAAAATGCCCATGTTAGCGTATGATACATTTGCAATCAGAGCCAGGTCTCTCGTCCTAAATCATTAAACTAAGTGGCTATCCGCAAAGACCTGCAACAGTGATAATTATACATAACGATTCCATCAATTTAATGTTATTGATAATTTAATGACGGCAGCATGAGGAAAAATGTTCCTGAATTGCGTTGTACCCCTTTATAAATTGTTGTTGGCACCGAACTTAAGTGGGGTATCGACATAGCTAATGCGCGCGTCCCCACGTGAGTGGGACAAACGCGTGGAAGAAGAAGATCGACATAGCTAATGCAGCAATGAATTAACAGTTGTTAATTGGGGACACTTTATCAGATATGTTTTTCCAGTTGGGAAAGACAATTAAAAATAGGGGACTTACACGTACATTCAGCTCTTATATTACGTATCGTGGTGCTTTCAGTGCTGTCCGACTTTGGACTTTGTTTTAACTTTTTTTCAAATTCAGTACAATTATGCTGTTGGGTGTCATAACACGAAGAATCCATTAAACAATCTCACAGACGTGGGAAAACCTACGTGTTAAAGCAATGCCATCCTCAGTTGTAATTACTGGCGAAACGTCGTACTCAGATTATAAATGTTGTGGATTTGTTCTTCAACACACAGGTGTGCTGTACTAGTAACGAATTTGCATGTTCTGTTTACGTGACAACACTTACTAAATGGTTGTGTCGGTTGGTGGCGGGTTTAACGACACATTTAGATATTTACGTAATCTAACCGCAAAAAAACTATATTATCAATGCTATCCTTTACACAGTAGGGGGCGCGTTTTTCCACACACTCTGCAATGCCATTGTCATAATAATGTAATTTATTTTATTCGCAGAGCTTCATATTTGGCAAATCTAATGTAAAACCAAATGTAGCATTATGTTTTTTTATCCCATTAGTGGTTACCAGTGTGAGAATATCAAGCCCGCTACATTTGAGAATCCGGTTTACACATGGGGCAGCAGAAAACTTAGGTTTCAAACGGAAGTTTTGGCAGAACCGGCTCAGCGCTCTGATCGCTTGACGGATTTGTTGTTTTTAAACCACAGTTTCACCTGCATCACGAGGTATGCGTAACCGACAACACGACAGGACAATGAACTGCGCCCCAGCTTGATCACCATCAAACTTCGTTTAAAACGGGTGAGAGCCCATTCCATTAAGACTTTAAATAAAAACTGTTTTTATTTCCTTGAGACCCGGAGTCATAAAGGAAAACAGTGGAAGTACATTATACTGTAACTCCTGTTAGCCATCACCAGAAATCGAACTCGCCTCCCCAGATTGGTAGCGCAGTGTGTGATTAACTTGCACTGCTCCTCCCCCACACAGTTTGAACGTGAACTCAATAAACCAGCCATACTTGATGAGTAATTGGGCCCGGTGGGCTCTGACAGCTGTTGGCAAAATGTAAAGAATCATTCCAAAATCTTACAGCATCATTGACGACTGAAATAAATGGGAGTGTACTGTCCTCTACCTGCATCCAAATATCCGTGGAGAAATGCCAACTGCAAAGTAGTTGACCCGTTTGCTTGCGAACGGCAGCCTATCCATCAAACCAAAAAACCTCAACAATGTTCATCGCCACCCCGTCAATGCCCCAATCCCCCTTCAGGGATCACGCAGCCACCATCGGAGAATGGCACCCAGAGGTGCTGTGTGAACAAAGTGGAACAATGCGGACGTCCACAATAAACCTCTCGTCCGAGATCCAAACATCGCCAATCCTGGCTTTGACATTGCTTGCAGACGCAGGTGGAGACATCAACCGCATCAGAACATCAGCACGTCCTCTCGTGGCGAGCAGACCTCGACACATTCGCATTCAGCACGTGAACATATTGCCATCACGCACGAGAATATTACAGAATGCAGTTATAGTGTACGGTGTCCTTTATTTAAACACGTGAGAGAACGTTGGGATGATAATTCTTGGCGGGATCCCTTAAACAAGTATCCATTTACAAAGAGACCACCTGGCCTCATCAAAGCTCATAGCTGGTTATAAATACATAAGAACAACCACATATGAAGTGCTCATAAATGTTTTGCAATTTGGTCTTGGGGAGTTTGCTTTCTCTCCAAGTTTGGAATTAATGCGACACACACTGCACTTGTTTTCATCGACATCGGCACCATCGTCTTTCTTTCCCTGCCCAGTAAGCGAGCTGCCTTGTCCACTTCAATCTCTCCCAGCAACAAATGTCACCGTCAAATAATCTTCAGGTGTATTTCCCTCCTAAATTCGTGCAGCGTTTTCAGATACGGTCGCATTAAAGATGCTTCGTAAGTCGAAATTGCATTGCCGGGTGCTTGCGCATATTTAGAATGTAAATGTGTAGGCACGATGCAACCACGTGGTCGTATTGTCTACATATTTGTCATATTCAGCTCGTCATATTAAGTGCGGTGTTTGCATCTTCGGTCGTGAATAAGCACAGAATGAACTCTTGACTGTTGCGCAAAAGTTACGTGTATTTTTTTTTACGAGACTAAATAAATCAACATCAGCTTGAAAGTTAATTTGTGCGGACGTCTCATATATATTTTTTTAATATTGCATTGCATTCGCACTCATGTGTGCGTAAAAGAAAAAAAACAATTTGAATAATGTAACGTCTGGAGTTAGTGTCCTCGCTGCAGCAGGGACGATCAGTTCCGGGATATTAACACAAAAACAACAAAAGATGCATTGCGTCATCCTAAAATGGGCTAAGTATAACGCAGCCTGAAATCACGATAAGATTACTGTAAGACAGTGAACAGATCCGCACGTCTGGGGAGCATGGCCAGGTGTGCTTATATCAAAAGTTGTCATTTGCCTTCCGACCCACCAATGTAGCAACAAGCTCGTGTTGCTTATATGACAGCTGTGTTTACATAGCGCATGATTCTGTGCCGCCACCACGACGGTGATCTACCACGACGGAGACCTTTAGGTTTTAGGTTTTATACTGGTAGGAACCTCCTGGTTATACCAGCCCACAGGGGATTATTGTGTCCGTCGTGCAGGGTGGGGCTGGGTGGAGAGGGAGGGGCTGGGTGGGGAGGGAGGGAGGGGCTGGGTGGAGAGGGGCTGGGTGGGGATGGTGGGGCTGGGTAGTGGGTGGGAGGGGTGGGGCTGGGTGGAGAGGGGAGGGGCTGGTCACCCCGTGGTACCCTTATTAAACTCAACGTTTAACCTACTCACGCCGGATTGTGCCCGCCCTCACAGTCGGGCATATTTGCGGAATACACCACGCCGCCGTTGACCCTGGCCATTGACCGAGCAACCCAACGTTCCTACCAGCTCCCTCCACAGGAATGTGTTATTTGAGCACAGGTAAACCCCATTGGGCAATAAATGCCCGCTGTCGATATAGGGGTGGTGCCAAACTGGCATTCGGTGTTGCGGGGTCCCTATAGCGGTGGCTACTCGGCTCTGTATGTTGCGATATATGTACAGTATCATTTGTGTGTTTGTCATACATGGTTACGTTTCGAAATATCCGCCAAGAGGAAACACCTGTGCGGCTCACGTAGCAACAGCGATTATACGCTGTTGTTGTTGTTTGTTTGTTGTGGTACTGGGCACCGTCACCCATGAACTATGGAAGCCACAGATAAACAAACACGACAGCAGCCCCCAGCACAACTTCATGAACTCCTGTCCCGACACTGCTGTGTTATTCTCCGCTGACTCGTGGAGGTGGGGTGCGATGGCGTGGCGGGAACAATTGGAGATATCTGCCGGCAGGGACGCAACTTGAAAACCACGGCAGGATACAGCTATCTTCTTGGTTCTTTCGGTAAAGTCACGTAGAAGGGAAATAATAATAGGATACAGCTAGCCATCAGACAAAGACGGTGGTCACCGCATCGCGTGCTCTCGTTCTGCGCTTCTGTGGCCGTCTGGAATGCTCGTTTTTCCGACATTAGGAAGCCACCGGAGCTATGCACTTTTAAATAATCTACATCAGGGGTCGGGAACCTTTTTTGACTGGGAGAGCCATAAAAGCCAAATATTTCTAAATATATTGCATTGAGAGACTTATAGTATTTTTAACGTATAATAAATTAAATATGTCTTACTTTTAATGCGACTCCTGGTGCTGCGTGGTTTTGCTGATGGCCTTGTAGTCTGGTTCATACGTGGTGAGGTTGAGCTTCATGCAGACGTGACCCGTGAAATTTATGTTCAAACCTAATTTCTGTTTACTTTAAAATGACACAGTATTATTAAGCAATATCACAAGTATTTTAAAATCAGTTCCAAACTTATTTTTTATTTTATTTTTTTCAACTCAAAAATGTCTGGGAGCCATATGCCGTCACCGGAAGAGCCATATATGGCTCGCGAGCCATAGGTTCCCGACCACTGATCTAGATGCACAAACTCATTTCTTTCGAGCTGCTTTTGTGTTTAGTTCGGTGTCCTTCCCCCCCACTCCTGCGACTGCTACGGTTGGCTACGTACGAAGCAAAAGAAGTTCAGCATACATACAGTAACATGCACGTGGCAGCCGCTGATCGCGTGACCTACATCAAGAAGACGAAAGAGGGCAAATGGCAGGTTGGAGTGCCTTTGGAAAATCTCAAACTTGAACGATGAAAAAATAAACGATGAAAAGCAACGTAGCAATGTGGCCCAAAGGAGAAGGCTTTCAATCAGTGGTTGAGAATCACCGTGGTCATTAACAAATCGTGGCACCGCACCGCCGAATAGCACGGTTGGTTACGTACGGTGCGAAAGAAGATCAACGTACGTACGTGCGTGCAGACAGCGTGGAACAAAAAGTGAAAAGTGCACAATTAAGCGTGGCGGAGACGCATGCTTGGAACTCCCACGGCGAGGCAGACTTTGACTTTTAAACAACTTTTATTGCTGCCAGCAGCAAAAGCACTGGAGGCGATTTCGATATGAAATACACAAAGTCACCAGCAAACAAATGAAAATCAACGCTACAAATCCACGCGCTGTGACGCTAAAAGCACCGCGCACAACACGAAAGAAAAGTCACGTGGTGGTTGTGGTGGTCATCGCGCACGCCACGGCGACGAGCGAGCGCTTCAGAAGGTGAACACGAGGGTGCCGTCCACGCTGGTACAGAGAGGGGCTTTTCCGGCTCCCCAGCGTTCGAAGAAGACGTGCACATCACCGACATGTGCGTGGTACGCGTGCTCCAGCCCGAGCCGTGCCTTAAGCAGACCTCTGAACACCGGAAGCACAGAGCAGAGCAACGTGCGCAGCTTTAATGAGAGCATCCGACGTGCTAAGGAAACGATGGCTTGGGCGAGATAGGTCGCCACGAGCGACGCAGGCAGAGGGGTCGACAATAATGACGGAGTCGCAGCCAAGGAGTGGCGTCCAACCGAGGAGATGGAGCGACGAAATCCGCTCGCGTGCCGGTGTTCCGCGGACTATTGCATCGCAGGAGCAATTCGTCGTGGGACTGAGCAAGGCCGACGACGAGAGAAAAGACGTACAGACGTAGCGCTCGGGACAACACTGCAGGGATTCATCTTCTTGGTTCTTTCGGTAAAGTCACGTAGAAGGGAAGTAATAAAATAATAAAAATAAACATAATAAAATACAATTCTCACGACGTTTCGGCCACAACGCAAGCATTTATTTTATTATGTTTTAATTTTATTATTTTATTATTTCCCTTCTTACGTGACTTTACCGAAAGAACCAAGAAGATGAATCCCTGCAGTCACGAAAGCTTTAAATCGAAACTTTGCAGTGCTCCAACGCACTTGCCGAGTTTTACCTGGCAAAGGCAAATGTAGCAGCTGGTTACCCCCTTGCCGTACGCAGCCCCACACATTTGGCAACCTTCTCAGCAGATGTTCCATGGCGTTTGTTTCACAACGGCAATGCCTCACAGCGGAACCCAAAAAAATTCGCTCGCCTTTTTCTCTGTGGTGTCCACAGGGAGTGAGTGTGTGAGTGTCCGTGTGTAGTTGGTACAGCTGGTGCATCTGCCGGTCATCTCAGTCAGCCAACAACCCATGGCATCTGGATCTGTCCCGAGACTTCCTGTCAGCAGCGAGCCTTCGACGCTTCACGTGGCCTCAAAGTGCACCTGGCCTGGCACAGGCGCTGTGGTGACGCCACCGTCACTTGGTGCCCAATGGCTAGGTGTTGGTATTGTTACACACACACACTCCTGTGGGCACCATGTATAAGAAGGCGAGCGACCTTTGTTGTGGTGGCCACAAGAGCATGTGTGTGTGTGTGTGTGTGCGCATGCGTGCTCACATCGACAGCCTGCGTGCAACTTCACATGAAATCGCTCATCCAGATGGACTGTCACACCATACATTTCTCCGCTTCACATCAGCCAGAATAATCCTGTTGCCCGGAAGCTATCAACTTTGCTGAAGAATTAGCAAAAACCCCATAGCCCAAAGTGTTTGCACCTGCTCCAGATTACGGTTCGTACCATTTAACCCCGGGGGAGCATTACCTGTGTGTGCCAAATGAAGCTCGCTTCGCAGCCACGCAAATATTATTCTACGGTTGTGCAAATTCTCTTTCTTAACTCGCGAGCCGTGTGTCGGATCGTGTGTGCGCGAGAATCAATGTGGTGATTCGTACGGGACGAACGATAGAGTTGATGTCGGGAGCAGAGTTGGAGCGGTGGGATAAAACTAGAATTTACACCATTGGAACCTCATTTGCCAGTAAAAAATATGATAATTGGTTTTTACCCTTCTATCTGGCAACAAAACTGACACCTTACCCCGAGCTCTCATACTCTGATGGTGCATTGTCTTTGAGTTGTGCGCCTTTTGGCATCATCTGGTCCAACACCATGTGAGACTAGGCTCTAAGGAAAGCTGTCTCGGGGTGGACCAATCAACTTCAAGTACAGTGCACACATTATCAGAGTTGTGTTTTTTGTTTGCATTATGGCTGCAGGTATTGTGGTCTATGCAAACATGACTCTTTGTAAAAAGGTGTCAGTTTTGTTGCCAGATAGAAGGGTAAAAGCCAATTATCAAAACTAGAGTTGAAACTATATATTTTTTCTTACCAGGTAAGGCCCGCTGAGCTATCTAGCTCTTTTTTAGAAGGGACCTGACCACAAATCATACCGCAACTCAACGAAGTGGCTGGTCATCGTGTGGACATTTCTAGCGGTCAAATACTGTAAACCCACATTGATTCTAAAGGTGGAGGGTGAAAAAGTCGGAGAACCCAGGGAATACACCACGCAACCACGGGGAGAAGATGCAAACTCCAAATATACAGCAGGCGTCAGGGTCGGGATCGAACCCACGACCTCTTGTATACCAGGCGAGCTAGTTAATATCTCGTCACCGCGGATCAACTGATGAGCAACGGCGAGTTGGATCGTTGCATGGAATGACCATGAGAGATGGATTGCTGCGTCTCGGTGTTGGGGAGGCCTTTAATTCGGCAGTAGATATATCATCGCTGCTGACGGAAACCATGCAGCCGCTACAGATTATACAAACACACAACCGCAATGAACAACAAAAAACACAATGTGTGAAATGAATCATCACGATTCATCATGTGTCTAAACGTAACATTGCTTTATAAAATCATAATAGCATTCAAGCATTTACGCTTTATCCATGTGTCTAAATCCACAAGCTGCTCTTTCGACAAACCGAGAGTCCGAGTGATTTTTTTTGTTTTTAAGATGCATGGATGGTTCACGGATGGATGATGGCGTTTGAATTATTTGGTTCAATATGTCGATTTTCTTGCCGAACAGACGTTGGTGATGAACAGCTCTGACCAAAATATCAGCCGACCGGGCACCACAAGCATCTTCGGCAAGCACAATTACTCCTTATGTAGGTGTAGGTCCTTTACAGGGGCTTAATGTCTCATCGATAATAATACCGTGTCACTGGTTAGGCCGTCGCAGAGGTGGCATGTGACCAGCAGCTCGCCATCGCTATAGCCAGAGGTACACGGGGTGTGGTGCCGCCCGGATGTGTCAATATTTTGTGCGGGTCGCTGACCCAGCTGAGATGAAGCCCTGCTGGAGTGTACCTTGTGGCTTTAACTCGAGCATTTCAAACACAGGTGGCCTGGCAAAAGGTAGCAGAAATGAACTAACAATGAACTCATCGATCGCGAGGGTGACTCACGAATAAAATCACGTGTGAGACACGGTGCCATGTCACGCTGAAGAAGAAAAAAAAACACTTCGGCGATTTTAATTCAAACGCACAACGCAATAACGACCATTCATCGCGACGCGACGGTGACCTCGCCATGACATCTGTGCCAGGCTAGATGTGCTCTGAGCCCGCATGGAAATGCCAAAGCATACCTTACGGCAAGTCGTGGGATAGATACAGGCTTTGTGGGTTCGAGGGGCTAAGTTGGTTGACTACAATGCTCCTCAAGCTGCATCGTGACCAGCGCTCTCGTCATCACCTCCTGTCTTTTTCGCTTTATAGCGACCGCTGCCAGACGCCTCGAGGCATCTTTTGTAAGCTTCCCTCCTCTGCCGAGGCCAGTCTTGGCATTGCTAGCACCAGTCAGCAGCGAGTTCACTCCAAGCCCGTCTGTACTACGTCCGTTCACGTGCCCTGTGCTGCACCTGCTCATCTCCTCTGTTTAACCAAACGAAAGCAGCTTGGTCACGCAAAAGCTGTCCATATGTGGGGGGCTACATGACCCAGCCAACAAAGCCCTCCTAATGGAGGTCCCCAGTCACAGGGCTATGTACCAACCCATGCATATGCTGTTTATATGCGCACGCAATTAATACTGCGCGCTTGAATGCGTACACTGCCGATTATGGGCTACCGAGTATCAGAAGTCACGCAACTGACGCGAAATTATTTCAACACACGGACACACACGACAGTATGTCAACACACGGACACACACGACATTGTGTCAACATACGGAGACACACGAAATTGTGTCAACACACGGAGACACGAAATTGTGTCAACGCACGGAGACACGAAATTGTGTCAACGCACGGACACACACGACAATGTGTCAACACACGGACACACACGACATTATGTCAACAGACGGAAACACACGAAATTGTGTCAACACACGGAGACACGACATTATGTCAACACACGGACACAGACGACATTATGTCAACACACGACGACACACGACATTATGTCAACGGTGGCATAGCGGTTCTGAACGTGGCATTTGTGGCTTAGGAGGATGGCTATGAATGTGATGCGTGTGTCCTTTTGTCGTAATGTCGTTCAGACTTTAAAGCAAGAGTTCAAGAAGTCCAGCTGGTTTAGCTTTGAGCGGTAAATGGTAATACTGTCACAAACTCGATTTTAAAATTGCTTCCAATAAACGTGCGTTTGGATCGTGGCTACAAGGATCACATTGTAGTGCACGGTACAATATTGCAACGTATCAGTGTTAAAATGCATTTCTTTCACACAGCCCTTGTTGGTTTCAAAGAAAGTGGAGGAGGGTGGGGAGGTCCCCCCAAGATTAGCAAAACACCCCCAGCCCGTGTAATAAAATCACGCGTGGACCGCGATTTCAGCAGAGCGTTTGTCAAAGTTCAATTTTACCACATTTCCAATCCAGGCTGCAAATCAAAGATGAGACCAATGTGCTGGAGACATTTGTTCACATCCCTCCCCCCTCCCCCTCTCTCCCTCTCACCGTGTCTCTCGCTCACTCTTTCGCCTGCCACATTTTTTTGTATTCTTCCTAAATGTTCGACGGCGCACGCAAATGTTCCGCTCCCTCGCGTCGCGCCAGCGAGTCCGCGAGAGATGAGTCCGCGTCCCGGGGCTCGTCGACCGCGCGGCAGCACAGCAACAGATGCACGTACGGGCAAGCGCATACGGCCCCCCCACCCCTCACCCCACTACCCGCGCCGGCTCCTGACGTCTCGTCTCGAACTCTCCATCGTTTCTCATCTCGAGAGCGTGCGGGGCCATAACGCGCCGGCCGACTCATCGCGCTGGCGCACGCCCACGCTCGCACACACACACAAGGACAAAGATCCCCCGTGTAGCCTTCACGGACTGTTGGGGTAAGTTCTGTTAGCGAGTAGCACCCTATGAAGGCCGGTACGGCACACGAGGGGGTGAGTGGCCACTACCACGCCCGGCCGCCTTTGTCGCCCTAGTTACGATGCTTTACACACCGCACGAGGTACTCATTTGAGGCTGAGTCGATCTAGGGGAGGCCCGTGAAAGGTTCAAATAATCGTCACCGGTGTTGGCCATGAGTGGGCATCGAACTCGGCTCGCCGGGTTAATTGCGCAGCGCGATAACCGCTACACTACCGCTCCCCACACACGCGCGCGCGCACACACGATCACACACGAGCACACACGATCACACACGAGCACACACGCGCGCGCGCACACACGATCACACACGAGCACACGCACACGCGCATGTAATCCTCAGCAGACAGCGACCATTGGCATCAGCGTGGGGCGCTCAACTGCTGTCTCTTCCAATTCATCAGACATCAGCTGCTGAACCCCCGACCAATTGGTGAGCAGCAACCACGGAAGAGTGTGCCAGCTGACCTCCGTTAACCTCTTTGCATTTCGCCCGTGCTCGAGATGAAAGCTATTTCTGCAAAAAAATAACTCTTTGCCGCTGCAGCTGACAGTTTATAATCACCTTATTCAAGGGCCAATAGCCTCGAAGACGGAAAAATGAATTCGTAATCCGTAATTTTGGGCTAATGCTCATTTAAAAATCTGCACGCGTGGATAACGGCGAGAACCCAGAGCTGTAATGTGCGAGGTTTAGAGTTTAAAGGGGCCTTTGTTTTAAGAAGGTTTTTCATTTTTGCAGAAAACTTAAATTGGATCCACGAACGTCTTACTATCATACTCTCAGGTTTTTTCGGTAAAGTCACGTAGGCAAAAAATAAAATAAAAAAATACTAAAAGTAATCATATAAATAAAATAAAATAATAAATTTATATCATAACTTTTGGTAATTAAAAAAAAAAAATTTACCTACGTGACTTTACTGAAAAAACCTAAGAGTATGATTCCTTGCAGTCACGAAAGCTTCAAATATAGAATCATCTTACTATTCTCGGTGCACGAGGCAAAAGGTGCACAAGCACACCATCGACATGGATTCTAGATTTGAAGCTTTCGTGACTGCAAGGATTCATACTCTTAGGTTGTTTTCGGTAAAGTCACATAGGTAAAAAATAAAATTAAAAGTTAATAAAAGTAATAATGGAAATAAAATAAAATAATAAATCACTTTATTACTTTTATTAACTTTTAATTTTATTTTTTACCTACATCGACATGGAAACATTGTCCAAAAGAGCTTCGCGAATGACAGGGACCGTGGGAGGATGTGAACGTCCTCCCCCAGACCCCACGAACTCGGGAGCGTGCCGGGTGCTCCTGTACGGCTCACACTCCCGCTCGATGGTGACCCCGAGCACTGTAACATAACAAGGCTCGGCCACGTGGTCACCGACGCGGCTGCTATCTGATCGCGGTCGCCAGGTGGTCCACCGGAGTGGCGTGCGTTTGCCGGGCGAGCGCGCAAGGCCGCTCTGATAAGCCTTTCGTCAGCGCTGCGCTAAGTGGGGCGACACGCTCCCCGGTGACACACGCTGCCCGCCGTGCCACACACCCCACGGTGCCACGAGGTGTCCACGGTGCCACACTCCGTGGTGCCACAGATCCGTAATGCCACACCAGATGGTGCCACACTTCGCCGTGTCACACACTTCGTGGTGCCACAGATCCGTAATGCCACACCAGATAGTGGCACACTTCGCCGTGCCACACACTCCGTAATGCCACACCAGATGGCGCCACACTTCGCCGTGTCACACACTCTGTGGTGCCACAGATCCGTAATGCCACACCAGATAGTGGCACACTTCGCCGTGCCACACACTCCGTAATGCCACACCAGATGGCGCCACACTTCGCCGTGCCACACACTCTGTGGTGCCACAGATCCGTAATGCCACACCAGATGGTGCCACACTTCGCCGTGCCACACACTCTGTGGTGCCACAGATCCGTAATGCCACACCAGATGGTGCCACACTTCGCCGTGTCACACACTCTGTGGTGCCACAGATCCGTAATGCCACACCAGATGGTGGCACACTACACCGTGCCACCCTCCGTGGTGCCACAGATCTGTAATGCCACACCCCACGGTGCCACACTTCGCCGTGGCACACACTTCGTGGTGCCACAGATCCGTAATGCCACACCAGATAGTGCCACACTTTGCCGTGCCACACTTTCCGTGGTGCCACAGATCCGTAATGCCACACCCCACGGTGCCACACTTCGCCGTGGCACACACTTCGTGGTGCCACAGATCCGTAGTGCCACACCAGATGGTGGAACACTTCGCCGTGCCACACTTTCCGTGGTGCCACTAACAAGTGGTGCTCCACTAGACGGTGCCACATTCTGCGGTGTCACACGCACCGTGGTGGCAAGCACCACGGTGTCACGCATTCCGTGATGCCCACAGCACTCGCCCCATGGGCCAACTCTCTGAGGACGATGGGTGTAGCAGCACCGACGTCACAGACGAACACTGAGAGGACGCAAAACGAAAACTGCGGCGTGTGATGCACCGCACTGCGCGGCACCCGTTCCACTTGCAGAGGTCTCCGACACGCTCTTGTTTAAGAGAATGGGGAAAACAAAAGAAGGTCCACTTGGGGAGCTCAGCGTAAGCTTTGGAGAATGTGTTTGTGTTTTAGGCCGCGCAAGTGAACCTAAGTTTTTGCCTGGAAAAAAAAACACGGACTGCGTTTTAAAATAGCGCCTGTGGCCAGCACCATCGTTATCGCCTAATAATATGAAGAAAAAAGAATAAAAATGTCCTTTGTTCTCATTAGAGGTTGGAATGAGTGTCACAGAATATGTCAGCTTCTAATGGGCTCATAGTGCTTTCTAAGCGCTTGCCAAATACCGTCCCTTATTGTGCAGGCGAGGAGACAAAGGCCACACTTTTAAGTGAATTAGGGTTGATGCATCACCGCGTCAAAGTTGTTACCCTTGTTGCGGGTGAGTTATTGAGGAATAACCCTGTTATGCTTTTGCAATACGATTCTCCAAACTTTTTTTTATTAACACCGCTCGAGTTAACGTATTTTTTGTTTTTTTTACATACAGTTGAACTATTAGTATGCTTTTATATCCCACTAAAACTTTTTTTAGGCACTTCATAACTTTCCACTTGACTGCTTTTTCACTCACATTTGTCTCGCATCAGCAGTAACGCTTTTTGTTTCCGCGCACAAAAAGTTGGCTTCGAAATTCATACAAAATTTACGAGTGGGCAAATCGTGACCGTGTCTCGAGGAGGTGGAAATTTATCAGATAAAAGTCGTTTTTTTTTTGGTTGTTGCAAAAATGCAGGAATTTCACAGACTTCTGTCTAGTGCCGACAGGCTTGAATATTGGGTTTGACAGAAGCCACGTGACATTTATCACAGCGGAATACTTTCCTACAATTATTTCTCTTGCTTCCCAGTAATTATGATTTTATCTCTCTATAATGACACGTAAGTGCAATTTGACATCAGGAGCCAAACAGTGTCAATGCCAGGAAATATAGCTATTTCTATCACATTTACCGTGCAGACAATGCAGCTTAACATATCTCGCTGACAAGTTAATTCTCACCAAAATTATAGGATTACAGCATTCTTGGATTTAAAACATTTCTTCTCCTCCCTCTTCCTGCTTTGTTGCCTTTTTTTATTGACGTAAAAATGTTGGAAATCAGTACGCAGGCACGTACGTATGTCGAACTTCTTATGCACCGTACGTAGCCAACCGTGCTTATCGGAGGTTGACATTCTGCAGTAATAAAATTTATAATAATGATAACACGACCGGTGCACTGCTGGGAATGGTGCAAAAACGATCGAATTAAGGAAGCGTCGTATATCACACGTTGATGTATCGATTCGCGGTGGGCAGTTTCCTGGCAGAGCGCTAACAGCCTGTGATGCAGCCCAGGCTCGCGGTTAATTGCGACCGTTTCGGGCGCCGCGATTCGTCTGGGTTAACTTTAGATCAGCCTCGCGATCGACAAAAGTGGCACGCGTATTAGCGGCCAGGAGGGCGCAAATGCGCAGCCCTGCAGTTTCTTGCTCACGCCACCGCTAGCTACAAAGAGCCCCCCCCCCCAACCCCCCCGACCCATAATGTATTTCGGCCTACGCTTCTACGCTGACGACACGTCTTGTAAGAGGGGAGAGTACTCACATTGTATCCTAACCCCGTGCGACCTACATGTGCAGTTATCCATTCATTGGGCTGTGGTGGAGGGATTTTCGTGGTGGGGGAGGCGAGGGAGGGGTGGATTTAAAGAAACTTGCCTCACATCCCTTCCCAGTGTCATCAATCTGTGCAGACATGCCTACAGCGTGTGTATTATTTACATAGACAGATTTTGAACCCATTATTTAGGAAAGAAGGGGGGTGGTGGTGCAGTGGTTGCAGAACTGCAATCTTGACCCCTGCGGCCTGAGGGTGATACTCGTGTCATGAGCGACTTCCACGACACGTCGTGTAGAGGGCACTCTTCTTCATTCCACATACAGGCACAGCACAGCCCAACGTTATCGGCTTCCTCTCCAAGTACACACTTAGATATTCCGTTCTACAGACTGCACACACGGTTGATCACACGGCGGGTTCCGCCCGTCCGCTCCCGGTCTCGCCGCTGGCTGACGGCGTGTCTGGGAGGGCGGTGGAACTCCGCAGGAGATCCGCCACATGGCCGAACGACGGCGAGAGATGACGGCGAGCAGCGACGCAGTCCGGACCCAAGACTCCTACGCACCGACCCCGAGTCCGAGTCCTCCACTTCCGCTTATATAGCCGCGGGCGCGCCCAGGCTCCGCCTCCAGCCAAGTCCTCTCGTGGAACTTTCTAGCCGGTTCTCGGAGTTTCTCGTCCGGCCCCGCCCTTCACCTTTAGCCCAGATACCTCTCCCTTTGGGGATTGGATGATGTTTATAGTGGTGCCTGTACACGTGCTTTCCATTTCCAACCAGTAGATGTCACTATCTCATTACACTCGTATATGGCTCGTAATCAGTGTTGAGGAGGATCTGAACCAGTCCATGCCTCCGTTCCCCACCCGTGCACCAGCCCGTACTGATCAGGGTCGTGAACTATGGTTAAAAGACCACCGCTGCCAACACGATGTGAGGAGAAGCCTTATTAATCGCTGCATTGACAAAGCGCTGAAAATGTATATCTCACCTCGGAGAGGCTCGTCAAGTCTTATATAGTAGGCATCCACGTAAATTATGCTTTCTTGGACCAATTCCTATTATGAACATCTTTGTACGTGGAGCATTTGGAATAATCCAAATCCACACAAGTGGAGAATACTTAGATGACGCATGGACAGGCTTCCTGAACGCTACTTCTGTCCAGAAACAAACACTTGTTCAGCTGCACATCATAACACTTATCCCTACAAGATTCGTCAGCCCAACCTCCCAAGCATTGCAAAAATGTACACACTTTGAAACTCTACTACAAAGTTAACTTATATAGTCTGCGATGCTTAATGACTCTCAGACCTACACGGAGGAAAGGAAGATAACCAACAAAAAAAATCTCAATTGCATCAATAACACTGCCTTAAAAACAAAAGGTTACGGGCAATGGACCTTTTTCACATCGCGCACACAGAGATAGAGGCCAGGGACGGTAGCGTCTAGAGATTGTCGAGGGCTGCCTTTTGTTATCTGTGCTTCTGCACCACTGCCGACGGAGGGAAGAGGAGTGTTTGCAATTCAAATTGTGACATCGGTTATAATAAGTCGTTCAACAAAAAAAATACCATCTTCAGGTGAGAGAGGGAGAGAGAGTGCTAAATTACAGTTTTGCAGTGTGACCCAATTACAGGAATCGCTTGTCAGATGCTCACTGTGCAGAATTTTGGAGCGCGGAATCCCATAAGAGGCGCCTCACACTGCTACTATGAGCAATTGCTACGAATATGGGCAATTTCACAAAGGTCACTCTGAATTCAAAGATACTTATTAGTAAGCGTAGCACGTCACACAACAAACTAAAGAACAAGTGCACATTAATAAAAAAATATATAGTACTAAAATATATATGTGTGTGCATGGGCCTGGTAAAATATGAGTTTGTTGAGCCTGAAATGCTACTTTAATTACTTGAACACAAATTCCAGCAAAAATCACGTTCGTCAATAACGCCGCGCTACAAACTACGCATATGTATAAAAGAGGCGATGTCTTTGATAATGGCCCTCCTTCTTAAACTCTCAGCTCGAAACCTCACCAATTATTAACTTTGTATCATTTTAGACCAACGTGGTATTGATGATTGTGTTTTTTGTTATAATGTGTACTTTGCGCATCACTGGCAATGCAGGGTCACAATTGCGTTGATTCTGTTTATCAGTGTGCATTGCTAGTTATTGTGTGTGTGTGTGATATTTGGCACAGTAGGGGGTACAGCTGGTGCATCTACCAGTCTTCTCAGTCAGCCAGCCCATAGCACCTGGGTCTGTCCCGTCACCTCCTGTCAGCGAGCCTTTGACACTTGACGTCATAGCCTCAAAGTGCACCTGGCCTGGCACAGGCGCTGTGGTGACGTCACTGTCACTTCGTGGCGAATGGCCCGGGGTATTGGTATTGGTGCGTGATATTTACTGCTTGAAATTCTAGGGTCTAATTTGCGTCTCAGCTGCATGTGATTAAACTGGGTTCTCAGGTGTAGCGAGTTGATAATAACAATAATGCATTAGTCACCAATGACTGCACAAACAACATCCATCTCATTAAAATTTTCTTTGCTTTAATTTTGCTAATTTCCAGCTGTGATAATAATTTATTTTAAATGGCTTTGACTATCATGCGACAAACATATCCTTGGATTGATGCACTGTTCTAAGAGAGTTTAGAATGCATATTTTGTCTCATCACAAAATTCCGACAGGGCACCTGGAATACAAAGTGGGAAAAAGACAAAAAAAAACAAACATGACCATCTACTAAGAACGTATACAAAGATCTGTGTTGCAATCTGGCATTCAAGAAAAAAATGCATCCATGCAAGAATTGCGTTTTCAAACCGAACTGGAATAAAAATGCGTTATTTTAATTCCTGCCATTTGACATTGCAAAACTGGTGTTCGATGACAAGGGCACATTGGAAGGAAGCCCTGGGAAACCTTGAGATAGTGCCGCATGAAGTTGATGTAGTGCGTATATTGCTAATGAATGAAAAATATATCTTAATCAAGGGATCCAGTCAATTATGCTTGTCAATTCGGTGTTGAAGCCGGTCTAATTAAATGGTCTTCGTGTGCATGCCGAACAAATACAAATACACAAAAAATGAGAGTGTTGGCGAAACTCACTTTCAGTAATTCACGGCCTACAACTATTCTGATTGACTTAATAGATATTTAACTACGCAGGCTCTTAACGATGCCTCCTCCCCAATTCGTCGTGATAAAATACTCATCACGCACTGATCTATTTTTTGGTAGTCCGCTCCTTGATTAGGTCCTCCCAATGCGGCGTAGGTTATTGGGATAATTTAACCACACAGCTAGCTGAGCGTGGGTTTGTGAAGGTGGTGAGCATAGGTGAACAATACTGCAACGGGGTTTGCTGTCATGCCACCCACTGCCCCACCCCCCCTCTCCACGTAGCGTCGCTCAGCAGCCGCCTCTGACAATTTGTGCTACGCCCATTCAAGCACAATGCAGGCACATACCTGCTTAACGTCTGAGGAATCTGACAAGATCGGTGCAATAAAAAAAACATCATTAACCGATGCCTTACAGCGAGCAGCGAGCAATCACAAGGTTGTGAGGTCACATCCTGTATGAGCGTTGACTCAGCCCATCATCCGTATGGGGGTCGATAAAATAGTTACAACTTTATCGGGGAGTCAACAGTGGTTTTCCAATCGACTCTCTCCCACCATAGGAATCAGACATTTTCCACACAGACACAGAGCTGTAGCAGCACCCCAGTGCTCATTCGAGCAGGAAATCGCTTTGACTTCTGGTAATGTACAAAGAAGTAAAATATTTATTCTTGTCGCGTGTGCTTTAAAAATAAAACACATTACCAAGCACCTTGTGTTGTATATTTTATTAAGTGCTTGAAAAGACTTCATAAATACAGAATATACAGCCCTTTTAAAAAGGCATCTGTATACATTATTACCGACTAACTTTTCCTACCTCCGCCACTGAATACCAATCTAGATTTGAAGTTTTCGTGACTGCAGCGATCCATACTCTTTGGTTATTTCGGTAAAGTCACGTAGGTATAAAATAAAATCAATGCAATCACGACGTTTCGATCGCAACACAAGAAATCATCATCAGGTGGGAAAACCTCTCCCCCTCTCTTACGTATACTGTATAACCTCTTGCCACGGTATCTCTCTCCCATACTCTTTAGTTCTTTCGGTAAAAAAAAATTATTGATGTGCTTTTCCCAACCCGATGATGATTTACTTGTGTTGCGATCGAAACGTCGTGATTTAATTTATTTAATTTCATACCTACGTGACTTTACCGAAAGAACCACAAAGAGTATGAATACCGATCCGTCCCTGAAGCAGCCCGCGACACGTGCACGCCCTGAACGCCGGCGGGAATAGAACGGCCGCACGGAGCGACGCGACGCATCTTCCGTACGGCGGGTGCATGGAGGCAGATACACTCGGAGTCGTCGCACGCCTGAGTGGGGATGGTAAACACGTTCAATGGGGGAGAGGGGTGATTGTATCGACGGGCACAGGGGCCTGAGGTCCCCGTTTAGCCTCTCAGGAAAGCGGCATTACGCTGGGAACTATGTTTCTTTCGCAATGACAACGTGGGCGCACTCCGCTCAATTTCTTCGGCTGGCTGACCGCCGCGGTGACCCCCCCCCCCCACCAAGCCCTTGATTGATGTCACACTTTGCCAACGTTAACCCCCCACTAGCCCGGCCCTTATGGGTCATTAGACACCAGCTGAAATGCCTTACAGTTCACGTCTTTTGCTATGCAAAGCCGGAATCGGCAAGAGCTTGCGCGGGGTGGGGTGGGGGTTATTGTGTCGACAATTAATTGTTGTAAATTAATAAATAAAACTATACAAGTGAGAACATTCTCTATAAAATAAACATTATCGCAGTAATTAACCGTTGTTTCTACGCGACGTCATTAACGCGAGTTAACCATTCCAGCATTGCGAGATGCGCGCTTGGAATTACGTTGAGCAGCGCATAGAGGAGCGCATGGATATTATTTCATCTTATTTCATTTTACAGAAATTTACACAGCGCCTGGTTTTCCTCCCAAGGCGCTCCATAACGATTATTAAATTGTACGTAAGATGATTGTGTGGTTTGAGATGAAGATTGGGGTTATTACTAAAAGTGGTGGTCTCATTTTAAGCGACGACTCTAACGGGCGCGCGTGTTTAAGGAGGGGTTGTGGCCAGGCCTGATCGTAGCTGAACAGTATTGAGGCATCGCATCGGGAAGACAAAGGGGGTCAGCCGAGGGGGAGGGGTGGGGGGGAGCCGGGCGGGGGGAAGGGGGGCCTCCGAGAAATTATTCAAACTTTCATGAAAAGTAAGTGGGGCTTTGGCAAGACATGTCGTCAGCAGGGTCGACGGGTCAAGAATGGTAATGGAGTGACAGCCAAGGATGGAGCGTGTCTGAAAGGTTATCCACCGAGGATATGGGAAAAATAAATTAATTCGCGCGCAGGGGCTTGGAGAATGATTTCATCATGGGAGATGTCAGTGGATTGGAGGGATTTTCACTCACCAGTGGATTGATATTAACCCCTTGCGTGCCTTTCTTGCGAGCCGTAGCACTGGGTGAGCGGCCAGTAGTCACTGCACTCGGATCTGCAGGGGCGGTGCGTACCGCCGACAATTGTCCCGAGCTCAGCAACAACAACAACAAAAACAACAACAACAACAACAAAACAACAACAACAACAACAACAACAACAAAAACACAACCAAGACACTGCGGACGTTCTGTCGCGTCAAACCTGAACCGCACGCAGAACGGAATGCGTTCGCCCAATTAGACTCCCACGACGGACGGATCAAAGGCGTGGGACATTGGCAAAGGGGAATGGAGCCAACGCTGAAGAGGGTTGCGAAGAAGCATGGGGAGGCGCATTCTTTGAATTACACTTGGACGGAAAAGGAACGCGTGGATTCGAGAGCGTACGCCGACAATTAACAGACATCGTATTGACTCCGTAATCAAGGTGGTTTGGGTTCGATCGCGTAAATATAAATGCGCCGTTAAATTCGCCACCGCCCAACGCAAGTCATCATTGGCAAGGTTGTTTCACGTAAACAAAACATGCCCGCTCGTTACTAGTTCAGCACCACCGGTGTGTTGGAGAGTAAAACTCGCAACATTTGCAATTGCTAATATTGGTCGCGAAAGCCGACGAGTATTTGGCTGTTAAGAAAGTGGGCTTGGGCCAGGACACGTCGCTTCAAGGCACGACGGCTGGTTGTCAAGACGAAGGACAGGGTTGAGGTTGAGGTTGAGGCCAACGGAGGGAACATGCCCACGGGGACATTCTAAACGGAGACAGAGCAACGAACTCAGCTTCTTGTGCAGGCGCTAAATGGCTCGCTACATCACGCGAGATATGGCACCATGAGATGTGCATTTGGATCAAAGCTGCTGCTGCTGCTGATTATGATGATGAAAATATAAATTTTGGATCAGATTTCACGTAAAAAAATAATCAAAGTAACCCCAAGGATTGATGTGTTTTTTTTTATATAACCAAAAACAAAAACGAAATGCAAAGGGCGATGCCATCCATTTAGCCTTGGGTTGCTGGGCAACGCGCGCTCTGTGGTACAAACGGGCACACCCTGCACCTCTCCCTGATAATGGAGTCTCTTTTGCACTCCCGTGATCGCTTCCGTGACATTATTCTATCGGATGCTCTGACGAAACTGCGTTTAATTATTTTAACAGGCGGCCCGCCTGCCACACGTGTATGTAAGAGCGGCCGAGTGGACGAGAATATTAATCGCGCAACTCGCGGTGAATTCCCTCGGGCACTGCCCCGCGCGACCCCACGCGAGCGAGTTGCCACGGCCGATGTTCAAAAATCTAACGATCACAAAAATAAGACAAAGACCCCCTACCACCCCTACCACCCCGTATAGCCTTAACAGACTGTTGGGGCAAGTGCTGTTAGCGAGCAGCACCTATGAAAGCCAGGACGTTACACAAGAGGGTGGTTGGCCAGCACCATCCCCGGCCGCCTTTGTCTCCCGAGTGGCGATGTTTACACACCGCACCAGGTACTCCTCTGAGGCGGAGTCGACCTAGGGGAGGCACAGGACCGGTGCTGGCCGTGAGCGGGAATCGAACTCGGCTCGCCGGGGGTTCGCAGCGCAGCGCAGTGCTAACCGCTACACCACCGCTCCCCACGCACGCACGCGCGCGCGCGTGAGCGAGCGAGCGAGTGAGTCAACATCGTTCTCCTCCCACCCTCCCTCGCCTCGAGGCACCGCGGTTGACTTCAGGTGACGTTAACCTGCTACAACGGAGGCCGCAGACACCATGCGCATGTTAACGCAAATGTCGCGCGGCATCCGAGGCTATTTTTTTTTCCTCCACGTGCTTGCGAAACATTATCGTGTGCTGTCACCGGTCGGCGGTGGAACACAATCCATCATTATCGCTGCGAATGCCCCCGCTGCCATATTAAGAAAATAATAGTTTCAATCGACCTTTTTTTATATACACAACGAAACATTATGCAGATCCTTTGCTCAATTACCCTGCGACATTTTCCGAAATGGATGAGGCTTGTAATCCGTTTGCGTCACGCTTTGCTACGCGCCGTCGTTTCAAATGCAAATTCACGGCAAAGTTCTTCTGCCAACGTGAGCAATCTCCGCAACAAAGATACGTCTGATTAGATATCCGTTTAGGTCAAATGTAACTTTATAATGTTCAAACCTCCTTTGCGCTGCCAAATTAACTTAGGATAATGAATGTGTTTTCTTAGATATTTATATATATTATAGAATCGAGATATAAACTGTATATAGACGTATGCAGATGCAATAATAAGTATGCAGCTGTTGCTTCAGTGAACTTACACAACAATAGGTAATCTTTTAAACTGGTTTATTTATTGTCATGGGGAGGCAAAAGACTAATGTTGCAGCAAACTGGATTTTTTTCAGGAAACTTTAAAAAGAGGCGGTTCACTTGGGAATGCAGAGGAGCCATGGTAGAGGCGATTGTGATTATTTTCACAACTAACTCCAGTTTTTTTTTTACATGTTCTATTTATATTTATTTTATCTTATTTTGTTTGGCCGTTTCCCGTTTGTATTTCATGTGAGGCTATCGGCATCGTTTCATGAGGCGGAATGCTGTTTTGAGACGCTTAGCAAATCAGTGCATCACCATGTATTCGATAGAACAGCCCGTGGAAGTAGTTGTCACTGAACTACTTCTGAGAACCCTTCGAGTGACCTCTTATCCACAGTGACAACAACAACCGTCATTCATCACTAGGTGGCGGTGACGTGACCACGGCGTTTGTGCCAGGCTACGTGCACTTTCAGGGCACGTAAAGTGTCGAACGCCCGCTGGTAGGAGGTCACGGGAAAGACCCAGGTGCCATGAGTTTACTGACTGAGATGACTGGCGACACCTGTGCATCTGCCACACGAAGGGTACTTCCCCACATACCCTGCTGAAGGGACATGCCCATGTTGTTATAACAGTTAAACCTATCTTGAATTAAAGCTTTCGTGACTGCAGGAATACATGTTCTATGGGTCTTTCGGTAAAGCCACGGAGCTAGAAAAATAATACAAATGTGAGACGATTGCTTGTGTTTCGATCGAAACGTCGTGATATTTGTATTATTTTCCTATCTACGTGGCTTTACCGAAAGAGCCATAGAATGGTAAAACCTATATTTGAATTCCTAAAGTTAGGATTAAGCACATTCAGTGTAAATACGTTTTTTCATGCATGTAATGCCCATGCTGAGACCATGAACTCACTACAAATAAGAACACAGTTTATTCCTGGATGTCTGACGTATTGATTTGAACCCAGGATCTCAAAAATGCTGACCCAGTGCTTTGACCTATAAGCCACCCGATTATCTCCTGCAGTCATTTTTTTTACCATTTCATAGCTAAATTCAACCAAAATCCAATCAAACAAAATGGAGCACGTCTCACTATTTCTCTACTCATAAAGCGGTTGCTCTAAATGCACCGTTTAATGTTTGCTTTATTGCATATGTCGCTGTCGATGAGAAAAAGACAATGCCTAAACAACCTTCATTTCTTTGGAATTCCTTTTCGAGGGTGTCCTGCACATCACTGCTGCAAGGGACACGTCATTCCCAGTGTGGTCCCAGGGTCGAATGTCGCATCAGATTTGCATTATAAAGGTTACTCCAACCCCATTTACAAAAACGACATACGCACAGTATCAAGCCCGCGTTACACGGTAATTACAGATACCGGGACGTTTGATATAATTCAGGTTATGCGCTACTATTTTTTTACACGTCACAAAAATATCATCTACCGCACGAGAGCACACATTAAATCACGTGATCATTATTTGATAACCGTCATTAACATGAGAATGGCAGTTCGCTAGGCGTTGTAGGTGACGCGTATCGAAATGATACATTGTGATTTATTTATTTTTACGCACCACGCTGCAAACGTCCAAGATTTCCTGTGCACGCCGGCAGCAAGCCACCGAAGCGGGGCTTGTGCTGTGCGCGATTTTAAAGGTTGTGGGGGGGAAAAAAAGATTAGCGGCGAAAACAACTGTTTACAATGTCACTTATAATGGAAGGGAGGGCCACTTTATTATGCAGACCAGATGCCCCAGAGGGAATTATCTCATTACATAGGCAGTTCTGCCGATTCAGCTTTCGCCCCGGGCCACATAATCTAATTTTCTCCTTTTTTCACGCTTTCCTTGCCGTAAATATTTATCATCCCTTTACCGTGGATCAAGAGTGCAAACATCCCACTATCGGTTGGCTCCGTCCGAAACCAATGGCATGGATGCAGCAAATATCCTCTGCCGGTAATTAGGTCATTAAGCATAAATTGCTAAATCTGTAGGGACGGTGATTCTAGTGTATTTTTTTACATATATATTTCAATAAATACAGCATGGCGATTAAAGTTACAGTGGCAGCAAGAAAGTGTGTGCGGGAGCCGCCAGAGATTTCAAGACGTGGACCCCTTCCACCTTCTGAAACCGCAGGTCGTCTCTGTGCATAATATTGACGATGCATTAATTCATATCGATGCATTAAGCTCACGACACACGCATCGAATCGTGCCTGTTAAAAGTGCTTATTTGACACGTAGAAACATGTAGCATGCGATTGTTATGCTCGTGTTACGCTTCCGCTCGTGTACAAACAACAGAATACAAATGAGAGAGAAAATAAGAAACAATCCAAATAAGATGGTAAAAAAATAAGTATTCATAGTTCCTGTCATTGCACAACAATACCACATGTATACTTAACGGAACCATAGTATACACAATTAAAATTAGCATACTAATATGAGCAGGGCACTTAAAATATCAATGAAGTCTGGTACCTAGGGAATTGATTCTTGAATCGAATCGCGACCTTTGAATCCTGACAATTCACGCATTCATGGGTGGCTGTGTGGGTTGGGGGAGGGGCAAATCGTTACATGCCTTGTGAACAGTGATCTCCCATTCAAGCCCATTTGGCACCACACCACCCCCTGTCTCAGATGCCTTGTGCTTAAGCAATCATCAAATATACCTGCCCACTCTGCAGCCAAATGGCTATTCATTCAACACGCCCACACCGTGGGCCAGATAGCACCGGGTCGTCAGTTCAATTCTCACAAATCACCCGGTAATTTCTGTAGGGAAATACTACAGCAAGCTGTCGATAGTGAAAGTGGACTTTAAATACCCTGCGACATGATCGTTCGAAACAGTTGAACAATGTTGTCCCATGACGTTTCACAACCAAAAAGTATAACCTTGAATCACAACTACACCGTGAAAATTTTATAGTGCACTTAACCGCACTCAGACTTTTAAAGAATTCACTCGAATAAAAAAAAACATCATCTTCTATAAACTCACTTCTAATCAGCATTCACCGTGCAGTGGCAGCGGGGCCAAAGAAAGCGCAGCTATTTTTTTTTAGGTGAGCCCTCTCTCTCTCGAATACGTTCGGTGGATGTTTACTGCCATCTCCTGCACAGACACAATATATCACTGCTAGCGGCAGCTGCCGCAAGGCACATTTACACATTGGGCTAACGATCCCATCTTTAGGGCTTTCGTGAAATTGTCGATGTACCTATTTCCAACAGTGAGGAAAAGTGGGAAGGGGGGGGGGGAAGAGAAGAAATAATTGTCAGTTATTTTGTCCAGATAAAGTAATATTGTGCCAATGCCTGCATATGTGATGCTCTGCAATGGCATTTCATATTTCTCAGACGCATACCACTTTCAGGGGTACGGTCACGTAGTGAGTCTTAGTCCATCCAGTGAGAAGGTACGATCCTCTGCTTCTTTTGAGACCACGTCTTGGGACCGATAGATGTCCCAATCCAGAGGAGTCTTAGACTCTGCACTGACATGTCACTGAACATAGGGTACCAGGCAGTGGCAGATCCAAAGGAGGGGCAAATAGTCGGAATATTACCGACAAAAACTGCCATTCATTTATGGTGTCATCTAGCAGACACTTTGCAACTAGAACGAATAAAAAAAACTGCATTATGTGCTTATGTTAATTAACTCGTAATGTCTATAATAAACATAGCGCATGTCAAATTCAGTTTAACAACATGTTTCATCAGGAATGATTGGTCTTCTTCAAATATGAATCAAACAATGCATACGTATACGAATGCTTCAAGTGAACCTGAGTATGTTATACTTATATAGATATACGAGGGAGCTTGTTCAATCACTAAAAACGACCTTTATTACACTGGCCTTTTGGCCAATAGCGTGTTTATTACTAAGTATGACAATATTGTCAATGAACTTCATCCGCGAGGTTGTAGTCTATCCATCTGATGTTGTCGTTGTCAACTCTGAACAAATGTTATTCTACTCTTTGGGTCTTTCGGTAAAGTCACGTAGATAGCAGTAGCAGCTATGTTAGTGAGACATTTAGCCTGCTAATGTAAAGACATTTAACAAGGTAATATAACTCAGAGAGTCGGGTCAATCTGTTAATGTAACCCCGCGGTTACGATGCTGAAGAAGCCATTGCATTGCTCTAGATTCGAGATTAGCATGTCATTGTGAGACGGCTCCCGCAGCAGCGACTGTGTTAATGAGACACATTCAGCCTATTAAACAACGAGAGCCACCGCCGCATCGAGGAGAAGGGAGCAGTAGCTGTGTTAGTGAGACATTTAGCCTGTTAATGTAGAGACATTTAACAAGGTAATGTAACTCAGAGATTTAAAGCTTTTGTGACTGCAGGGATCCATCTACTTGGTTCCTTCGGTAAAGTCATGTAGAAGGGTAATAATAAAATAATAATAAAAATATTTTTGTTATTATTATTTTATGTTTCATTTCTATTATTTCCCTTCTACGTGACTTTACCGAAAGAACCAAGAAGAAGTAACTCAGAGAATCGGAAATAACTGTTAATATCGGCAGGTAGGATGGAAGCATCACAGCCAGTTATGACTTTACCTGGTTAATAACGTCCTTCCAATGATTGCTCAGTTTGCACCCATCTTCTCGGTTGAAATTGTGTCTGTGTTTATATATCTGAATGGCTTCGTGAACAAATCTTTGTTGATAGCCAGTGGGTTTGCATAGAACCTTCGTCTTGGAGAAATCTATTTCGTGTGTGCCCACAGCGTTAAAACAATGATCAGCCACGGCAGAGGTATTGGTCCTACCGTGTTTCAGATCCGCCTTGTGTTCACGAACACGGTCTGAGACATGTCGCTTAGTTTCAACAATGTAACTACTGCTGCAGGCACAGCTTAGTTTGTAGACACCGGGGAAGTGCATGTCAGGAATCACATCCTTCACAGATGGGATCAGATCACGAATTGTATGTACTGGGTTGAATCGGACCTGGATCTTGTGTTTGCTCATGATTTTGGAAATATTTTTGGTGACCCCTGCTATGTATGGCAAGGTGATGGTTTTGATTGGGTCCTCAGGTGGTTCTCTCCCAACGGTTGGAGTGATAGCTTTACGGATTGTGCAATCCGAATATCCATTCATCTGGAGGACTTGGTGCACGTGCTCCAGTTCACTGGCTCGGTGGTGATGGTCGGAAATGCAACGAGCCCTATGGTGTAGATTTGATGAGGGAATTCTTCTGGGTTCGATGTTGGTGGGAGTCAGGTTTTAGATAGAGGCATCCGTATTGGGTGGCTTTCCTGTAGAGTGTCCTAATGAGCCATCTGGTTTTCGATTAAAACATCCAAACATGGTAACTTGCCGTCCTTTTTCACCTCCATGGTGAATTTGATGGCTGGGTGTATGGAATTGATGTGGTTGAAGAATTGGTTCAGAGCTGGCAGGCCATGTGGCCAGATGACGAACGTGTCATTTACGTATCTCTTACACAAGGAAGGACGTAAGATGGATGTCTGTACTATATCTGTCTCAAAATTGTCCATGAAAACATTGGCTACCGCTAGAGATAAGGGAAACCCCATTGGGGTACCTTCAACTTGTTTGTATAATGTACCATTCCAGGTGAAGTAAGTGTTGGTGAGGCAGTGTCTCACCAGGGCCGGTACATCAGCATTCAGTCCTTGTTGGACCAAATCTTCAGTGATTGCAATGGTGTCAGGCACAGGAACTTTGGTAAACAAAGAAACTACATCGATGCTGACAAGCAAATCACCTGGAGATAGTGAGATGTCTTTAATTAGAGATACCAAGTGAGCAGAATTAAGTACAGCTGAGGTGGTCTTGCCAGTGAATGTCAGCAAGGTCTCAGACAGAAATCGGGCCAGTTTGTAGGTGGGTGAGTCAATGGTGGAGACGATAGGACGGAGTGGTGTACCTTCTTTATGGATTTCTGGTAAGCCATAAAGTCTGGGCGGTCTAGCAGCAGAGGGTCATTGATAAACATTTTACTGGTAAGGGTGAAATATGCCCAGAGATGAATCTGACATTTCAGCAAACTCTTCCTTGTTCACAATTCTCTTAAGTGATTCCTTTCTAGCAATAACAGCGGGTGATGTTTTTTTCTTCTATTCACAGCAACCTGTGCACGATAACATTATTAGGCGCTCAAATTGGAGCGCGTGTACATTTTCCTCCGCATAAAGGTCAATTGCTGATATTGTTCCAAGTATTCCATATCTTCGTAGCAGGTCAGTGCACACGGTGTGGTTTGTGAGCGCTTATGTAATGAAGGTTAAACCGCACAGCACATTACATGGAAGAGGCGGAAGGCGAAGGAGAGAACTGGCTTTACTTTAAATGTAAACGTCACAAAAGCATAACCTTACCACGGAGCTTTTCACCGTTTGTGTACAATCGATTTTAGGTCGAATCTGTTCATGTCCAACATTCGTTTACAACGATCGGTAAACATGGGAACGCTCGGTTCTGCACTGTGTGAACCTAGCCGTGATCATAGCAATGTTGCATTTATTATTACTCTTCAACATCCCTTCCACATCCTACTTGTATTGTTTTCGAGTTGTCCTAAGTTCATTGTGCGCTGCAGACCCCTTCCTGGATTTGGTAGAGTGTCACCGTGTCCAACTGCACTGTAATGATGGCGAAAAACAATGCCTTTCTGTTCATCACACACAGCATATTGTATCATTAGAGTGGCTTCAATGACAATCCATACTCATGAAGAAATTTTAACATCAAGTTTTGCATAAACACACACACATGATCCGCCATATATTGTGTTAATACAGAACAGTTAGTAGCTCGAAAAATAAGCAATCCCTTTGCAGTGTACCAAAGACAGCAGAAAAATAAAAATAAAAAATTGCCAAAGTGGAATTCTGCCAAAACAGAATGAGGTACACACCACATTCCGTTGTGGTGCAGCGGTCAGCACGCAACCTACGTTTGATTCCCAGTCACGGCTAACATCAATGGGGGGGGGGGGAGGGGGAGCTATTCACAAACCCGCACTGACCAGTGTGGTGAAATATGGTCAAACCACACACCCCCCCCAAAAAACACCTCTTAATTGATTGACAAAGCGCTCTAAAAATAACAATATAACAATGGGGCCCCCGTCAATAAAATACAAGTATACCAAGCCGGGCACACACACACACACATCAGGCAGTTTTCCACCAACAACAATACATCTACGTTAAATAGTGAGCGCGTGTGCGCGCGTGCATTTGGTGCATGCTAATACAACACGGATAAATGGGTGCGTGAAGGTCACCTCTGGTGTCAGCCGCAACCGACACCACCCATCACGCAGCTGTAATTTTCTAGGCGGGGGGAGCCCGCAACAACTGTGACTGCTGCTCCCATCCACCCACCACACAATACAGGGTGGTACAGATGTCCTATGACCCCCCCCCCCCCCCATTACTTTAGAAATATTACGTATTAGAGAATTAAATGGGGGGGGGGGCACAAGACGTCCGCTCGACCACATTATTTCCTTGAGTGAGAAGACACTTTATAATGTATATGTTGATGTACTGCATTAATATGATATAATGTGAATACATGTTTATTTATCCTGCAAAGCCATGCCGAGTTCTAGGATTATTTTTCAGTAGGGTCCTGCATTGACTTTTTATATTTTAAGTTATTTTCAGCCAATTTATGATGAGTGTGTTTATACATGTGAGAGGAAACCGGAGTACCCGGCGAAAACCTATACGTGCGAGGGGGAAACACTCTATTCCTGTACAGATTGAGGTTAGTCAACTTGCTCTACTGCCTTCTCCTGGCGAGCCATGGTATGGCAGCATCGGCGCTCACGGGAATGGAGTGATCCACCATCCCTCGCCTCTACAGTGCTGCTGGATTACAGCCATTTCACTGCATTATATTGGTCATTAGCCATGATCCATACACTGCTGGATGAAGGCCTCGGCAAGTCGTTGCCATCCCACACGGCCGTGCAATTCAATAACACGCCAAGCTCGCACACGAGGTGCTCTCTTTCTGCCGCCATCTTCACCCGGGGTAGTTGTCCTCTAGGTCAGGGGTCGGGAACCTTTTTGACTGGGAGAGCCATAAAAGCCAAATATTTCTAAATATATTTCATTGAGAGCCATATAGTATTTTTAACGTATAATAAATTAAATATGTCTTACTTTTAATGCGACTTCTGGTCACGGGACCCGTGACCCGAGACATTTTATCTTGAAAACTAATTTCTGTTTACTTTAAAATGACACAGTATTATTAAGCAATATCACAAGTATTTTAAAATCAGTTCCAAACTGATTTTATTTTATTATTATTATTTTTTTCAACTCAAAATTGTCTGGGAGCCATATGCCGTCACCGGAAGAGCCATATATGGCTCGCGAGCCATAGGTTCCCGACCGCTGCTCTAGGTAGAGCTCCCTCCTCGGTGTGACCTATTTAGATACATTTATTATCGACCCGAAGGCTAAAGCAATCATACCCTTGCAGATAAATGGGAAGCGCCAAAATGGGGTCCTTCCACACGCATAACAGAACTGTGCAGAGCAGGTTCGAGCCAGTTTGGCAACTATAATATACATTTACTGTACACTTTGCAGCATTCATAGTACATTCTCGTGTCTCCTATCTCAAATGAGCCACAGGGTATTGCCCATCCCCAATGGTTACCTCTGAGCGAGTGGTTGAAATTCCACATTTCCAAGGCGAGGGCAAGTTCCATTTTCGACGAAAGTGGCATCAACCTAAACTTAATCATGTCTGAACCTTAGAATTGATTCTAACCATATAAAAGCAATCCCAATCGTGGGTCGGTGTTCATTTTTTTTAAAGAATGCCACACACAGTATCCCGGGACATCGATGTGATCAATGTAAATTGCTTTCTAAATCATCACTTCGCACCGCAGTGCATCACATCCTTAAACATTGACATCGGCACTTCATTCGTTAATAATGCCATCGAATTCCTCTACGAATCATCCTAGTGCATACTGGGTTGGCGAAAAAAGAGTTTGGGGTTACTATGTAGGGGTTAGGGTTTAAGAATTGTGCACAAGTTATTATTATCGTCTTCTTGGTTCTTTCGGTAAAGTCACGTAGAAGGGAAATAATAAAATAATATAAATAAAATTAAAGACAGCGTCTTAATGACGCTGTCTTTCCGACAGACCTGTTCTTCACCTGAGGACGGCTGCTTGCGTTGTGGCCGAAACGTCGCGAGAATTGTATTTTATTATGTTTTATTTTTATTATTTTATTATTTCCCTTCTACGTGACTTTACCGAAAGAACCAAGAAAATGAATACCTGCAGTCATGAAAGCTTTAAATCGAAATGTATTATTATCGCTAAAGTTATGAGCTAATGTTGTTATGACAGGTGGAACTTCAGTGCCTGAAATTTAACATTATGTCACTGTGTTTATCATAAAGCTTTGTTGTGGTGGTGGTGGTGTAGGCATCGGGTGCCCTGCAACAGTCACATTCTCACACTACAGCACGTTAAAGAACCACCACAATCATGAAAGATTCACCCACGACCACGCCTCTAATAACACCGTGCACCATATTCTGTATGCATATTACCTGCTATGACATATGTAAACACAATATTTCGTAATGATGCATTGACATTGGTGCACGAGCACAATTATCGGCGACGTTTTGGGCCATGGCCCATTCCTCTTAGTATTACATGTGCTAGAATTATATATTTATTTCAAGGCAGTGTTGTTGACGAGCGTGTTGAGATTTTTCGCTGCGAATTGTGGATCTGAAACATGGACACCGACGAAGGAAATGTGAAAAAAAACTCTCTGAAAATTCGCGCAAAGAAACGTGGATGCATTATTGGCATTTCCATGAGACAGAAAGAGCAACACATGGAACGGAGAATGAATGTCTTCACCCAGCAGTGAACAGACCATGGCTTGTGATGATGATCGTACGTGCAGGCCTTGTGCTTTTAAGACAGGATCCTAATGCTTTCAGGAGCATGCGTATGTGTTCAATGAAAGAAACAAATCTTTAACTTGAAACAATTCCATTGAGGCAGCCGAATGTAATGCTCAGTGAATTGTTGAAGTCTGAAAGAATTATACGTGCTGTGGACATCTCGCACACAAAAATGTATAGCTCGTGAGCGGTGAAATAAGTCCTTTTTAAACGAGAGTAGAAATAATTTAACAATTTTCTTCAAATAACCTATGGTTTAAAAATAAATTGTGTTGGCTCTGAAAACGTAGCAAAAACAAATCGCATCGTCAAGTTGGTTTTGTTTTCCTGAAATAATTCCTGGCAACTGTTTTATTTTCCGTGCAAAATAAAAAAGAAATACCGAACAAATCAAGGCAAGAAAAAAGTTTTGCTGCAAAGTTCAAATATTAATTCGCCAAATTTCACAAATGCAATACCCGCCTCTCATATTAGACGGCTTTCAAACGTACAACGTATTCATCACGGTGATTTCGCATGCTTACAACAGACACATTTGAATTGTTTATAAAGTTACGTCCAAATTATGTCTAATGTCGTCCTCGATTGCCACACCCAAATGAATTAAGGCGCATTTAAACGTATATATGTTCAGTAACAGCATGCGATTACCCCTATCACAATAATAACAACACTCACACTCTTGTTTTGCAGCTTTAAAGCTCCCGCTGTTAACAACAATTGCAAAACACTCAGTAAGCGTGGAACTTTGGGTCAACGTGGGGACAACGTTCTTCCAACGGTTCCAACCACACTCCAACGTTGACCCAACGTTAGGATAAGGCACTGGGCAGTAACTTATTATCTGCAATTACCAGGAGCAGGTAGTGACGTCACCGAAAAAAATGTTCTGCTGAGGGCCACGTGCGGAGCAGACAGGAGGGTGCTGCCGCGCATGCGCAATGGTGTGGTTCACAAGAGCCACATCAGAGGATTTGACCTCGGGGTCTAATTTAGCGGATTACGTCTCCTGTTTATGTTCATGACATTTAGAGGTAAAACAATGGATGTCATTTTAAGGGGCATTTTAGTTTGGCTTTTAAAAGTGTTTTTTTGGTTTTTACCAAGTTGGAAATGTACTGCTTTTAATAACACAATTGCCGTGTAATATATCACCGATATCTGCCTTAATTGATGACGCCTTACTAAATGTACGCCTACCCACATTACTTAATTGACATCAACCAAATTATTACATCATACTCACCCTAATACCAATAAATAAAAAGGGCACGCAATACGTTACTTGAGACCAGTGAGTTTGATGCAATTTGATTTGGAGTTTTTTTTAGTCTGAAAATTTAGTCGAATTTTCTCATGTAGTTTTTTTATTCCATTGGTCACTTTCCAGCATGTTTTTTTTCCGGATCTGGAAACACGACTGTGAAGCTCGTGATAATAAGATATAACCACTAATCCCGCCACTAACAGTGCAACTACAAAACACGTTGCCTATTATTTTGTATAAAGTGCCTTGATATAATAGTATTGTTGTTGGTTTGTATAGACCAGGGGTCGGCAACCAAAATAACAAGAAGAGCCATTTCTTTCCAATTCGGTACAAAATTCAGTATTTCAAGAGCCGCAATGCATCTGAGTACATACGTACTCATCGTCAAGAAGCAGCCCGTAAAGAGCCGCATGCGGCTCCGGAGCCGTAGGTTGCCGACCCCTGGCTATAGACAATTAACGGCGTTCTGAAATTGTCAATTGGCGCTTCAATTAATGTACGGCACACAATAACAACACGTGAATATAATTAAGGATTTTACCATAAAATATCATTCTCAGTGATATTAGCCGTGGCCCAACGCTTTCATCCACCCGCATTTACCAGCGTGGTGAAGTATGGTCAAAAATCTCCAAGACCAGGTATGGCGTAGGGATACATACATCCATAAGTAGCTTTACAAACGGCCTGTGTGTATTCCTTATACATTACAGTACACATTGTTTTTAAACCTAAAATAATCAACAGCAATATAATCAACGTGTGTGTGTGTGTGTATTTACATTGAGCAAGATTTACGAGATTCAGCATTTCAAAACAGCATTATATATATTTGTGAAGACACATCAGATGGGCTGGTTGTTAACGCTTAAACTATATTATGGACGTACGGAGGTGAAAGGGTGCAGTATATGTATTTTTGTGAGTGTGAGAGAATGTGAGTGAATGAGTGAGAGAAGAGAGAGAGTGTGATAGTGAGTGAGTGTGAGTGTGTTGAGTGTGAGAAAGTGAGTGGTGAGTGAGTGTGAGAAAGTGAGTGAGTGTAAGAGAGAGTTAATGAGTATGAGAGAGTGTGAGTGAGTGTGAGAGAGTTGAGTGTGTGAGAGAGTGTGAGAGTGGTGAATGTGAGTGAGTGTGAGAGTAGTGAGAGGGTGAGTGTGAGAGAGGGGTGAGTGTGAGAGAGGTTTTAGTGTGAGGTGATGAGTTTGAGAGTGTGTGTGAGAGAGTGTTAAGTGAGTGTGTGTGAGTGAGTGAGAGAGAATGTGAGTGATTGAGTGAGTGAGAGAGTGTGATAGTGAGTGTGTTGAGTGTGAGAAAGTGAGTGGTGAGTGAGTGTGAGAAAGTGAGTGAGTGTAAGAGAGAGAGTTAATGAGTATGAGAGAGTGTGAGTGAGTGTGAGTGAAAGTGTTGAGTGTGAGAGAGTGTGAGTGAATGAGTGAGTGTGAGAGTGAGTAAGTGTGAGAGTGAGTGAGTGTGAGTGTGTTGAGTGTGAGAAAGTGAGTGGTAAGTGAGTGTGAGAAAGTGAGTGTAAGAGAGAGAGTTAATGAGTATGAGAGAGTGTGAGTGAGTGTGAGTGAAAGTGTTGAGTGTGAGAGAGTGTGAGTGAATGAGTGAGTGTGAGAGTGAGTAAGTGTGAGAGTGAGTGAGTGTGAGTGTGTTGAGTGTGAGAAAGTGAGTGGTAAGTGAGTGTGAGAAAGTGAGTGAGTGTAAGAGAAAGTTAATAAGTATGAGTGTGAGTGAGTGTGAGAGTGTTGAGTGTGAGTGAATGAGTGAGTGTGAGAGTAAGTGTGAGAGTGAGTGAGTGAGTATGAGTGAGAGTGAGTGAGTGTGAGTGAGTGTGAGAGTGAGTGAGTGTGTGAGTGAGTGTGTGAGTGAGTATGTGAGTGAGTGAGTATGAGTGAGTGAGTGTGAGAGTGAGTGTGAGAGTGAGTGAGTGTGTGAGTGAGTGTTCAGTGAGCGAGTGTGAGTGTGAGTGAATGAGAGTGAGTGTGAGTGAGTGAGTGTGAATGAGAGTGAGTGAGAGTGAGTGAGTGTGAGTGAGTGAGTATGAGAGTGAGTGAGTGTGAGAGAGAGTGTGCTGAGTGAGAGTGAGTGTGTGAGTGAGTGTTCAGTGAGCGAGTGTGAGTGAGTGTTGAGAGTGGGTGTGTGAGTGAGTGAGTGAGTGTGTGAGTGAGTGAGTGAGTGAGTGTGAGAGTGAGTGAGTGTGTGAGTGAGTGTGTGTGCTGAGTGAGAGTGAGTGTGAATGAGTGTGAGTGAGTGTGTGTGAGTGAGTGAGAGTGAGTGTTCAATGAGTGAGTGTGTGAGAGTGAGTGTGAGTGAGTGTGAGACTGAGGGAGTGTGAGTGAGTGTTGAGAGTGAGTGAGTGAGAGAGTGAGTGTGAGAGTGAGTGAGAGAGTGAGTGAGTGTGTGAGAGAGTGAGTGTGTGAGAGTGAGTGTGTGAGTGAGTGTGAGTGAGTGTTCAGTGAGCGAGTGAGAGTGTGAGTGAGTGTTCAGTGAGTGAGTGAGAGTAAGTGTGTGAGTGAGTGTGAATGAGAGTGAGTGCGTGAGTGAGAGTGAGTGAGTGTGAGAGTGAATGAGAGTGAGTGTATGAGTGAGTGTTCAGTGAGCGAGTGTTGAGAGTGAGTGTGAGTGAGTGTGTGAGTGAGTGAGAGAGTGAGTGAGTGTGTGAGTGAGAGTGAGTGAGTGAGTGTGTGAGTGAGTGTTCAGTGAGTGAGTGTTCAATGAGAGTGAGTGTGAGTGTGTGTGAGTGTGTGTGAGTGCTCAGTGAGCGAGTGTTGAGAGTGAGTGAGTGTGTGTGAGTGAGTGAATGTGAGAGAGTGAGTGTGTGAGTGAGTGTTAAGTGTGTGTGAGTGAGTGTTAGTGAGTGAAAGAGTGAGCGAGTGTTGAGAGTGAGTGAGTGAGAGTGAGTGAGAGTGAGTGTGAGAGTGAATGAGTGCGAGTGAGTCGGTTGAGAGTGAGTGTGTGAATGAGTGAGTGTGAGAGTGAGTGAGTGTGAATGAGAGTGAGCGAGTGTGAGTGAGTGTTCAGTGAGCGAGTGAGCGAGTGTGAGAGTGAGTGAGTGTGTGTGTGAGTGAGTGTTCAGTGAGTGAGTGTTCAATGAGAGTGAGTGTGAATGAGAGTGAGTGAGTGTGAGTGAGTATTGAGAGTGAGCGAGTGTGTGTGAGAGTAAGTGAGTGAGAGTGAGTGTGTGAGTGAGTGAGTGTTCAGTGTGTGTGAGAGAGTGAGTGAGTGTTCAGTGAGTGAGTGTTCAATGAGAGTGAGTGTGAATGAGAGTGAGTGAGTGTGAGTGAGTATTGAGAGTGAGCGAGTGTGTGTGAGAGTAAGTGAGTGAGAGTGAGTGTGTGAGTGAGTGAGTGTTCAGTGTGTGTGAGAGAGTGAGTGAGTGTTCAGTGAGTGAGTGTTCAATGAGAGTGAGTGTGAATGAGAGTGAGTGAGTGTGAGTGAGTATTGAGAGTGAGCGAGTGTGTGTGAGAGTAAGTGAGTGAGAGTGAGTGTGTGAGTGAGTGTTCAGTGTGTGTGTGAGAGTAAGTGAGTGAGAGTGAGTGAGTGTTGAGTGAGTGTGTGAGTGAGTGAGTGTTCAGTGTGTGTGAGAGAGTGAGTGAGTGTGAATGAGAGTGAGTGAGTGTTGAGTGTGTGTGAGAGTGAGTGAGTGTTGAGTGAGTGTGTGAGTGAGTGAGTGTTCAGTGTGTGTGAGAGTGAGTGAGTGTTGAGTGAGTGTGTGAGTGAGTGAGTGTTCAGTGTGTGTGAGAGAGTGAGTGAGTGTGAATGAGAGTGAGTGAGTGAGTCCCACGCTCTCCCCCTCCCTCCCCCCACCCCCCCTTTCACGCTCCCCGTCAAGTACGCGCGCGGTGCATGCCGGGCCTGCTCTCTCGCGCGCCGCCATATTGGACAAAAGGAAAGTTTCCCCATGAAGGAGGAGGCCTAGCGAGGAGGGCTCCGCGAAGCCGCGTTCAGCCTCGTCTCTCTCCCCACCCTCGCCACCACAAACCCCGTCGTCTGTCTCTCTCTCCCTCTCTTCGTCGTCATTTTATCCTTATCTGTTGTCAGAAATGCTCAGAAGATGTCTCTGGCATCGCTGAAACAGGAGCTCAAGCTGCTCGAGTCCATCTTCGACAAGAGCCACGAGCGCTTTCGGATCGTGAGCGGCGGCGTCGACGAACTCGCGTGCCACTTCCTCAGCGGCGCGTCCGCACCGCTCGTCGTCCACTGCACCATTACGGTGAGGGGGGAGCGCCGGTGCCAAGGGTGGACGAGCGCAGGGGACGAGGGGCGGACGACGTCGCCGCCGCCCCGCCTCGGTTCTGCCCTCACCCCCCCCCCCCTCCCTGCTTCGCTCCCGCCGCCTTAGGAGCGCACGAGCCCGGCCGCGCTCGCTAGTCGAGGCCGCTGGCGCGGCGCGACGGTGTAGGCCGCTGTGTGAATGCACGGTGAGAAGAGAGGGAGCTTTGAAATGGGGATTATTAGGACGGCGTTGATTGTTTGGTTCGTATTTATGTTATTTTTTTCGTATTCCAATTGCGATTTCTGCGGTGAATGTGTTTTTATAGGTGTGCGCGTGTAGGGGTTCTGATACGTGGAGGCAGTGGTCGGTTACACCATATTGTTTTGGGGAGTGGGTGACTGTTTTTGCTGGCTTATTTGACAGCTGTGAATGTCAAACTCGACTTCCCCGTGACACTTGACGTGTTTTACGCAACCGAGCACGGAGACTGGCTCGTAGCGCGGCTATCGCCTCCAATATTTTTTTTTTACAAGTGCGTCACGCCAAACCAGCAGCAGGAACAGACTGCTCTCTCTCTCTCCGGTGATGTCACCGTGCCCAGCCGCAGTCGTTTTCCATTTTATAATATTATTACTGTAACTGTAGCTTTAGTGGCCGAGCGCCTGGGTGTTGTGCGTGGCCTGCTGGTGTGAAACACCACCCCGTCGTGTCCAGTCTGACCAGCGGCCCCTTGGTTTGAACACGAGTTGGGGCGGTGGGGGGTGTATGGCGGTAGAGGGGACACCCTGGAACTCACCCCTCGCAGCGTAAACAAACTTGCTGAGCTTGCCGAGACTTGACATCGACATCCAAATGACGAACTTGCATTTAAGCCATCAGCATAAACCGAGCTTGGAATGGCATTGCAACAGCAGCGTCATCGCAACGCATACTGTTTGCGCCCACGCACACAAGTTAAAGTGGAAATGTTGCATATAGAGTGGGCTATACAGTAACAGCGTGCCAGGGTGTGTACTGATGTAGAATCGTAAGACCTTTGAACGTATTATTTGGTTGTAAGCGTCGTTATAGAATGCGGCTTGCATAACACGCGTCCTTGTCCTCACCCATCCCAAACTTGTGTGTCAACAGGAAGGTTACCCGAGTTCGGCACCGATATGGTTTGCAGAATCAGATGACCCTCACTTGGCTGCTGTACTTGAGAAAATCGGCAGCATAAACTCAAGCAGAACTTTGGTACGTTTGTGGGGAATTTTTATTTGGTTGTATGCAGTACAGATTTTTTTTAATGAAGTACAAAACATAAAACATTCAGGGTCGATAAGAATAACTGTTGTGTATGCTGCAGTTTTGTTTGGAAGTTCGAACGCGGACGTCAATTCTGTAAGAGACTAATGTGTGTTCGCTACGTACGCTCGTGATTTGGCAGCTTTTGCAGCAACTCAAGCGGTTGCTGACAGACTTGTGCAAGCTGTGTGGCTTGCCGCAGCATCCCGACATTGAAATGCTGGATCAGCCTCTCCCCAGTGAGCAGGTGAGCTTTCATTGGTGTATTTACTTTAGCGCTCGTCTTACACATGAATGAGACAACTTGGCAATGCAAAAAATGTCACGTTGTTATAAAGATGCATTTCACTATTTACACCTCACTTCAACCAATGTAGATGCCTGCAGATGTCAAGAATTGTGTGTGCCATGTCAGTTTGTGTAATTTTGTAGGCTTAAGGCCCATACTCTTGGTCACGGCTAAAATCAGGCTTTGCTCCGGCTGAAGTGAGCCAACGCAAAATCGTACTTAGTTGGCACTGGGTGTAGGCCCAGCCACGTTCAGGATAATATACATGAGCCGAGCCACGACGGACTCGATTATGTGTCTTCGCAAGGAACTGAGCAGCTCAAACCGAGCTGTCCGTAGCCAAAACCAGAGCCGTCCGTGGCCAAAACCAGAGCCAAGCCGGGACTAAAGATATGGATATTAGCATCCAACTGAAGTTGGTGCATGAAATAAAATAAACAATATATATTTTTTTCTACGATTTAGAGTACCACGGATGAAAACATGACCTCGGACGAAGAGGATGAAGATATGGCAGAGGTATGACTAGTGTAATTCCTTTCCAGATAATGCCATGGAATCCACTAGTGCTTATTTTATTGTAGAGTATATGCGAATTATATTTATCTTGTCGTTCTAGGACCTTACTCCTAACTGTACTCCACTATCTAAAGTGCTCTATGCTCGATTCCTGCAAAGACTTAGAAATCCCACTCTGCCGTCAAGATGCAGACGTTGACCATATCTATGAAGACAGGAACCAACTTCTAATGAAGAAAAACCACTACAACATGATAGTTGACCTCATTGTAAAGGAAGGCAAAAAGAGCAGATAAGAGTGATCAGTACATTTAGCATGGCAGTTAGAAATTAAATTTTAAAAAATTTAATTTGAAGCTTTCGTTACTGCAGGAATCCATACTCTTTGGTTCTTTCTTTCCCACCTGATGATGGATGCTTGTGTTGTGCCCGAAACGTCGTGATTTACTTTATTTTATACCTACGTGACTTTACCGAAAGAACCAGCCAGGAGGGAGGGACACGAAGATAACTCTTTTCATTAAAGTCTCGAAAATGGACCGGAAGTGGTCGTGGGAAGGACACATTAATAGAAGGGGGGCAATGGCTAACGGATGAGGCTTATTTTGTAAGTGCTCCACATTGGCATGTAGATTATTCTATTTTAAACAACATTTTGCAGCTTCAACATGTATATGCCAATATATGTAACCTGCTGACCCACCCATACTGGACATGTGTGAAAGATCTGCATAGCTCATCGGATTCCTCCAGTCTAAATTAAGATTCTGATACGTAAAAATTAGCAATAGTATCAAACAGTGATGCAAAATATGAAAGAATGTTCACGCCTTATAATGTAGAACAAGATTCAGTCTGGCATGACTAACATGAGGTGAAGTGTTTAGAAAACACTAAGATAAATTGGCTAATGTTCTTTATCATTTATTCATTTTTTATTAACTGTCATTGGAACTGCATGTTCTATGTGGACAGTGCAAGATGTGTATATTGTAATGTGAATCTCGTTTATATTTCAGTTATATCAATTTCCAAAACACGTGTGCCAATTGCTCAATTACAACTTGTTACTTTTCCTTAGAGCATAGTTTATATTTTAGTGGCTGTGCCTTTTTAAGGAAATGTTTAAATAAAAACTTAAAATTACCATTAAAGACACAGTTCAGCCAATGTTTAGAATTGCTTCCCATTAAGTTATTGGCAATTGATTTTAAAAAGGTCCAAAGGGTAGAGTATAAAATGTTATCATATTCATGTCCGCATTCTGTTACATGTGACTGGACAGGACAATGATGACATGGACCACTATGAGATGAAAGAGGATGAGCCGCCAGAAGAGAAAAAGACTGACGAGGATGGGATTGAAAAAGAGAATTTGGAAGTCTTAGAGAAGATCCGGCAGAACCAGCGCAGAGACTACCTAAATGTATGTTTTACGCTTTTACTATTGCAGTACTATTGCAGCTTTAACACTGGGATGCAACCCTGGGTCAAAGAAACATGAAATGTCTTTGGTATTGTGTATGATAGACTGTTGGCTCGCCTTATCCAAGATGCTTAACATCGTATTACATGAAGGGATCGGTCGGTCATCTTTTGTGAGCAAGCATATCAATGTTTACACAGGTCTTCCTGACCCAGCCAGCGTGGAGTATTTGAGGGCTGCATCCTAGGGTTAAATGTTTAAGTGTACTATTGACATGTTTTAAATGTGTTTGTTGGTTGAACACTACGTTTTGTGCATACCTAATGGCCTCGCTTTTATAAATGTTTTCAGGGAACGGTATCTGGCTCTGTCCAGGCTACTGACAGACTGATGAAAGAACTCAGGGATATTTATAGGTCTGCAAGCTTCAAAGCAGGTAATTTGGTATTTCTCGGTATTTTATAACACATCCACCTTGTATTTTTTTTTTATAAATGATAATATTTTGTATACTGTGGTTCACACAATTTTGTGCACATTTCACAGGAAACTATGCAGTTGACCTTGTAAATGACAGTCTCTATGAATGGAATGTAAAAATTCTGAAGTAAGTATTTTTATTATTTGTGCCTCCACATTGAAATTATTTGGTAAAATATTGTAAAAAACATTTAAAATCCTTTAGAGTATTGGCCTTTCTCTTTGGCAGCTTGTCAATAAATGTAGGTATGGAACAGATGGTTGATTGAAGATTTGACAAACATACACAATACTAAAATGAATGTAGCAAATTACAGTTATCATTGAGTCATGGTTAGTTGGCAGTTAATTATCAGAAATGCATTCGATTGAATTATGCCGAATACACCTTCAAAGTTCGTGATCGATAAGATGTGAAAGGGTGATTGCTACTACTAAGAGATTCTGGTTTAATTACTCTGCCATTTTGCTCTTCCCACTCCTGTGTAGAGTTGACCCAGACAGTGCTTTGCACAGTGACCTTCAGGTGATGAAGGAGAAAGAGGGCAAATGTCACATTTCTATGAATTTTTCATTTAAAGTAAGTTTGAGTGTATCTGTGCTGCATCACATAATTGGGATCAAGATGTATTATTCATTGGGGGTTAACATGATCATTATATACAAATATCTTTTGAGTGTGATCAATAACTGAATGTCATGCTTTTCAGGATAATTTTCCATTTGACCCACCGTTTGTGAGAGTGGTGTCGCCAATCTTGACTGGCGGGTAAGATTTTCAACTCTTATATAAAATCCTTCACAATTTAGCTGACCATAATCTCACTGCATTTTTATAAACATCCACTACCAAGGCTTGAACACGTTTTCAGCATGACAATCGCCTACAACAAATATTCTTGTACAAATCACATTTTGTATTTCTCCATTTAACGTTTTCAATTTTAATGTATTGCCAATAGGGTGTAAGTTGGCTAACATATATATTGTACATGCAATCTGTTTCGTTAAAATGCATTGCACATTTAATTTCCTTTGATCGAATATTTGCCATCTCCAGATATGTTCTTGGGGGAGGTGCAATATGTATGGAACTTTTGACAAAACAGGTACTACTTTAATTGATTTACTCAAGCAACGCCATACATTACATTTAGATGACTTCAATCATAGTCACGATTTAAAGTATTCTAATGTTTAATAAAAATACTATTTTACCCGAAAACCTTTTGCATGCACCGTTAACGTAACTGTGTAATGTACTATTATACCCTTTGTTGAATCAGTGGTGCATCTTGGATAATGTGCTACTGTGCTGTACTTTAAATTGTGCAGTTTATTTATAATTGTTGTGTCCTGGTGTGAAAGGGTTGGAGCAGTGCATATTCCATCGAGTCGGTCATAATGCAGATCAGTGCAACCCTTGTGAAGGGCAAGGCACGCATTCAGTTTGGAGCAAATACGGTAAGCCGCACTAGTTTACACGCTTTTTACAGTGCAAACATTCAAACTTTCTATGTGTATGTTGATTTGCGTGCACATGACTTTGCAACCAGTAATATGTGTTTTAATCCATTTTCTTTGGGTAAAAACCAGAATGGATTTCTTTCACAGAACCAATACAGCTTGGCTAGAGCGCAGCAGTCATTCAAATCCCTCGTCCAGATTCACGAAAAAAATGGTAGGATTAAACTTTTATTTTTACACAATCCCATCGCAATAAATAACGCACCCCTTCGTCTCTCCACTGTCGGCTCTTGACAATGCCATGCAATGTTTTCCTTGCAGGATGGTTCACACCGCCTAAAGAGGACGGCTAATTTGAGGAGCCCCCCACCCGCCTTGTTATTGAATGGACCATGTACAGTTCCCTTAGGGTTTCCCCGAATCTGCTGAGGACACTTTCACTCCAAGTATTGTTTCATGTAAAATGTAGGCATGAGTTAAGTAGCTTCGTCACAGAAAACTGAAGTGAAAACCTTTTCCTCTTCTGGATGCTCACTCGAAGATTCTTCTCTGCTTCTGCGGTGAATAGTATACAAGATACGTGAAGAAGCTGCAATGTTTAAGCCTCGTCTTCAATAAGAAGCCTTGATTGTGATGAGGAAAAATGTTCCGTTATAAAAAAAAAAAACTTCTATTACACCTGACCTTGTTATTTTCAATGACATAGTTTGATTATGATGAAAGAATGTGCTGCTTGGTTCTCTTTGGCTTGTAGAATACACATCTCAAACTTTTTAGGTGTAATTTGTTAGTTCTGCGTAACAATGGTAAGTGCAGGATAAAGCTGTTGACCACAGTAATCGGAAATGGGCTGCTCATGCACTTACTAAGTCCTTGCAGAAAATTGTCTTCTCCCCATTTAAAATCATTTGCCATTGGAAAGTGCATTGTGAGTGTTTACATTTGGCTGTGAACTCCCTCGTTTGCGTATTGCTGCACAATAGAAATAAAGGTCAAGTAAACACACAATTTCATTTTAACTTAATGCGATTATATCCGAGTGCACCACTGTCCAAGCAAAATAAAGTACACTTCCAATGTCACCCATTAGGGCTTGTGTAACCTGCTGGAGACGGTGTAATTGTACAAATTAAATAAAATAGCCAACTTTTATCAGCTTCTGTTTTCATTATAAGCATTATGTAAAGCAAATGGAAGTTTAACTTTTCAGGGTTCATTGTATGACTTTGCATTCTTTATACTGATGTTGAAGCTGTTTAAACTGCAGGATTCTGGTAAAAGTACTGCAAAATATAATTGTGCTAAAATGTGAATTCTGTTACAGTCTATTTACCCGACAGTAAAATGGGTTCAACTTTGAACGTTGTGTTGTATGATATCCTTGGACCCAGGCATGTAAAGTCGAGGATAGTTGCGTTAGCGGCAATGGAAACTACCCTTTACGTACATGAGAAGATGGTGTAATTGAATGAGGGATGGGCATTGTAGGTTTGGGTGCATGAAAAATGGACTCAAAACATGTCTTTAAGCCTATTCTTTATTGGCATATTCCCTCTGTTTTGGTTGTAAAATTACAGACACGTTAAAGCTGCACGTGGTTAATGTAACATCACTTGTGAGTTTTGACATGATAAAAAAAAACTATCAATTTTTTTGCCGTGGTTGTCAATATACCTATAGACTTGTAAAAAAATCGTACACAAATTTACACAGTTACCGAACATCTTTCAAATGTTATCGACCAGTCATACTACTGTTAATATATAACAACTGCATACATAAAAATGATAAAACCATTACAGTACTGTAAAGATTTGAGCCTTTTAATAAATATGCAAATGTACCCAGATTACAGCAATAACATGTCAAGTGCTAGATTTAAATGTTAACCTTGTTGGGTTGCATGGCAGAGAAAATAAGGGTTACAGACGCTGGTGTAGTGTTTATTAATGAATGGGTTAATGGATTTCATGGGCAGTGTCTACATCTTCAGTCATCTTTACCTCCCTCTTCTTTTCCGCTTGGGTACGCAGCCACCGTTCCTTCTCGTACAGAGTTTTCCATTCTTTGGCTGTACGCACAAACAGTAAGCTAAAAAAAATGCAACCGTAGCCCCTTGTAAAAAAAAATTATTGGCAGCACAAAATATAGCATGGAATATTTACTGGCACATCGATTGCTGTGGTCCAACAACATTGGTTTGCTTTGTGGACGGGGTAAACTGGTCTCAAGATAGTGTGAGCAAGAGGTGTGTTTACTGTATGTGAAATGGTGCAAAGTAAAAATGATACTTGCCTTCCTGCAGCTGGGTTATTGCTATTCCTAGCATAGTATGTGCAGCCTTCAGCAAATTGATGGGATCTGAAAGCAATGGGCATTATATTTAAACGTGCATTTCCAATGTACTCTTTAAAGTATAATGTGGACACTTGGTAATATGCATGCAATGTAATCTTAAGCGTTTAAAAAAAAAGCAGCAGCATAACACCGATTAAATTGGCGTTCAAATCATCTTACCGTCCGTGACATCTGTACCGCCCTCCGTGCGGCACCTCCCTGAAGTCCTGGACAACACTGTTGCATTGGTGGTGTTGAATTCTCCCAGACCCACTTTACAGGAAGTGGCCGTATGGGCTGTGGTGGCACTTTGCTCTTCGTGTTCATGTACATGTTTGTCTGGAGTGGGTATTTCTACGTTTTTTTCTCCAGTGTAGTGAGAGATGCCTGCCATGACGTGTTTAGACTCGCCGGTTTCACGGTTTACCTGGCCGAGTTCTCCACGATAAGTGTCCGCATTGACAGAGCACTCTGCTGACCCTTTCCTGTGAAGTTGAATGCCACCTTTGACCACAGTGTTGGCACTCTTAACCAAACAGGGCCTGGAGCTGGCTGCAAGCTTGGAGCTGAAGCTAGAATTACACTTGGCGTGCGGTTGCTTACCAAGGTGTGAAAATTGAGTGTCCACAAATATAGCATTCCCGTGATTTTCTGTAGGGTAAAATTCGGCTATGTTGCCAATGCTCGCACATCTTTTTGGCAACATTGCACTTTTGCTGGGACACATCCAGCCCTTACTGTTACTGTCGGGTAATGGCAAATCTGAAATTACTGCAGTCCTCTGGTCCCTCACGTCCTCCTTCCAACTTGGAGCAAATTCTTCACGAGAATTGCTTTTTTCTGTGCAATTGGCCTCTTCGTTAAATGTGCTATTAGCTGTAAATGAACTTGAAGGCGAATCGGTGACCGGTTCAGGTTGTATTTCTTTCAAGAGATGGTGTTTAACCACCTCTAATCCAAAGTCGCACAATAACTTATTTCTGATTGATCGATTGCGAGCAACATGGGTACCCAACGGACCCTGGCCTCTCTCCAGCGCCGTGTCATGTGCGCTTCCCTGGCTGCTGACAGGCGGCGAGCAGGGCCGCGAGATCTTGCAAGGCGAGCCCTCCACGGCATCCCCCGACAAATCCATCGACATGCATTTCGTGGGAAGAAAACCTTCTGCGGGAAGTCCTCCGATGGGGGAGCACGAGGTCGGACGTTTCCTCTGAAGCTGGAAACGGAGCCACATTTGCCGCTGCTCGGTGGTGGGGTTATCGGTGGCGAGTTTCAGAACCCCCTGCTTTGGTCGTAAGGGACCTGCCTTGTTTATCATGCCCATGAGTGGCAAACGCCGCCGGAGAGAATAATGTGCCACAGTCGTCGCAGCTGATGCACGTCGAGTCTGAACCTGAAATGTAGAACCTGTGTGATGAAAAAAAATCCGTAAAAATGTAAAGCAAGCAAGCTAATTCGACATGTTTTGGCTTCATAGTAAATTACTGCACCCAGTTATATGTATGTATAATGTAATGTACAGCCTGTAAATCCACCGATACGTGAATCCTGCCCCCACACCTTATCGGTGGTGGAGGTTGCTCGACTCTCCTGAACTACTCACGAGCCATTTGCCCGTCCAAGGACGGGTGTGTTGCAGTAAATCTGAAACTTGCCAAGCGAAAAGCAGACGTGATATTCATTGCATCAATGCGTGTGCAATTTATAAGAGCGCGGTGACACAGACCCATTTCATTTTAAGGTTATAATCCCTTGTTCATCATGACGTCCTTTTTACTTTGATGTCTCAACAGCGTGACGGAGATCACGTGACGTGAGGGTTCTGCCTTTGTAGTGAGGGTTGTGAGTTGACGCCGAGGAGGGGGGAGGAGGCGCCTCGGCCCCCCATGTGGAGTGACGTCACCCGCTAATTATTATGAAGGGGGGGGGGTGTTCATTTGGAGGGCGTCACCTTGGTTCTTTCGGTAAAGTCACGTAGAAGGGAAGTAATAAAATAATAAAAATAAAACATAATACAATTAATTTTATTATGTTTTTATTATGTTTTATTTTTATTATAAAATAATAAAAATAAAACATAAAATTAATTTTATTATGTTTTATTTTTATTATTTTATTACTTCCCTTCTACGTGACTTTACCGAAAGAACCAAGAAGATGAATCACTGCAGTCACGAAAGCTTTAAATCAAAATTTTAGGGCGTCACCTGTTAATGATCATTGAGGGGGACTGTTTGATGTGGAGGGACGTCACGAGCGTTAAGGACAGACATTCCTGGGTGATGATCGTAGGTATTCTGGTCAGGATGGGTGAGTGAAGGACGTGCCAGTTACAACATATCACACCCCACTAATGTTAGCCATGTCCGGGAATCGAACTCCAGCCCCTTTGTGTGTCCTGTATAGCCCTGCCTATTATATTTATTTGGTTTAAATGTATGGGAAAACCCCACAGCGCGTTTCATGTTCTCGCTATGCAAGTGCATCCTGGCCATTATTTAGGCATTAGCCTTGCAGGGATGTCCTTTTCAAATGTTCAAGTTCATTTATTAGGTATAGCCCTGTGAGCCATTCGGCTCTTTAATCGGATGCAACCGCAACAAACAAACAAAAACATGAACAAAAAACATCTTAAAGTGAATATGTGACTAAGTGCAAACAGAAAATCCAAGAAAAGACAGCAAAATATTGCAGAAAAAAGCACCGTACACCAACGCTGTGTGCAAAAATCCCAGTGGGATGCAAGTCAAACAACAACATAAGATGTTTTATCTCCGTTGTGGATAATCCAAATCGCCTTACTGTGGTGTTCTCATTTCGCGCGATCTTCTACCACTGATATCGAACTCACTTCGCGACAAAGGTGCCGTGTTGTACCCCGTCGTCTCCACAGCGCTGCAACGGCAGTGTAAGGTTCAGGGAAGGTGAGCAGTACTTGAATGTTGAACTGGTTACAGCTGTTGCAGCTACTGGTGCCGGTGCTGCAAACAAAACAGGATGATTCAGTCACGTGTACGGAAAACACTGCCCACTGCTTCGAAGTAACAACACATCAAAACATCTGCCCGTTATTAATTATCGTAAGTCTATGTAATCTTGGTCCGCATATGAATATATTTTCATTCTGTTCAAATGGCACTGGAGGTTTCCTTGATTTAAAATATATGCACAGCACAAGCATACATATGTCTTGAGGCAGAATAAATAAAAATATGGTGCTCAACATTAAAACGAATTATGGTATGGGCATCGCATAACATGTAGGTCAGTTTTGCAACCGATAACAAACACTCCGATTCCAACCTTAAACCCCTAACATATACAGCTTTCAAAAAAGGGGTTATGAACAGAAGACTTGTTCTTGAATTTATTAGTTCAAATCCCAAACAGGATTAACTCGCAGGAACAGGGAGAGTGTTGCCAATTGATGAACGCCGTCTGATGGAATGTCATCGGTGGTTGGCTTATCGTTCAATAAAGAGCAATCAGGATATTTCCACTTGAGGTGTTGTTCTCGTATCCTGCCACCAGTCATGTTTATCCAGGACACGGACTCTTCTACTTACGAACATTCGACCCAGTGACACAATTCTAATTCCCAGCCATGCCTATCAAACGCGGGCAACAACTGAACTCGTTCCGTGATCAACCCCCCCTCCTACCCACCTCGGCCCATCTTCAACAACCCGCATTGACCACCATGGTGTGGTATGGTTAACCCTCCACCCCCTTTGACTGACATTGTGGGCAGGCATTCATCCAGCAGTGGCTTAAAGGAGTAACAAAATGCATTACTTCTCAGCACATCATCTCGCAATCCAACACTTCCAGGTAGCAGCTGGCCACTTCCCAGGCTGTCTGGCGGTCGTGTGGAGCGAGCTGCCTTCACACGCAGGTCTACAGCTGGTGCTCCAGAGTGGGTCTGATCCTGCTGTTGCTGCAGCTGCAGTCGAGATGCCATTGATGTGATGACATTGTGGTCTCTGAATGAGCGGATGAGAACCTCAGCCTCCAACTGCAGGGGCAAATTGAACAGCTGTTGCAATTACAGCAATAACCTTCATCGGACAAACGTCACAGCAGATGGGCGTTGTGCATGTGCACAGTGCAGGTTAATGCCACCGGCGGTGCAGGTACGACTTACCTTACTGATCATCCGACAGGTCTTGGCATTGAACTCAACCACTCCGAGTCTCTGCAAGTGCTTAAAATGCAGGCTAGGACAGGTAATGATACTCTAAATGTGGGGGGGGGGGAAGATATATTTTTTAAAACATGGACTGCAAGATACAGATTATAGGACTGTATTATACGTTTAAAGAAAATTGGACCACCCCGTAAACATTTTTTCCACTGACCAAAGTCAGAACTGCATTGTTTGAAATTGAAATTTCCCGCACATACCTTCAGATTCATCTGTGTACATTTTTGATAAATGCGTGCTGAAGACTTGAATAAAACCTGCAGAGTAAAGTTCATCAACTGCAGTGTCCGGCACAAAGTAACGAACTTGGCATCGCCAGCAAACTTTTAAGAAACAAAACACAATCTGTTGTATGTTTTTTTTTGGCCCAAGTGCACAATTTATTTAAATCTAATACACGGAAAACTTGGTTGTGCGTGTTGATAAATATTGCACTTATACTGACCCACTGTGAATACAATAATTCTGCTTCCAAATACAAGACGTGTTTTGTAATTCCATGCGAAATGGCACATTAAGTTGCAGTTGCACAGTCGTCTCGACACAACGCAGCAGGATTAGCAGCACAAGTACATCACCATCAATCATGATCAATCCACTGCCGGATGAAGGCCTCCCTAGCGGTTACCATCATGGCCCTGCAATTTAGCAAGCGTAAGTGTCCAGCTCTCCGATGTATTTTTGGGTTGTGCCGCGTGCTTCAGCATCGATATCCAAAGAAGCTTCAATCGTGTGGAGCCAAACGTCAGTCATCACGCCGAACAAAATGCGTTGCAACCCAAAAAAACGCATCAAGAGTTCTAAGCACACGTGACATTCATTCGCTTGTTTACCTTGTTTCGGATTTCCGTGAGAGGAATATAGGAGTCCACTCCGATGACGACCGCATGCACCTTCACACCGAGGAGCCACTCACTCCGCACGCTGGGCATCACATCCGTCTCGTTCATAACAATCGTCGTGTACCTTGCGCAGGTCTCTAAAGTCGGTCTACAGTCGGGAACCCGGCGACGATTTCCAAGATAGCCGCAGAGTCGCAATAGTTCAGCCGAGTTTTCAGGCTCGCCACACAGAAGCTGCGAGTTGTACTTCTACACACCACCGCTAAGGTCTAACCGAACGTCCGTTTGGGTGATTTTAGTTGATCTTCAAGCAACCAACAAGAAGTTGACGCCACACACAGCTGTCTACATTCAGTACATTTGTCAATAACTCGGTTTGCAAACTGCACAAAGCTGCATTGGGTTCGCGAGCTACACGAAATGACTTGGGTCTAAAATTGGACACGTCCGAACAGTAAGACAGCTGCCACTTGTGAAGCACAAGCCACACACACTGAACACGTGACTGGCTACATACATGCTGGGGTATGGGCTACAGAGTTAAAATTAACACCGACTATGTCATTAGTGATCTCGTAACAAAAAAAAAGAGAAAGAAAAAACACTTCAATGGGTTTAATTATTGGCATTGAAAATAATTATTGTAGAAGCTACAAATAAATAATTCGGGAGCTTTATTTTGGGAAAAAAATCTCACATCCGAATAAAGGAACACGAATTTCCACATGGGCGACATATTTTAACAATGCAGTGCTCTTGTTTAATAATACTTGTCTTGTCTTTTGCACATCACCTATTGCTGAAGAGCACGTGAACACATTTTCGCACGTGCAATAAGTTCAAAGTACATTTTCATAAACGTGTGATAGAAATCTGTTTGCACAACCAAGATTTGTTCACTACATTCATACTGCAACACCAGGAATATTCTCAGTCTAACTTTGCTATAAATAATACCGTCACTGCATACCAGTCGTAACTATTCATAGCCACGAGTCGACAAATACACACTATATGTTTGTTCCCTCAATGCACCTTGAAACTAACGTGAGCGGGTTACACATTTTGTAGCTAAAAACGCACGTTACGCATGCGTAATTTCCTTAAAAATTTAACTCTGCAATTACCCAAATGTAAACACACCACTTGGCAGACGTGCTTTTAATATCTGAGATGTAACATCGTGAAAGGGATGATTAACAGCGACGATGAAATACCGCATCGCGTCAAACTGCAATATAAGCTATTAACAACAGATGGAGCCGTCTGAAAAGTTTATGGTAGAAAAAAAACAACCGATCACCAGGGGGTGGAAGGATGGCATTGATTCGGCAATATCAATAATTAAGGATAACAAATTACAGGTATCGACCACGTGTGTACGAATGGATGTTGTCCAATTATGCTAATTATATGTGGACGTTACCTTGCGGCTAATTAAGCCACCAAAATGTACAAACAAGGCGGTGAAAATGACATGAACCAATTATTGAAGTGATCCTCAATTGCGACGAATGATCGAATCGCCAGGTGGAGGGGGTGGGAGGTGGATATGTGGTGGAGGGGTGAGTAAATCGTTTTAGCTCAGCTGAACATATGCCACTGGCATAAACCATGAATTGTAAAGCTTAACTGTCAAATGTCTTTCCCCAACATGTAAGGTTAAGGACACATTTGTGAGTGACCAGATATGAACTATGATGAGAGATTGAGGACCAATTTATTTCTATCAATCACGAAGTGTACGCCACACCATTCGCTCGACCTGCCGTCAAAATGTTACCAGGGGTGCACGTAAGATGCATCCATTCTTTCATTCATATCTATTCTCTAAACCTATTCATGCACTTCCTCTTAATTATTTAAGATTTACACAACTTACATGCACGACTATATGTTAATCTTACATTTAGGATAAATGTAAGATATTGATACGGAGCAACAACTAGAATTTTACACTGAGGTGGTTGAGCCAGATAATTGCATCAGGAGCAGCGGAGTGGTGTAATGCTGTGATGCTTCTTTCGTATATTTGTGAATCAGCGGGCATTGAGTCGTTCTACATTCTGGGTGACCACAATCGGCACACTGGAGTTTTTGATCTTGTGCATCATCCAGTATCTGCATCTGCTGTGGTTTTTGTGGCTGCGGTTTAGGGTTATGGCCCATAAGCTAATGCTTGGAAAGCATCATCATCCTCATCGTGCTAATGGTCTAATTGAGTAAATACATACTCTTAGTTTTTTCGGTAAAGTCACGTAGGTAAAAAAATGAAATTAAAATTAATAAAAATAAAATAATAAAAATCACGACGTTTCGGAGGCAACACAAGTCTCCGTCATCAGGTGGGACCATCACAGCCAGATTTGCTGTATCAAGTGAGGCAGGGATTCCAAGATGCAAGTTCTTAAATACAAGTTAAGGGGGAGGGGGGGGGGCTTATCAGAATGTGGTAGCCAATGAATGGAACGTATTGGGAGGGGGGGGGGGGCGGGGCTAAAAGAGCCTTGCAGTCACGAAAGCTTCAAATCTAGAATGAGTAAATACAACTTCCCGGGAGCTCTCTAGGGATCCTCGGCGATGATCTTGGCCAGCTCTTGCTCCACACGCTCGACGAGGGCGATGAAGTTGGGATCGAGCACACACAGTCGCAGCAAGGGCCCCAACTGCTGCGCGGGGAAGTTGGGCGACTGCAGCGACGCCAGGGGCCTGAAGGGTGCCTTGGCCGCACCTGAGGTCAGCTGACAATGAAAAACCACAGGGAACGGAGGAGGGTATGACAGGACACATCCGTTACTTCGCGGGTGTGCTGTATTGCTCTCCGATGTGTTTTTCAGGTTGCTTGCACCGCGTGTTGTTTGGCACGAGTCAAAATCAAGGCTCTTGAGACAAAACTAAAAGTCTAAGCGATTTCCTGCCCAAATGAGCGGCGAGGCAGTGCTCGTCTGCCATTTATAGCACCGAGCCAGAAGTGAAAATTCCTCATTCTTATGGCGGGGTGGTATACCTGTAAACCCCTTATCAGTGCCTACCTTATTACAGACCAATTCAGATCTTATTGGTCACCCCGTGCCCCGTATCAATCTCAACGTTCATCCTACAAAGTCCCATCACAAGGGAGAGAAACACAAACAAATTGACAAAAAATGTGCCCGTATTGAAACGGCTGTATGCCGTATGGACCTCAAAACAAGAATACGGGTAAACCGTACGGGTTTACAGCAATGGGGTGGGCAGGCTAATCCATAGGACAACCACTGTTGACTTCTCCACAAAGTGTTACCTATTTTACAGGCGATGGGCTGATTCAAAACCAGTGTTTGAACTCGCAAACCTTACGATTGAGAGCCGCTCGCTCTGCGAAAGAACCAAAAAACCATGGAAGGATAGCCGAGGTTGTATTTCCTTGCTTTCCTCAATGTATTTTTAGGCGACACCATCAACGAGTGCAGCTTAATGTCAGTTTATCTTCATACCTAGCACAAGTACGAATACTAAAGTAGGACAACAATGCTCTCATCGTTACATTTAGCTCAGAAACTTATAATACAAGCCCCACTGTATATTTAATACAAATCTGCTTGACTGTTGCCATGTTACAAAGATAGGAAAAAGCGATTTTCTAAAATACGAGGCAGCTGCATCCTTAACATATATCATTTTAAATACTGTGCTGTACAACATTGCCATGTGGCACTGTGGCATCATCATATAAATCACACCATTGAACGATGCGATGTAAATTCAGGCCGCGTGGCTTGCGGCTAAATCAACGGCACCGTAAAACACCGAACCTTGTAACCCACAAGCGGTTTCGGACGATACAGCGCTGAACACATCATTTACCAAACCTTGACCAGAGCAGCCAAGCACACCACACCGCGGCAATGTATTACTGAAGAGACTTTTTCCCATCTGCCTCTGACTAGATGGGAAATCACGGTGTGGCCGGGACACTGAAAGGTCGGCAATTCTTGGGAGAATATTTATGGCTTTAGCACCACACTGCTTCACTGGCTCCGAAATGACTTTTAAGAGACAAAGATAGATTTCTAAATGCCATTGTAATGGATTGCAGGGACACAATGTTTCGTACACGTACAACATATATAGTGTATACATACGCCATGCATGTATAATCCCGGTTATGCAGTACACTTTTTTTTCTGTTTTCAAAACTGCACGTTTTTACAATGCAGACTTTTTGTTAGGCGGCGCACAAGCTCAGTCTAGACGCGTGAACACTAGACAGTTGTAAGGCCGCGCGGACTTACAATTGGGAGCAGTGGTCTGCCCCGCTCAATGCTTCACACACGCTCTGGTCTCATTTTACAGCAGCGTTAACAAAACCCACCCAAAGCGCACACCAAAGTGTAATCAGATCAATTGCGTAAATATAGTACGTGTAAATTGATGGCCAATGCATTGGCACAGCCACAGCAGCAGTTGGTAGAACAGCGGTGTGTTTAATGCTCAACAGCAGAGCTGCTTAATTCTGTACCGACAGAGAACGCCTCTTCATGGTAACCATCTGTCAGATCGCGCTTACACAACGCCATCCTCGGAGCACGTCCAAGTGAGCAATGTGCACGCCCTTCCAATAAATTCTAAACTTACACGTGTTTAGCCACTGATTTGCGGCTTTGAGCCGACGGCTGGCTTCAACGGCGGTGGCGATTCTCTACACGGGCATGAATGCCAGGGGGAAAACTATAGTCATCACCACCTTCATCAACTTGGCACTTATATCTCTGTTCAGAGGTTGAATAAAACAAACTTTTTAGGAAATAATCTTGAAATTCCATGCATTAATACATTGTTATTTGCCCACACAGTCACCACCACATCAATAAAAATACAGCGCATATATGCATCCAAGAAAGCTCAGTTTTTTAAGATTACAATTGACTTAATTTCATACCCTTTTAACTTTGTGTACAAACACACGTACAACCTGCAAAGGGGTTGCCGCTAAACAAAAAATCTACAGCCTTGTGCCACTTGCACTCATTCAAATTCTGCAGCACAAATGCATGCACCACATTTCAGAGACATTTTTTCCAACAGTTGATGAAGAATTCCGTAACATAATTAGCATGTTTGCTCAAAATGGATTTAATTTTTTTTTCACACACGGGTTTTAATGTATTCACATTACTAGGAAAAAGCATTGGAGGGAAAAAATCGAAACCCTTGAAACCTGAACTGCTCTTTATGTCCACGATATTTTTTTTATCACATCCATTGCAGGAGTCACCTTCAGCGATCACTTGCCTGCCACCGAGTTAGCCGCTGCCCTCAACAAATCGTTAAAGGCATCTACAACTACGGGATCGCACAACCGGTCTCTCTGGCTGCCAAGTCTTTTGAGTACTTGAATTTCCACACAGGCACTGCGAAGCACGATTGTAACCCTTATGGTTGTGTATAATCAGGATCATAAAACACATTCCTGCGGAGGGAGCTGGTAGGAACGTTGGGTTGCTCGGTCAATGGCCAGGGTCAACGGCGGCGTGGTGTATTCCACAAATAAGGCCGATTGTGAGGGCGGGCACAAGCCAGCATGAGTATGTTAAACGTTGAGTTTTATAAGGGCACCACGGGGTGACCAGCCCCTCCCCACCAAGCCCCACCCCTCCCACCCCCCATCCAGCCCCACCCTCCCCACCCAGCCCCTCCCCACCCTCCCCTCCCCACCCAGCCCCTCACCACCCTCCCCTCTCCACCCAGGCCCACCCCTCCCATTTTTGGATTCACGACGGACGGACACAATCATTCTCTGTGGGCTGGTGGAACCAGGTGGTTCCTACCAGTAAAAATAGATTTATTCTACAGATATACTGCACTCAATTAACATGCAAAAACATGTCAAAGACTTTAAAAGGATCGTTACCAGTCTTTATATATTTATCCTGGCGGATTTATCCTCAGCCATAACTTAACACTTGTGGATAGAGGCCTTCCCAAGCCGTCGCCATCTCTCACGGTCTCTCAATGTCACAATCCAGCCAGCTCTAACGTACGAGCTGATCTCATCGCTCACGCGATTGATACCGTCTTTGGGTGCGTCTCCCTCATTTGTCTACCACTGTCCTTAGTCTGGACGAGCAGTCACCTCCGATTAGCACGGTTGGCTACGTGCCATGCGAAAGAAGTTCAACATTCATACATACATGACCCCTCCTTGTGGCATGTCGTGCCCAAGTCTGCTTAGTTTTATAAACAGTCAATGCGTATGTTTTCTGATCCGTGTGTTCCTTTTCTATCTCTCAGTCTAATTCCAAACATCCACTTCTACATCGGTTTTGTTGTACATTTTCATATTTAAAAAAAATGTTCTTTGTCAGTTTCCGTATTCATGATCCGTATGTCACCGCAGTGAATATACCCAAAACAAAAACTATTCTTTAGGCACATTGGTACGTTGCTATTAATTGCTGAATTCAGGAATAACTGAAAGGATCATACTCGTATAAAAAAAAACATGGTGGTAAAGGAAGTTATTTAAAAGTCCACAGCTGATGAGTATGACCACACAGTAAACTATGCCGCGAAGTAGCAGAACCAGGTAAACAATTTGAGTTACAAAGAGCATACATTCTAACAATGCAGCATTGTCCATTGTTTTTCTGCAATCCCCCCCCCCCGCCCATCTTCACCAACACACACAGTGCAGTGTGTGAAGTATGGTTAAATATCCCTTACGATCCACAAGGTGTGGGTGAAGCCCCCATCCAGCAGCAGTGGATTGATTATAAAAGCAGGCTGTACATGTACCTTCGCAAGCTGACTCATGGATGCAGTGCCATCTGAGAAGTGCACTTGAGGCAAACTCCCAGTGGGCCGAGCAGGTTCCTCCATTTGGAACAAAATAAAAACACACACCGTGTCAACCACATTTTTGCAAAGAGGTAATGGTAGAAGGAAGAGGTTGTATCCCTGAAAATTTGTGTTTGCATACTGCACTGCTGGCAGAAAATAGCCTCCACTAGAGGGAGTTTTAGAAATTACACTGGCCTACTCTTCGACGCTGGCAAGACACCTTGGTAAGAGGTGGGAGTACCCACACTTTACACCAGCAGACACGACTTGCGATAAACTAACGGTGGTGTACCATTTATACTGCCGGGTGGACAGAGGCGGGGGAGATTTAAGAAGCTTGCCCACTGTTTCAACTGCTGAGCCAGCTGATCAATAGAGCTGGTGATCTCTGGATTGCAAGTGAATAGTGTGATAAATGTAAGTTTTCACTGCCATGCTGGTAGACCAAATTGTGACCTTTAGATTTTCAAAGCAGTACACCAACACAAATATTACAAGCTATACCTATGGCTCTATCTCAAGCACTGATACTCTCAATGAATATAGTAACTGAAATAGTCAGTTACGAAAATATTCAAAATCTGTCTCACTTTAGTACAATTAAAAATAAATATGCAAGACTATCAAACATTTATTTACATTGTATTTAAAATATCTCAAGAAGAAGCTGTTAATAACGTTGAACCTCAATTACATATAATGTGGTCCGATTTGTTTTCTCATTTATACATTCAATGCATAACTTACTTGAATGTTGTCAATAAATTATACCACAATGGTATAAATTACAAGGAATAACTGCGCAAGCTGTATTGTGTCACCATTATTTACTGGAATGTGAACCAACCGCTCTTCGTTTGTTTAACACGTCGGCTTTCATGACCTATATTATCCATAAGAGTTTTTTTGAATAGATAACGTAAATATAAACGTGTCGTTAAACCCGCCACCACCCGACACAGACAAATCTGGCTGTCGTTTGATGATGTTAGTTGTAATTACTGGCGAAACGCCCTAGTCAAATTTATAAATGTTGTGGGTTTACTCTCCAACACACCAGTGTGCTGTACTAGTAACGAATTGGCACTTTTGTTTACGTGGCAAACCTTCCTAATTGGCTGTGTCGGGTGGTGGCGTGATTAACAACACATTTATATTTACGCCATCTAACCCAAAAAACCTCAATTATGGAGGTTTCCGGTTACCAGTAGATGATGGGTCACGGGCTGTGGCTTCGTGAGATCGCCACCAACTTGCTTCTCCGCAGGCACCGCTGTCATCTTGTGAACCCTTATGAAGTTAGAGAGGACCATCACACAGCTGGAGCACTGCTCCAGGGCTTGCTCTTTGGTTTCTCCGTACAACTTCACTCGAAACGTCCGCCCTGCTGTCTAAGGGTTACAAAAAAAAATACAACACGTGACTTGCAGTTTTGACAAACGCACTTTGCAAAGTCAAATACCAAACAAAACCAGCTCTTGAAAGTCTACCAGTCTGGAGTTCACAACTTCACGTAAAAGTTGGGGGGGGGTCAGCGCCGATTGCAAGTTATCTTTTTAGCTGAAAAGTGGGAAGGCTTTGTAAATAAGTTCAATACCACAAAACAAAACACCTCCTTTGTACAAATAACTATACTGTAATGTAAAATCTGACCTGGAAAATGTTTTGGAAAATCATTTATAAGACTACCACGATACCTTTAAAAAAAGTAAATGTTCCTGCAACGTGTAGAACATTAACTGTTTAGTATGCTGCGCAAACACATCTCTTAAAACATTTGTGCCTGTTACAATGAAGCTATTGAGGATGAATTGTGTTGTTTTGTACCGAATAGGTCGGCAACCGCTGTAGCAATGTAAAGTTTATTTGAACTTAGAATATCTTACAGTATTCTAAAAGGGTTAAATTCAATGATTTTTTTAATGCAAATGTTAACATTTCGACCTGTCCAACAACAACAGATTATTATATAAAACATTAAAATGCACGATACAATATGGTCAAATCAATAACTTTTTTTTATCAGTCTAAATCACAATGCATCTATAATTTTTCCAAACTGCCGCCAGCTTCAAAGGCTTTTATGAAAAAAAATCTCAAGCATGAAATTATAATTAAATGCAATACATGTTTTATTTTTTTAAACATGGTAAATTCACCATGAAACATTTACCTCTCTTAAACGGCTTTGAAATAAAGTACTTGGATGTGTTTACTGCTACAAAATTAAGATTCTATTTTTAACCAAGGCCATTGTGGAACTATTTAGACTGCAAAGGTAATTTCAAAGAAATGGCACTGTTCCACTAATGTATACTCAATCTTTGAAAGAAGACAGCGATCTTTTAATGTACAGTACTTTGGACGCATGCCAAACAACCTGACCCTTCAACTTGACCTTTGCTTTTTTGCAGCCAACACACAGCAACAAAGAGAAGCTATAAATTGTCTACATAAATACAACGAATGAAACATGTAACAGACACCACAGTAGACTGAAATATGAGTAATAGACACTGTAACAAGACTGCAATTTGATTCCATTTACTCATACATTTAAATCACATCAATCAACACCATTTCAATCAATTTCAGGTGGAGTTGGCTTTGTGAAAAACAAACCTACGCGCGCTCCATTGTCACCAAATGCACAGTCGATATGAACATTTTGTACAATGCGGGGCATTTCAAATGTGATCTCCAACTCAACGTGTTGCGGTTAAAATCCAGCATGTTACGCATGGGAATTAGATGAAAACGCCATTTCCCTTTTGGGGTTACTTTCAAATACAATACATGCTGAAACTGTGATGCCAAGTCTGGGTTTCCAAAACGATTTTGATTAAATTACACATTGGTTGCTTCTCTTGTGCCTCCAAAAATGTCCAGATGTTGCCCACACACTATGTATGTGCTTGTAATTTGTAGCCATGTGCACAAACACATCTTATAATTGATTGCTTTGGAATCTCTTCTCCCTGGCTCGTAAATGAAATGGCAACATCCCCACACCATTTACATCTTGGCTAGTGATGCGCACCAATGCTTAGGGACATACTGCAGTCACTCGAACGGTCTGATGAAATAGCAATGTCCACTACACCATGACCAAGAAAAAAAGTGATCTACTTAACACAAGTGTTTTGCCGACTTATTGCATTTCTAACATATACAGGGCGATCCATTTAGAGATATGCCACTTATTTCAAATGACCTTACTTTTTTCTAAAACAAATGATGAAATATTGTGAAAGCAATAGCTCCATATTTTGCAGGGGAGAGTGTTACAGAGATTTAATCGGTGGATTGAGTTGGTAGAAATGACCATGGATTGGAATAAAATGCTTTCTGTTTAAATTCTAAACATTTTAGTGGGGTATCTATAAATGTATCATCCTTTATTATTCAACTATACGCTTTATTCCGAGGTTACTTGTCTATGGTGTTGCTCCCTCAAATTGGAACCGGTTAAGAAATAAAGGCAATTAAATAAAATTACCTTAACTTGTGTTGAAAAGAAAACACATTCTTCCTTTTGAAAGACATGACACAAGTTTGTCATGCACGGTGCTTGATAAATGGAAAATTGTTCCTATAAACAGAAAAATACATTAATCATATCATTAAATGTAGGCACGTGTGTAAAAAAAAAACCTAAAATACAATAATGCAAGCAATTACTGTTTAAGATATTTAGGTCATTTGTCGTAACTTAAAACCCCATGAAACTAGATTATTCAATTATAGTACAAGAATAACATTGTGTGGTGGAGCAGTGATTTAGCAGTTAGTGTACTACTGCGCTATAAATACTGGCGGCCTGAGTCTTATTCCTGGTTTGGTGGCAAGTTTTGTCTGAACTCCCTTCACCCACCTACACCCCATGACTGAGACAGCATGAGGCCTTTGTCCAACTCTGGATTGACAATGAGCTGTGAAAATGTATTTTTTTTTCATACCACATTTGACACATCCCACTGGATGACTACAATAACACGTTAATAAATAATGGCATGTATAGTCTGTGCCGCCTCTTAGTTACATCTTGTTCTGCCTTACGTGGTTATTTAAAATAAAACTGTAGCCTGGGGAAAGAAAAGTACCAGACTGTCAATATATGGGCAAATTGACTTCTAGATGTCCTTCAGCATTCACAGATTAACTGTTAAAAACATTAACATCCACCAACAACTCTACACATATATTCCAATTTTCACCTCTGTTGACTTTACAATATAAATGTAGCCTTCGCGGGAAGGGTGTATGTTTCTCAGTAGTGAACACTGAAATTCAACTGTCAGCCAATATAAAAAGCCAAATGTTACTTTGTGCTAAAAATACATGTCCATGATGGACCATCTGGCATCACGTCCCACCAACTCAAAGGAATGGACTTGCAGTTGGGAAAGCATTTAGCCATTTCCACCGAGTTATACACATTATCAAATGGGTATCACCATTTATAGACAATAAGATAAATTAATTGCAGACTGAAAATTACAATTTGGTGAAATTATGTCCGTACTTAAAACGAAAATGAGTTATTTCATATCTTCACACTACATCAATTGCCTAATTCTAGTGTGTTCTTACCAGTGCAGTTTCTCCATCCATTACCGACAAATTACCAGACTCGGTGATGGACATCAAAAGCTTCCTCCGCTTGTCAGAGCATTCAAAATCCTGCACGAATAGACACTCATCTCATCTTATTCCGGTAAGTCTTATGTATACAGAAAGTGATATGGCCTGGCTATAATGCAAGGGTATTAAAGAAAAGCTGTTGGGAATAATATTGCAGGTTGATTATAAAGAGACTTTAAAGAGTTCTGCAACACTAGTGTTTCGATTTAAAGCTTTCGTGACTGCAGGGATTCATCTTCTTGGTTCTTTCGGTAAAGTCGCGTAGAATGGAAATAATAAAATAATAAAAATAAAACATAATAAAATAATTGTCACGACGTTTCGGCCACAACGCAAGCAGCCATCCTCAGGTGAAGAACAGGTCTGTCAGAAAGACAGCGTCTGTTACCGAAAGAACCAAGATCAGACGCTGTCTTTCTGACAGACCTGTTCTTCACCTGAGGACGGCTGCTTGCGTTGTGGCCGAAACGTCGTGAGAATTATTTTATTATGTTTTATTTTTATTATTTTATTATTTCCATTGTACGTGACTTTACCGAAAGAACCAAGAAGATGAACACTAGTGTTATTTGAACATGTCCTCTTTCAGATATAACCTTTCACCTGATCCCAACTCCCATTGGTGCAACAATGCACACTCACTCAACATTAGGGTGCGGAAGCAGAATTTGTTTTTCATTTGCACCATACCACATTTGGTAAATTGTCCTGTCAGGTAACCCAAACAGCCCAAGCGCCCAAACAGGAGAACATCCACATGACACCAAGGAAGACAACACAGGCTGCTGCCATGCAGTGTCGATCAGGATGGACACATCTGAAAATGTTTACTTTTGTGTGGGTACGTGCAAAAGGTGCCACAAGCTGTACCAATATATAACCACTTTTAAGCTGCATTTGGGGAAAAATCTAACTATGCGTGAATATGTCTACACATGAAGATGAAAAATGTAAATTGCCATCCAGAATTAACCAATTGTCACTTCAGTAAAATGACCACAATATTATAGCATCCATAGTGCTGAGGGGTGGTGCAGGTACATCAGTGGTTTATGGTTAGCGCACTGCGCAATTGACCCTGCTGGTTCTAAACTAAACGAAAAAAAATGTATTTGACCAGGTTAGACCTACTGAGCTATATTGCTCTTTTCCAGAAGCGACCTGGGCACAATTGATAGTTCAACATTGTGACTTGTGGAAATGTATAGCAGCCAAATACTCCTAAACGCATGTTGATTCTAAATGTGGAGCGAAAACCTGAGGATCCCAAGGAACTAGCCGCACAACTACATGTAGAGAGACACGCAAACTCCAAATATACAGCAGCAGGCGTCAGGGTCGAGATCGAACCCACGACCTCCTCTATACCAGGCGAGGGATCTAACATCTCACTACCGCGGTTCAATTATATTCCATGACCCACGAGTGATGGTCTGAACCCCTCCTGGGCCCCCTCTTCACAAACTCACACTGACCAGCGTGCTGAAATCAAGTAACACTAGCCCCCCACTACACTAGCCCCCACTACATTAGCCCCCCACCAATGAAGGACAACGTGGGGAGGGAGGGGTCTTCACCCAGGACCCGATTTACATTTTGGCTTTAAGTGCACACTAAACAATGTAATATTTATATAACAATTACCTTATCTGATATTTGAATCCAGTTAAAAAATATATATAATTGACTAAATCCTGTATTTCTTTACCAGGAGCGCAAGCGTTTCAAAGCACACGTTTAAAAAGATGTAAATCGACAAATACTCTCAAAGGGTTAATACCACAGCGGTGAATTAACGTCGTCGTTGTTGTTGGCAGTGTAAAGAGAAATAAACTAAAACGGCGCTCACTAAACACGCCATGCCCTGTGATTAAAACGCCGAGCGTGGAGCAAAGTAGCCGCGGGAAATTGCACAATTTCGATAAATCAATGCGGTTTATTAAGTGTCTATGCCCCCCCATATCCTAGGCGAAGGAGATGTTCACCAACTTTGCTACTAACACTGCCCAAGGCAGTTTCCCCACCAAAACAACCCCCCCCCCCCCATGTAACATTTGTTCGACACAATAGCTCCGTTTAATCGCATTGGGTTTTTTTTTTCTTCCAAATCATCTTCCCTTTCATCTTCAAAGCGTAGAGAACAAATTAAAATGTACTGCGGATTTAGTCAATGATGCAACTTTGCCCACCAAAGATATTGGTCCAAACTTGCGGAGTCCGTGCGATACTATCTTGAACACGTCTTAATAGCGTGGCTTGTTCAGTAAACAACATCTTTGTTTACGTGATTAATATCACAAATGTTGAGAACCGAGAACGCGTGTTGACAAGTGCGGTTATGTAAATTAAAACGATTTTGATGATGCAAAGTCCTCGTGAAGGGTGCTTGGTAATTACTGATTTGCAATGCTCCATTCCAATGCACGATACTGACGGCGTGGATAATGAAGATGACGATGATGGTGGTGATGAGCTTGTCAACCCTTACGGTTTACCCCGTGCTCTTGTACAGATAAATTGAGTTTTCAAATCCATACGTGTCGATACTGGCAATAAAACACGCTTGTGGTGTATGTGTTTGTGTTTCTCCCTTGTGATGGGACTGTAGGATGAACGTTGAGATTGATAAGGGGCACGGGGTGACCACTAAGATCTTAATTTGTCTGTAATAAGGTAGGGCACTGATAAGGAATTGACAGGTATGCAATGGTACGAGTGTAAACGTCTGAGGACGGTGTTACTGATGATGTTGAGATGCGAGCGGTTAAGAATGGTGGTAATCAGTGATAACGACGATGATTACCTGTATGGGTCATGATACAATTACTGTGGTGATGTTTACCATTGGTAACTAGTTGTTACAGCATGCTGCTGCTGCTGCCCAAAACAATGATGCCGACGATGACGATATTTCTGGTGCCGATTATGTTACATGCTCGGGATGACGATGATGGTGATGATGATGAGTCTCAACAACGACGATGATGATGATCTCACAACGACGATGATGATGGGTCTAACAACGACGATGATGGTGGTGCTGCTGCTGATGGGTCTAACAACAACGACGACGATGATTAATGGATGGGCCCCACAACGACGACGATGATGAGTATCAACAACGACGATGATGATGATGGAGCTGCTGATGGGCCTCACAACGACGATGATGATGATGAGTATCAACAATGACGACGATGATGGTGGTACTGCTGATGGGTCTAACAACGACGATGATGGTGGTGGTGATGAGTCTAACAACGACGACGATGGTGCTGTTGATGAGTATCAACAATGACGATGATGGTTGTGGCCACGCACGACAATCCTCACCATCCACGTTGCCGCCCTCTGCAGCGACCCCGCGCCCGCCTCGACCGTGACCCCGGGAGGCCCAAGGGCCCCAAGGGCCCCGGGAGGCCTGGGGGCCCCAAGGGCCCCGGGAGGCCTGGGGGCCCCGAGAGGCCCAAGGGCCCCGGGAGGCCTGGGGGCCCCGAGGGCCCCGGGAGGCATGGGGGCCCCGGGAGGCCTGGGGGCCACGGGGCCCGGGACGAGGCGGCTGTAGGCGGAGAGGGCCCAGCCCCGGGCCCTGAGCGGCGGTCCCAGGGGCCGTGAGCAGGAAGCCGTGGGGGCCTCAGGCCCCGGGGCCTCGCCCGCAGCGGGATCCTGGCCAAAGGCCTGCCTCAAAGTGTTCCTCCTCTGCATGACACGCTGGGCCTGGGGGGTTCGCGATGGGAGATTCAAAACGAAGGAGTTTAAAAACTCGGGACTGACTAATACAATATGTTGAGGTGAACCGGCGTAACCAAATATTGATTAACAACGCAAAGGATGTGTGGGTGGGGGGGCTCTATAATCGATGTTGCCCCGTGCACAATAACATTACAATCGCTTAACGCGTAGGCTTTCGCGAGCAGTATTATTAATTACTACAATAATAATAATAATTGCTTTCTTGTTGCCGAATCGAACGTTGATCGCAACGCCGTGAAGGGTGTGCGCGGTACAGCGTGAACGAATCTTTCACGGCGAGCAGCGGGCGACCCAAGTGTCATTCACAGCCACCACCAACAACAACAACCAACAACCACCACCAACAACAACCGCCACCAACCACCACCAACAACAACCACCACCACCAACCACCACCAAACAACAACCACCACCACAACAACCACCACCACCAACAACCACCAACAACAACAACCACCAACCACCACCACCAACCACCACCACCAACAACAACAACAACAACCAACAACCACCAACAACAACCACCACCACCAACCACCACCACCAACAACAACCAACAACCACCACCAACAACCGCCACCAACCACCACCAACAACAACCAACAACAACCACCAACCACCACCAACAACAACCACCACCAACCACCACCAACCACCAACAACAACAACCAACAACCACCACCCACCACCAACAACCACCACCACCAACAACCACCACCAACAACAACCGCCACCAACCACCACCAACAACCACCAACAACAACCACCAACCACCACCACCAACCACCACCACCAACCACCAACAACAACAACAACCACCACCACCAACCACCACCAACAACAACCAACAACCACCACCACCAACAACCACCACCAACAACAACCACCACCACCAACAACCACCACCAACAACCAACCACCACCACCAACAACCACTACCAACCACCAACAACCACTACCAACCACCACCACCAACCACCACCAACAACAACCAAAGCCGCAAGATCGCCACTGGGTGGCGGTGGAGTCGCTACGGCGCTCGTGCCAGGCTAGGTGCACCATAAGGCCCGTCACGTTGCAGTGTCGAAGGCTCCACAACTGCTTGGCCGTCACCAGCAGCAGCAACCGCGACAATACGAATCGAAGTCTTCGGAAACGTCCACGTGTCAGTCAGTAACCCACACTTAATCATCACCAAATTCACCACCAAGGACAACGATCCCCCTCCGTGTAGCTCTTTAACAGGCTGTTGGGGAAAGTACTTGTGAGCGAGCACCTACCTATGAAGGCCGGCACAGCACACGGATGCGTAGATGGTTAACACTCCCTAATGCTGTTTTACACCGCACCAGCTCGTCAGTTAAGGCCGAGTAGACCTACGGGAAGTATAGGACCGGTTCCGATATTCGCCACCGATGTCGGTTGGCTCTGAACGGGAAACGAACTCGGGTCGCCGGGTTCGTGGCTTACTCGGTGCGCTAACCACTACGCGTCCGCTCCCCACTCACACTCCTCTACTTACGCACATTCAACTTAGGAACTTTCAGAGATACGAACAAACCTGTCCCGTATGTCCAGTTGCCTGTTCGGATCGAGAGTCGTTAGTTCAACCGCAATAGATGGTGGTGATGACATCTACATCTGGAGAACATGAAGAACCAGTGGCATCTATATCTGCAGAACGTGAAGAACCAGTGGCATCTACATCTGCAGAACATGAAGAACCAGTGGCATCTACATCTGCAGAACATGAAGAACCAGTGCCATCTATATTTACAGAACGTGAAGAACCAGTGGCATCTACATCTGCAGAACGTGAAGAACCAGTGGCATCTACATCTGCAGAACGTGAAGAACCAGTGGCATCTACATCTGCAGAACATGAAGAACCAGTGGCATCTACAAATGCAGAACATGAAGAACCAGTGACATCTACAAATGCAGAACATGAAGAACCAGTGGCATCTACAGAATATTATACAACTTTTAAAGCCATCCCCCGTAAAAGTGTACTTGCCGTACAACATGTTTGGAATCGACAGGAGTAAAGTTGGACGTAAGAACAGACCACACGAACCTAACTCGTTCATAAGTAGAGGAGTCCCTGTACAACATTACAGGACCACCAACTACCACATGAGCACCAGCCACAGAGCCACCATCCAACCGAAATCCACACGGTGGTGACTCTCAATACCGCTCAATAACCGCACAAACACCAACCATGGGCAGAGCAAAACATCGATATCCACCCAAGGTAGCAAAACATTACTCATACGGATTTATTTAGGTTACTAAGAGTGAATGATTTCATAACCCCACTCGTTTTAAACGGTTATCACTAAATTCGCTATTATTGGCCAGGCTGAGAAATTGGAACCATTAAAGCAGGGTTTGGCAACCAAAATAAAATAAAATTCGAATTCGGTACTAACTAAATACTGTATTTCAAGAGTCGCAATGCATTGGAATGCATACATACATCACATAATGTCACGAAGCGGTCCGTAAAGATCCGCAGGTTGCTGACCCCTGCACTAAGCGTTTGTGTACGGTGCTTTTTCTGCAATATTTTGCTGTCTTTTCTTGGATTTTCTGTTTGCACTTAGTCACTTTAAGATGTTTTCTTGTTCATGTTTTAGTGTTTTTGCGGTTGCACCCGATTCGAGAGCCGAATGGCTCACAGGGCTATACCAAATAAATGAACTTGAACTTGAAATTAACTTGAAGGCTCTGGTCGTCGCCAATGACAATTGACAATTCCAACATCTGGTCTGAGCCTCATGGACTAATAAGTATTGTACGGTTTAACACGTAGGCTGTCGGAAAGACAGCATCTGAGTGTGTAGTTAGAGTTTGAGCCCTGTTCTTCACCTGAGGACGGCTGCTTGCGTTGTGGCCGAAACGTCGTGAGAATTGTATTTTATTATGTTTTATTTTTATTGTTTTATTATTTTCCTTCTACGTGACTTAACCGAAAGAACCAAGAAGATGAATCCCTGCAGTCACGAAAGCTTTAAATCGAAAATTATACATGTTGTCGATCTAACACCAAAAACTATATTATGGAAGTACTGTATCGTAGAATTCGCACCACCAACACCACCAACCACCAATGGGCGTCGGGTATCCAGATAATTAATCAGTGGCTATGCATGAATGTACGACTGGCCCAGATGTGGCAGGACTCGTTTATCAGGTAGTTCGCCGTGTGTTGTGCAAGCGTTGGGGGGAATGCCTGGTTAGTAAGATGACGTTTCCATTGTGCTGTTGATCTATGGGACTGTTTGTCACCCGAATGCCTCTCTTGATGGGGCGATTTATTCAGACGTGCAATATTTAACCTACGCACAGTATTAAATGAAAACACCCGAGCCGGCTTATGCCACTTATTAACAGGGAACGCAAAGATCCATGGCTCAAACTCTAACTACACACTGACATAATCACTTGTAGAATTAGAACATTGCGTTCAATTGTGCATACAATAACTTAATTGGCATTATCCCTTCATTTAAAACGTAAAACGTGTATATTAAGCGGTATTTTGACGTCATGTGCTTTGTTACGCAACTGATTCCAGATGCTACCTCAATCTACTGTAAACAATGCATCTCTATTATGTCTGTCTCTTAAAATAAAACCTGAATATCAACGTCTTCTCATCTGGTTAAAGGACGCCATCAATCAATAAACGCTTACACATTGTGAAATTAAACCTGTCAAATAATGTATACAGAGCAATCCATTTATAGACATTTCAAAAATTCTCCTCTTAACAGGTGACTGAATATTGTGAAAGCGATTGCTCCGGATCTTGCAGAGGAAGATATTTATAAAATGTTTGAAAAGTGTACTGCGATTAATGTGACACGTGTAAGATGCTTTGAACTCAAATGTTGTTTCCTCTATCATTCCTCCTCGCTGTTATTTTAGTGGCGATCACCATATCTAAACATCGTCATCACATCACGGCCACAGGGTGGCGTTGCAGCCTAGACAGACGCTGGCTTCGTGTTACGTAGGCGCTATATAATTAATAGTTGCAAGTGTTGCGTTCAAATATTCAACACCGCAGTGGATTTGATATATATATGGTAGTTCAATTCCACTCCCCTCTTGAAACTAATATAATTTTTAACCAAAATTGTGGTTTAACTCGTGACAAGGTTTCCGAAGCATGTCAGCACTTGCTGTAATTCAGCACTTGCTTTTTCACTCCATATGGTCTAAAACTTTCCATTGTCAAATCCGTTATCCGAATGAATAATTTTCATTTGATGTGTTAATGGCGACAATGGTAATGTTATATTTTATGTGTCCGTCCACACTGTACTTGTGAAAAGATTAGTCCAGTGCGCTATTAATAGCTCGAAAGGTAAGCCCGTAGGGGGCCTTTTACATAACCACGCCGCGTAATCGTGGAGCAGTTATATCTGAACATTGTTTGCGTTTCCTGTATAGACCCACTCACAAAGACTATTCTGAAAGCCACGTCAGGCTGAGTGGAGTCACACGTCAATTGACCCACTACTTTACACCTGTGCAAGTTCTGACAGCGAGTCACCTCCAAAAGCAAGACCAAAAAAAAGCTAAAGAAATGCGTTTAAAGTGGTCCACGTCAAGGGCTCTTTATCCCCTTATTCTGTTCACATCACAAGTGGAGCCAGATTTGTCGTTCTTTGAAAATGACAAGCGAGGCATCACTGGGTGCGATCATTGCTGCGTGATGTGAAATTCCATATTCTTTGTAAAGGGCTTGTTTTAAAGTGTTTTTCTCCTGAATGGCTGTCTTCATGAAAAAAATAGACCCACAAAAACGAGAAAAATATTTGGAGTAACATATTGCAGAGAATGATCGATCGATTTTAGGGATGGGAGTATTTTACGTCTTCTTTTCCCCCTGTGCAACACGTGGCTTAATATTTTTTTTTATCAAGTATGAATATATACACATAGCACGCTCGACGATGTGTGTTCCAATCGTGGCCATGACAGACATCAGTGGCGAGGTGATGTCTGAATTGGTCCTGCGCCCCGCACTTCTTCAGCAACCCGCGCTGACCAGCGTGCTGCAGTTTGGCCTAAAGAACACACGTGACCAACACAGTGTGGAGGGCAGCCGTCATCAAGAAATGTATTGGCAAAGGGCAGTGTATTATCATTTTATATATACATATTTGTTCTATTGAAATCGCAATAATACGGAGTAACGTGACCTGTGGTGATTGCACGAGTTGAACATACGCATTTTGCAGACAGGCTATTCTTGCCGAAGATAGCAAGAGACTCACAGTACGGGAATAAATAAGACGATTACTTTACAAGAGGCGAAATGAAAGCGATTTTTCTTTTGTTGAAAGGAGTGGGCTCAGGTTTCATTTTTAAAGCACACAAGCAAACATACTAATTCCCAATGATAACGAATTAGATTAGAGCCCATTGCGACGATAAGTATTCATAATATTAAGTGTTTTATTATTAGGAGAAAGTCGTTTATCAAACAAAATGTGTATGCTGGATACGTGGACTTCACCTGCAAGAAAAGCATCAACAACTTCAATTAATGTATATCAGTCAGTGCGCTCATTGAGAATCTATGACACGTCATCATCGCTATCAGCCATGGTCTATTCATTGTTAGATGAAGGCCTCCTCAAGCCATTACTATCCCCGACAGTCACGCAATGCAACAATTCACCGAGCTCCTGCAAAAAAGCCGGTCTTACCATGGTTCAATTTCCACAGTGATGCCCTATCTGGCATATTCCTGCCCTCAGCTTCCACTCCATGGTGAAACTCGTTCGATGTGTTCTTCTCTCTGCATCACAGTGTAATTCCAAAATTGCACTTCTCTGTGCGTATGCGTTTATTTGTGCACTGGTCAGCTTTTGTTCCATTTTCATCGTCCATGTCCTTGAACAGTGTTCCAGTGATTAATGGAAATAGACGAAAACCCCAATGCGGCGTCCTCCTGAAAAGAGTCTTGGGACACGGTGAGGCCTTATTGGGCAGTTAAGGGGAACTGAAACTACAACTCTACTCACTATACCCTAATGAATGTCTGGGATGTAACGGGACATTATTGTACTATGTGTGTCCCTCGTATGCGTGTGATGATAAATGTGTTGCTGAGAGTAGCACGTTTTCATATACTTTAGCTTTTACATCTAACTTTTATATTCGCTCAAAGTAATGCGATGTGAAATGAGCCCTTGCGCCATTTATGATCCGGATTATGATTTTCGGATTAATCAAGCTTCGTGAATGATAATGCGGTTCCGTCCTGAACGAACACCTCTGCAAAAAGGGATCAACTTTGATCAAAACGACAGATGCATTCGCTTCTTACAAATTCGAATTATACCAAAAAAAAACCCACATGACCCTTGTAGCGAAACCAAGCATGCAAAAAAACCACCCCGAATCAAATACTTGGATCCCATCCCAAAAGCAAAGAACTGCATACGCATGCAAAAACACGATTTCTTCCGTAACGGAAACAGTTTCGGCGCAACGTGACGATCTTGTTGAAAGGCTGAGAACAATAAAAATTAATCAGACGAAGAGCGCGTGGAAAGGTATTGCGGCGTGAAACCTCGCAGCGTCAACTGCACCGCCAGCCCAGGCTGAAGGGGCCGCTAGTGCGGAGGCATCAAACTGCTATAATCTCCAAATCGCTTCGATCGCGGGGCGCAAGTCGGAAAGCGCTACCCTCCGCCCGCCCGCCCGCCCGGCGTCCGGTGCGGCGAGATTTGTTGGTGCTAGAGGACGCTGTGACATTCGCGTCCCGTCGACATGGATAAATTACCACCACCCGCTATTCGGGGGGAACGCGCCAGTCTGTCGCAGCGCGCGGCGGCGGCGGCGGCCCAGGGAAACGGTAGCATGGAGAAGAAGAGCAAAGCGAGCGGAGGAGGAGGAGGAGGCGGCGGCGACGGCATTGGCGACGACGAGGAGGAAGGAGGGAAGATTGCGCGAGGCAAGAGCATCCGAATGAAAACCGTGTCTTCGTCGCTGGGAGGCGGCGTGGACAGGAGCGCCGGCGGGCGCGAGTCCAATATAAAGGAGACGGACGTGGGCAGAAAAATGAAGCGTAGCACCAACGGGGACTGCAGGAGAGCGACCAAGGGGAGCCTGACCTCTATCGCCAGTCGTCATTTCCACGACCAGGAGCTGTCCGAGGAGAAGCGCTCCATCATGGAGGGGGAGTGCGCCTCGGGCGGTGCCTACGAGTGCGAAGAGAGCGCGGCGGGCATTCAGCAGCAGCAGCAGGAGGGAGCAGGAGGAGGCGACGCGCCGCGCGCTTCTCGCTCAGGGTCCGTGAGGAAAGGTCAGAGTCAGCGGCCCCAGGCCAATTCGGTGGGCTTCCTCAAGGGCGAGTCGGCCGAGCCCATGCTGCTGGACGATGGCGAACAGTGCGGCATCCAGGCCACCTTCATGCAGAGGCAGTTTAGCGCCATGTTACAGCCGGGAGTCAATAAGTTCTCCCTGCGCATGTTCGGGAGCGAGAAGGCGGTGGAGCGGGAACGAGAACGGGTGAAATCGGCCGGCTTTTGGATTATTCACCCGTACAGTGATTTCAGGTGGGTAAGTGAGAGTGTTGCCACTGCGCTACCCCGCTGAGCTACCCCGCAGAGCGACACGCGGGTTGCCTGTCACCGCGTTCAGATATTGGCGATACATCGATACATTCATAGGTCATGCGTGTCACTTATGATACGAGCGACTGCCTATAGAGGACACGTGTGCGCGTTAACGACGGCTGTCTTAAACAAAACAAAACCTGTGCGTGTTGTTCGCTCTTTTGTTCCCGTTGCTAACGGGTTACGGTCCCCCATTCATAAAAATAATGCATTTTGTTAAATATTTTTTTTACTTAACGGGGTGTTTTGGTCACTGAAGAAACAACCTTTGAACTTATTTCGGTATGAATATACGAACGCAGTAAACGCTCCTGCTTTGCCGCATCTTTACTAAGTAGTCAGTAATAGTGTTTTAAACCAGGTGAGAACCTGTTTTTTTTATATATACACCAGCAAACGCTCCAGCCACGTCGCGCACGTAATTTTTCGTTGCACTTTTTCCATGCGTGAAGGATAAGTAAGATCTGGACATTGTATACCACCATCACCACCACCACCACCACGGTCTCCCACTCCCCATGTTTATAAACCCTTTGTATCGTATAACACTGCTGTCCTAGAGGACACCAGCAGAAGTTCCACCGCCATTGGAATACACCTGTGGGGCTGGTGGTCTTACACCACACGCGGCATTGTTCACGCCGCCTTTTAATCGCATAATAAGTTAGTCAAATCAATTCCAAGGTGTTCGTTATAAAGGCCAGCAGTGACGTCGTACACTGTCTCTTGCAGCTGATGCATAATTTACCTGCCTAGCAGATGTTTCTTAATTACAACTGAACTATACGTCACTTTGACTGCAGTGTGAGGTCACTGGTTGCGCAGTGTGTCGACGTGATAAGGACCCAACTAGAAGTTGAATTCTGCACGACAGACACCGGGCTTGCGTTACAAACGCATCATGCAGCCATTCGTCAAGCGCAAAATAACCGCGGCGATCATTTGCGCAGGGCGTTCAACTGCGAGAGGCGGGCTGCGTATTTTTTTGAACCCCGAACATTCAATGGCCACACATATGCAAACGTACACGCCGCTCAGTTCTAAACAAAACACAGGCGGCTCAGCGCTAAGCCGACTCATAGCAATGCTGTTTAGACAACGCCCAAAGACGCCGGTATGGAAATACGTGGCCCCTTACGCGGAATGCAATAGAACAAAAAGAGACTTCGTGCATTGCTAGCCACTGCTCGCCTGTTAGTTGCAATGTTTCTCCAATTGTGAGTTTCCTCCCCCCTCCATTTTTTAAGACATATCTCGGCACATCTTAGCCGAGCTCGATTTGTATATTGCGCCCGTGCTGTTAACGGAGCCGGAGCTGCTGCTGCTGCTGCTGCTGATGCTGCTTCTGCTGCTGATGCTGCTGCTGCTGCTTGCGGCCACTGTCAAGGTGACCCAGCGTCGCCAGGACGTGCGCAGAATTCCAGCGGCGCTGTCCAAGGTCCTGAAACGGGATTGCGCTTAGATTTTCGATGGGGCAGGAAGGGGCGGGACGGTGTCCTCGCTTGGATTTTTCCCAATGTTCTCACGCAAATACACAAACACGAGATTGCCCGCAGAGACACGCGCGCGCCACAATGCACCCGTTGGTTACACACCCCGTGTTGTAACACAACGGATGCGGTGCACATTTGCATGCTACTTTCGTCAAAGTCCGTTTTCGTTTGATACATTTCCGCGAGAATGCGACGCGTCCGCATTGTAAATGTAGAATGTAAAATTGGAAAGGTGCCTTTTTTTTCTTTACTCATTAAGGGCCAAAATATGATGTCAGCGAAGTTGTTCGCCAGCCCTTTTCACACTACACCTCACACAAAGGACGCGCCAACATCATAATGCAGTGGTTTCATTTACATGTATGCCACACGCCTGGGTACAGATTGTTCCCGTAAACATAAAGTGGCTTTTAATACGGAACTTTACAATCGTTTTCGTTGAATAATGTATATTTTGGAAGCCTCTGTAATGCATCATTTTGTCTTCACATTATGGTGCTTTAGGTCACCAATTGAACCCCGCCCCCCTCATTCCCCCATGTCTTCACCGAGCTGTACCCAGTCAAAAACATCATTCTGACGATTTTATATCCGGTGTGTTTTACGAGTACTGCATGAAACACAATGAGGGGCAATGATCTCGTGTGTTTTATAATAAAATACATTGAAGGGCACTACTGTGGGAGTATAATGTGTATCACCGCAAAGTAAAACCGGTATTGTTTTTCAGTGTTTCTGTTAGAGAACAGCCATAGCATTACTCATGTGGACCAACACTCAGGGAGTCTTTTTTGTCACGCGATTTCAACCTTGGTTAACGCTCAATTTCCTTCCCACAGGTTCTACTGGGATATCATCATGCTGCTGTTGATGGTTGGAAACCTCATTGTAATCCCCGTGGGGATTACTTTCTTCCACGAAGAGAACACAACTGCCTGGATTGTGTTTAACGTGTTGTCGGACACGTGTTTCATAGTGGATCTAGTGTTAAACTTCAGAACAGGAATCGTTGTAGAAGATAACACCGATATTATATTGGATCCACAGATTATTAAAATGAGGTATCTGAAAAGTTGGTTCCTGGTAGACTTTGTGTCGTCCATACCCGTGGACTATATATTCCTCATCGTGGAGACCCGAATCGACTCAGAAATGTACAAGACTGCAAGAGCCCTCCGCATTGTCCGTTTTACCAAGATCCTGAGCTTGCTACGGCTTCTAAGACTCTCCCGGCTCATCCGTTACATCCATCAGTGGGAAGAGGTGAGTGAACAGACAACTGCCATGATACGCTACTCCTGCACCACGTGCTGCTGTTAGTGTGAACCACCGCAGTTTGTTTCACGTTACCAATCCTGTCCCAATTCCCATTCTACATTACCCACCGACCTATATGCACGGTGGAGCATTTTGTGATCATAAAGGTAGCAGGCAATGTATTTGTAGCGAATGTTGTTAAGGTTTGATCTAAGTACAAAAAATAATCATTACTCATTTATAATTCTCAGAATGCCGGCGCTTTCAATAAACAAAATCGATGCTTAAGAGTTTACACTAAATGCATCCTGTGTACAAATTGTGGAAGACCTAACGGAAAAGTACCAGTTAGTCTTCTGAAACACCATCGTGGAAGTGTCTTCTGTTAAAAACTGCAGTGTACAATTCACGTATGTGTTTGTGTGAGGGATTCTTTCATTGCAATGTCTATTAATTTTCACGGCCAGGTGATTTGCAGCACCACTGATGTTTATTTCATATCTTCTATTTCACTCAAATAGTGGATCTCGTAGGCGGGGGAAGAAATGTGGTCATTTTTGTCGCATCAAGCTAGGAGGCTTGAGTACAGTAGGTGGCTGATTGCATGCATGCTAAACAGTGGGCGGCAGGGTGGCGCAGCGCTAACACGCGTGCCTCCCAGCAAGAATAACCTGGGTTCGACTCCTGACTCGGGCGCCTTTCTGTGTGGAGTTTGTATGTTCTCCACCTGTTCTGCATGGATTTTCTCCGGGCTCTCAGGTTTCTCTCCCATAACAACAATAAATAACAAAACACTTTTAATGTAATCGATATCGTCGAAAACATCTCAATGGTAAAACATTACCTGTAAATTATTCAATTGGGATTACACATCACAAATATCGCCCCCTTCCCCTCACTGTGAAAACTTGGCAAGGCCCTCCTGCAAAAGAGTGTTGAGACTCCAAGAGGTTTTCTTGGGTAAATAGGCGTATTAATAAACAATCACAAGCATACTTTGACTTTTTCTCTCTCTTTCTGTTGAGTATGCCATCAACACATCAACAGAAACTGCAGTGAAAGACAACAGATTAAAATTACATCAATAATTGCGTTAATTTTCTCAGCGGGACCTTTTCTTGGCGACATGAACGCTAAAATGTAAGATGACAGAATGCTTTCCTTAATTGTATTTTATTTTTTCCCATTAAAATCTATTTTCAATTAATTTAACGAAGGCAATGTACACAGGGTTTTATGCCGCAGCATTCTGATTTCAGCAGGCGCGGATAAAACGCATTTAATCGATTGTGAGATACCTTTTAAGAGCATCTTATCCCTTGGAATTACCTAAAACAGATATAAACTACCTTGCTGGAAAATATTCATTGCATTAGAATGTGCATTCATCAAACGTGTACATTTTAACTGTAAAAAAAGCTTGAGACGAGCTTCGATCTATCCTACTTTTAATAAAAGAACGCAGCATTTTTTTCCCTGTCCACAATTCGTAACATTTAGTTTTGTAATAATTATAATTACATATTCCAAAAGAAATTAATGGCATTCAGGTACCTTTTCCCCTTAAGGGTAATTGTGGGTGTGTCACTGTTAATGGGCTTTCGGTAATTATATTCCAGCGTAAATTGCTTCCAACCCTGATGAGAGGTATTTGCCGTTGTGTTGCAAGATTAAACGTAATCTAAAACGTGGTAAGCAATAAATAAAACAAAATCCTTACATTTGATGACGTTTCAACTGGTTACCTGGAAATAGGCAATTCCCATTCACTGGGACTCCGAGTTAACATTCAAAATGCATGGTAGGGCTCATCTGCCACTCCCGCACAGGCACGCGTAAAGCATGCACACAGCATTCCCTTTGTTGTTTCGGGGTTACTGAAACATCAACTGCAACCCAAAGAGCATGGCATTTCAACAGCATGTGTTTGCGGCATGTTTCCTTCGTTAATAAAGCAAACTGAAACCCCAACACGGTAGCATTAATTTCAATCTAACAAAGACAATCAATCAAAGTCAAATGTGATGTCCTGCTCTCGAATGAGCATTGAGAGGCATTGTGGCTCATCTCCTGTTTGAATCCCTGAGCCAGTGGTGGAAATTCCACATTCTCTTGGCGGGGGAAAGTCTATCCGTAGGACAACCACTGTTGGCTTCCCAGGAGAAACGATAAGCTGAGTCATCCCCCCAAACGGGAGTTGAACTCACAACTTTGCACTTGAGAGCTTCTCGCTACCACTGAGCTGCCTGGTCTGATATAAATTTTAACATGAAGGGAAAAATAAAGTGCGAGTTTGGCATCATGCATTGCTACTTCGTGTGTCCAATTGGCACTGACCAGAATTTTTGACAACACACTGTGTGGAAGTAAATAAAGACGAACATTTACCAACGGGGAAAAGAAAAACCTCACGAATATTTAGGCAAACCATTGCATTTTGATCTGGCAAATCTCTTCATGGGAGCATAGACGATTTTTTATTGAAAGAACTCGGATGAGATTTTTACATATATTTACCCTTTTTTTCTTACCAAAGCTCTCATGTTGTCCTGCCCCAAGTGCGTCTTTTTTTCATTCAGACATGCTGTTATGCGCAGGTGCATTCATAATTTCCATAATTTCCACACGGTTCCAATTACAGCAGCGGTTTGTGTTCGCGCTTTAACAGTGGTGATTGCTAGTTCACCTGCACACAGCGGTTTGTGCGTGCCCGCTAACTGTAGCGGCAAATATCTGGTGGGCACTGTCCTCTTCCAGTGAAGGCATCTTGTGATTGGTATGCCGTTATCATGCACGCCTCCCTAAAAGAAACGTCCCGGTGAGCTGCATTGAACGCGAGCAAAATTACAAGTTGATCGGCGCATCAACTGAGATGTGTCCGACATGAGCACACACGGAATAACTGCATTGCTAAAAAAACTTCCCATGATGCGAACAAATGGCCGAAACAATTGACCTTTTAATAAATAAAAACAACGAGAATCAGGTGCCCGGGTGGCTCAGAGGTCAGAGCTCAGAGCTGACACTGCTGAGATTATGAATTTTAATGCCGGCTTCCGCTGTCTGTGAACAAGCCTGGGTTCTCGCAAGGAGTGAGTTCGTGGCTCAGCCCAGTGACTGCGCAAAGCAACCGTGGCATTCAATTGATTCTGCACTTTGATTTGGCGAAATTCCAGGGTCAAAATTTAAAAAGACTGGCATGACTGTCGAGCGCCGAACATTACTCTCGTCGTATGGCAGAGCCAGTGAGAAAGTGCGGCCCCCTACTGTGTGAAAACAAAGGTCACTTAGATGCACGTATGAAAAAGCTCCATGATGTCCACATCCAGCAGACCGTTCTTAAACATGAAAGGGTTCTCGTGACGTGACGGTGACAGCACAATGGGGGGGGGGGGGGGGTCGGGGGAGACAACATAGTTTATTCAATTGCTGCAAATTATTTCAACTCAGCTGTACTCTTGCCATCAACAATAACGCGAAGCATCGACGCGGGCCAGGCACAGAGACGGACACGCGCGCACGCCACGCACATTCCCCCCCCCCCCCCCCCCCGAGGAGAGCAAGGTCAAGGCGAGCATGCGGCTTTGTGCACATTCCAAACGCCGCGGGGCAAGGTCACAGCGCCAAACTACGCCCCCCCCCCACCCCCCGTGTCCCTCACCTTCTCCGCCAGATCTTCCACATGACGTACGACCTGGCGAGCGCTGTGGTGCGGATTGTTAACCTCATCGCCATGATGCTGCTCCTGTGTCACTGGGACGGCTGCCTCCAGTTCCTGGTGCCCATGCTGCAGGAATTCCCCCACGACTGCTGGATCTCCCTCAACGGCATGGTGGTGAGCCTCGCAGCGGCACGCACGGCACCTCAGAGATTCGCTTTCCCCCGGCACCTCCGATCAGCACGGTTGGCTACGTACGGTGCGAAAGAAGTTCAGCATACGCACGCATTGTCACACAAAAGACAACCACTTCGCCCTCATAGACTCTTTGAGCAAGTGCTGTTAGCGAGCACCTATTAAGGCCAGCACGGCACAGGGGGGGGGGGGGTGGCCAGCACCACACCCGGCCGCCTTTGTCTCCCCAGTGGCAATATTTACACACCACACCAGGTACTAATTTGAGGCTGAGTCGACCTAGGGGATGCCCAAGACCGGTTCAGATTATCGTTACCGGTGTTGACCGTGAGCGGGAATCGAACTCGAGTCACCGGGTTTGTAGCGCAGCGTAGCGCTAACCGCTGCACTACCACTCCCCGCACACACACACACTCACAGACGACGATCCAGCACCCCTTGATTCGCTACTATCACTCGCTAATCACCTGCAGCCAGCCAATCCACTCCTCGTCGCTCTTCTATCGCTATTGCCACGGTCACTCCTCCCATGCTTCGCTCATTCATTCCTCCACCCATGTTGAGGACTCGATCTATCCGACTGTTTCGTCTCGCCCACGCTGTGTTCATCCGCCAAGCTGCAGGTAAAATAAATGAAACACTTCCTCTTTTCGTTTATGTTCCATTGCTCGACCTTGCAATTCCCTCCCGTGGTCTCCCTTCCCAAGATATTATGTAACCCTTGCTCAATTCGAGAAATATGTTCACTGACATTCATCACACCTTCAACAGTGCTGTTTGTGGCTGGCCACTTGGCAAATTGGACTTGTGGTCCTATCCTCAGCAACCGTGACAAGGCACCCGCACCCGTGATGTGCAGTGACAAAACATGATTGGCATTGGCCCTGGTGCAGCGAATGAGATGGAATTCCCATGTCCAATTACCACCCCCTTTCTCACCCCACCACCACCACCACCCCCTTTTCATATCCTGGCACCTGGGCACCCTCTGGCACCGTGGGCCCTTGTGTCGTTGCACTGCCTCAACACTCTACACCGTTGGCCACGGCTGCCCTGGCAGCAACACACAACGGGGCCTTACTTTGCATTCCAGACGAAAAGAGGGGCCCATTTTTCCAACGACCCGTTTCAACGGCAAACTCGCTGCAGCCATTATCTGCGTCTGGTGCGAAGGGTTTTTTTGTTGGTCGCTCGGGACAGGTCACATTTTTTTTGGGGGGGGGGGGGGAGTCTTCTATGTATCTCTCTCTACCCGCTGTGGTGAATCAGTTGCAGTGTTATAAATCTCGGCACGCTATCGGCCGTACATCTGTGCATTGTCTCCTGAAAACCTCAAACTCCGGCACTGATTCGTCTGCAGATTTCGCTGCAACCAGGATGTGCTCTAGGGACCTGGCCATGGGCCCAGGACTCTTAAGTGTCATGTTATTATCAGGAGCCGTAACAGCGTGTTCTGATGTCACGGTCCAAATCCCACATTTGAAAATTACCTGCGACTAAATTACAGCAATAAGAGTTTTGCTGTGCAGCGTCTTGCTTTGTCGACACACAGTTTCTCCCTTGCAAACGAGGCACTACTTTTTGTAGCTATCTTGTGCACAATTTTAAATGCTATTTTTTAATGTTGTTGTTTTTTTACGTTAATTTCTGGGGGGTGGGTTTGTGGTTATTGTAAAGTACTGAATAAATGCGTATCCATAGTCAATCCATTGGCAAGAGATGTACAGCCTGGAACGCAGATAAACACATTTCATTTGTCTCACACCTGCTTAAACAAAGTAATTTAGTCGGATTGAACGGAACATACAAAAAGATTAAAAGGGTTCGTTTGCTCAAAATAGAAACGGTAAACCCACGTGCAAAGTTCACTGTTCAATTGGACATCGTGAACCGGCGCTTAATTTCAGCTGGCTCTGTCCGGATCACCGACGCAGAAAATACGTCTTCACCCGGCCTCACCAAATCCGGCGCAACTCTCGCTACGGTGTGGCTACAAAAGCCACGTAATTCGAGTGACCCCGAAAACTATCCATTGAAAACATTTGAGCCCCTGTCGTGAGCCAGAGTCTGACCGGTTTGACTCCTCCACAACGGCGTTCAGCCACCACACCGCAGGCCACACCGCGTCCCGTCCAACATCTTCCCTCGCCAATGCTCGACTCTGGAATTCCCAACAATCGCCTCTTCTCCTCCTCCCAACTTGCCCAATTCAGAAACATATCACCTCTCATCGTGTGTTATGCCTTCATTCAATATCGCAGTTTATTCCTCGCCGCATGGCATTAGCACGATTGGCTACGTACGGTGCGAAAGAACTTCAACATATTTGCATACATTATGAGCGTTTGAGCCTGTGCTCAGCAACCATTATTATATATATACACACACATATATTAACCAACACATTTTCATTTTTGGCGATTACCCCTGTGTGCCAGAACGACTCGTGGGGGAAGCAGTACTCGTACGCCCTCTTCAAGGCCATGAGCCACATGCTGTGCATCGGCTACGGCCAGCGCGCGCCCGTCAGCATGGCCGACCTGTGGCTCACCATGCTAAGCATGATCGTGGGCGCCACGTGCTACGCCATGTTCATCGGGCACGCCACGGCGCTCATACAGTCGCTCGACTCCTCGCGCCGCCAGTACCAGGAGAAGGTGAGACACCCCCCCCCCCCCCCCCCATCGTGCGGAATTCTCCACCAGATTCGTTAGCGATGCTCGCCCGCTGTTTAATGCGGGACGCCGCTGAGCGGTGATGGTCAGTGCGCCGCACTTGCAAGTCCGGTCCGGCGCGGGGTCTCCGGTTCGATTCGATGTCCTACCCCCTACCTCTGTCCACCCAGCAGTACGGAGGGGTCACGTGTGGTGGGGTAAAGTGTGGGTACCCCCCCACCCCTTCCGAGACGCCTGTCCGGCACAAAAGAGGCTCTCGATAGCTACTTCGAGTGGAGGCTCTTCCGGCAGCAGTGGCGTGAGCAAGTCATTGCAGGGCTGCACCTTAACCTCTTCCATGACAGAATGGCAAATTGGTCGCTGACTTATCTGTCGTAGACTACGAGTTACGCCTTCCCAGAGTACAGACTTTCTCTGGGTACTCCAGTCTCCTCCCACACTGACACCCCATGCCTCTGCTGATGGATGTTGCACAGGCACGGCACGGCCGGTGTGATCCAAAATCCCACATCTTCTCAGCACTCAAAACAATCGGAAGAGCAAATGAGGCCCGGACTTGAACTCGGGCAGGGAGTCGACAGCACGGACGACTGTGTGCCTCTCTCTATATCAAAGTTTCAAGTTTCAAGTTTAATTTATTAGGTATAGCCCTGTGAGCCATTCGGCTCTTGAATCGGGAGCAACCGCAACAACAAAAAAAACATGAACAAGAAAACATCTTAAAGTGACTATGTGCAAACAGAAAATCCAAAAAAAGACAGCAAAATATTGCAGAAAAAGCATCGTGCACATAAACAACCCGCTGTTTCTCTACAGCGACTTGAAGATGCGAGTTCGCATTTAGGCTTAGGCGCTATTCAAGTCCAAAAATTGTGTCTTTACAAGCGTTGATCCTCCACACCTCTTCCCGACCCCTGCCTGTCTACTCCTCCGCATGCCTCGTGCGACTGCGCCATCCTCTGATTGGTCACCCCGTCCGTCAGCGTGGGGCACGCCGCAGTGACACGTGCGCGCGTTCGTGTGTTCGTGACCCTTCGTAGCGGCCGGGGGCGGTGGGGGAGAGGAGGGGGTGAGCGGGGTGACAACGTCTCGCTGTTTAAGTGGCGTGCCAACCGAGGGGTTCCCAGGAATAGGTTTCGAGGGGGAGCGCGTGGGGGGGGGGGTTCAGCAATTGTCGTGAAAGCCGGCAGCTGCCCATCTGCTGGTCTGCCACGTCGCTTGGACGACCCGAATAAAACGCTCAACTCTTTGCTTTTGGCTGCTCTTCTCGAGTCAAGGTGATCACAAAGGAACTTTATTAAGCCAAAGTCGTCGCCCGTTATTCAAGCACAAAAAAGGAGGGCTAAAGGCGCAGTCCTGCAATTGCTCGCTCGTGCCACTGCAAGCGGAAGCGCCTCTACCAAAGGGAGCTCTAAGAGGACCCCTCCTAGAGGATGTTTGGTTTACTCGTTCAAGATGGCCAGACATCTTGGAAGAGTGCCCACACTTTATAAATCACCACACCCGGCCTGCCGGTCGACTCACTGCAGCCTACCCATTTAAGCTGCTGCGTGAACAGAGGTGGTGTTGGAGGGGTGTTTAAGAAAAGTGCGCTGTCGTTGCAACTGCCCCAGCCAGGAGATCAAACCGGCCACATCTGAGATCGCTGCTAACCATTACACCATAGTGGAAATCATCAGGAAAGCAGTAATCCGTTGACGAGCAGAGCGTTGACAAACTAACAAAAGAACGCGCTCTTCCATGGCTGATGCCATAGCAAGGGGCGAGGTTTGCGCTGTCTCTCAATTACCCGCCGTTAAACACGCGGCACCATTGCAGCTGCAGTGTCAGCAATGGGACCCGATTGTTGTCATCATTTGCGCAGAAATTGAGATGAAACTGAAGGCTGCGATGATTTAAGAGCTCTTTTTTTTGTTGCGTCAAATGCGAGAGGTGGATGGTGGGGGGGGGGGGTACGGGGAAGGAAGGGAAAAAAACCGCATGGAGATACATTTAAAAGCGATCGATGACATAACACGGCAGTAATAGCTTGTGTGCGTGCGGTTGCGAGCGAATGCAACCGTCTAGTGGCGGGCTACGGAACGACGAGGGGTGATTCACATCCTCGCGAGCGGCATCACGCTTCGACGTGCATAATTAATTGTCTCGCTGTGGCTTAAAAGTACGGCACCACCACAGCCCCCCCCCCCCCCCCCCGCAAAAAAATTAGCGAACGAAGAAGAAGGCGCAATTCAAACGTCTAAAAATAACACGGCGAGCAAAACCTCGCCGTCGAACATTGTACAGACGCGTGCTCCAAAAGCGGAGCGTTGCAGGTAATAATAACTGCCTCCTGTATTATCATCATCATCAATTATCGTTATTCACAATCTTCACAGGGATCTTTACCACTTTGCGCATTAACGCCACGTGCAGATAAACGTCACATGCTCCAAAGAATATCCCACATATGTAATCTTACCCCTGCATTTATTTGCATGGTTCTATTATTGACACCGCGGCTTCCACGCAGTGATCACGAGGTCAAACCCACCTCTCGGCCGTGCTTGGGGTGACGTGTGCGTGGCGTTGCCTCGGACCAAACGCCTCTCTCCTGTTGGTACGGCGCGAGAGACCGCGATGTATCTATAATTTGTCATCTTTAAAAGAGTAGTCTGACATCAGCAGACATGCCACAAAAGCAAAACGTCTCCTGTTGATGTTTGTGTTGTTTTGTGCCCCCCCCCCCCCCCGCCCTAAGTACTAAAAGCCTCGGCTATGACCCGAACAAAGTTCTTTCGTTTTCGTTGTTTGCGTGCCACCACGCGCAAAGTCCTTCGAGCTTTCCCTTGACCTTGGGTTACTTGAGAAAGCTGACTCGATGTGCCGTGCTAAATAATGCATCGGGTACGTAGCGACAGTTCAATAAGCTGGCACGACGGACACATCTCCACCACCGCCGGCCGGCCTGATCGGCGTAACGTGCCCGCGCCGACAAAAATAGCAGCAGTCCCGACGGCCGCCGTCCTTATTGTTATAAATAATCCACGCTCTTTATATCCATCCACTCCCTCTTCTCTGTTCAAACAAAGCTTTAACAAATGTTTTTATTTACCAGATAAGGCGCGCTGAGCTATACAGCTCTCTTTTTCAGAAGCGACCTGGCAATCACAAATGACAGCTCAACGAAGTGGCTTATCGCGTGTAAATTTATAGCCGTCAAATTACACTAATCGCACGTTGATTTTAAATGTGGAGGGAAAAAAACCGGAGGACCCGGAGAAAAATCCACGTGTTCACGAGGAGAGAGAGAGAGAGAGACACGCAAACTCCACACATACAGCAGGCGTCAGGGTAGGGAGCGAACCCACGACCTCTACGTGTACCAGGCGAGGTAGTTAACGTCTCCTGTTGAAGGAGTGATGGAAAGAAAGAGGAGGCCGGATTGCCAACTCCCTTCCCGGCCGTGCCAAACTCTGGGTGTAATTTCCCCTTAATGGGGTTGTGACTTGTTCAAGTTCAGTCCTCCTTGAACCGTGACCTAATTAGCCGGCTCCACATAATGGCAGGCCCGCGCTTATGGAGGGTGGGGGGGGGGGGGATGGTTGTGGTGGCGGCGGGGTGAGAGAGGGGGGGGGGCGGAATAATCCTCCCGTTACGATCGACGGAGTCATTGGCTCTGCGCGCGCGAGAACACGACTCGATCCGCGACGACGACACGTCACGTTTGGGGAAGGGCGCGAGCGAGCGACGACGACGACATTCTTTGCGATGCGTCACAATGCCATTAGTATTTCTGCTAAGTGCATTTTTGCAACGGGGATATTGGCGTCCAACGTTTTCGCTCGGCTGCACGCGTGCGTTTGCGCATCAACTAACAGCTAATGTGTAAGGGTGACTTATTGACCCATCTCTCTGTGGAAGATGGACTTTTTTATTTTTTCAAAGTATATTAATTTTGTAATCAATGTATCGAATACGCACTTCAACGAAGGCACTTTTGTCTCATTGATAGGAAGTCGGCGGAAGTGTCTTAATGGGTAAAGTGGGCTATCAATGGTGACTCGTGTTTCTTGACACGCTGCTGCGGTACATCGCTAAGCACACTGGGTTCAAAATCCAGAGGTGGCCGGCTCGATTTGATCTCCCGGTACGGTAGTTGAGACTACGGTGAAAGCTTATCAAATCCACCCCCCCAAGCCCCCTCTTCCACCGAGCCTCTCTCCACCCGGCAGTATAAATGGTTACAGCACATCATGGGACCTCCTTTGCCAGTACCAAAATATACTAATAGGGTTTTTCCCCTTTTTTCGGGCAACAAAACGGACACCTTTTGCAAGGAATCATGCTTACATTAACCACAATACTTGCAGTCAAATGCAAACAAAAAACAATACTCTGATAATTTATGCATTGTCTTTGAAACTGATTGGTCCACACCAGAGACAGCTTTCTTTAGAGCCTCGTCTCATATGGCGTTCGACCAGATGACGCCAAAAGGCGCACAGTTCAAAGACAACGCACTACCAGAGTAATGAGAGCTCGGGGTGAGCAGCTACGCCTTTTGGCGTCATCTGGTCGAACACCACATGAGACGAGGCTCTAAAGAAAGCTGTCTCTGGTGTGGACCAATCAGTTTCAAAGACAATGCATACATTATCAGAGTATTGTTTTTTGTTTGCATTTGACTGCAAGTATTGTGGTTAATGTAAGCATGATTCCTTACAAAAGGTGTCAGTTTTGTTGACAGAACAAAGGGGAAAACCCCTATTAGTGATTACAGCACAGTCACTCAATCGGTTGGTTGCCTACGGTGGTGTAAAGCGTGGGTTATTCCCACCACCTTCTTCTTCATCTTCTTGCATCGCTATTTTGTTTACGGGGTAAGACCCCACTGAGCTATTTCGCTCTTGATCAGACGCGACCTGGCCACAAATCATCGCTCAACGAAGTGGCCCATCGTGTGGAAATTCATAGCAGGCGAATGCCGATTCAGAGACATCTGGGTCAGCGTGGAACAGTCGGCAAAAATACCCTTCACGAGGGGGACTCTCTCAAGAGCTGCCTCCACTGGAGATCCTTCCACCAACGTTAGCAGGCACCGACAGCGCTTCGACGTAACCCGTCACCCTGTCCCGGGGGCATTGTTCCTTTGCTCAGGCCGCCGTCCGTCGTGCGAGTGGACACACACAGCACAAGCCACAATGACCCGGCGTCTGGTTGACCCCTCCGTGGGTTTGAAGCGTTGTCGATCATAAAAAAAACCGTTATGAGATCACGAGGTTCATACATTATGCGTGCATTTCATATTTCTTTTTATTTATAATTACTGCGCAACGGTGCAAATTTGCTGTTTTTGGATTTGGTACCAAAAATATGTCTAAACGGTAAGTTTATTTTGCTCTTACATTCTGATACCTGATACCAGTTCGCCTACTTTACGGAATATTTTAGCAAATGTAAATTTTTTATAAGGCTCACGGTTTTTTTTAAGCTCCTCATTGCATATTTTTTTCAGCTGTACATTCCAAAATTCATATTATAAATCACATATAAATCGGATTATTATTATTATTATTACGAGGGCAAACACTTGTGCCTCACAGCAAAAACGTTCCAGAGTTCGATTCCAACCTCGGGTGCCTTTCTGCTTGGAGCTTTTATATTTCTTCCACAGTTCTGCACGGGTTTGTTCTGTGCCTTTACCAGTTTCGTCCCATAGTTAGAAGACAACAAGCATAACATCTAACGGGTTTTGGCCACATGACAATGCAAAAAAAAATTCACCTAAAAATCACTCACCAGGGATTACAGAGAGAAGCAACATCACCCCTCCCATATTCTTAGGTTTTTTCGGTAAAGTCACGTAGGTAAAACATTAAAAATAGATCAAAGTAAAATAAAATACTGATGGACAGCCAGTTGTTTCACCAGGTTTAGCTTTCTACCAGGTTTAGCTTTCTTCTTTTTTCACACTTTTATTATGTAGGCTAGGCGCAGTCACAAACCGAACCTCTCCATAATAAAGGCTCAGTCTTTTGTTATGCAGTCTATTCATAGTCTCAAACCGCACCTTACCATAATAATAAAAAGTGGGCCATCCCTGCCCCTTCCCCCCCCCTCAACCATTATATATACGGAGTGGTATCTCCTGTAATCTCTCATTTACTTGATACAGCTGTCGGGCTGTGACGGTTCCACCTGAAGACGGAAGCTTGTGTTGCTTCCAAAACGTCGTGATTTTTATTTTATTTTACTTTTATTAATTTTAATGTTTTACCTACGTGACTTTACCGAAAAAACCTAAGAATATGAATCCTTGCAGTCACGAAAGCTTCAAATCTAGAATCACCCCTCCCGTCTGCTGCGACAACTTGGCAGGACCCTCCTCAAACGGAGTCTTGAGACTCCATGAGGCTCGCCTGGGAATAACAAGCATAATACATCATCACAAATTATCCTCCAAATAATTTCCCAATCTACAAAACCATCCATCCTCTTTCCATTCCTGATACCCCCCCTTCCCCTTCAACCGATACGTTCCCCACACACGTACAGGACCTTTTGTGGCACAATATTATTGAATGTATTTTACAATATCCGAATTATTTTGTATCATCGTGATTAGCACACGACGTCTGTGAACCCAGAACACCTGCGTGACGGTAAGCAACCGCCACCACCACCACACCATGTGGGAGCCTTCATCCAGCGCTGTTATTATTTGAGAATCATTTGGCTATTTGTCCAACACCTACGGGCCTCTCTGCTCCAACACCCACGCCTGCTTCACGAATTCAATACCGCTCCCCACACGGTGGCTATCCGTGTCAGCCTTCCCCACCACCAACCCGGTCCACGCGCACCCTCCGCGTCACCCGTGTCTGACCGAACGACCGGCTGCACCACAGACAGAGAGACAGAGAGATGCCAACTGCAACTCGACGACGACGATGCGAGGGCTCGACGTTGATGTGAGAGGTCACCGCGCGTGCCGCGTTGTTCGTGTCCGGGCGTGCAGTACAAGCAAGTGGAGCAGTACATGTCGTTCCACAAGCTGCCGGCGGAGCTGCGCCAGCGCATCCACGAGTACTACGAGAACCGCTACCAGGGCAAGATGTTCGACGAGGACAACATCCTGGGGGAGCTCAACGAGCCGCTGCGAGAGGTGCGATTGCTACCCCCCCCACCCCATTACCTCCTCGCTTCCGATTTCATGTCCTGTTCGGAGAGAGGGAATGCGGTTGGGAGATGCAGGGAGAGCGCCACGCTCGGCCAAGGGAAACGAGGGCCTTGCACGACGGACGCACGGTGATGATTCGTACACCTTGGAGGTGCGATCAATTGGCGCGAGTCCATGCCCGTGCTACGATCCAAGAGTGATTGGCCGTGGTGAATGTTAGCTGGCCGAGTGATTCAGAGGTGAGAGCACGGAACTGACAACCGCTGAGACACCACCTGGGTTCGAATCCAGGCAGCGTCCTGTGTGTGATTGAGTTGATGGTTTCAACCCGGTCACCTATTACGACACAAAGAAAAACATGATTTTATTCGTACTCTTTGGTTCTTTCGGTAAAGTCACGTAGATAGAAAAAAATAAGAAAATAAAAAAATATCACGACGTTTCGATCGCAACACAAGCGGTTCAGCAGTTCCACTGCTGGATTTTTTTTGCGCTTGAGGACGACCGCTTGTGTTGCGATCGAAACGTCGTTATTTATTTTCTTTTATTTTTCTACCTACGTGACTTTACCGAAAGAACCCACGAGTATGGATTCCTGTAATCACGAAAGCTTCAAATGAAGAATAATTTTAATTCGGTTTGCACTTAAGTTTGGCGAAATTCCAGCTCTGCAAATGTTTATTGCGGTCGTATTATCATGAGACGAACATCACTCACATATACAGAGTGAGTGGTGATGTACTACTTTCTACTGTGTGGACCAGAGGGTAAATGAAAAAACATCAGAGGTAGCTCTGTAATGTCCGCTTCCGTGGGCCATTCTCTAAAACGATTGCACTGCTGTGCCAGATATCCCAATGAATGCATCATCATCTTGTGACGTGATACCGAGAGCACAAATAAGATAACAAAGAGCTTTGAAATTACGACAACAACGAATGCAGTCGATGACCTTGTGGTTCAATGTTGCAGCCTCTAGTGGCTGCAGAGGTCACGCAAAGCTACTTCGTACAAAAGGCACAAATAAAAAACATTGATTCTTACACATGCAATTTGATGGGTGCATCGTGAGCTTAAGAATCAATATTAATCAATGATTCTATGCATTGTTACACCTCTAATAATGATATACTGACGATTTAAAAGAAGCAGTCGGGTCAAGAGAACATCAACAACAACACGTGTTTCCATGCTCAAATAAGCAATTAGCAAAGTTCATCATCGCCATCATCGTAGTCAGTGCTTGATTTGAAACATTGTAAGATTCCATTGAGATTAAACGTCTCCTTTAAAAAAAATTAGACCTGGGTTGCAACGACCAGTGGAATAGCGATTGATTACGTGTGCAGGCAGTGAAACTCTACCGGGTCGTATGGGACAGAGAAGACGAGCTTCCCGGGCTATGAAGAGGTGGGAAATTGGAAGTGGGATGCTCCATTCAATTCCTTACACGAGGGCCCACATCAACCACGCTACGCCACTGACATTAACAGTCCTGAGCTGATAATTGTTTTTTTACCCTTCTATCTGGCAACAAAACTGACACCTTTTTTTACAAGGAGTCATGTTTGCATAGACCACAATACCTGCAGCCATAATGCAAACAAAAAACATAACTCTGATCATATATGCACTGTCCTTGAAGTTGATTGGTCCACGCCCGAGACAGCTTTCCTTAGAGCCCAGTCTCACATGGGTTGGACCAGATGACGCCAAAAGGCGCACAACTCAAAGACAATGCACCATCAGAGTATGAGAACTCGGGGTAAGCATTTACACCATTAGGTTCCAATGGTATAAGTCCTGAGCTGGTAGCCTGCTTGTTGTACCGCCTTCCACGGACCAGTCGGTTAACGCCTGTTCACCACACGGTGGTATTTGCACGAACCCATCAGCGCTGCGGGGAAAGTGCAGGAATTTCTGAACCGTACTCAGTGGCGTCGCGGCTGGTGCACAAGCCCATCTCAGTCCCAGGGACTCCGAGTGCAGTGTGCAGACCCCTGCACACTCGGTAGCCAGACCAATACCAATAGCCGCCCGCGATTCGCCACTAAGTGTCGGCGACGTGACCATGGCACCTGTGCCAGAATAGGTGCACTTCGAGGCCACGTGGAGTGTCGAAGGCTGGCTGACAGGAGGTCACGGGACAGACCCCGGTGCCACGGGTAGCCACGTCGACACGGCTGGCACAAACATTAAGAAACGCGACGTAATCGTTCACACTCAGGCTGGCTGGGCGACGATGTCATTAGCGGCTGCAGACGAGACATCGTTTTGCTGAGATGGGGAATGGCCCGAAGGTTGAAAAGGAGCCGTGAGCTTGCTCCGCAACACGGAACACGAACGCTTAATGAATAGCTCCATATGTATTACCGCCCACACTTACAGCTAAAGGGGACAATATTTATATTCATGAGCGGACACGACAAATGGCGTCCCACATCACAATATGTCCTGATATTATCCCCCCCCCCCCGACACATGAAACCACGAGCACGCTCTTTATTTCTGAGCTTTCTTAAGGGCGCCCACCCGTTCTGCGTGAGACCGAATCTGTAGTGTCCAAGGCGAGGACTCATGACGTGCTCCAGTTACTTGTCGTCAGCGGCAGCACGTTTACTCCAAATTCACAGTTGGACCCAATTTGGGTACTTTTTTTCTCTCTCTCTCTCTCTCTTCCATGAATTTCGCTTTCCTTGGGAATCCACCACGCACGGAAAAGAATGCCTTACGAGCGTGTAACGAGCACATTGCTGAATATCACAGCTTGACATATTGGAGCACTTATTAAGAAAAGCCCTCTTTGCCCCCCCCACCCCCCACTGGACTCTTGCCCACTGCTCGCGTGAGACGCTGCAGTTGAGCTGGCAGGGGTTTAATGATTTCGTTGCGACATCTGCGCGCCTCGCGCGAGGCTGAGCCGTGAAGGTTGGCGACAAAAGGCCACGACAATGGACCCCCACTTGGCCTCGTGACGTACGCTGCTTGGTGACACCACGCTTATGGGCAATTTGCCATGCGAAGGGGCTCACGCCAGATTTTTATTTTTATTATTTCTATTGATGGTGCCCACACATCCGAAAGTGTTTCGGCTGCTGTGAAAATATGTTTTAATTTTCTCGCCATCGGTTTTTGTGAAAGATACGTCTCATATCGGGTTGCCAACTGCCCTGGCTTTCCAAGGGTCCATTCCCTGTCGAGGTAGCCAAGTGACAGTCGAAGCGATGTCCCGCTCAAATGGACATTGATGCAACGCTCGTCTGTCAATTTCAGTCCCCAGCCAGTGATCGAAATTCCACGTTCATGTGATGGAGCTGAGTCACCTCAGAGGACAACCAATGTTGACTTCCCAAAAAAGTGGGCAATTCGTTTCATCGACCTCCAGAGAGATGATTTGGCTGAGTTAGCCCCAGCCAGGATTTGTAACCTACAACTTCCCGATCGCGAGCCGCGAACTCTACCACTGAGCCGCCAGACCGACGGTGTCGGCCGTGGGAAATCTGTAAGTCGTCTTCCCCTGCGCATTTTAAAACTAAAAAAGTGCCCGGTGTTTTTCTCTCCCTCAGTTGCGGAATAACTCAAAACAGGGCAATTCACACCGATTTCTCCCCCCACTGCCTGCCGCAAATCCGTGACACGTTCCGGTGTTTTATGTTTTTTAACCGTCACGGGTGGCAACCGTCATCCCAAGAAGTGAGTTTCCATCGGACGGTGGCGCAAAGTCGAGAAGCGCGGCTCGTCGTGAACAAACCGCCCCGACGCGGAGGTTCATCCCGGCGATCCCGCTTCACGGATGGGGCGCGCGTTTCCCGCGGGGTGGGGAGAGAAAGAAAGAAAACAACCTGCGCGCCATTATTCACCGCCACGGCAGGGGCGGGGGTAACGTGCACACTGGAGGCCTCTAGGAAGAGTGTTTTGTTGTTGTTCCGGAAAGCTCTCCGGGAGACCGGGACACACCGTGGCCGTTCGCCTCGAGCGCCGCAACGCAAGAAGTTGTGCAACGGCCCTTATCTCAAGCAGCCGAAAATTACAGAAGAGCCCCTCTTAATGACCACACCTGTTCACGACTAATCGCTTAAGGACGGGCCTCCATAGAGCCCAATGTGTAGTGTATAGTCTAGTGTATAGTAGTGTAGTGTATAGTGTAGTGTATAGTAGTGTAGTGTATAGTGTAGTGTATAGTAGTGTAGTGTATAGTGTAGTGTATAGTAGTGTAGTGTATAGTGTAGTGTAGTGTATAGTAGTGTAGTGTATAGTGTAGTGTATAGTGTAGTGTATAGTAGTGTAGTGTATAGTGTAGTGTATAGTAGTGTAGTGTATAGTGTAGTGTATAGTAGTGTAGTGTGTTATTGTGTACAATAGAGCTCCTCTTACCGACCACCCCTGTTCACGACTAATCGCTTAAGGACGGGCCTCCATAGAGCCCAATGTGTAGTGTATAGTGTAGTGTATAGTGTAGTGTATAGTGTAGTGTATAGTGTATAGTGTAGTGTATAGTAGTGTAGTGTGTTATTGTGTACAATAGAGCCCCTCTTAACGACCACCCCTGTTCACGACTAATCGCTTATCGACGAGGCTCCATGGAGCCCAATGTGTAGTGTATAGTGTAGTGTATAGTAGTGTAGTGTATAGTGTAGTGTATTGTAGTGTAGTGTATAGTGTAGTGTATAGTAGTGTAATGTATAATGTAGTGTATAGTAGTGTAGTGTATATAGTATACACTAGAACCCCTCTTAACGACCACCCCTGTTCACGACTAATCGCTTACCGACCATTCCCCCTGTTATCGACAGGCTGCTGCAATGAATATTAATGAATGCATTGATTAACCATGTTTATTTTAATGTTATGTGTTTATAATGTTGTTAGTATTTTTACGTATTCATAGCCATTGTTTTAATATTATAAAGTACGTTTTTTTGGGTGAAAAAGGGTCGCTTTCGATGCTATCGGAACGAATGAAGCCCTTAACGGGTATTTCCCAGACTCGCTTAACGACCAAATCACTCAACGACCGGTTTCGTGGAACCAATTACCGTCGACAAGAGGGTTTCTCCTGGATCATGCTGAAGCTTCTCGCATACTAAATGACCCCTCTCAAGGACCTCTTCATCCGTATACGCACACACACATTTGTATGGGCCCTCTTTTCGCGAGCTCGCTTACACACACACACGTGTGTGGGTAACGGGGGCTTATGGGTAACATCAAATATTCATTTACCATTAAGCTCGGTCTGTTTTGGAATTTTCTGGTTCATATTGTTTTAAATAAAACGGGATGGTGATTGATTCAGTTAAGGAGCGGCTTCAGAATAGAGCACAGTGCCTCTAATTTCGTTTTTGCATTATTCAGGGTGATGAATAGACTTGATGCATCATCTACAAAATGTTTGCCTGTTTATGGGACCAAACACATACTTTTTTTTCGTCAATATCTGTCAATGGCCACATTTCACATTTCTCACGCATTACACTTCCCTCTGACATTTGGGAAGGCGTGCACTTCATCCTTACACGTGAGCATATCCTGTTTGGAGTTCAAGCCTCAGCCGCCCCAGACTCGTTCCCCAGGTGAGGCCCGTCACGCTGGTTCTAGAGGTGCGGTTGGTCGTCCGACTTGATTGCCGCTCAGTGATGAAGTCAGGGAGGGCATTCGTGAGCTGGTTCTCAAGGCAAGCCGGGTGTGTCTCTATCCCCGCTGGAGTTCGGCGAGTTTGACACTGGTTTTACTGGAGCTGAGGCCGGTAGTTTCCTTTCATAGGTCTTCTCTCAAACATTTGACAATCACATCTTTAGAACCCGTGGCCGAATCCGTTTTACACAGCCATCGTTGTGCATAACAATCGAGCGTAACCTTCCTCCGGGCGGTGCGTCGATGAGAATGCGTTGGACTCCAGCGCGTACAGAAAGGACGATGTATTACTCGTGTCACTCACACCCCTGGCTCTACCCCCTCCCCCCCGACTCCCCCCCCTCCCCCCCGCCGCCCACATCCATCAGGAGATCGTGGGCTACAACTGCCGCAAGCTCGTCGCCTCCATGCCGCTGTTCGCCAACGCGGACCCCAACTTCGTGACGGCCATGCTCATCAAGCTGCAGTTCGAGGTGTTCCAACCGGGGGACTTCATCGTGCGCGAGGGCACGGTGGGCAAGAAGATGTACTTCATCCAGCACGGCGTCGTCAGCATCATCACCAAGGGCAACAAGGAGATGAAGCTCTCCGACGGCTCCTACTTTGGAGGTTCGAGTCTCCGCTCAGCCCACGCATCCGCAGCGGCGCGCTGGCGACAGCCGCCACCCGCCGCTCAGTGACGGTGCCGTAACAACAGCGCTTGTGCGCCTTGTGACCCTGCGTTGAATTGTCGAAGGCTTTGCTGCCGGCTGGCGAGAGGCCACGGGGCAGGCCCAGATGTTCATGGGTGAAGCGGTCGAGGTGACAGGCAGATGCGCAAGTGGCTCACCCGTCTCTCCGCGCGCACACACAACGACACATATCTCCCGTGTAGCCTTAACGGACTGTTGGGGCAAGTGCTGTTAGCGAGCACCTAGCAAGGCCACCGTGCACATCGGGAGTGGTCAGCGCGTTGGCCGACAGCCCTTCGTGCTGGTGGTCACACACACGACTGCAGCAAGGCACTAGTTTTTAAGGCTACCTTGACCTCGTTGAGTTCCAAGCCAGACTCAATTCATTTGCCGTGCGTGTGCATTTGCCAGAAATAAAACATGGCCGCTATGATTTTATTCTGTAAATTACTGAACTAATCACTCCAGTACCACTCATCCCACGCACACACACACATGCGTCCTGAAAATAACATTATTACTCAGCCACATATAATCTGATTGAATGCCTTATGCAACGTGAAAGCATGGTCACACACACAAGAAAATCCTATCCCGTTCTTTGCTCTTTTAAACTACAGAATCCAACCCTTACATGTTTCAGCAATTTAAAAAAAAAAGTATGAGCCAGCTGGGGCTTTCGTGATTTTCTCTCTCTCTCTCTCTCTGGTGTCATCGGAGTATTGTTCCCAGTCTCTCTTCAATAGCATTATCCTTTTTTTCTTTACAAAAAGAAAAAGTGGACTTGACTCAGAACTTCTAAATGGAAGTTTTGCTGCTTGGCGGCTCGGGCTGAGACAGAAGAAGTTTGTATAACCCCATGGAATCGGGTTTTCGGGAGGTTTTGACCATCACCCCATGCTCAATCAGATGCTTCCTCTCTCATTCACATTAATAATTATACTTTCATTCTATACATCGTCATTCATGCGAACAGCATTACTGATATATATGAGGACCAAAACCCATAGATGTGGTTGGCTACGCACGGCGCGTAAGAAGCCCCAACACACACACCTACACACCAAGCAAATTATAACCCTCCTACCAAGCAAAATAAAAAAAATAAGAAATGGCACCAAATTAAAAAGCACAAACCATAGAAAAGTTCGGAAAATAATAGGTTTTTTCCATTTTTGGCAATAAAACAGGATGTGTTAAGATGTTCAAACACCAAATGCAAGGAATCGGGTCTACATTAAGCACACGTACTTGTGGTGAACATGCACACACAAAAACCTAAGAATATGCACACAAACTCTGATAATATGTCCATGGTATTTGAAACTCATTGGCCTACACCAGAGACATCATTCTTTATGGTCTCGTCTCAGCAGTGTCAGACCAGAGAACATCTTGACACCTCTTGTTTTATTGCCAGAAAGTGTAAAACCTATTCTTGTTTTTCATACTTTGATACCGGCAAAAAAAGGTCCCGGCAAAAAAAAAGAATTTAGTCCATTAGGTCACATCCCAAAAACCCAAAGTCAAAGCGACGTCCCGCTCAAATGAGCATTGAGGCATCGGTGACCATCTCCCGATTACAGCCCTGACTCAGCGGTGGAAATTCCACATTCCTATGGCGGAGACGAGTTTATCATGGGACAACCGCTGTTGCCTTCCCCAGACGACGTTCTGCGTCGACCCCCAATCAGGATTCGGACTCTCAACCTTGCGACCGCGAGCCGCTCTCTCTCTCTCTCTACCGTTGGGCCACCTGGCCTGGCCGGGCAACATCCTTCACGCGAGACGAACGCATACCGCGCAAATTCTCAATTTTTTTGTGTTTGTCGTCGTTATTAAGCGCAAATTGAATCTTACGCACGCACGCACGCGGACGCACGCACGCGCACGCACGCACGCGCACGCACGCACGCAGACGCACGCGGACGCACGCACACGCACGCGCACGCACACACGCGGACGCACGCACGCGCGCACATTCCCCCTTTAAACGCAATGTTACGCCGACGCACGGCTGAGCGTCTCGTTTAGACGCGGGCGACAATGGGCCCCGCGCGGTCGTCGACAGCTCGCGGAGACGTGGGCATGCCGGCAGGGCCGTGTGGCGGCGGTGGCGGCACGCGGCGTGGTAATCTTCCTCCTCGCTCCAAGAGGGGTCTCTTTAATCAACGTCAAAAAACACTCACACACACACAAGTACAAACGGGTGGAAGGAAAGGGAAGCACGGGACAGGGTGAGCAACAGGGGGTGAGCATGGCAAGAGTGGAGGGGGGTATCCGAAGCTGGTGGAGAGGTTTGTTGTTGTTTGTTTTTTGCATCATCACGAGTGCTCAGGATTATTGGGGGGGGGGGGCAGGACGGTGGGAGGGGGTGCTTTATTCTGCGAGTGTTCGACGTGGTATCCAGCAAAGCTGCTTTATAGTTCAAGCAACAGAGATGTCAACTTTAAATAATTGAATTGTGAAGCGGGTGGGTGGTGGTAGGGGGTGGGTCTTCCCCCCCCCCTCCCCCATTTTAATACGCAGCAAATCTATTTATGGAACTCTTTGCTTCCTTTATGAAAATGTGCTTCTCCGTGAGAAAAAACGATTGCGACAGAATATTTACCTTCAAATTTTACATTTATATCTCTTTTTAGAATGATGTATATATAATTACTTATGCAAACGTGTTGCACTGCCTTCTCGCATGTGCCAGAGAAGAAAAACATCCATCTGCTCCATCTCCGCCGAACGAATGCAAGCACGCACGCACGCGTGTGCACACTAACAAAGACAAAGATCCCCCGTGTAGCCTTCACAGACTGTTGGGGCAAGTGCTGTTATCGAGCAGCCCCTATAAAGCCTGGTGGTACGAGAGGGGCTGGGTGGCCAGCAAACACTCCCGACCGCCTTTGTCTCCCCACTGCCAATGATTTTACACACCGCACCAGGTACTCATTTGAGGCTGAGTCTACGTAGAGGAGGCCCAGCACCGGTTCAAATAATCGTCAACGTTGTTGTCCGCGAGCGGGAATGGAACTCGGGTCGTCTGGTTCGTAGCGCGCCACTGCACGTACAACAACAACCGCCATTCGCCACTAAGTGGCGGTGACGTCACCACGACGCTTGTGCCAGGCTATGTGCACCTTAAGGCCACGTGAAGTGTCGAACGCCCGCTGGCAGGAGGTCACGGGGCAGACCCAGCAGGTGCCACGGGTCGACTGACTGAGATGACCGAGATGACTGGCTGATGCACCACCTGTGCCCCCTACTGTGCCAACTTGCTATGCTTTAGCCACCCGGCGCTCCGCTCGTTGTTGTGAGCGTCGCTCCTCCGCCCTCCGTTGTTATTGGAGGGCGACTGCACGTACACGCACGGACACACGCACACACACAACGCGCACACACAGGGTTCCTATGTAGTACGCAGAGGTGGGACAAAGTCATTGTTATGCAAGTCCAAGTCGAGTCTGAAGTCATCAAATTCATGACTCGAGTCTGACTCGAGTCCAAGTCACATGACTCGAGTCCACACCTCAGAGGTGGGACAAAGTCATTGTTATGCAAGTCCAAGTCGAGTCTGAAGTCATCAAATTTATGACTCGAGTCACTCGAGTCCAAGTCACATGACTCGAGTCCACACCTCTGGTAGTACGTCATGCATGAGTGAGTGTTCGGCACCGCATGAGCAAGGACAATTGAGATGGATGGAGGAGGACGCTGATGTTATTTATTTATATATAAACACAAATTAAAAAAATGCTGGCAGACCACAGAGCAGCAAAGATGAACACTGCATGGTTTCAATATAAAAATTTTGCTTAGAATAATGATGACACATAAAAAAAAATATGAATTCCGATTAACTATTTGAGATTGGTGGCGCAGTGGTGAGACGACTGTGCTATGAACCAGCCAATTTGAGAGATAGTTTTGTTCACAGGCCACGGTGGCGAGATGTTAACCACCTCGCCCGGTATACAGGAGGTCGTGGGTTCGATCCCAATCCCATGTTGGAAGAATCCAAAGTGCCGAGTGAACACTTATACGTTCTACTTAACTGCTGCACAGATTAGTCAGCGGCCTACTTGCTGTACTACCAGCGCCAGGCACCGAGCTACCCACGTAGGCACGATCCACCAACCATCACCGCCCGGCCCGAGTGAAATGATTCCACACGTGGCGTACAAGGTGCTGGTGGGCATCACCTGCAGAACCTCGACAGCTCAGATCCCCCGGTTCCTCCTCTCCCTCTCTCCCCCACTCTCAACCCCCCTCCCCCTCCCCCGCCCCCTTGCGCCTCTTCTCCTGTCTCCCGCAGAGATCTGCCTGTTGACGCGGGGCCGTCGCACGGCCAGCGTGCGCTCCGACACCTACTGCCGCCTCTTCTCGCTCTCCGTGGACCACTTCAACGAGGTGCTCGAGGAGTACCCCATGATGCGACGCGCCTTCGAGCAGGTGGCCATCGATCGGCTCAACCGCATCGGTGAGGACCCCCCCCCCCCCCCATAACCTCGGTACCGCCGCTGTGCCCGTCCCTGCCATCAATCCACACTGTCATTTGTCGTTGATGCAACAACAACAGCAACAGCAATAACACAAACTGATCTCTGTGCTATAAAGAAGAGTCTACTGCATGAGATGCCACCTATTATGTGACATTTCCTCTTTAGGGCGGTGTTATCGACGAATGTGGTCAGTTCTGGATAGCTCCCCGATGCGTTGGTGGGTTGTAGCCGCGTGTTGCTGGGCACGAAGTCTTCACCTTTCGCTCCACCTGCTGGGAACTTCTTCATAGAGATGAATGTTCCCTTCCTGGTGGGGTACAGGTCAGCCAGCAGAACAATGTTCAGTTCCTAAAGAAGCTCGGTACCTGGAACGAAACGTCAGACGTCGCGCAGAACAACACGCGATAAGATACAATCCACAGCATGACCAAGAAAACCCTCCGCATTAGCAGTCAACAGAAGAAAAACAACTCTTTCTCCGTCTCGATATTTTTTGTGCAAGTTACTGTGGCCTCTCAATTAAAAAGTGCCTCAACTACTTAAACGGTCACACTCTGCATAACATCACCACTCCAGACATCCCACAAAGCGGTACTTATTTTATCTACCCTATAAGAGTGAAACTTGGATAACTCCCAAGTGGTTAGGTGTCACCTCAGTTTGATGATTGGGCTCCCAATGTCAGGTGGTTGGCTGTCTTGGCCAAGCCGGCGAAGTGTGGTCACACGTCTCCTCCTCGGGGAGGCCTTCACCCAGCAGTGGTTTAATCTTTAGCTGACGGTGATCCTGAGAAGGTTCAGTAGACCGAGTCGAGATTTTAACTGGGAGTCTTCTGATGGCGAGCCGAGCGGCAAACCTTAACCGCAGTGCTCTCTGGACAAATGCATCAGCCGTTGAACCACAAGTTATTCACCGTCATCATTCACGCTTACGTACGATTAATTATGCAAGCCATTTAAAAGCAAGGTCGTGCAATCTCTGAAGTGCAGGATTTATGACGGACATATTTCCACACTGGGCCCGCTCCGGGGCGGAATGCCGAAGGGTACAGGTCAGCCGAAGGGTACAGGTCAGCCGAAGGGTACAGGTCAGCCGAAGGGTACAGGTCAGCCGAAGGGTACAGGTCAGCCGAAGGGTACAGGTCAGCCGAACGGAACATTCCCGAGATGGGGTTCCAGATGGGCCGTTGATCCTTGGACTGGGAGGCAATCGCCCCGGCAATGTTTGTTTTGACGGTCTAATTTGAGGTGTCACGAAATCAACACGCGCAATACGTAATTAAGATACACTTTGAAAGTATATAAAGCAATCAACTGGCAAAAATTTGTATTTAATGAAAGTCAGCGAACATGCATAAAATGTTTCATATTAATCAGCTGTCCTCACAGAGGTGGATTATCTTTGAAATGTTTTGAGATTCATCGTTTCATATAGTTGTACGAGAATACAAAACAATGCATTTTCTTTACTTAAAAGGACTGGTAAATGCACACACACGCTGACCATTGTGGTGAAATATGGTCAAACATTACCACGGGTGATATGGCATGGGGTCAAGACATTCAACAGCGTATTGAAAAAGGCATGTGCATTTATATCATCATCACTACTCTTGTCATTTAAGATCCCATTTGAGAGCAGCGCTCTCTTTTTTAGGGAAAACCTCGATGAAATTATCTAATAACTGCAACGGGACTCTGGAGGAACACATTCAACTGCAGAGCAAATGCATCGTAAACAGCGAGCACAGTCACAGAAATCAGATGCTGAGACAAATTGAATCACAAAGTTAAACATTATGGCAAACGTGAGTGGGTTATTCATTTTATACGTCGAGTTTCACGACCAATATTATGCTTCATAATTCGTTTCTGTAGGGTTATATCGTTGTGTAGGTACAATGCAAGTGTTTAACCATAACCCTCCACAACCGGACGTTATGGGACAATATGATCATCAGGTGTTAGCAAGAGCTCAGCTTTCACGCCAAACAGCTTGCGAGTCCAGCTTCGTTAAGTCGCTGCCATGACGTCGAACCTTGCAGGCGAACCAGTTTTAATTATTAAGATACTCTTAGTTCTTTCGGTAAAGTCACGTAGGTAAAAAATGAAATTAAAATTAATAAAAAATTAATTTTAAAAAAATCACGACGTTTCGGAGACAACACAAGTCTCCGTCATCAGGTGGGACCGTCGCAGCCAGATTTGCTGCATTTTTATTTCATTTTTTACCTACGTGACTTTACCGAAAGACCTAAGAGTATGAATCCTTGCAGTCACGAAAGCTTCAAATCTAGAATTAATGATTAAGAGTTGATGGCTGGTTGATTGGTTGTGATTGGCAGGTTAGATTTGAGCAATAAGGTGAATCTATTTCCTGGTTGTTGAAAATAACCTGTCCTTAATTATATGAAGGTGCCGAAGCTGGAGGTTTGATGCTATTGTGATTCGAGTGAAGGATTAATTGGTTAATATGGTTAGTTAAAGTAGCATCATGGGGATTATCACTGCGGATTCAGTGATGGAAATTTATTGAAGAGATAATACTAATAAATTGTCAATTGATTTCGTGTAAATGGGTAGTCGTTTTCTGTCATTATGAATGTATGTAAGTGTTATTTAATGATTAATTAAATTAGCTCAGAGGAACTTAATCGGTTTCCACTTGGCCATCAATATCGACAGAGCCTTGGTGTTCCAATCAAATTTGCATATCTGCCCACGTGACAACTTGACTTGATTGGCTTCGTTGTGTGGTGGAAGGGTTTCGTTTAAAATAAAATTTATCGAGACGCGACAGGTCTCATCCAAAGACAAATTTATAATAACTCAAAAAATGGTTCGGTCAAAATGGCTGCACGCTGGACTCGTGTGCATTCTTCACACAGAAAGGGTTAATGTTCTGTTCCCGTTCAGGTCCATTGTAACCGTACGATGGGTGTCGTCGAGTGGTGTTTACAGGACAATTACACAAATCAAAGACACGTTGTAACCAAAGCCACGGCGTATAATTACACCAAGAACAGTAATTTAACAATAAAACCCATTGTAATTAGATCTTTGGCATAGCACAATGATATTTAGTTGTAATTCTCAGATAATGTACTGTATTTGTGCCTTTTTTTGTTATATTTCACTACAGTTGTAGCGCGTATTCGATTTAGTGCAGTTCAGTGCAATAAGTGGCGCTATACTATATGGGCCTCCAGAAAGCATACGCTTCCCGCAGTATTTCATCAGAGTTCCATGCGTTGTTACACCTTGGAATGATCAGTAACCGTGCAATTGCGTTCCTGCCTCAGGTATGCTGAAGCCCCCACCCAAAGAATGAGCTTAGGATCAAAGAAACAAAAAGACCCCCCGTATAGCCTTAACAAATTGTAGGGGCAAGTGCTGTTAGCGAGAACCGGCTATGAAGGCCGGCACGGCACACGAGGGGGTGGATGGCCAGCTCCACGCCCCACCGCCTTTGTCTCCCCAGTGGCGATGTTTACACACCGCACCGGGTACTCATTTGGGCTGAGTCGACCTAGGGGATGCCCAGGACCGGTTCGGATAATCGTCACTGGTGTTGGCCGTGAGCGCTAACCACTACACTACCGCTCCCCATTAGGATCACAATGGTGCCCGCCTGCACTCATTTGCAAACCCGAAGTCGCCGCCGACTTAATCTCCCCGTGGTAAGAGTTGAAATAATGTCGCGAATTTATTCAATCTCCCCCCACCCACGCCACCTCTGTCCGCCCAGCTGTACCGAGGTGGTTACGCCACAGTTAAGCAGATCGCATGCGGTGGGGTAAAGTGTGGGACACTGCCACCTAATGCAAGACGTCTCTTGCCAGCTTGTAATCGCAGATCAAATGTCGTTCTGGATGGGTCCCCTGGAGAGTCGCTCCTCTGCTGTGAGCAAAAAGGTCGAATGCCCACAGAATGTCAACTCCCGTTGCGTGTGTGCACCAGTCGTATGACAGCGTTTGTCAAAGCCGAGCGCACGCTAAAGGGGCCGTCCATAAATGACGTCACGCACCTAGGGGGTCAGACATTTGTGACGATGTGTGACGAGGAGGGGAGGGGGGTTTGAGAAATGTGATGTTACATCAAAATGCGCAACTTTAAATAAATATAGACAACACGTTCTACTTAATTAGACTTTTTAATAAATGTTTTCTCCTACAACATCAGAGTGCAGCGCCACATTAAATGCGCACTACAATAACAATAGCTTAAAGCGATTAGAAGCATGTTTTATGGTTTGGGGGGGCAGAGCTTTGTGACGTCATATTTGAGGGGGGGGGGTCTGACGCCGTGACGAGGGGGGTGGGTCAAAAATCGCCCAAAATCGCGTGACGTCATTTATGGACGGCCCCAAAGGACGCTCGCCCCTGTGCGTCCACCCCCACACCGCCGGCGCGGCTCGTGAAGTGATTACAACTTTGAAGGGGCATCCCCCCCCCCCGCGTGACGGCCAGCGCGCCGATTGTGAAGGCTCAACTCACAGTCGACGCCTCCAAACGAGAGCGAAGATGGGCCCACACATTGGGTCCTATTAAAATTTAAAGCGTACACATGTTAGCGAGCGGCGCCTAGCACTCACTTGCGTGCCCTCGGCGGAGCCTCCTACGCAAAGTCGTCTTTGCGACGCGAGCCGTTCTTCGCCGCTAATTCATATTTTACGTGGTGTTTGGCGGATGGCTGATTTAATCATGCCGTGGTGGTGGGCCCGTGGAAGCACCCCCTTACTCCCCCCCACTCTGCCCCTCCCCCCCCCCAGGCTAGTGTACGGCCCCCCAGAGAAAGCAACATAGTAAAAGTTGACTTGAGAAATTTGGGAACACTTATTCACACGTATTGCCAAGCTCCTTGTCCCCCAGGGTGTCAGTAATCCATTAAAGTAAAGAGTGCTTCTCTCGGTGGAAAACCAATCAACATGTGTCTGTTACCGAGCAGAATTATTTCCTCGTCTTAGAAGCGGGGCATTCAAAAGTAAAATGTGATCACGAACATTCAGATCAATGGAGCTCAGATTATAAAACCCAGACATTCGAGGCAACAATTACATTTTTACCAAAGAATGTCACGGAGAAAAAACTAAACTGCTCTGCTTTTACATTTTCAGTCATGCGAGTGTCAATTTTTACAATTTTTTTTTACGTGCACATGTAAATTATGATCTGAGTTGGAGGGAATTACTACATTTTATATGACAGTGTTTACTATTCTATTGTACATTCACAGAATATTTTTTCTCTAATTGGCTCATTTAATGAGAATATCTCCTAAATTAGAGACGTTAAATGGCTGCAATCTCTTCACAAAGGAAAAAAAAATGCACTCGCATGACAATGCCAACTCAAGCGCAACGCACACTGAACCATTGAACTCATTTAAGTGGCACATCTTTGCAGCACAGCAGAAACACTAAAACAGCATAATGAGTATGCATTTTTTTTAATATACAGTTTGCACATTGGAGTAATGAAAGTCCGGCTTTACGATCGCGGCTCTGAGACGCGTTTTCGAGTTGTTCCGCACGTTGTGAGGCACGGTGTGCGACGTTTCGCTCCACGTTCTTCAAGTTCCTGAAGCTCCTTCGATTGCTAACAAAGGGAGCTTTGGCCACTTTTACACGGCGATGAAGAAGGGTCGTAAAATATATATATATCCTGGAACATTCATCACATTTTCAGGTTTCCAGCTTTTCAAAATGAGTATTTGTATTATTTATATCAACGTTATATTCTTGGTTCTTTCTTTGAAGTCACGTAAAATGGAAATAATAAAATAATAAACATATAACCCTATAAAAATTCTCACGACGTTTTGACTGCAACACAAGCAATCATCATCAGGTCTGGATTTCACACAGGTGATGATTGCTTGTGTTGCAGTCGAAACGTCGTGAGAATTTTTATTTTTTATATTTTTATTATTTTATTATTTCCCTTCTACGTGACTTTACCGAAAGAACCAAGAATATGAATCCCTGCAGTCAAGAAAGCTTTAAATCTAAATTTATATCAACGTTGTTATTTTTTTTAAACACGGGGCAGAAATCAGCATTACAACTTATAATGAAAACAATCAGGGGAAAAAGTTGACATTCTTTTCGATCCCAAATTTCTAACCTATCTCTCCGTTACATGCCACTGTAAATGTACAAAGAGTTTTTATTCTTTGTCACGCTCAAGTGGCTGTAATGTTTACCTTTCAAATGTGGCCAGGTGCAATTACCGAGCGAGTTGCTGGACATTGCAATAACAACTTCCACGTCATAAACTTTAATAAGGCGCTCTTTATTGGACGGTGGTTTAAAATGAGGGAAACCCCGAGGTACGGGCAGGAACACTGCTCGCAACAACAAAAAAACACACACACAACAATCACTCACGCTGTCCGAACACAACGAAATCTAGGGGGGACGGGGATAACAATTTCTGAGGAATTATCAACACAAATTAGTGGCAAAGAATTAGTTGTTTTTTTAAACTCACGTAATAATAATAACAATGCATGCCTGAGAGCTAGCGCAGGACACGGCATGAGCAAATATCGCCCCGTTTTCGGCTTTGACTGAGGCGCGTCTCGAACCCCTCCACGCGTTAATGGTCGACACAAATCAATAGCGGCCGAATTGCGGCGGGGGGGGGGGGGTTGGATAATGTTGTACAAACGCGAGCAAAGCGTGGGGAATAAAATTCTTCTCATAACGTCAGATCGTCATGGCAACACATTATACATTCCCAACGCGTTGTCGTGACGCTGGCAAAACCATTAACATTTTTTCAGTCGACGCCAATGTCACCTTGCCACCTATCATTTAACGCGCGCCTGCCTACTCGTTCAGCAATACACGCAAATGCCATTCGTCGTACAGGACTCTCAAAATAATCAACAAACACTGCCTCCACATTATGGACACTTTATCCATGTTCTCGTACTTAAATCGTGTGTTTTAGTAAAAAAACAAAAATTGTTGTGGTTGTTTCTTCCACCATTTTATAGAACCCGATTGTGGTGGGGGGTTTTTTTCCGTCTAATCTTTCCCTCCTGTTAAACACATCGTTAGTTAGTTGTGCGATATTTCTTAAGGACCTTGCACTCGCCAATATTGATGATTTCATTTTTGTGCTCACTTTGTTGAGCTATCATTTGTGGCAAGGTCGCTTCTGAAAAAAGAAGTTCATACTTCCGTGGGCTTTGCCTGGCAGGATTGGGATGGTTTAGTTGTATTTTTTTGTGTGATTTGTTTACCTTTCTTGTACTTTGCACTCCTGTCGTGTTTTTGTGCACCGTTTGTTGTTGTAACGTTCTTACCCCGTGCCCCTACTGGAGATCTGTGGAAAAGAGCTTCATAGCTCATCGGATTCCTCCAGTCGAACTAAATAATCGGATTCTAATTCTGAAGTCAACTCCCCAACTCATACTTTTTAAAAAATCTCGTTTCCAAGCGCGTTTCCAGTCTTCGGCGGATCAGACAGCGAGGCTTGCGTGTAAATCAGTCACGTTTCAGTTCACCCGGGTGATTAAATGAAATACGAAGACAAAACCCCCCTGTCCCTTCTTGAGCAAACAGTCCAATGGATCCTATCACTTTGCAGTTAAGTGTGTGTGTGCCATGTTTTTGGAGGGAAATGTCATTTACAATTTACGTGACATCACCTCAAGCGTTGCTTTTCGTTGCGCCTCTCACAGGGGATGTTTAGCTCACTCACGTCTTGGATCACTCTCACTGTACGTGCAAATGAGAGCCCCCACCACCACCCCAGAGATCACAGCCCGGGGAGTAGCCCTGTTATGTGGTGGAGTGGATTTTTTAATGTTAACAAGAGGGGAGGGAGAGGGTTTTTAGAGAAAGGGACTTTCCCTCGGGGGGGGAGGAACGTTTCAAACAGGAAGGAGAGTTTGTCATGGCAACAGGAAACGCAGTCCCATCTGAATTCCTAGAAGTCGTTCATATAGGTCGCATGAAAACTACCCGATAGATATTCAATAAGAGAAAACAAATGTTTTACCTACCCTGCGCGCTTCTATACCACACGTACGTGCATGCACATACGCTGAACTCGGTCAAATGAAATAAAGTTGGAGTGTCTTCAGTTCAATTTCACTTGCATGCCAAATCAAAATGTCGGGAGTAAAACTATATTGGTTTATATTCGAAGAATGTTTGTAACTTTAGTTTAAAAAATGCGACTGCATGACATAAGCCACATTCCAAAGTATTGCTACGAATGTAACGTTATATAATTACTTTACTAGAGGGCAGCTTGTCCTATGAATGTGGTAAATTTTCCTTATCGGCCCAGCCCTAACCCTGAAGGCCCCACCCTAAATGTATGCTCAGTACATACCAACAGATCAATATATTTAGTACAGCTACTCCATCAGATTGATTGAGGCCACGGCAAATTCAAACCAAATCAGCTCGAGGTCACGAGACAAATATCACAAACGTCCGGTACAACAGACATCAACAAACATTAAACGCCCCCATTTTTGCTGCCTTGCAGGGAAGAAGAATTCCATCCTCCTGCACAAGGTGCAGCACGAGCGGAACATGGGCATCTCCAACAACCGCGAGAGCGAGCTCATCCAGAAGATGGTGAGCCGCGATCGCGAGATGGCCGAGCAGGCTCGCCTCGGCGTCACCGTCACCAACCCGGACAGCCCGGTGGGCCTCAACTCGGCCGTGCATCTGCTGGCCACCACCTCCATCCTGGCCTTCATGCAGCACCACCACAGCCTGCAGGCGGAGGCCGAGGCGCTGCTGCCGCCCGTGGCGGGCACGCCAGCCGGCGGGCAGAGCGTGCCTTCCGAGAGCCCGATGGTGCAGTCGCCGAGCCCTCGGCAGTCGCAGCTGCTCACCAGAGCCAAGCAAGAGTCGCCCGTGCAAGGTCAGCGAGGGCAGCAGTCGCCCGGGTTGACGCAGACGTCTGCGGATATCTTCCAGCGCTCTCCCGCGCCGCAGGATACCGTTCGGAGGTCGGCGGTCGTCAGCTCGCAGCCTCTTGGGGCCGCTGGGCAGCGTTCGCCCAGCTCGGCCGCACACTCGCCTGCTCAGAGCCAGCAGTCGTTGAGGGCCGCCGAGTGGTTACCCGGCCCCACCGAACACTTTGCCCATCAGTCCACCATGTCCCCCGGTACGGGAAGGAGCTCCCCGGTTCATTTCAAACCGACCAAACAAAGCCAGGCCTACGTGTCCCCACTCGGATCCAGGCCATCCACACCATCGTCCGGCCCTTCGCGAAGGTCTCCGCTTCCAAAGCAAGAGTTGGTCGGCTCTCCATCCTCCCTGCTCGGCCACTGGCCCAGCGACAGCATACCTCGCTTCAATAAGACGGGACAACTGGTCGGGCCCAGAGAGGTGGGCCTAGGCAGGGGCTCGCCGAGCCCCGCAGGCTCGCAGCTGTCGATCGCGAGCCAGCATGACGCCGCCAGCCCGACCCAGCCGCAGCTTCACCCCCTGGCGCAGACGCTGCAGGGCACGAGCGGCGGCAGGCTCAACCGGGACCTCAAGCCGCTCTCGGCATCCCAGCCGTCCCTGCCGCACGTGAGCTTCCTCTCGCCGGCTCCAGCGCGAGACTCCAGCGTCTCGTCCTCCCCTCGGCCCACGCCGCCAGGCAGCCCGCTGGCCAGGAGCGCCGCCTCGTCCGTGACCGCGCTTCCCTGCTTGCCGGGGCCCGCCGCGCCCGTGGCGCAGCCGGCGCCGCCGAAAGAGACCACCGCGCTCGCCTCGTCGCTGCAGGCCCTGCAGGCGTCGGCGTCGAAGGTCGTCGCCAGCGTGTCGAAGCAGCCATACTCCCCGCTGCTTTCCACCGCTTCGAAAGACGTCGCCTCACTCTCGGCGGCCCCTTCGCCTGGCGCGAGCCCCCTGATGAGCCCGCTCGTCGCGTCCAGAGACGCCGCGGCCACGCCGGAGGCGGCTGCCGCCTTCAAGACGCCCGCCGCGGTCGCAGCCACGGCCACCGCCGCCACCGCCGCCACCCCGTTTTCTTGTGCACTTTCCTCGATCGCGGAGTCCACCTCCTCATCCGGCGCGAAGATGCCCTCTGCCCCTCCGGCACAAACGTTAGCGCAATCGTACAGCCCGTCGCCCGGCGCAAAGGACGTCCATCCCGCTCCGCACACGTCGGCACCGAGCACAGCCTCCTTGGGCAAGGAGTCGGCCCTGTCAGGCCACCCTGGAGATGCGATGCCCTCCGGCCCAGCTCCAGATGCTGCACAGGCCTCATCAAGAACTTCAGCAACCGAACCACCGCCAAGTGCGCCCAAGCCGTGAGGAGGAACGCCAGACACAAGTGTAAATGCTAAATGGAAAGACTCATATTGGGTTACCACGCACACAAGGCGTGATATCTGCTTCTGCTGGAAGTAATAAAAAAAGGCAAGCTTTCACGTCCGCATTTGATAACTTGAAGCTGACCCCCAATCAAATGTCCTTTGGAATGAAGAGCAGAGTGGTCTGGCTCCTCAGGGAATCTGCCACTAGGGGTGTTGGTTTGCTTGTGTTCTTCTTTTCCCGCTATGCTGGAACGTTAACAACGAGCGACGCCGCCGTAGAAACTGGGCACAGAAAACCGTGCGTCACTTGGGAAGCCAAGTGGGTCCTTGACTGGAATTGCATGCATTCCACGTCTCTTTTATGCAGCAACCTCAACATCGTCAACATTTGTGAAGGAGCCCCCCCCCCCCCCCCCCCCATTGGACATTGTTGTAATTTACCCAAATATATATAAAGTATATATACATATATAAATACACATATATATAGTCTAATGGGCGTAGAGCCCATGTATATGTAAATTATAAAACTATTACTGTAAAAGTATACTTGAAGAAAGTATATTTACTTCTACATATTAACGGTTTTATTGAAAGATTTATTTACAAGTACACTGTCATAGTATTCTAAAGAATTATTTTCATAGTATGCTAACAGTTTTTATTTTGTAGTCTGAACGGATGTACAGTAGAGGTTTAGGTTTTAGGGTGGTAGTGTCTTGATTTTTTTGCTAATGTATAAATGTGTCAGAGAGCCTTCTTCCATTGTTGTATAGTCTTCCATACCTGCATTTTAAAAAAAAAACGAAACAATCGGATAAATGGGACCTTCAGCCCAAAACTTGAAGAAAAGCAATATGAAGAATTACACGGAATGAAGCCTTGAACCAATGAGAGTGTTTTCGCCCAATGCACTTTAACCCCGTGTACTTTGGAGGACGGAAAGTGTCGCGGTCGCGAGAGAAGGCGTCTTCGTTTTGTGCGTATGCAAAAACCCTGGGGGCCCACCGAGCACACCATGGGGAGTCTATATCTTGTGTATATCATGACACACACACACGCACACACACCTACACCCCTAAAGTATCGGTTCGCGCCCGGGTAATCATGGCTCTCTCCCCACGCGCATCGCTGCATATATCTCTCGCGTTTGTCTGTATCCGATACCGCCGAAGGGGGGGCGGGGGGGGGGGTTGAAATCATTTCAAGCAGCTTTGTAAAAGTTCAGCGAAGGAAACATAGACGAGTTTCAAACGTACTTGAAAAGCCGATGATTAAACGAAATCCACTTCCATTTGTTTGATGGACCAATAATTGTCGCAGTGCTATGTTGTACATACGGTTCATTTTTTTTGTGTGTCCGTCTCAACCCCGTCTTTGTTCCTTTTTTCTGTTTAAAGGAAAGCCCGGTCAACTTTACCACTTCACCCGAACAGCCAACAGGCGTAGGCAGCTGCACAAAGACACAAACAACAACTACCAGTAACCTATCCCGTTTTAGAGTTGTCTAACAGCTGCCGCTTTCTCCCCCTGTGATGTGTTTAATGTATACGCTTCCCGTTTTAAACTATGTTTATTAAAGACGTTGGTGTTTGTCTTTTGAAGTACGAATCATATATTGTGGTAAATGTGTTTACCATATGGACAACTAGAATGTTTCGGATTCGGGCAAGATACAAAGTTGTGTCTTTACGATGTGTCGTTTTTTGTTGTTGTTTTAAGTGATTTGTATGATTTTTCCACTGGAAATATTTGTTCAGGAGCTGCACAAGACCAAGAGATGTGGTGTTAACAACCCGTGTGGAGCCAGCAAAGTGTTTAACCCCCTTGAGATGTTCAAATGCAATGGGATGAGCGAGCCTTGATGTTGGTGGCAGCGGTGGTGGAACGCTGTCTGTTGCGTGGAGCTCCCTTGTAAAAGGTGGCTTTACTGTCAGGGTCCAGACAGGGCTTGTTCGGTCGGTAGACAACCAAATAAGGTCGGTTAGAGGATCCTACCTGCATCTTACAGCCAGCTAGGGCCAAAGATTGGTGGACCCTTTATCTCGCTCGACCGATCCAAAAGCAGTATTTGATATCTAAGGATCTGTGAAATTTACTCGTTTAAAGATACGTTTGCACACTTTGTAGCTGAATTTAAAAAAAAGTTATTTTTTAGATTGAGAGATCACACGTTTATTTTAAATTAATGTTCGCTGTTCATGTTTAACACACACACACAAAATAGTGCCGTTATGTGCTCTTGCCGAGTACGGGACGTGACCTTTACTGTTTATTTTGTTTTGTTTTCTCCTTTTCTATTTCAATTTTACGCCTGGCTTGGTGTAAGGTCTATGCTGTTCTTTGCCACCCGCCCCACCGCCCCCCCCCCCCCCCAGTATCCACACTGCCATCCCAGCCCCCCACCCCACCGCTCCCCCCCCCCCCCCCACACCACGTGTGTTTCGTCGCCAGAACCACACCGTGCCACATCACCCAGTGCTGTGACGCAACAAAAAAAAAACCCCAACGCAACCGGCGCCGTGCAAAAATAAAAGTGACCCCTTGCTAATGAAATCGCGTGCTAACAAAAGACTCGCGCCGCGCGCAATCCACCTGGCATGCCGTGATGCCGACGTAGAGGCAGCTTTGTCAGAATCATAATCTTTTCGATTTAAAGCTTTCGTGACTGCAGGGATTCATGGTTCTTTCGAACCAAGAAGATCATAATCTTTGTTGAGACGAGAGGAGGAAGCAGCTGAGCTACGAGGCTATGTTTTTTAACAACAGCAAATAATATAAACAACAGCGATAGAAGTGCAAAAATAGAGAAAAGTCACTAAAATATAAATAGGTAATTAATTAAGTAAGTGCCAATCAACCGCTGGGCGAAGGCCTCCCCTCGCTCGATGTGCCGGTTGTGAGGTGTTGTTTGAACAAACGTCACCACGCTGGTCAGTGAGAGGGCCTTGCGGGACAGGACCAGTTCGGATATCGCTCAACCGCCGATGTCGAGCCCTGGCCAGGAATAGAACTCAGGTGGCCGTGATCGTAGTGCAGTGCACGCGAGTCAATGGCCCAGCCATCTACGTCCTTACAAGGAATTCGGGAAAGGGACATCTGCGTCCAGTCCAATGGATTGTTTAAACAAAAAAACACATCCTCGTACGATCTGGATGCAAATGAACTCGACTTTGCAAAAGGAATGTGATCTCACGTTAACAATCCTAGCCCTGTGGAATCCAGTCACGTGCTTTTATAACTACTGGACATGGAATAAAACATCGATGAATCGTAAAAAAAACATTCTTAATTCACGACACGTGCACTCAATCATGGGTATGAGAATCGATAATTTATAATGTTTGCAAATTACCTACAAAATAAGTGATAATATTGCATCTTGGCGACTGAACAAAACTATAAACGAGACAGTAAAAGCAAGAACGAATACAAATTAATCTCTAAAAACAAGGCAACAAAAGAATCAATTTCAGTGGAATCGGGACCTCAAATCATCAAACCGCCTTGGCGGGGTGAATTATAACTTTCCTAATAACCACCAGTGTTACCAGCGGGTTTCTGTTGCTTAAACGGATGCAACCCTATGGGATCCTATTTCACGGTAACAAGTTTGTACGAAATCCAACGTTTTACAATACCTGTTAGGGTCGGGGCCAATATTGTTGACATGTGATCCGATGTCGTGGGGCCGTGTATTATTTATTTCGTTCATCGGCTGTACCTTTTTTTTGCGCGTCACAGCACCTCGTCACAAGCCGCTCGTCACAACCGAACCATGTACACGTGTTCCTCACTCAGACCAACATTTATTCCCAGCTCCTCGTGTGTATTGTTGACAATAAAGTTTCAAGAGTTCACCCCGAAGATGATTTTCCTTTTTCCTCGTTCGATGGTGCACGTGGGGACATCGCCACACACCACGACCACTACTACTGCGGTATCATGCATGAAATGTGAACGTTTCGTCTCATCCATACTTTGTTCAACCACCAAACTGCAGGTCAAAAAACAGCTCTCCTCCTCCTTGTTTCGTCGCACGGCTCAACCCTGGAATTCCCCCCCATTATCTCATCTTTGCCAAGTTCTTATATAACCTTGCTCACATTCAACAGACGTTCATTGTTATCTATTACACTTTCAAGGGTGACGTTTGCTCCTGGCTTCTTGGCGGTTTCGGGGAATTTGGGCCTGTGTACGTGTGTGTATGTATGTTGAACTTCTTTCGCGCCGTACGTAGCCAACTGTGCTAAACGAAGGTGCGGGAAAAGGACAACAAATTAAACACACACAGACACAAAATTGTGCTGTAAAACATTAATATATTACGCAATTAAGCTTCAACAATCCTTTTTTTTTGGGCAAGCCACGGGAATGGCGTCACGTTGCCACGTGCTTCGTGCTCCGTCTCAGGTGCGGTGAGGCACACTCGGCTTGCGAGCCGGTCAATAACCACCTCCGTTTCTTTTGGCCAAATCACAGCGCTCATTGTGCCAGCAGGACAATCCGTTATATCCAGCAAACCCGACCTCGGCTTGTGCTGTACGATGCCCCCCACCGCCCCGTGCCAGCGTAATTGCAGCCAGTCGCGATGGCCATCCTCCCCCCCCCCCCTTAAAAGCAACAAAACAAACTAAAATCAATGAGAACCTTTCCGTGCTCATTGTTGTTGCGTACGACGGTTAAGAAAATTGGGACCTTACGGAGACAAGGCTTCCGCTCAAACACTGACTTGCGTGACACAGGTCTGGCTTTTTGGAAGTGTCTATTCTGAGAAGAGACAACGCAGCGGCGCATCTAGATGGGGGGAGGTGGAGTGGGGGGGGGGCAGGATAGAGGGTGGCAGGGGGTGCGTACGCGTTGTGGCTTCGGCCTGGCGTTTGCACGCTCACACCTCCAGAACTGATAAACCCCTTGCAGGACCTGGGGTCGACGGGATGCATTCCCGATGGGGTTGCCACTTATTCTTCTTCTTTAACAAACAAAAAAAAACGGGACATATCATGGGAAAGAGAATAATTCACAGTACATGCGTGGCAATGTATTGTCTTGAATGGTGTATCACCATCATCATCATCATTTGTATTATTGTGATGCAACTTTTAATGTCCCGTGAAGACTTGTACATTTCCCAGGACAGTAGCTACCCCGAAAATAAGATGATACTGGGAAACCCGGAACGGGTGGCAACCTTCACCTGCACACCATGCCAGTCTTGCGGGTTGATTAACCCTGCTTCACCCCACTGGCCAGCGTGGGTTTGTGAAGTCTGGGCACCAGAACCACAGATTGGGCTAACATCAGTGGTAAGTGATCACTGTAGGTACGTGTACACTCCATAGTGACGGTATGGGAGAGGTCTTCAACGCGCAGTGGAGACGCAACGGCTAATGATGACGATGCTCATCATGCTGCTGATGATGATGATGACGATGACAAACTCAGCACACGTAATGTTCATTTAATTCTTCACAAGCCGCGTTAGGACGCGTTGACGACGCTGGCACCCGAGCGCGTGTCGTTTTAGTTCACGCGAGAAACGAGAGCGCAATGGATTTGGCTCTTCGTCAATCAGTACGCGGATTACGTTGTCGGTAACGCGGCCCCGGGGGCCAGGAACACCCGCCGGGTTGACACGCCACGAAAGGCGCGCGGGAACACCGCGGGACCGGGACCCCGTGCCGTGCCTCATGGTCCCCCCCCCCCCCTCACCACCACCACCCACCCAACCAAAGACTCTCGGATTGCTGCCGTGAGAGCACCGCTAAATAATGCAGCAAGTATCAGAGAGAACGACCGTGCGAGGGGCGGGCGGGTTGGGTTGGGGGAGAAAGAGGCAGTTGTCTGTGATGTCTCAACAGGTCAGGCGTGTTTCACACGCACATATGACACTTGATCTGTTCGAAGAGCCACGACCAGAGAGCATTGCTTGCTTTGAACCACAAAGGGAGCCCAGGACCCTGTGATCACGTGCGCCCGATATAGAAGCCCTCGTTAGGACGGCGACATTAAAATCCGTAGAGTATTTTTTCGTAAGTTATTGATGAAAATTACGAAAAGATTAGATTCCTTTGTGTGTGTATGTGTATATATATATGCAAAATGTATCCACTGTTGAGTACAACTCATTAAATTTCTATTTAAATATTTCGTGACTGCAGGGATTCATCTTCTTGGTTCTTTCGGTAAAGTAACGTAGAAGGGAAGCAATAAAACAATAAAAATAAAACATAATAAAATAATTCTCACGACGTTTCGGCCACAACGCAAGTAGCCGTCCTCAGGTGAAGAATTCTTCACCTGAGAACGTCGTGAGAATTATTTTATTATGTTTTATTTTTATTGTTTTATTGCTTCCCTTCTACGTGACTTTACCGAAAGAACCAAGAAGATACAACTCATTATGTCTGGGGAATTTTGTATTTTGGCTCGTATCGCTGACGATAACAATATAAATGCTTATACAAACACAGGAATTGTAGTCATCATCATCATCGCCAAGCCATCGCGAACCTTCACAGTCCCACGGTACAATAATCCCCACAGAGCACCGGCTCACGGAAAGATCTGGAGTTTGATACTCAACACAGCTCTGCACCTGTGGTGGAAGCTCCACGCAATCCCATTACCACCAATATGTGACTTATACACACATTCCAGTACCTATGTTATCGACCTCGCAGGGATGATGGGCAGAGGTCGACCCCCCGTAACAGTAATTTTAACTTGCAACAATCCGAGTGCTCTTCCATCGAACCCCGTGACCGGCGGTAAGGCTGAGAGGTGCTGCTGTAGTACTGTAAAATGATAATGTAATAATATATTAATGTACACCGTAACAAAATGAAAAACAGTTTTACGTGCGTTGAATATTTTTAAATGCTCATGAAAAAGTCATTGACCTCCCATCTCAAAGAAGGATCATCTTAAAAAAAAAACTGTTATTAAGTCGGTAAGGCTTCCCTGGTTGAAGGGGTCACGTTACGGTATTTTTTATCACTTCTGACACCATACTGGAGGCGTTGTTGTCGTCCTTTTGGATGTTTCAACTAGCGGTGAGAATCTACGTTTATTTTGAATGCAAAGAAAGCCACAAGGACACAAATAAACAAAACAACTGATTGCCAACGTACTGAATAAACATCATGAGCATCCGATGCGTTCATGCTGTTTGGATTAAAATCGCATCGCGCGTATTTGAATAAAGTCCATGACGGATGTATTAACGGCAAAAACAAATATAAAATGAGCTTCCAGAGGGTTCTGGTTAAATACATCCATAATGATCTCGTAACAACAGGGTACGTGTGTTTGTGTGTGTGTGAAGACGTTGCATTGTGATTTGGCTAACCTCGGTGGTGAGTCATATCCCGCGACTCTTCCCCTAGGTCGGCTCAGCCTTCAACGAGTACCTCAACGAGTATCTCAACGAGTACTTCACTGAAGACTGGTGAATAATCGCCAGGAGATTTGCGCGTTTCTGCTGTAAATCTCCATACCCGCGCGCGCTGTTTCGGCACGGCGTCCCACTTCTTGCTCAGCTTGCTGGCAGAGCTCCTCCCGAAACGTCGGACACCCGTACCACGCTGCCGAGCAGCACGCGGCCGCAACCCGAAAACACTTGGCAGAGATTTCAAAAGCGAAATATTCTTGCACGGGGAACTTTAATGGCGTGGCTGGAGGTGGAAAAACTTGGGCAGAAACCTCGGGAAAAGCAACGGAAGCCCTTCGTGGCCTGACCGTTCCAAATCCGACAGAGGTCGAGGTATCGAGCAGCGCACCGCGACTAATCAGGAGCGTTGGCTATTTGACGCAAAGCCCTTCGAGTGGAGCCTCCGTCAAAACCCCCACGCGCCCGAATTCAAACGCAACTGGGGCACGTGGGTTGGTGGGGGGGGGCGGCAGGGAGAATGGCTCCAAGTGCGTCTCCTTCGCACTTACACCGTGAGCTGCTTTAAATTTCTTGCCACAAATTACGGCACCTCGCTGATCTCGTCAAGGAGCGTCCACCATGACGCGAACTGCGTCCACCATCACGCGAACTGCGGTCACCCTCGCGCCAGCGGCTTTTGGCTGCGAGCCATCGAACAAAGGCGGTGGTCACCGCATCGCGCGATTTCAGATGCGCTTCTGTGCCCGTCTGGAACGCTCTTCCGTCCAATATTAGGAAGCCACTGGGGCTATGCACTTTTAAATAATGTAGATTGATGAACTCATTTCTTCAGACCTGCTTTTTTCTGTTTTGTTTGTTGTCCTCCGCTCGCACATCCGAATAGCACGGTTGGCTACATACGGTGCGAAAGAAGTTCAACATGCATTAGATGAGAACGTAATCACAAAGGGGGGGGGAGGGGGAAATGTACCCCCTTATACACCCCTGCGTCGCACGGGCAGGATGGCACCGCAGCCAGCGATACATTTCAGAGAGGACAAATTGATTCATTATTTCGCTTTTGTCCCCCTTTCTTCTCAAGTCGCCAAGCAGAATTTCCCTCGCCTCGTGGCCTCTTCGCCAACATCCCGGACCCTTCCAGAGTGTTGAGGACGTGCCCAATTCACGTGTTTCGCCTTTTCTCGACTGTTCTTTCACAATTCGATTTCGTTATTTGTTATTGCATGTAAAGGCGCGGCACGCAACCGCTCGCTCGCTCGCTCCCACCGCTGCTGACGAAAGGAGGGGGGTCCACTCGAGGGAGCTGTAGAGAGCATTTGGTCTCCTCTTCCATTCTGAGCAGCTGTCTTGCAAGGGGTGAACGTACCCACACTTTACCCCACCACACGTGACGTGCCTGCTCAACGCAGTGTGGAAGTGTGTGTGGCCCACGCGTTAATACTGCTCCTGGGTTGACAGAGGCGGTGGCGGGGTGGGGGATTATGGAAACTTGTCCGTGACTTCACAACAACCATGGTGGTGGACGGCAACTACTTATGTTGCCCCTCCCCCCATCCCCCCCCCCCCACCCTGAGTACACCTCGGCACATTCACTGAGAGTGCTTTCGTACCGAAGTGCTATCGCACTAGCAGCTTACTCTCGCGTCTCCAACACGACTTAGGGACACATTTGCTGTGATGTGGCCGCACTAAAATCCTACGGGGGGGGGGGGGGGCGGCGCCCCATGGGGACGGGATTTCCTAACACGTGGTCGCGCAGGAATTCAGTCACTCACACATTGCCTGCGGGAAGCTCAGCTCATGAACCGAAAGACACGGCACGGGCAGGAGTTTACGGCAGAGTCTGCCGTGTTGTGCCGAGCGATGGTCAGATCCAGAAGGCTTGGGCAGCAGACATTACTAGATAGAGATGGGGTGGGGGGGTGGCCGATGGTCAATGATGATGATGATGATAAAGAAGTAGCAGCCAAGAAATGGACCGTATGGGAGAGGACGTACACCTTGGAGATGGAGCGAATTATTGCACGGCGGGAGATGGCGATGGCTTGGGAAGGGCTTCATCCAGCAGTGGATTGATCATGGCTGGTGATAATAAACCCAAATTGCATGGCATTGACGGCTCTACACTCTGCTGCAAGGCCCACTCACTGTGCAATTCAAAAGGAAATCGGTTTCCTATTTGGCAAGGGAAAGTGTTTTTTTGTATTGGATAGAAAACTAAATGCAGCCAGATATTGGCAATATGAAGATGAATAAATGTCTTGTGAATTCGGCTGCATTTCTTACTTCTGTGCACTAATGAAGCTGTCTTAATTCATAATTTAATATGTTGTTTTAAAGGCTAATAACGCAAAGAGCAATAACACTCACTGCAATCGTATATTTGATCTCATTTGAAAGTATTACGATTACAGAAGTAGTGCTTGTACATGGCGGCGTTCATATTTTTCCTGTTGTATAATGAATGCATGAATTCGTGCAAGTGTTTATGCAGTTACGTGGTATTTATAGGCTTAAAATATATTCCTCATTCAAGTTGTTTTATACGATTCAATTTAATTCAGTTGTACCCCATTCACTTCATGTAATTGCGCCATGTATCTTGCTTATTGTTGCATTGGCGGTGGAACACCGCACCGGGAGTTTGGGACCCGCGTTCAATTCCCAGTCACGCCTCACATCGGTGGGGGGCGATGTGTGCCAGTTATTTGGGGGGGGGGGGAGGGGGGGCTAACTCCTCTTCAACACTCGCACTGCCCATTGTGGTGAAGTATGGTCAAACAACACCTATGGCCGACGAGGTGTGGAGAGGCCTTCGTGCAGAAACTGATTCGCAAAGGGCTGTACATTATTATTATAATTATTGCTGCATTGCCAATAGATGCGTATGTTTTGCACACAATGTGCAACTTTGTTACCTTGATTTGCAATTGCTATCGAGGTCTCCCGTGTCCAAGGGACCTTTTTGGCGTTAATGGGCCCCACATTTCTTGAGTGAAAGCAGGCGGGTACCCCCAGCGCAGAGATGGAGCGATGAAATCAGCTTGTGTGCAAGGCGCTACGACGAGGGAAATGATTCATCCAGCAGTGGATTTGGCCATGGCTGCTGCTGCTGCTGACGAGAAGAGTAAATCAATGAAATACTCTCTGTCAAAGTGGTTCATGCTGAAATCCTCGTTTTCCAGTCTGAAATGCACAAAAAACCCGGTGATGTAACCAGTGGCATGTAGTGATGTAACAGCATTAGTGAGGATTGGGCTTTTTTTTGTTGAGCGAAATGCAAAACGACTTAGCTCCTCTCTCTCGTGTCAATCTTCTTCGCGCGAGCATTTACGTGTACGCGTTACGTAATTACACACAAAACACACACACACACAAAGTATTTGTGCGAGCGAAGGGATGAGAGATTTAATTTCTCCTCCCTCGCTGCCGCATCCGTTGGCAATAGCCCACCGCGTCGGCAACTCACGCAAGAGAGATAGACAGAGGACGTCCCACGGGCCGCCCAAAGAGGAATAGCAAGCCGCGAGGATTCCCTCCCTAATTGCAGCCGAGAACGGCGAGCTGCCCCGGCGTGGAAATAAATCATACAGTGCGAGCTTAAAATAAGGACGATCAGCGAGCTGGATGGGAGGGAGTTGGCACGGGGTATGCCCTCGTCATATAAAGGGCGGCGTACAATTAATGGGGAGATGGCTTTTCTTTTTTCCTCTCGTTGGCGTTTGCGCCCATCTCAAGATGATGTCAGGTTATCGATATGAAGTCTTAACCCTCCACCCTCCCCCTTGTTTGACACGTTCACGCGTCGCGGTGCTGCGATTGCCGCGTGCAGCTGGTGCCGCTGCAGATGGTGCCGCTGCAGCTGGTGCCGCTGCAGATGGTGCCGCTGCAGCTGGTGCCGTGCAGCTGGTGCCGTGCAGCTGGTGCCGCTGCAGCTACGTGTGTCCGTTTCAGTGTTGCTCAAATGTGGCCCTTCGGGGCGTGATAGGCGGGAATCGAAGGGGGGGGGGCATCTGTCTGTGGCTAAGGTTACATTATCACACTAATGGTATAGCACGCTCACTCACTCTCTTCTCCCTCTCTCTCTCTGTCAACACACAAACAACAGCCAATTTTGCAAGCTGTCTGTGTTGGGGTATCCACAACAACAAACACACAAACACGGGGATTAGCACTATAACGGCACTGCACATCGCTCCAAGAAGAAGAACAAGTGTCGCACATAAAGCTCGAGTGGCGATGGAAATCTGCGAGAAATATTTCGCCCACTGCGGAATTATTCCATTTCGACGAAGCGATGAAATCAGCGCAGGTTGCAGAGTTGTCGAGGTGGGATCGTTGCATCGTCCCGATCGTGAGAGGTGGCGGCGGCGGATTGGGGGGCTGGGGGGGTGGAGGCATTCATCCAGCGGTGGATTAAACCAAGGCCGATCACGATGATGCTGATGGCGATGCCTGTCCCTTGTCATTCGAAAAGCAAACGAAGGGGGGTGGGAGGGGGTGCACACGTGTGAGCACACGTCTCAATCGCACGTTCGCAGCAAGCACACACGCGCGCAATTAGAGAGGCGTCTTCCTTTCATCCGATGGGCACCGGATGAAAGGTTATCGACGGCGAAACCCCTCCGCGCCGGAGCTTCCTTTGCAACTGCGCTCCGACGAGAGCAGAGCGAGTTGTGTTTGCGTGCTGTGTGACGGGGCCGGCCATTATTTATTTATTTACTTTCTTCAGATTCAGATTCCATGGGCACTGGGGCATGGTTTCCATGACAACAAAGGACACATCACAAAATGCCTGCGGATGTAATTTTTGTGATTATGAAAAAAAATGAATCCGCGTCCGGCATGCTTTACATGTGCACAGATCCATTCGTGAAAAACGAATATATGAATTACATATTCGGTTAAATACCTCTCTCGTGCATATTCAATGCACCTAATGCACTGCATAAAAAACATCTAAAAGTAAAATGCATTTCCTGTGATTTCACAGGCAACATAGAGAAGCCTCTATTCTCGGAAATGACAGCGCCCAATGTGATTCGAATGCCATTCCACAAGCAACACGAAAACAAATCGTCATTTGTAATCAATCCGTAAGTCACTCTCCCCTGAATGAAAATCTACTTGGTGATGCACGAGCAGCAAAATGTCAGTGAAAATGAAGCAGATGGCAAATATTTATTAGGAAATTCGTTCCACGGCATTAACAGTAATGACAAGGAATAACAAACAAACAAAAACACCAGCCTGCCGCCACTGTACGTACGTATGTACAGGATGTTGAACTTGTTTTTGTAACCGTACGTAGCCAACCGTGCTAATCGGAGGTGCCTTGCTGCTGGTGCCAGCCTGCGTGACAAAGGTGGCACGAAAACAGCCCTGGCTCATGCTGGAAGCCCGCTCGCTGCGGGGTTAAGCGCATCTTGGCCTGCACCAAATACAAATATTTGCATTTTAATTGATTTCGTCGGCTTAACTTGTATCAACAGCCTCCCGTCGTGGTTAAAGCACGTGGTTAATTGCACGAATTAAATACTTTTGTTTAAAAATGTGGACGCATTCATACCGCGTGCGTCTTTTCAAAAGAAAATCGGTAATGCGGTTGATGGCGTTTATGGGAACGGTGGCTTGTATAATCGAAAGGAAGACTCCCTGGAGTCTCAAAACTTTCACAAAGATGCATCCTTCGAATAGCAAACGCGGTTGGGATGCATATAGGAACCCATCAATCGCAGAGATGGAGCGACGACATAATCCCGTGGTGCGGGGAGCGAAGTCGAATGTTGAATCACAGGACCGCGAGAGATGGAAACGGCCTGGGGTTAAGCTACGCCCGTACAGCCCAATCTCAGCACTGGAGCATCTGAGCTACATGCTGAGGGACAAGGAAGAAGAATAGACGACACACGTACATGGGGTCCATTCCTAAACCTTAAAGCAGTGTTAAATACCTGACCCCCCCCCCCACCCCCTTCCTTCCCCAAAGCAAATCCCTTCCTCACCCCCTTCCGCCTGCTCAGATGAGTCCGGTGTGTCTGATACCGTGGGTGTCCCTGGTAACGCCGTCCAGAACGTCCGGATGTTAGCAATGTATCATGTAAGGGAGAAAGTGGAATACAAAATATTTTATTTTAAAAAAAGCTCCGCCCGCACGGACGTTCTCCAATCATAGTTAGAATCTAGAAGCAACTGTAAAAAAAAACCCCGACACGATGCATTCAATTAGAGCACACGAGGCCAGCGAATGGCTGTCAGAGATAATTCTGTTTTGGAAAAAAAAAGTTACTCGACTTATGGGAACGAAGTTATTTCTACCGAATCTTCCCCGAGTTTGACCTCGTTTTGATAACTTTCGCTCTGAAAACTGATTACGTTTCTCCAGCCCAACTCATCCCAGGCTACACCAGGAGCACCTTCAAGCTAATCCCCACGGCTCTCCAGGTAATTTGAGACTGAACCAAGCTGCCTTCGTTTTAATCTCCCTCACCTCTCATTGCCTCGATTTGTTCGAGCATAACTTCACCAATTAGGTGCCACTGGGGATGATGCCTAGGTGCAAATATCAGTTTGCTGGACTTGCAATTCAGAGGTCACCAGTTTCATTCAATATCCCGGCACGGCGATTACAATAATGGGCCAATTATATTCAATTACCCCACCACCACCTCTGTCCACCCAGCAGAGATACATGGCTAAGGGGCCGTCCATATATGACGTCACGCACCTAGGGGGGGGGGGGGTCAGACATTTGTGACGATGTGTGACGAGGGGGGGGGGGGTTGAGAAATGTGACGTCACATCAAAATGCACAACTTTAAATAAATATAGACAACACGTTCTACTTAATTAAATCGACTTTAAAATAAATGTTTTCTCCTACAACATCAGAGTGCAGCGGCACATTAAAGACGCACTACAATGACAATAGTTTAAAGCGATTTGAAGAATGTTTTATTTGGGGGGGGGGGGGGGTAGAGCTGTGTGACGTCATATTTGACGAGGGGGGGGGGTCTGACTTTTTGTGACGCCGTGTGACAATGAGGGGGGGGGTCAAAATCGTCCAAAATCGCGTGACGTCATTTATGGACGGCCCCTAAGCCATAGCCGTGGTAGCTCCCTCGTGGCGGGGTACAGTGTGGGCACTCTCATTTCCTCCAATACATATGGCCAGCGTGGGAAAGAGTAGGCCAAAATACCGTTTAGAGGGAGCCCTCTAAATAATTCTGGCGGCACTCTCTTGAACTCATAAGTCCGCACCTCCAATTAGCACAGTTGGCTTCGTACGGTGTGAAAAAAGTTTAACAAACATACATACGTGCCACGTGACAAATGTTCTGAAATTGCCACAGCAGAGCATCACAACATTATCACAATGACCCCTGAAAGATAACATCACGTAATTGCCTATAGAGTCACTGCACGAGGCTGATTGAATCCATCTGTGCAGAGGTCTGAGCGTTGTTCCCGGCCCACCTCAGCCGAGCTATTTCAACAACTCAACAATATTGAAGCATAACAGCACCGCTCTGGAAGCTTCCGTGAGCTACAGATACTTTCGAGATGTAACTCCAATCACAAATAAATCCCACTCAGCTCGGTCGCTACTCGCATTGGACTTTGGTATCAGGGTGGGCTGGTGAGGAGGATGAGTGGGTGGGCTGGTGAGGAGGATGAGTGGGTGGGTTGGTGAGGAGGATGAGTGGGTGGGCTGGTGAGGGGGATGAGTGGGTGGGTTGGTGAGGAGGATGAGTGGGTGGGCTGGTGAGGAGGATGAGTGGGTGGGTTGGTGAGGAGGATGAGTGGGTGGGTTGGTGAGGAGGATGAGTGGGTGGGTTGGTGAGGAGGATGAGTGGGTGGGTTGGTGAGGAGGATGAGTGGGTGGGTTGGTGAGGAGGATGAGTGGGTGGGTTGGTGAGGAGGATGAGTGGGTGGGTTGGTGAGGGGGATGAGTGGGTGGGCTGGTGAGGAGGATGAGTGGGTGGGTTGGTGAGGAGGATGAGTGGGTGGGTTGGTGAGGGGGACGAGTGGGTGGGTTGGTGAGGAGGATGAGTGGGTGGGCTGGTGAGGAGGATGAGTGGGTGGGTTGGTGAGGAGGATGAGTGGGTGGGTTGGTGAGGGGGATGAGTGGGTGGGTTGGTGAGGGGGATGAGTGGGTGGGCTGGTGAGGAGGATGAGTGGGTGGGCTGGTGAGGAGGATGAGTGGGTGGGGCTGGTGAGGAGGATGAGTGGGTGGGCTGGTGAGGGGGATGAGTGGGTGGGTTGGTGAGGAGGATGAGTGGGTGGGGCTGGTGAGGAGGATGAGTGGGTGGGGCTGGTGAGGAGGATGAGTGGGTGGGGCTGGTGAGGAGGATGAGTGGGTGGGCTGGTGAGGAGGACGAGTGGGTGGGTTGGTGAGGGGGATGAGTGGGTGGGGCTGGTGAGGAGGACGAGTGGGTGGGGCTGGTGAGGAGGATGAGTGGGTGGGCTGGTGAGGAGGATGAGTGGGTGGGCTGGTGAGGAGGATGAGTGGGTGGGGCTGGTGAGGAGGACGAGTGGGTGGGGCTGGTGAGGAGGACGAGTGGGTGGGTTAGTGAGGGGGATGAGTGGGTGGGGCTGGTGAGGAGGACGAGTGGGTGGGGCTGGTGAGGAGGATGAGTGGGTGGGCTGGTGAGGAGGATGAGTGGGTGGGCTGGTGAGGAGGATGAGTGGGTGGGGCTGGTGAGGAGGATGAGTGGGTGGGGCTGGTGAGGGGGATGAGTGGGTGGGTTGGTGAGGAGGACGAGTGGGTGGGGCTGGTGAGGAGGATGAGTGGGTGGGCTGGTGAGGGGGATGAGTGGGTGGGGTGGTGAGGAGGATGAGTGGGTGGGGCTGGTGAGGAGGATGAGTGGGTGGGCTGGTGAGGAGGATGAGTGGGTGGGTTGGTGAGGGGGATGAGTGGGTGGGCTGGTGAGGAGGATAAGTGGGTGGGCTGGTGAGGAGGATGAGTGGGTGGGCTGGTGAGGAGACGGAGTGGGTGGGCTGGTGAGGAGGAGGGGTGGGTGGGTTGGTGAGGAGGATGAGTGGGTGGGCTGGTGAGGAGACGGAGTGGGTGGGCTGGTGAGGAGGATGAGTGGGTGGGCTGGTGAGGAGGACGAGTGGGTGGGCTGGTGAGGAGACGGAGTGGGTGGGATGGTGAGGAGGGTGAGTGGGTGGGCTGGTGAGGAGACGGAGTGGGTGGGTTGGTGAGGGGGGTGAGTGGGTGGGCTGGTGAGGAGGATGAGTGGGTGGGCTGGTGAGGAGGATGAGTGGGTGGGCTGGTGAGGAGGATGAGTGGGTGGGCTGGTGAGGAGGATGAGTGGGTGGGCTGGTGAGGAGGATGAGTGGGTGGGCTGGTGAGGAGGATGAGTGGGTGGGGCTGGTGAGGAGGATGAGTGGGTGGGCTGGTGAGGAGGATGAGTGGGTGGGCTGGTGAGGAGGATGAGTGGGTGGGGCTGGTGAGGAGGATGAGTGGGTGGGGCTGGTGAGGAGGATGAGTGGGTGGGCTGGTGAGGAGGATGAGTGGGTGGGGCTGGTGAGGAGGATGAGTGGGTGGGCTGGTGAGGAGGATGAGTGGGTGGGCTGGTGAGGAGGATGAGTGGGTGGGGCTGGTGAGGGGGATGAGTGGGTGGGCTGGTGAGGTGACTGAGCGAGATGGCTGCCTGCCACCTTCTCTTATCTACACAAGGAAAGCCGTTGCCAGACAAGCACGGCTAGATTATGCGGCACTCCAAACATCAAATAAATTAAATATTCCGCAAAAAAATGAAGAGTTCATATTATTAGTATCGTAGTAGCAATAGTATCCAATTTCATACAATGACGTTAAACCAATTTGCCGAAATCGTGTAACAAAAAATTCAGACAATAACTTTCTAGCAATGGCAGAGCGATGTTTCAATTCGTCTTTTGCATGCATTCTCCAGTTTTCCTTTATCTCTATTTACACACCTTCCGCGACTATGCAAAGTGCAGCGCTTTGACGTGCGCGCGAGCCGAGGCGTTTATAAATCTCCCACCAACTCGAGCGCTCACCCCGGGGGAGGGCGATCCGTGGTGGTGGTGGTGGTTGTGGTGCTACTAAAAACCCAGCTGGCAGGGCCAAGTCACATTTAAAACAGAGGCGCGTTCGTCACCGGGCCTGGGAGAGACTCCCCGTGAACCCGACCCGGGTGCCCCCCCCCCTTCTATGCCAACCGCCGCTTCCTTGACGAGAGCCGCGCCACAGACCCCCCTCCCCAAGGGTCGAGAGGTTACTTGGGGGACGATGGGGGGGGGGGCTGGGCTGGGCTGGCAACCGCGGTGATGCTGTGGGTGGCGGCGCGTGCCGTGGCTTGGCAGGTGGATGAGGGGTGGGGGCGGTGTGGAGGGCGAGGTGATGGTGGTCTAGGGGGGTCCACGACACGCACCCCCCCCCCCCCTGGTTTGTATTCCCCAAACAAACATTTGTTGCCATAGCGACGGGTGATAAGTCGAGAGAAAGAGAGAGAGGGAGGGCGGCGGCTGATTTTAATAACGAGCCACGATGATGGCCACGGTGAAATGTCGCTTCCATCTACCCCTCTGGTCAGGGGCTGCGACGGCGCCTTTCCAGTTCCACGACGTGAAGAATTCCATTCGTTCATTCGTCAGCGCAGAGCGGAGCCAACTCGCTCTGGCGTCTCGCAGCCGTCCAGGAAACCCGTAAACAATTGAAGCGCATCCCCTGGCCCCGTTCGCTCGCCAGCTGTGAGAGATTCACAATCTGCAACAATAACACCCGTAGGTGTGTATGATTCTGTTCACGGGCTTTCATCATTCCGCCGATGGGTGAAGGCCTCCCCGCTAAGGGTTGCCACCTCCGAGGTACCAAAAAACAAATCCAGCACATATCAAGGGAAGACGAATATCTCATAATTCCAGAAGAGGGGAGATCTACGTTTTCTTTGCATTGATGTACCATCATCGTTGTTGTTATTATTATTATTATTAAGCAATTGACAAAAACGTTAAACGTTTCCAGGAGAGCAGCTACCACGATATCAAGACGATCCTGGGAACACCAGGACAGGTAGCAACTCTACTCCCCACATCCTAAAGATCATCGGGGATTGCTTTACAATACTTCAACATTTAAACATTTTTTTAAACATGAAATGCGCATAATGTATATCTATCCACACACACATACACGGATACACCCATAGATGTATTTATTTTGTATTTAAAAATAACGGCATGGGGAGGGGACTGCCATATTTTTGGGTTGCTGTGCAGGCTTTTTAAGAATGCATTTCCCAAGCTGCTGAAATTCAAGTAAAATGCTGTGTCTATTTCGATTTAAAGCTTTCGTGACTGCAGGGATTCATCTTCTTGGTTCTTTCGGTAAAGTCACGTAGAAGGGAAGTAATACAATAATAAAAATAAAACATAATATTTTATTATGCTTTTTTTAAAACATAATAAAATATTGTTTTATTTTTATTATTTTATTACTTCCCTTCTACGTGGCTTTCCCGTAAAATGTTGTGTCTATTTCGATTTATAGCTTTCGTGACTGCAGGGATTATTACTTCCCTTCTACGTGACTTTACCGAAAGAACCAAGAAGATGAATCCCTGCAGTCACGAAAGCTTTAAATCGAAATAGACACAACATTTTACTTGAATTTCAGCAGCTTGGGAAATGCATTCTTAAAAAGCCTGCACAGCAACCCAAAAATATGATGTTGTGTCTACTTAAACTTTGGCCTGAGGGCCTAACTTGATGCTTGGAAGCAGAGGGATCAGCTCTGTCTGACCCCGGCCACATCCAGGGGGATAGTCAAAGCACCGCTCGTGTCAAAAGAAACAAACACACTCCTTTCTCATCGCTCTGTGGTGGGCGAGATTTATATTTATAAAAAAAACATTTCACGGATCTCTCAAAAGCCGACAAGGAGCCGCAAATGCAGTATTTACACTGCCATGCGACGGTCCTGGCTTTCTGTTACTGTGGCTCGGTGTTGAGACACAGCCCGCAAAACGGCCAGCTTAGCCACGAATCCGAACGGGTACATTATGCATGAGACACGTGGTGGGCGCTATAAAAGAAAATAAGACAGACTTACGAAAAAATGCGTGTGGACAGGTTGCGCATGAGTTTTGTAATTCATAGCCACAGGAGAGCCACAGCATTCGACCGAACTAGCCCATCATGGCTAACACGTTATGTACCGATGTTAAGCCTTTCTTTTACGAGGTAACTAAACCCACTTACAGGAAACATAAATCCACAGCTGTGGTGCAGCAACTGTGTTCCCCAATTTGGTCTCTGGCCACGACTAATGTCAGTGGCGTGTGATATCTGAACCGGTCCAATTAATGGTTTTCCCCGTTCACCAAACAGCGCTGGCCGCCGTAGGTTGGCTACAGTACAGTCCAACAACCCACGTGGTTGACACGCAATTTGGAGGCCTTCATCCAACAGTGGATTGAAAACGGTCATAAATTGGTCAAAAATAAAAACATGCTTAAACCCACCGCTGGATGAAGGTCTCGTCACGTTGTGTCAGTCGTAGGGGTTGGTTGTTGATCATATTTCAAAAACGGGGCTTTGTGAACTTTAGTGCCCAGAATCGTTTCAGTTATCACTCGCCAATGATGTTAACCGTGGCTTAGAATCAAACCCGGGTGCGCGAGGTTCACAGCACAGAGTATCCAACCAATTTGCCCGCCGCTCCTCGAAATAAAAAATAAAAAATCTGGAATCTTCAGAAACTTCATGATGGGCAGTTTTTTTTTAGCAGAACTTTCAGCGTGATAACGGCCTTTCCCACAATGAAAATCCGTCGGCGAAGCATCCAACAAGCCTCATGGGCCCACGGTGTTTAAGTAGCAGAGGGACAGGTGCCAGGCTCGGCACCGAGGGGGCATCAACCTCAACCGCCAATCGGTATCGGATTACACTTCACGTGGGTCCTGCAGATTCTCAACATGTGGGCAATGTGCCTCGGTGTGGTTGGGTTGGGGGTGGTAGGTGGAGGTTCGATGAGAAGCTATTTAATTTTTGGTATAATTTTTTGGTAATCTCTCTGCGATGGTGGTGAAAAATCGTGCTTTGTAAATAAATAAATAACCACCATACAGAAAGTTAATTTCCCGAGGTAGCAACTTACATTTGTGCTTGTTCGTTTAAAATGCTCTGGGACAAAGTCATGGCAAAGTAATTAATTGTATTGTACGTGGGGAGATTGACTTCCAGTCGTTAACTTCTTCAAAGTAATTATTTATTGACCCAGAAACATGAGCCTCAAATCTCATTTGCAGGAGGTCCCATAATCATAGTTAACAACTCATTTGGGGGGGGGGGGGGAATCCCAAAAGTAGGACCCTTCTGAAATAAAACAAAATCTTCAGACTGACTTCAGTCCAAGCTTTTCTGGATATGTATATCCCACTTGCTGTACTGCCGCCTGTGTACAGCATGTGGCGGGGGAATCTCTTGCACAGACAGACACGCAGCATGGCTCTAAAACCCTACAGCGAGCTACTAAAAAGAATCAGATTTTTTATATTTATAAAAAAAGAGCCTCATTCACCTGTCCGCATCCCTAGGCGAATCGTGATTGATGTCCCCGCGCCGCGTGGGCCAGGCCGTGCCGTTATCGCGGTGGTTCCTGGGCTGTGCCGACCACGTGGCCCCACCACACACCGCTCTGCATTTGCACCGCTGGCACCATCTCACCGCTGCGGTATTGTCATACAAAGACAGATTCAACGCCCCGCCGCCCCCCCCCCATGTAGCATGCAACAGACTGTTGGGGCAAGTGCTGTTGTTGAACACCTATGAAACCCTGCACGGCACACGAGGGGGGTAGTGAGTGGCTAACGTCCACGCCCGGCCACCTTTGACTCCCCCAGTGCTGGTGTTTTACACACTACTGAGTCGACGTATGGGAGACCCAGGACCGGTTCAGATAATCCTCCGATTATATTATCTGCCACAACGTCCGATTAGCACGGTTGGCTACGTACGGCGCGAAAGAAGTTCAACATACAGTACATGCATAGAATCGTGGTGGCCGTTCAGCAGGAATAGAACTCGGGGGACCGCGTTCGAAGCGCCAGCGCGCTAACCACTGCGCCACCGCTCCCCCACTTCCATCACATGCGCACGCTCCCCGCCACCACCGCCACTATTTTCGGAGGGCGCGTCGATGACATCACAAAGTGGAACGGTGCGGTGCGTTCGGATGATAACGCAGCAGCAGCGCTACCAATTGGATGCCGGCAAGTGCCAACACAGGAACGGAGAGATGCGTTATCTGGCAGTGATATTGGCAGTGCGTCTGCTTTGTCTGCACTCGTGTGTGTTTGTGTGTGGGGGCTCGCTAACGGCACTTGCCCCAACAGTCTGTTAAGGGGCCGTCCGTAAATGACGTCACGCACCTAGGGGGGGGGGGTCAGACATTTGTGACGATGTGTGACGAGGGGGGGGGGGGTGAGAAATGTGACGTCACATAAAAATGCGCAACTTTAAATAAATAAATATAGACAACACTAACTGTTATAACAACACTCCTACAACATCAGAGTGCAGCGCCACATTAAATACGCACTACAATGACAATAGTTTAAAGCGATTTGAAGCATGTTTTATTTTCAAAATGGAAATATGGTTTTCTTGGGGGGGGGGGGGCAGAGCTTTGTGAAGTCATATTTGAGGGGGGGTCTGACTTTTTGTGACGTCGTGTGACGAGGGGGGGGGGTCAAAAATCGTCCAAAATCGCGTGACGTCATTTATGGACGGCCCCTAAGGCTATACGGGGGATTTTTGTTTTAGTATGTGGGGAGCGGTAGTGTAGCGGTTAGCCTCACTGCGCTACAAACCTGGTGATCGAAGTTCAATTCTCGCTCACGGCCATCACCAGTGACAATTAACTGAACCGCTCCTGGGCCACCCCTAGGCCGACTCAGCCTCAAATTAGTACCTGGTGCGGTATTTAAACATCGCCACTCGAGAGACAAAGGCGGCCGGGCGTGGTGCTGGACACACCACCCCCTCGCGTACCGTGCCGACCTTCATAGGTGCTCGCTTACAGCACGTGCCCCAACAGCCTGTTAAGACTATACGGGGGGGGGATCTTTGTCTTCGTTAGACAGTATCCATGATGGCTCATGCAGATGCCTTACAATCGTTTTATGCAGCAAAAATGGAACGGTTGCAATTGACAGTCTTTGAAATCATTCAATAATAAATATCCAAATCTCCTTTGTGCTATAATATACACTTTGATATTCAAGCCTGTGAATCAACGTTGGTTACTTGTTCTGATAAGAATTGTGTCGATATAATAAAGGAAATTAATGCAAACTGGAAAGTTATACTGGAGAATGCTATTCTCCAGTATAACTTTCCAGTTTGCATTAATTTAACTGGGCCTGGCGCACAAGCATGCAGTCGCGATTTACGGTCAAACCAGCCACAATTAAATGCAAACTCGGCAACACTTTACGAAGATAACAGCCCCGTTGCAGAATAGAAATTAAATTGGGGCGTGAGGTACAATGGGGGAGGAAGATGGGATAATGACAGAGGTGAGTGGATTATTTTAGAGCAATATGAGGGAGGTGTTCAAAATAAATTTAAGCCAATAATTTAGTTTAAGCCAAAATTACCTTATGTTAATATCCGCCCATTGTACAAGATAACGACTGTGGGTAAACCACACTCTTTAATATTATTTTTACGAATCTTGTGCATTTGGTTCTGCTGATACCAAAAGTTTGGAAACAATTTTAAATTACGACGATTTAAGCATCCACGAAAATATATTAAACGTCCATATGTATTTCTAAGAAATTGGGCAGTAATAAAATGCTTTTGACAGGAGAACATCAATTATTATAAGCTGCATAGCCAATCATTCTCAGACCACGTTTTTGGACATCGAAAAGGCCTTTTTTTCAGAGAGTTTACTTTTTAATTTGCCTCCATTTGGACACAAAAAGTGTCAGCAAAAACACACGTGGGTATGTCATTTGCACTTTGCAGAGGCAGCTGGGCAGTGTGTGTGAACTCGTAGGTGACACGATTAGCCGCAAGAGCTGCCACGATTCGCAATGAATGAAATGTCGGTTACCGAATAGACTGACGAGATGTCAACGACCTCGCCTGGTATGCAGGAGGTCGTGGGTTCGATCCCGACCCTAACGCCTGCTGTATATTTGAGTTTCCATGTTCTCGCATGGATTTTTTTCTCCGGGTCCTCTGGTGTTTGCCTCCACATTTAGAAACGTACGTTTAGAGTAGTTGTTATACATTTCCACGTGATAAGCCACTTCGTTGAGCTATCATCTGTGGTCAGGTCGCTTCTGAAATAATATCTATATAGCTCAGTGGACCTTACCTGGTAAATAAAAAAAATATTAGTATTTTTTTTACTTAAAATTGTAAACTTCTTTTTCTATGATCGGTTACTCAGTTCCATTTAATAAACGAAAGCCAGTCCGACCACCCCCACCCCGCCTCCCCTGGTAACTCTCTGCAAGCCACACCCATTGTGACCCAGCTGATGACATCGGCAAGCCCCGCCCATTGCCTCCCGTCCAGCGACACACATTGAGCCGGTTTTCCTCTCCTCCCCAACTATATTCATGTTATTCGATTAGTCCGATTTGTTGAGTAACCAATAATCGGTAGGATAATCAATTATCAAAATAATTGATTGTGTAAATAATTGATTGACCCAGCTGGGCTGGGCGCCATCCTACCCTTCTGAAGCAGACACATCGTGTCGCCTCTTCCGATGATTTCCTTCCAGGCAGACACGCTGGTGACCTCCATCAGCAAAATGGGTGACCCTAAAACCGGACCCCAGCTGGCCAACCAACCAAGCAACCCTCATCTCTCTCTCTCGCTGGCTTCAGTACTCACCCTCCCAGCACACACACACACGTGTGTGTGTGTCTGACCCTTCTCTCACATACGCGTGTATGGCCCTTCTCTCCTCAAAGCCCCCATCAGCACTCCCAGCCTGGCCGAGGGCTGGGTTTCAGACACGCACTTAAACCCAGGGGCGGATTAGAGCATTAATCAGCGTCGCCAGCAGACACGATATACGGGGGTGGGGGTGGGTGGGTGTACTTCCAAGCGGAAATTCAAATGTTGCAGAGCATAATATGCGGGGTAGAGGCAAAAAGCTCATTATTACTTTTACCTCCATAAAAGTGAAGCTGTGCTCAAGACACGTGGTCCTTAATGATTTATTTACTTTTTAATTATTTTTTATTTATATTTTTTAGGCTTCCGTTGCGGCTTGTTAAAAATAATTAATTTGCCAGCCGGCTATTATGCACAGATCGCGGAGATAAATGGCAGTACATTTTGCTGTTCGCGTTTATGAAAGTGAACGGCATGAAGTCAGAGATGATATATCTCTGCTACAAATGTGGCCCATTTCCTAAAACGTCGCCATATTTGCATGGGTTGTTTTTTTGTTCATTTTAGAGCAGTGTCATTGACTTAATGCGTTGAGTTTTTTGTAATTTATGCTTTATTCAAAAACAAGTTGATGGTAAAGAAGTGATACGTCTGAGCGTGCGTCTAATTTCAATGTCCAATAATACATTTTCTACAAACGTTAAACCCCCTGCATCTATTAGATTTGACTGTATATATTGTTTAACGAATTGCAATGTTATGGAACATACTGTGAAGAAAAAAACGGTATTGCACTCTAAGCATATTAAAATTGCAAGTTATGATGCAGTTTAATTAAGTTTATAATTTCCAGTTGGGTAATGTTGTGTAATCAGTTCAATTGCAACAACAAAACGTCATTCAATTTCAGAGATTGGAGCACGACACAAACGGGGAAATAAAGCAAAGCGAGAGCAGGTTCGGGTGCTTTTGTAACTTGATAAAAAAAAACATTGCAAACATACCACCGTGCTGAAGGAATGTATGACCTGCTCTGACATATGGATCGGAAAACATAGGCCACTAACAAAGAACATTTTAACAAAAGCTAAACATTGTGCAAAGAAGCGCGGAGAGGTGCATGCTTTAATTCCAGAGACGGGGAGAGGGACACGTGGATCAGGGAACAATACAGACCGTATTGACTGTAACGTGGCCTTGGACTGGACACGTGACTATAACGGATGATGGTCCGCTGGTCTTCTTTCGTACGGCTGCTAAGATGTAGATGCAGAACAACGGCCACAAGACAACCGCATCAGGAGTAGCAGAGTGTATCGTCGCTGTGATGTATTTGTGGATCGGGCATTGCGTTGTTCCACGTTGTACGGTCTGTTCTGGATGACCACAGTCGCACGCGACTGGAGAGTTTTTAAGTTTAAATTTGTGCATCAGGTATCCGCATCTGCCATGGTTTGTGCGGATGCGGTTTTGGGTGGACCATGAACTTCGTGGAGGATCAAACTCGGGGATCTTATGCGTTGGCTCTTTCTCCAAACAGGTGGTGAATATTTACAACAGAGTGGCAGCCAAGGGAGAAAATACACCCAAGAGGACGGTCCGGCCGTGAAGATGGAGCAATGAGAGTGTCCTGTGCGCAGGATCCCTGCTGTTGTATTGTGAGACTGCGAAGGACAGCAATGGCTTGGGGAGGCCTTCATCCAGCAGTTGTTAGAGCATGGATGGCTGAAGATGATGAATATGACCAAATTAATAAGGCAAGAAGCTTCACCGTGAAACCCGAAACCCACCGTCAACATTCCTCGTGTTCACCACGCTCTGCGGATGAACACATACCAAGCGAGACCTCGAACAAACGATGAACCAGTTATCAGCTTGCAGAGAAGAGGCTCGGAGAAACGGCATCGTGCAATCAACGAGGCTTTATCTAAAAATCAGGACCTATCTCGCAATCAGCGAAAGGGGCATTCAGGGTGTACTTTGCTCTTCCATCATTCAATACACATTGATTTCTGCAGTGTTTTTCGTCCCAATAGATTCACCTTTGAAACTATTGGGGTCTTCCAAACCTCGCGCGAAGGACAGCCCGTGCCCACGTGTCGGCTTAGCCGGCGATTGTGGTTTCGGGTTCGATGGGAAAAAGTGCCCCGTGAGCTGCGGGGAAACACAGGGGACGCACTTCAACAAGTGGCCCGCACAGCGGCGAGTTCACGCGCGCGTTTTTTTTTTTTAAACGTCGATTTGCATTGGGTGCGACTCGGTAAGGGGCAATCTCTGCATTAGAGTAACGGGCGCTTTTCACGAACCAAAAACCAGACAACGGCAGGGTAAGCGCTGCGCTCATTGACACCGAACCCGGAGGTTTTCTCGCCACCGATATGGAAGGGAAAAAAAAACCCCCACTCCCGGCATGAATGGGAAAAGCACTCTCACGCACGCGAGCCTGCACGTACACATTAATCAAGCCACCCCGCGCCCCACCCCGGCACGGCAGGTCACCTTTGCCCGAGACCCCTCCAAAGCGGCCCCTTAAACTAAAGCCTCTCCTGCCCTCCGCAGAGCACTCTCACTAATCTCTTCGTCGCACGAATATGCCCCGCGCGCCTCTTTTACCAGCGCGGCTTTTGTCTCGTCCACCTGCTCGCCTCCCACGAAACGCGTGGGTGTCCACTCTGGTGGGGAGGGTTTAATTAAAACATTCTTGCCCAAGCTCAGATAACCCACTGATTCCTCATCACGTCCCCGGGACCGCTGCGTGCTTCGCGTCTTTCAATCCCCGGCGCTCACGCCGCGCTGTTCCCGCACGCCGTGTGGGTCTTTTTGCTGTGCTGGACGTGTGCGTGCGTGTGTTTTTAGGTCTCCGATGGCGTGAATCCTGGGGGGTTGTTACCGAGTGTGGTTCGGCGTGATTTCTTGTCTAACCCGTTCTTCGATCCACGTGCTGTGTGGAGCCTCTTTCGACCAAATGAGAATTTGTCTTCGTGGACAAGGATGATGCTTGATTTACAGCTTTCGTGACTGCAGGAATTCATATGCTTTGGGTCTTTCGGTGAAGCCACGTAGATAGAAAAAATAATCAAATTATCACAACGTTTCGATTGCAACGATAGCAATCGTCATCAGGTGAAAAAACCGCAAGCAATTGTCATCAGGTGAAAAATAATTCACCTGATGACGATTTCTTGCGTTGCGATCGAAACGTCGTGATATGTCTATTCTTTTTTCTATCTACGTGGCTTTACCGAAAGACCCAAAGAATAAGGATGATGCTGTTGCTGCTGCTGAAGTAGTTCAGTTACTCAAGAAGCTCCGGACTGAAACGTCGGACATCCATGCTGAATGACACGCGGTATACTTCCAAAAACACACACACCGGAGTGAAACAGGACAGACCACGCAAGTGCCCAACCGTGTGTGTGTGATGCGGCACCAGTCACAATGTATGCTCAGCGCCAGACCGGCCTCCCAAATGTCTTCTCCCTGACCACGGAAGACTAATTTATTTTATCACCGCTGGCATGGCATGTACAAACACAGTGCAATCACTTTGTGGATCTCACTCTCAACTATTTAACAAAACGCCACTGGGTCTGCATACAATCTATTGTAAACACAATTAAATGTCACTTACGGCAACGATGATAATTGAATCATTGCCAGACTCCACCAATTATAGTCACAGGCCATTTTGCCAATTTCACTGCTGGATGAGCGCCACTGCCGAATGTCGATTTTGGACGCTGTTTGGCCATACTTCACCACGCTGGTTAGCGCGGGTTGGTGAAAGTGGGCGGTGTGTGTGGGGGGGGTAAGAACCATTCGGATGACTCTCGTCAGTGGCGTTCGCCGTGGCCGGGAATCGAACTCGGATGGGCGGGTTCAGAGGACAGTTCGCTCACAGCAACTCCACCGCCGCATCACCCTTTACGTGCATCACTGGCCACAAATTAAAACAAAACAAAGACAAGAACGCAATTAAAAGTCCGAGACGTTTCGAGGCAAAAAAAACCCGCCCTCATTAACTCTGCCAATTTGGTTAAGCAAACAAGAGCAAAGTGTTGTTGTTGTTGTTGTTATTTAGGCTCGCGACGCGGATGTCCCCCCCCCTCCCTGGGACCCGTGAGCGCAGAGAGGGCCGCTATTGTGAGACACCGAGAAGCTGCCCCCCCTCTATCTGGACCACGCACGCGCCGCGCGCTGCCCCCCGCGGGAAGTGTCAGCAGAATTTGCCCACGTGGTCTTCAACAAAAGCCTCAACGGAAGCCAAATTGGGTGTCTGCAATGTTCATCCGTCCACTGGCACGGCGAACTCGGGGGCGGAGTGGGGGGTCGAGCGTGTTGGTCGTGCGCGATCATCTTGGGTACCCGCTTGCGCCAGCCAGAGGCAGGATGATTAAAGAGACGCTGGCCAGTCGCTGCTGCCACGAATACGATGAAACCCGAGCCGCGGCGGCCCCCTTTGTGCATGTGGGGCACGTAGCAACACCGTGGTGACTTCTTAAACGCGAGAGTTCACGTTTTTAGTGTATTATCCCTATGACTTGCATCGCTGTTGCACTTGCCAATAAAAATGAATTAGCGTCCGTGCAATCGCGACGCCGCTAAACCAATTTTTCTTAAGAAATGCCCAAAATGGAATTTGGGTGGGTGGGTGGGGGAGGGCATCAATTTACTAACTTTTCAGTCGATAATTTCGCTGGTTTGCTATATAAAGTATATATACACGCATTGGAAATATTACTATTTATTGATGGCTTCTTGAGGATGAGCTACATTTTTAGGGCGGGGGGAGGGGGTGGCAACCTTCACGCGCCCACCCCCCACCTCTGTTAAGCGCCCTCTCTTAATTGCCAACGATTACTTTGTGCACGAAACGCCACGGATAGGTCATTCGGCAAGCTTCCCCATCACAATAGCAACCCTTTCAACAATTCCTATTCCACGTGACCGTTCAAAGGTGTCCAGTAGTCGACTGATTGCTCGTTGTTCCTACAAAGACATGAACCGTGCGGTTGGTGTGCGCACGCCTCTAATCCAGCACTGTGGAGGCGACGGTGGGTGGGGTGTCAAGGTGCCACAACCCGGCTTAACCAAGTGAAGGCGGTCGTGCAAAATGTGGAATAATCTCCATCTGTTCCCTCTGTATAAGATAGAGTGTTGTGCTCTTGCACGCGTGTTTTTTTTTATCCGGGCGCTCCGGTTTCAAACCGCATGATAATACTCCATTCATTGGCTGAAAACATCTTAACATATATAGAGGGGCTAGAGCTTGGACAATTGTTGGTAGCGACTGGCTGCCGTCTTCCTACTTAGTGGTCCCCCCCGTCCCCCCCCTGCATCCGAATCGTTCTCTCTCCCCAAGAGCGAGTGAAAACTGAGCTGAGCATTACAAGTTCAAATCATTATCAGGAGTTGAAACTCTTTGACCTCAAAAGGGTCGGATTTAATCAATCTGTCGTGACATTAGTCGGCAAGAAGTATTTTAGGTAAAAATAAATACGTTTTGACATGTCTAGTCCATGGTTAAATGCATGTAATCAAAAAGCATCCCATGTTGTACTCTACAAGTTACTGCCCTCAGTAATGAGCTGCACTTAACGCTTTCTGTGTGCTCAAGTACAATGCAGCAAAGCCACAGAGAACAGACATAAATACATTAGAAAGTGTTGCACACATGTCTATCAGACCCCCCCCCCCACCCCCCACAGTTTTCTTTAATTATGGCAGGTAAGCATATAAGAGACTTTACAATGGGGAAATGAAATGTTACCAGAGCCAGTGCTCTAGCCAAGGGGGGTTTTCTCCCCAAATTGGATTAAATATTTAAACAGCCCACGGAAAAGTGAATAACGGACGGAAGTGCATTAAATCACATTAACGAGAAAAATCATTCTGCGAACAGGTCTTAGACCGCGTCTGCCGATCAGATTATGAAACAAGGACGCTTCAATTGCTGAACAAACCGCTGCTATAATCGTAATTTGACTCAATACATGGACATCTCTGAGACCTGTGTTACCCGTGTACTTGAGTGCTATTTAAATCCGAGTTGCCATGCAAGTACTGACCCTTAGTTTTACACCACACGGCCACTTGTCAGAGTTAGTGCCACTTCACACGTGGCGATGTCCCTTTAAATGTCCTTCACACCTCAAATGATCTCGTGAAAAGCAATCGCAACGATGCACTTAAACTTACGAGTGGAAAAAATGCCGAGACTATGTATCCCCAAAAAATGAGAAACGACCGAAACTAAAATGATAAAAAATTATGTGGCATAAATTTTAGTGTACCGATATATTATTTGTTAGTACTGTGAAGCTGTGTGCAAGGCAGGCGTGTAATATTTTATGCAAGGATAAAACCGGTAAAAAAATATTTAATGCGGCGTATATAAAGAAATGACAAACTGTAATACGCACAATAATCTTATCCAATCGTCGAGTTAATTTAATGGTGCAAAGTGGTAATATATCACACAGTTGCTCAAATCAAACATTTGTATAAAACAATGTTGGTACTTTATTCAGTGCATAGACGATTCTCTGTACAAGCAGCGCACAAATTAGTTCGTGTGGTCGACAACTTGAAGCAGTGAAGGCTTCCTGTGGCATCGTGGCAATGCATGCCGGGATTAGGATCGGCTTCCTTGGCAGGCGTCACGAAATTACAGAAAATTTGCCACAACTATCGCTCTCGTTACAATTCGTCTCTGACAGCAGACTTCCACCGCGACACACCAAGCAAGGTCACCTTCCATGGCAAATGCAAGTAAACTGGTAATGCGTTGATAAAGTAATATCTTTGCGATTGCTACCAAGACAATGCATTGTATAAAACCAATGGTACAGCATTATGTACAATTCAATATAAAACATAGTCATGTATTTACATATTCTAAAAGAGAGAACATGAGTATAAATAACATACACACACAAATGCACATTTGAATATGCAGCAAATTATTGCAGCTTCAGAAAGTCAATTAATACAACCAAAAAGACTTTAATATGTCCATTTATTGGCTTTGCAGAAATGACAATTGCTTTTTTGAAACCACTTACAGGTGGACCATTTGTAAGTATGAATGGTTTTAATAACATTGCCTCAGTGAAGCTTCAGGACAACATGTCAATCAACATCTGGCTTTGGTGTGCCAATGACCACCAATGGGTGTGAAGCCACGACATGATGACCTTGATGCAACATTGTCGTGATGATTCATCGATCCGAAAAGGTCTCTTGGCCAAAGCATTGATTTCCACTTAGGCAGGAAAAATTAAATATTTCACGGGGTTTTTTTTCCGTTTGTTTGACAATGTATTTAGAAAATTGATAGGACTATGAATTCAAGAAGACAAAAATAAATACTTCACCACCCCAATAAACTACCCAGGGCAAGAAGTTGCTTGAGCCAAATATTTATTGATCCACCGAAACCTGCAGGAGACATGAATTGGTCACCGACGACCGTGTTTACCTGCGTTGAGTGAAGCCTTCTCGTTTGTCTGCGCAGACAGAACGACGCACACCTGATATCAATCACAGGCTAAATGAGCCGAGAGATGAATAAGCCAGGATCCAAAATGAATGGCCCCGGCATTTATTATTGAGCATTTGTAATTGCCAAAAGCATCAGCCAGAAAAAAAAGGCTTAAGAGCTCAGACATGAAACATCATCTTCGGATTTGAAGCTTTCGTGACTGCAAGGATTCATACTCTTAGGTTTTTTTCGGTAAAGTCATGTAGGTAAAAAATAATAAAATAAAATCCTAATAAATGAAAATAAAGCAATTAAATCAATTGATAAATCATAATAATAATACATCAATTAATTATTTTTTTCCTACGTGACTTTACAGAAAAAACCTAAGAGTATCATCTTCGAACTTCTTCTATTGTCCCACAATAAAAAAAATTAGCAAAAAAAAAGTCGTTTAAATATATTCGAATAAAGGCACAGCCGCTCGGATGTGAAATCCATCTGCCGAAACGGCAGCCCCCCCCCCCCATCCTGGTTATGATGACGTTCCTCAAGGACTACACCTTGCCAGGTGGGATCACGAGCCAGCTCACACCAGGGTCCAGCCGTGGAGAGGGAGGGGGAGGATTCGTTTTGCCCTCTAGAAGTCCTCGGGGGTCACTTCAGCTAAAAAAATAAGTTGAGTTTCGCACTTCCTCCAGGTTGAACTCGCCTGCAAAACACAAAAACACCCACCGGCTGAAGGCATTCAAAGCATTCCACCAAGTCAACACACAAGGAGACCAATAATGCGGAAAATCAGCCGCAAGTCCACAAGTCATATTCCTCGCAAATACAAAGGACTGTTGATTTGAAAACGTTTTTTTTTAACTGGTCATTATATTCTGCTGTACATAGCAATAAAGGACAAAGATAAATGGTTATAAATTGATATAATTACATGGCATACCTACATACCATGAAGAACCAACAGTGGGCATGTGCAGTTATCGAAACCATACATTATGATTGCTCCAAAGATTGCCATTTAGATGTCCCCTTTTTGTTATCCATCTCGACAACCCAGTGCATCGGATGTGACTCTGATAAACCGGTTTCTGCCCAGGCACGCTATCTGATTAGGCGGACGGTTGATCAGCGAGCCTCTCCAGCGAATGACAGCGAGTCCCCGGCATCTAATCTCACCGCATTTTTTAGTTCCTTTTTGGCCGCCCAACAAAGCGCCCCTGCAGCGGTGTGACGCGCGAGATGCACAAAATTGGCGCTTAACGATCAAAAAGGCCGCGTATTAAAGACAAGATAAGCGTCGACCTTTCTGACGGTCAAAACGGAATTCGTTGCGCCGCCGTATTCGCGAGTCCATCATTGTACGAGTCTGCATTGAGCCTTTTATTTTATTCTATGCCTTAGCGTTGTGTCGTCAAAATCGACACGATGCTGCCGAGCTTCTTGCAGCGTTTAAACAAAAATATAAACCCCGTTTAATCACGTAAAATGTTCAACGTTTTCTTTAAAACTTTATTTGGTCAGATGCCACAGCGTGCAGCGTGGGGTAAAACAAGCAAGCGAAGCGTGGAATGCAATGCAGCAGTTTATCACGTAGGCTTTAGCGACCAATATCATGCACAATACAGGTATTTTTGGGTTAGATCGCGTAAATATAAAGGTGTTAACCCCGATAGGCAATTAGTAAGGTTTGTCACGTAAACAGGACATGCCAATGCGTTACTAGTACAGCACCCCGGTGCGTTGGAGAGCAAATCCACAACATTTACAATCTCAGTAAACAATTGTGTTCCGATTCATTTGCAACTTTTCTTCTGAAATGCAACAACAACAAAAATTATATCGGGAACTTGACGTGGCAAACATCAAAGTCACAGGAAATTTTCAGCTTCAATTATCTTTTTGATTTGTGATTACAATGTGAACGTAGTCAAATGCATTGAAATGTTCATTTGCACATGCTATGCAAATGCGGACGGATGTGCAAATTGCGTACCCTTTTGAGGGATCATCGTCAGAAAATCCATCAGATGTTTGAACTCTGCAGATGCCTTTTTTCTCCGGCTCGCCCTAAAGCAGAGGAGGTGTGGGGGTCGGGAAAAGAATACGAACGTGCCTTGTGACAAACCGAATGTGAAAAAAAACACGCAACGATAAATCATCACAATCACATTCTGAAATTTACATCGCATTTGAATATCAGCATTTCAAAGAAAATTTCCTGAAAATCTGGACGTACAAGCAACGCATCGTAACACTTCCAACAAAAAATAGTACATCCGCATAAGGGATGAAAGTTATCTTTTTCCCCTCTTTTCTGGCTGCTGTTACAGATCTCAAAGTACACATCCCTTATGCGATGTTTTGAACCCAGTGTCCCAAAGAACTAGGTGAAAATGAAACACCCTATCATTATACCTCCGGTGACATGTCAAGGCACGTCAACAGAACACCGCACGGAGAAGCCTGTTAGATACAGACGGGCACGATCGCCCCAAGGTGTGGGAACAGCGGGGCGGCAGGCCTGTGGCGGGGGAGTAGGAGGGGGGGGGGGCATCGAGCAGCACCCCTGAGACTCACGGGGCAAAGACGCTGTACTTGCTGATGAGGAAAGAGGACAGATCCTCCAGGATGGGTTGACTGTGCAGCGCCACAAATTGCTCACGGCACACCTACAGCACACGCACGCACGCGAGCGAGCGAATGAAAGTCAACACAAGGTTCTGCACGTGGGGCGCTGGTGGTGGTGGTGGTTGGGGGTGCGGGGGCTGGGGGGGGGGCGGAAGGGGAACAAGTGCACCCTTCACCTGCTGGGAACCCTGCCACATCGCGATCGTACGATTTTTCCTGATTTCCATTCGATCGGGACACACCAGTGCCCTTTTGTGTATTCTCTCAGATTCCGAGAAGAATACATACATCTTGATTCCCTTACTTTGCATTCCATTCATTACCGCTAAATCTGTTCGCCGATCATGAATTTTAATGTGTTATTCCGCAGGAATATTTATACCCCCCCAGCCCCCCAATTGTTGTTTTAATGTCCATTCTGCGCCGTGCGGTTAGAGGCACCTTGAGAAATATAATACGAGCACATCTCGTTCGCCCAGACACGCACAAGTGAAATTGTTTCTGGGAACAGCGGGTTCCCCGGCGGTCTACTCGCCGGGGTGATTCGCGCAAGCCGACGAGGTGAGGCCTGCAGAAAGGGCGCTCCGTGCGCTACACTCTACCCCGCTGGGTGATCACGTGGCTGTGCTCTTACCCTGTTCATGATATCCACTGTGGCAGCGTGTGTCCAGAAGCAGTCGTGGACAGAGGCAAAAGATAAGCCCTCCCTGCAGAGGCCACGCGGATCAATAAACGCGTGCACAAGAGACACGCAACGCATGAGACGCACATCTCACGTTTTATTCATTCAGTTGCTGCTGCCTTGAAGTCATTCGTAAAATAGCGGGTTAAATAAAAATGTCAGCCGTTCATTTTTGTTCGCACCGACATCGAGAGGAGAAGAAGATCTTAAAGTTTTGGCTGGCTGGCCTTGCTGAAATATGTTGAGGTTTTACAGAGATGCTGTCCTGGAAGGTGAGATCTGTTGGTCAGAGATGTCAGAAGATGGATTGTGAAGATGGAATTACTTGGTTGCAATCGACTCATTGCACCACAGTCAGTTTCATTTCTTTAGAAATTATTTTTGTGTTTAGGTTTTTTTGTCCTTCACCGCACCTCTGATAAGCACGCTTGGCTACGCACAGTGCGAAAGAAGTTCAACATACATACATCTGACATCTCTGCGAACAAAATCTCACCCACTACGACTACTTAGCGCTCTCCTTCTGTAAGCCTCAGTATTCCCTATGCAATGGACTACATCGTAAACCACTAAGTCTGCACTCCTCCAAGGGAGGAACGACAAGTTGAACTCTCTCCTGAAGCCCTTTCGTGGCTGGGAAATCTCAACATTGGCATTTATAGCTCCTGAACATATTGCCAATACAGAAGAAAATAAATATTTCCCCTAAACGAAGGCCAGATGTCAAACGCTGTTGAGACCTTTCCTTCTTTGGAACCGCAGTCAAAGAAAGCAATAATATTTTCCACTAACTTGTTATTTTATCTCACGTTTAGTCTTTACAGTGTCAGCGCATGGACAATTAACAAACACCTTTTTAGATCCTTTATATTAAGTTCACTTGCTTGCTTGCGCACTTACGACCAGTGCAAATCTTTCGCTCGTTTTTTAACCCACTTCCCGTGACATTTTGCACACAGACTCGTTGTGCGTGACAATTTATTTTCGTGAAAATTTTTTTCCGAAATTTTCCACTTTTTAGGAAAAAAATAATTTCATATTTAATTTAAAATACCAATGTGATAAAAATGAAACTCTTACTCAAGAAAAACAGAAATGAATAATAAAATAAAACCGATGCCACGCATATAAAGGATTTATAGTGAAAAACTTTGTTTTCACGGGTTAATTTTTATTGTCGCCGACACAGCATGACATCTGGTGGTGCGGGCTATAACCATGCCAATCCACTGCTGTCTCCGCAATGCTGGTTTTGATTTGAGGCTAAATTGACCAACGGAAGGCTCAAATCAGACGCAGATTGCATGGATGTATGTTGAACTTCTATCGCACCGCACGGAGCCAACCATGCTAATCGAAGGTGCGAGAAATAGCCACCGATTTTATGGATGGCCAGGAATGGAACTCGGGTTATAGTTGAGATCAGCGTGCACTGCACGGACCTCTAAATCTCCACTCTTCATACACAGCCATCCACACGTTCACGTCTAATCCGTACTGTGTTCAACCACCAGACACTGGAGGTCACAACACCTTCTCGTTCTCCGCTTCTTCCCTCACATTGCTCAACTTTTGGAACTCCATTCCAAATTCGTATCAGATTGCTCAATTCCAGAAACCTATCAACTCTTATCCATTACAACTTCAACAATGCCGTTTGTTGCTGGTCGCTTAATGTTTTTGGCCCTTGGGCCCTTGTGCTCAGCAACCGTGATTACGAGCAAAAAAAAATCGAAGACAAAGATCCCCGTATAGCCTTAACAGTCTGTTGGGGCAAGTGCTGTTAGCGAGTAGCAGCACCTATGAAGGCCGGCACGGAACACGAGAGGGTGGGTGGCCAGCACCACTGCCCAGCCGCCTTTGTCTCCCGAGTGGCGATGTTTACACACCGCACCAAGTACTTATTTGAGGCTGAGCCAACCTAGGGGAGGCCCAGGACAGATTCAGATAATCGTCACTGGTGTTGACCGTGAGCGGGAATCGAACTTGGGTCGCCAGGTTCATAGCACAGCACGCTAACCGCTACACCATCACTTCCCACACAAACATACATACAGATGCACAAACACAGGTTGTCTGCAGGGATGATTTGTGGCACTTTCAAGAATAAGTTTGCCAGCTTCATAACATCTCCTTTGCTAAGCCGCACTTTTAAACACAATGCAGTGCACGGCACTGCCGCAATTTCATACCACTGGGCCGATGGGTCCGCAAGCTTACGTATAATGTGTTTGAACCTTTTCCTGTGACTCTTGGATGTTTCAGGAGGTTTGAGTGAGTGCTCTGGAAACACTTAAGGGAAATGCGCTCTCTCTCTCTGCTGGTATTTTAACCCACGACGCACCTGTAGCAGTAAAGGGCCGTCAGCATCATGTGTGTGGAGTCCAGCGAGTGGATGAAGTTTGGCGGGAACGCATTTTTCTGTTTCATGATGTTCGGTTTTCTGCAACAATTACGGACGATGTGTGTGCATAAATCAAACAAGCAAACAGGTTAGATCTCCCAATGCAGAAAGTAAAAAAAAAATTGTCAAGTTCATTCAAACGCCCCCACCTACATTGCCCACCACTCTGTCCACCCAGGAGTATAAATGGGTTCACCACAGTTAGCTGATGGGCCAGATCAGGTGTGGTGGGATAAAGTGTATGTACTCTCACATGTTCAAAAATGCCTCGCCAGTGTGGAAGAGTAGGCCAAATACCGTCTAGTGGAGGCACTTCTCGCCAGCAGGCGTGCGAGCAAGACATTACAGGGCTGCATCTTGGACAAAAACTATTGTTGGATAAACTTAATCATAAAACTACAATGTCAAAGGACATTTCGGGATGTACACCAACTCGATATTATTTTCCTCTCCACTTTATTGTAATGTGTGTGCAACCAATTTTAAAAATGTGCCGCTATTTTGATTATGATTAACCGTGCTTGCATACGTACTGGTTCACGTCTGAAGAATTGCATAGTCCTATCATCTGCATGTGGCCGTTCAACTGTAACAACAAAATAAATTGATAATTACAAATACAACCAAGTATGAAAAATTATACCGAAAAACACGCACAAACACAATTTGTCACATACATTAATCATAGCCGGACCTGACGATAACGCATTAAAACATTAATTGTAGGAATAAATAATATAACTCTCTCGGACCCGGCGACTCCGACAGCAAGTCTGGTAAACAAGACATACATATTGACTCTCAACGAGCACTCCCGTGCTTCAGTAAAGGACATGATGATAATCACGGAAACAAAACATTTGCCTTCCAGATCTCTGATTAAAAGATTACCGGTCATACACTGTGTGCACTCGGGGTCATCAGGACCACATGTACAAGTTTGCCGACACCACAGTGCACTTGCTGCAGACTTATACTAATCCACAAAGCGGAGGTATTGTCCAAATAATGAGGTTTCTATTCATTGTATCTCATCACCATCTGCCGCACACTTTCCTCTGGCAAGCTCAGCCCTCTCAATGGATGCGGGCTTTGGTGGGTGCTCAGTCTGCAATATGCAGGCAACGTTTTTGACAGGGAACAACTCCATAAATCTGTGTTAGTGTTCCCGAGTGGTAGCAGATACATTTTATAGAAAATAGCGCTTTGAAATGTCGCCATTAAACTGTTTCGAACACATTTAATTAAATCCGGCTGATTGGCACCATAGCGGATTGCTTGGCTCCAAAACTGGGTTTAATCATAGTTGGAAGATGACTTGTCCCATGATCCTTCTGGGGTTGATAAAATTAGCACCAATTTGTGCCAAGTAAACAGTGGCTCTGCTCTGGAGGATGCAAGCCTCGCCAACAAAGATGAGCGCTCGATTGCGCAAGGGAGGCGTCTGTTTTAATCTTGGAGAGAAAAAAAATCAACAAGAAGCACATCATTATAAAAAAACAAAAGTAATCTAATATTGTTCACTCTCCTCAAAATGTAATTGCTGCGTCCAGCTTAGAGGTCAGTCTTCAATTGAATAATATTCTAATAACTTCCACTTCAATACAAACGAATTAAAATCAACAATTAATACAAAACTATTTCAGTAGCACGGGACTGCTTTCAATCTGGTTAGGGCTATGACATATTAATTTGATTGTGGAGCATATCACGCCACATTGATTATTTGTGAAATGACACAAACAATTTGAGAGAGTTCTGCTATGTAAACAGAATGGAGATGGCACCAGCAGACAATTCCACGAAGACCAAAATTTGAACGGTAAAAGCATCCACCACACGAGGGCCCAAATAACCAATTAGCATCGCAATCTTGCATTCCCGTATAAATCTACGGAATTGGAAAACAAAAAAGAGTCATTACCCAACAGGTTTACTACCAAGCGATTGAAGGCGAGGTTGTACTAACGGACCATCAGGACAGTATAAGAAGATAAAGACTGTCGTTCTAAATATTGCAACCAATATCTGAACCGGTCCTGGGCCTCCCCTGGGTCGACTCAGCCTCAAATGAGTACCTGGTGCGGTGTGCAAACATTGCCGCTCGGGAGACAAAGGCGGCCGGGCATGGTGTTGGCCACCCACCCCCTTGTGTGCCGTGCCGGCCTTCATAGGTGCTCGCTAACAGCACTTGCCACAACAGTCTGTTAAGGCTATACTGGGGATCTCTGTCTTTGGGGAGAGAAAAAACCCGCTGCGTTCATTCAACACAGGTTCGGCTGCGCACGCTCGCTCTCCTCTCATAGCCCTGCCTTTGCGTTTAAGCCCGTCGCTAACGGTTGCATCATAGTCCAGAATGTTTGATGGGTTTTATGAAATCAGCTCCTTGACGTCAATGGTGCAAACCGCCCGGCCACAGGGCGAAGGTACACGAAACACCACATCCAAGGTGAGGGGGGAAGGGGGACAAGGGTGGGTGGGGAGGGAAATCGTAAAGGCCAGAGTAGCTGGGGGGAACACAAAGCAAACAGGAGCAGGTAATGGAATGTTGCTCAGGCATAGAGATCTCGGAGGTCGAAGGGAGAATATATGAAAAGGGAAACAAAGAGAGGGGGGGCAAGGGGGGGGGGGATACTGAAGATGAAAATCTCATATTGTAAAGTGGTATGTCTGCCAGAGAGGCTGCACGGCAGCCAGATTGCAGAGTTGTTCCAATGACTTTGTCACACTCATCTCCCTGCCACAGTCCTCCGCTTGTTTGTTAATCGCCACAGCGGCTAAACAGTAAGTACAGACAGGGACCCTGTGCAAACAGAATTGATTAATAATGCTAACGACAGCCCAGCGCACGCTACCCCGCACTCTCTAGGTTTAGGTTTAATTTTGGCACAGGTAATGCCAAGAGGATAAGATTTTTTTTTAAGGCAAAAAAATTTCATTTTAATTTTTCATATCTGCTTTGGCAAGGCGGGACAAAACAACAGGGAGCTCAACGTTATTAATGCCTCGGGTGTTTGAACCATTCAGCTAAAAACAAATGGATTATTTCAAAAATGACTTATTTGAGAAAGGCATTGTCCTACGCTTTTGCATAATTGCACATTACATTATCACGCTTTAATGCTTTTATGTGGATAATCGGACTGAACCGGCAGTGTGCAAATGTGAGAATTATAAGAGATAGAAGCTTAACTTTCATCCGCGGCAGCTAGCTCATAGCTTTTACAAAGACATCATGTCCACGTATTAGTCTTATTCATCCATTTGAAGGTCTGTCGGAATGTATAAATAAGTGGGACACGTGTATAAATTATCGTAACCGAATGTTTATTAAAAACAGTTAAACTCGAAAGTAATCTCCTGCCCAAAATGAGCATTAGAGGAGGTGCTCGTCACCAGTTTACAGCCCTCCATTAGTGGTGGAAATTCCACATTCCTATGGCGGAGGCAAATTTAGGCATCAGACAACCATTGTTGACTTGCGTGGGATTTGGTCCTAGTTTATCGACCTTGGAAGGGTTTATGGGTTGAGCCAACACCCCAACCGGGAGTTGAACTCGCAACCTTCCAATCGCATGTGCCAGCACACTGCTGCAACTGAATGTATTCTGGGTGACCGACTGAAGACTTCACAACAACTTGGTACAAGTATCCATTTAGAGCGTTCAAAAAGAACACTCTCAAAATAGAGATAATAGCACCCACTGAGAAACAATCACACTGCCTGCGCGTACTAAATAGGACAACATCCTGCTTCATGTGCTGCCTTCAACAGGCCACCTGATACCAAATATGAATTGCATTTTGTTGACATTGTATGTATGTATGTGGAACTTATTTCGTATCGTACGTAGCCAAACGTGCTAATCGGAGGGCAGCAGTTGACAATTTGAGCATGAGTTAATGATGACGTCACCCTGCTGCTGCTCTATATAAGAACGGGAGACACAGCAGAGCCTCACCATTCTGGCGAATTTCCCGATGATGCTGGATGCAATTACCAGCGAAACGTCGTACTTAAATTGTAAATGTTGTGGTTTCACACTTCAACACACCGGTGGGCTAAAGCAGTGAACTATTTGTCTTTTGTCAACGTGACACTTTTTTACTGATTGGCCATGTCGGGTGGTGGAGGGTTACGACACATTTATAAATAACGCGATCTAAACCCAAAAACGTTGATTATGAATTTGAGCATGTTTAGTAAAATCCTTTTCGCGTCGCAACGTCACAATCTTGATTTAATTAACAATTCAAATATGCATATATTGTACTCGTATAAAGAAAAAAAACCCATAAAAACCGACTTGGAATGCCGTATTGCTAAATGAATAGTCAATAAAAAGAGCCATAAATAAACCAAAATACTCCAGGCACGTGACCCCTGAAAATTAATTTCTTCTGCTGGGCTGGTCCCAAGGAAGCCAGCAAGGACAGAGGGCAAACCCTTGTAGGCCATCATGTTTATTACATCCTGCCCAAACAGCACGCGTGCCACGGGGACACGCACGGAGACACGCACGGAGACACGCACGGAGACACGCACGGAGACACGCACGGAGACACGCACGCAGCGGCGAGCTATCCGAGAGGTCACGCGGCTCCACAAACAGCGGCACAGCGGCGCCCATCGATCTCACAGAGGGCCCATTTTGAAAACAGCGATGACTCTACGCAACGCGGTGATTACAGGCGGCCTCTTACCCATGGTGTGCAACGTCGTATGCACGTTTTACTGCGGATTTAAACGTGGAGAAGGCGTCAAGTAAAAAAACTTGTTTGCGTAAACATAGCAACCAACTTCCACCAACCGTGATGCGATTTGTCCTTTGGGGAAGCAAACTCGGCCTCGCCAAAGGAACGTGGAATTTCCACCACTGGCTCAGGGCTGTAAACAGGAGTCGAGCACTGGCTCAATGCTCATTTGAACAGGACATCGCTTTCACTTGACGGGATTAACTCGGCACGTGACAATCCACACACGCCCTAGCGATGCGATGAATTGGCATGACTCAGGAGTCGCGATTCAATTCGAAAATAAATTCCCGTCTCCTTTTTTGCCATCCCATTTGCATTGTTTCTCGCTTTGATCCGTCTCGCTTGTGTATGACTGTCCGCCACCTAAACTTACCGATAGAATATCGCTTCATGACAATTTGCGTAAACGATACGTAATAATCGATCCTCACAAGTGAGGATCACTGAGCATAACAATTGAAGCAATGCCAAATTATAAGAATTCTACAGTACTTCGATGGGGGTGGCGGGGGGTTTGTTCTAAGTAAAAGTTTGTCTGCCGAGTTGTTTGGCAGGTCTATTTATCCATAACTCGCAGCACATTCTTGATATGTTATGTAATACAGCGTTGTGTGTGTGCGTTTAGCCTTCACTTCATCCAAATCACATTTTTTGATGTCAAGGACAAAGCGATTCTCTCAATTTGTGTGACCCTCCGCGCACCACAACAAATACCCACCGCACATTAGGGAACAAACCAGAAGGGGATACCACTGAACTACTACTCGCAGTGTCCATGCAGTTAGTATCAATTAACAACTGGGACTTAACGACGCATCGATGTATTGATTAATATTGATTCATATGCTAAGGACACGTGCATCAAATAGCATGTGTAAGAAGAATAAATCTATACGTGCATGGAGGGGAGGCAGGGGTAGTGGTGACAAAGATATTAGCGCACTACATTTAAAACAAGCCACATGAGTTTGATTCCTAACTACAGCTAACATTGGTCTCGAGTGATATCTCAACCGCTCCTGGGTGCCCCCCCCCACCCCCCCAACTTTACCAACCACTGGCCAGCATGGTGAAGTATGGTCAAACACACCCTCATGAACGGCACAGCGTGGCGGGAGGCATTCACCCAGTAGCTCACGAGACAATGGGGTTCAAGTGGACAATGCAGCCGCTAAGAGATTGCAATACCCACCGCAATGTTTGACAAGCGAATTGATTCTTCATTTTAATCGTGATGATGAATCGAATAGCCGGTGGCGGGGGGGGGGGCAGGCCGGGGGGTGGGGGCGGGTGTTGGAGGATGGGGGGAGGTGGTGGAGGGCGGGGGGGGAGAATTGGTACATCGCTAATGAACGGCTAACTATTAGATCGCACTCCTCCAAGCATGAACATGAGGCTGAGGGGTTGTGCACCGTATTTGCCGATTAAAAACCGTTAGAGCTTGAAAAAATTTGGTAGCGAGCGCAACTGGCAATTTATTTAACGAAGGACTTTTTGCACAGACGTGGAAAAAACGGACCTCTTGTTGTTGCCCCCTCCCCCGCACCTCCGAATTAGCACGGTTGGCTAGGTACGGTACGAAAGAAGCTCGACATACATACGTACAGACCGAGAGCATCGCACTCACTGCTCCTGAGAGATGCGCCGGGTCCACATTTGTGGAGCGACTGTCGACGGGGTCGCGTTTGAACGCTGCGTAAATCTGGAGCGCATTGTACCCCAAGAGCTACATCAGAGTACTGAACCTTTGCGATTCATGCGCGTGAAACACACAGCTGAAAGGTTCTGTGTTTTATTTTTATTCCTTATGCTTATTGCTAAGTTGGTTTGATGAAAAAGGCAGTTGTTTTTTTTCATTTGGACATTTACGATCTTGTTCATTTTCCAGAACTGTGGCACTTTGTGCAGTACAGGAATAATTTGCGCTCAGGGTCTCCGTGGAAAAGTAAAATTCTGTCTTGATGGGATCTTCACTTAAATAAACTCGGTGTGTGTGTGGCGGATACATATGGATTTATCTCAATTGGGTATATGGACATCAGACACAGGATCTCAGACTGAGACTAGTGCCAATTCACCACGTTAACAATAACATTTATAATTGTCTCTTATAACTTGTCTTGCCGAGCAAGGTGACAGCCACTTCATCGGCAGCGTGGAGTGAGCGGCCCTACGTCCACCGTTCCGAGTCCAGTCAGGGAACACTCATCGACGATGTGACACCGTGACACGGTCTGCCTGTCGCTGAGCACATCCACAGAGTCGGTTCGTGGTCACGTTGGTCTTAGGTGTTGAGTAGGGCCTGTGACCGGCGTGGCAGGTCAAAGCCAGGCCGACAACAGGTGGGATCGGCAATGCAGACGCAGTTCTTTACGTATGTATGCTGAACTTCTTTCGCACCGTACGTGCTAATCGGAGGTGCGGGGGAAGGACAACAAACAACGTACTGAGTGGACCGTTGCGGACGGCACCTTCATCTGTGAAAAAGAGCTTCAAAGATAATCGGATTCTTCCAATCAATTTATATATTCTGATTCTGACCTTGATAGCACCGATGAGTCGCAGCGTGGCACGACGGTCCACACGGGGCAACGGTGGCGTGAGATCTCTGGTATAGCAGGACACCCTTCAACCGTGTTATTTTGAACAAACTATTTGTTCGAATTTCAGTGTTATTTTTTTTTTCAAAGGACTTGTACCTTTCAAGTGAATGCTTAGTAATTTACATAGTGTCCATAATGATCCAATTATTTACAATTATCCATTTCTGGAAATGTTGTGCAGATGGGCACGCATAACTAGCAATCAGTGCCTTTCACACGCACGCACACAAAAAGAGCCCCTAATAGGACAATGTCTTCTTTTATCGTCCGTAAGCCAGGGATTTTTGTGCGTCACCAGGAATGGGATTAGCTGCGCTAATGTCCCCGGTGCGTGTGATGAGAGTGTGCAGAGTTCGCTGCGAGGTGGAGAAGGAGTGCCAGACATTAGCGCACAGGAGCAAGACCACACGGGCACAAACACCGCCCTGCTCTTTAAGGTCTCTGAAATTAGAATGCACAACGTCTTCAGGTTCAGTGGCCAGAAGAGAGATTTGTCGCTGTGCAGTGGATTGAACAAAAAAGTGGAGAGATGTGAAACAAAAAGACAAACATCCCCCATATAGCCTTAACAGGCTGTTGGGGCAAGTGCTGTTAGCTAGAAGCATCTATGAAGGCCGGGACGGCACACGAGGAGGTGGGTGGCCAGCACCACACCCGGGTGCCATTGTCTTACTTGTGGCGATGTTTACACACTGCACCAGGTACTCATTTGAGGCTGAGTCGACCTCCCCACGTGGAACACACACACACAGACGTAACAAACTATAGACGGCATGGTGTGGTACAATCACAGTGTGAGGCAGCCACAACAGTCGAAAAGTATCATCATGGGACTGCATGAAGCTATTAATAATGATAATAATTTGAACTTGTAATGCGCTCACTCTGGAAAACAAAGAAGGATTCAAGAGCTACAAGAAAGGCAGCCAGGTGGTGAGCCGGCACTAATTCTCCCCCGAGCTCTGCAGTTCTCCATATATTAAGGTGTTAACGGCCAATTCATGATTGTTTACATGTGGGAGGAAACCAGAGCATCCGCAGAAAACCCACGCGTGCTAGGGGGCAACACTCTATCCCATAAAGATGGAACAGGAGGAATTCACAGTTGCTGTGCGTGCTCCTTTCTCCTGGCAAGCCAGAGTATGGCACCTGGACGCACACAAGATGGGAGTTTCACACATCTGTGTGAGTCACCAACCCTCGCAACCAGAGTGACGGCTTACACACATGCATAGCCGCCACCACCACGTGACTAAGCCATTAGACCACCATTGGTTACATGGTATTCTCTTTCTAAACCAGAGGTGCTTAATTTATTCAAATAATTGAGTATGCAGAAGATAAAAAAGCTGTTCCTGTGTAGGTAGGCGATCTAACATTCAAAGCAATTTATTTTCTTACTGCTCAAAAATATATTTTAAGGCAGGGTGGGTTGTGTTTTTTTCTTCACAAGATGTTGGAAGAGTGTTTTATTAAGAGCAGACAGCATAATAGATGGCGGAGTTCATTTTCTCAAGGCAGAAAATTCCATAAACTACGTGGAATTTATATTCTTACATGCGGCTCTCTGTGGCCCGCAAGTCATCTTTTCAAGTGCAGACCGTCCTTTTCGTTCCATCTCTTCCAAAAAGATGAAATAAAAAATAAAACCCATGGAAGTATTGCATATGCAAATTAAATTTCAGAATCGCTCAAGACACATTAGTCCGACTCAACGTAATCGTAAAGACAATTTTTTTTTAGTGTTCCAAGAAAGCCTGTAGAGGTGGCTACTGCTGTCAAGCGAAGTCTTATATTAAGTTTCAGAGGAGATCTCGGTTACTGACATCATGGTATTGCAACATTTTTTTTTACCATTAATAATTGATACCTGCCCTCGCTCCCATGTTAAATTGCCAAATAGGCAGTAGTTCATGTTTCTCGACAGTCACTGCAGACCTATATATATTAGTGAACAAAACACCGGCCCCAGTTAAAGAGAACAGTCTGGGCTGTCTGAGAACAGTAGAGTGGACAACCAACTGCTTGGCCAAGTTTTAAACAAAACCCAAACCGGGGTGCGATAACCGTGGCACGTGGTGGTTAATTACAATTGGCCGGGAGAAGTGCAATTCCAACAATGTCAGCACCACCACCAACGGCTCACTGCCAAACACGACAACACCCAAGTAATAACTGCTCAGGGGGCAGCCACGGCATCATTGGATAGGTCCACAATTCACAGCGGTCGCTGGCTAAAAGAGAGTAATGCGCAACTGTGGACGCGGGAGGCAGCTTGTGCAGGCGTGAGGTGGTGGTGGTGGTAGCGGCGGCGGCAGCGGCGGCGTCCGGCTGTGGGCATATGTGGCACTCACCACGGATCGTTGGGTGCGGTGGTAGGGCTGTATGATAGGCAGGCCCAGCGGCGTCACCCACTCGACCGACTGGCCCGCACGGGCGATCATCCTCGCGCTCTCGGTCAGCCAGTTCTGAAGGGATCAACGAAGGTGGCGCGCAAACGTTAAATCATTTAGCGGTGACAGCGACAGTGCTCATAAATGCCTACGTACTCTGTATAATAACCGGTGAAAAGCAAAGTAATTTCTTGCTCATAACACTGCTGGAGGAAGAGCCTCAACTCGAGGGAGCTCTGGCGAGCCCTTTCACCAGGGTACCTTGTGGCCTTCCCTTCCACGTTGGTCGAAAGTCTTGGAAGAGGTAGGGGTACACACACTTTACCCCACCACATGCGACAAACCGATCGATTAACCGTGGTGTACCCATTTAAACTGCTGGGCGAACAGAGGCGGAGGGCTCTAAGAAGCCTACGGAATTGTTTTAGCTGTCATGCTGGAAAATTGAACCAGCGACCTCTGCATTGAAAGTTCTGTGTGCTAGCCATCACACCGTGGGCTGCATTATCCTTTCTGCAGAACTGTATTCCTTTAAAAAAAAGCAATTAGACTTATTTTGCTACTCGGGTCAATTATTACAAAGAAAGAGGTTGCACCCTGCAGATGAAACTCATTAAGACCGAAATCATTCCAAGGTTGTCTTCCTTGAACAAACGTTGCCGGAAACTTTAATTTGAAGAACCCATATGGAAATGCTTTAAATATTTTTTTTCTGTTGAACGACATTTTCTTAAATGGCCCGATTTTCAAGACCCACCAATAACACAGAAGTCATGGCGTGAAATATCATGGTGGCTGCCGTTTTAGTGTCGGAAAACACTTGATATACACACGTCAAACACACTTATCTTTGCAATTCCATTTTACATTGCAAAAGTTTACTTTTTTTACTTTAATTCTAGATTTGAAGCTTTCATGATTGCAAGGATTCATACTCTTAGATTTTTTTGGTAAAGTCACGTAGGTAAAAAATAATGATATAATAATAATAAAATTATAATAAATGAAAATAACTAAATTAAATCACGACATTTCGGAGGCAACACAAGTCTCCGTCTTCAGGTGGGACCGTCACAGCCAAATTTACTGTATCAAGTGAAGAGAAATCCAGGATTGAGTATAATTTCCTAATGCTCAAAACAGCCCCCCCCCCCACCCAAAAAAAGATTTACAGCACTAAAGCAAGAAATACAGGACTACAGGACACAATATAAAATGTAGCTCTCTCCAAAGTGGCTAGATATGTAGAGAGTATTACCCTAAAGAGCTCTGCAGCGAAGAGAGCAACGCAAACTGGTAGTCGGCGTAACCTTCAGGAAACATGGATTACGCGGTTATTATAATATCTAAAAGGTACTGCGGTGAAGGCTAAGGCCAGCCACGGACACACAACGGTTGTACTGCAGCACACAAGTGAATCATCATCTTACCCACTAAACCGTCCCTCCCCCTCCTCACCCCCATGCCCCCCCCCCGCTTTCCACCTACCCCTACCCCCCTCCAGGGAGAATAGACGGGCACTTGTATGACAACGTTGAAGAGCGGCGAAGACAAACGCGTGTGATTAGGCACTTCTCTTTCTTTGTCTTCAACAAACAAAAAACAATATCTCATTTTACGCATTATTAATAAGGAACAGCACTGTGCTAACATCGTATCTTGCGCATTCACTGGAGGTGGTTTTGGATACCGGCTTAAAATAAGCTTGTAGCAAGGTGATTCAATTAGCAGTTGAAATCGGATCATGTCCTTAGTCCCTGGAATAGCATGGCCATAAGCCAACACGAACAGATTTTCCGCAATCCACAGAAACACTTATGCTGCTATATTAAGCACATTTCAAAATTAAGCCTTTGACAATATAAATGCAACTTCAACGATTCCACAAATATCCTCTCAACTGCCTGGCATCAAGGGAAATTAAGCATAGGCTAAAACAATGCAATTCGACAGACAGAACTGCTTACAATTTACTTTCCTCAAATGGATTTTGGAAAAGTACAAAGTCCCTTATCGTTTAACCGCAATGGCACTGAGAAAACAAATACCCAAATTTATCGCAACGCACGCATGTATTAAAAGGAGCAAAAATAAATCTTACGAGCGAGCAAACTTATTTGTCGACATGGGCGGAAACCCCGCCAACAGCTGACCTAAATGACGACCCCCCGCAAGTCGTCAAAATGCACGTCACATGTTATGGCTGGAGCATCGCCGCAGACACGGCCACGTGTTTCTTTATCCATTCCCCTGCGCCCACGTGGACAGCGCAGCGCATGCAAACGACTTCACGGCGGCCGCAGTGGCGGCCGCGGTTTGGTAGCCGGGAAGAAGGCACACAGCCAGGAACGAGCCGTGCCTACGCAGTGGGAAGAGCGGGTGAAGGTGAGCATCCGACACCCCATCCCTCAAATCCGCTGACAACTCATTTATTATTCAGGGCGCACGCACCAAGCTGCCCAATCTGCTGACCTTCCCAGCAGTGATGCAATACTTGGGAATTAAATTACCGTGTTTTAGGAAAGGTCATAACTGGGGGGGGGGGGAATCAAAACGAGGGGGTTCCAAAGCTGGAGAGCACCAAAGATTGATGAAGTTTGCGAGCGGTCCCGTACGCGACCAGCACACAGCCCTGCGTGAACGGGGAAACTGCGCGCAGGAGATAAGATGCCGTGTCACTGCACCGTGTAAAATATATATAAAGCGGCAGCCCTGAAATTGCCTGCTCATACCACTACTGGCGGAAAGGTCCCCCACACTCGAAAGAGTTCTGCAGAGTCCCTCTTAGAGAGTATTCTTGGCATGCTCATTCGCTCTGGCCAGATGTCTTGGAAGAGATGGGAATACCCACACTTAAACCCGCCACACGCGACCATAAGTGTACCATGCACAGGTGCCTTCATACTTTTTCCGCTTCCACTAAATGATTAGTTTTTTTTTTACGCAGGAAAGAGATGCCGTCTTATCTCCATGCGAAAGTCAAGGTACGTGGGCTGCACAGCGGGATCCTGCATCTTGTAAGTTTTAAATAGCGAAGTGAAGACGATTTTCAAAACATGCACGCATTCTCTCGCAGAGCCATTACTCGCTGGGGTCCTTCGCGCGGCGCTGAGTCACGGATTAAACCGGGGAACCTAAACAGCGCAAATGTGTCCCGTGGTATTTATTTTGTACACCGCTCGCAAACGGAAGACCCGAAAAAACACGTTAACACGTGCACAGTGCTCGCCCACACTAATATAAAAACAGCCGCTATCTGCCTCTCGCGGATGAAATTGCAGAGATCGCATTTTAATTCAGGGAGGACACGCGCGCGCGCTTGATTAAATGTAACACGACCTTCGCAGGGCTGTTATAAACGGCGACGAGAGTGGGAAGGCCTTCATCAAGCGGCGGATAGACAATTCGCTCATGACAATTGCTGATGACCGAGTAATTGTTGAAAATGCAGAATGTGGGGGGGGGGAAAGTCTCTACGAATGAAGAGGATATTTGCACAAAATAAATATATCGTATGCAACCTACGGCAGGTGAAGGTGCTCAATATTGACAAGTCTGCTTGTTACCAGGTGGACAGTGTTTTTAGTGTTCAAATGCATCGCTTAATTATTTTCTGTTTAATTTTCGATTTAAAGCTTTCGTGACTGCAGGGATTCATCTTCTTGGTTCTTTCGGTAAAGTCTTTCAGACAGACCTGTTCTTCACCTGAGGACGGCTGCTTGCGTTGTGGCCGAAACGTCGTGAGAATTATTTTATTATGTTTTATTTTTATTATTTCCCTTCTACGTGACTTTACCGAAAGAACCAAGAAGATATTTTCTGTTTGTCTCACTTGTGCCGTGTTGCTACAGACGGAATTTGACAAGTAATGGATGAACCGAGCCAATTCATGCCCTTCCTCGACTAAAATTAAACTATTGGGAGTAAAGATAGCCCTATTTTTGCCACAACCCAACACGAACAAGCGATTTAAAATGTCCCAAACACCCGGCGACACAGCCTTTCGTAATTATTCACCCCAAATAAGTACAGCTTCGTTTGAAAGCCACTCTGTTGCCAACTAGATTCTCATTTTCAACAATCAAAAAAGCTGTGATATATTTTATTTAATAGCTCAAAGGCTTTATTAAATTTTCATATATTGTTTTTTTTCAAAGACATCGTAGTCTTCCAGCGTGGTAGATAATTAAAAGGCTGCTTATATAACACGTCGATCCCCATTGTGAAGATAACAGCTACACAGCGGATGAACACTGGCATTTCACCTCCATCACCAACAAAAACTTAATTTCGCACTCAAACAGCTTGAAGCAACGGCATGTTTGATTTTTACGTAAACCACGGGGCTATGTGAAGAAGAATCCGCAAATGTAATAATTACATGGATTTTTTTTTTATCACAAAGAGAGCATCACAAAAAAAAATACACGTTACTTTACGGACAGAGGGCGCAAACCCACAATTTCTTACTCGTGGCGCTGCTGGTGGGAAAAGGTTCCACAAGAGGAAGCAATCGAAACGTCGTAGTATGCTATTATGTAATTTATTATTTTATCTTTGTACGTGACTTTACCGAAAGAAACAAAGAATAAGCTCTACAGAGCCGCTCAAGTGAGCCCTGTATGACACCACACACGCGACCTGGCTGCCTGCTGATCGACCGGCTGTGGTAGAGACATTTATACCGCCTGCACAGTGAACAAAGGGGATTTAAAGAAACCTGCACCCATTGTTTCAACTGCCACGCCCAGGGTTGACCTCTGGAACTGAAAGTTAATTCTGCTAGCCCTTACACCACGGCAACATCCTGGTCCTTATAATGTTGCCAATTTCACGGAAGGTTAATCAAACACACCCTGCGAGCAGCCACCTTTGCTAAATAATTACTGTTAATGTTTTTTTTACCCATTCCTTTACCCTCCCAAATCATAATGAAATTACTTTAATAGAATAATTAACGGGCACATTTCGCACCTGTACCTCCGGTGACACCGTTGCCTCTCGCCGAGAGGTCCCATCTAAGTTTTTCGTTCAACGTGACCCTCGTGTTACGGTATGAAAGGCGCATAAAGGTCGTATTATTTTCGAACAATGCAAACCTTATTGATGATGGCGTTTTGCACAAGAATGCGAGTTCTAAGCACGGACAATTGCAGGCAATGTGTAAACTCTCGGGCTGCAGGGAGCGAGCGTGCGTGTAAGTCAGTGAGCAAACATTAACGAGCCCCATTCGTCTTATCTGTTCCCTCTCATCATATCGGAAACAGCAGGGGGGGAAAAAACCAGGCAAATTTAATCAAAGGCCTGTAATGAATTGTACGCAATGCCTGTCAAATCCGTCTACGTTTGGTCGTCATAGTCATCTGACGCGGCTGTGTGAAAAACTGTTTATGTAAAGCTATACCCCTGCAAATGTAGGTAATTTGGTTAGTTCTTGCCTGATATAACTGTATCTTTACCATTGTTAGGTGGGTAATTACACTGGGCGGAGGATGATTTAGTGTCGTTAGCCTAATTACCTGCTGCAATTCAAGAGAAAGGGAGGACTGTTGCGATCAATAGCGCACTCACTCTATCATTTCCACTGAAACGCATGAGAGTTTTGAATTGGTCGTCACAACGCGCCAGTTTATTTGCAGCTCCACTTCGGAGAATTGGTGTGGAGTAAACGCAGAGCCTCACTTTCATGGATTATTAATGCGCACTATTTCCAGTCTTACATAAAACCAGCGTATATTGAAATAAGAGTAACGGTGGGGTGGGGGGAAGTATTCTTTTGATTTATACTGCTACGTAGGTTTTCACGGTCGTGCTGCACAGCTATCCGATGTTTCTTCGGTGTTGTTCAGCATGCTATCTGACGTTTCAGTTCCTGAAGCAGCTGCCAGCACTTTTAACGAAACGTCGGACAGCATGCGAGGCTTGTGTTCGGCACAAAGTAACGGGGTTTAAAGTGCACCGTTGTGCCACATGTATCACACCCAGGGCCTGTTTCATTTTTTGGTGAAGAGGCAGCTTCTGCCATTAGATTTTTTTTTTTTTACAAAATCCTAACTTTTATTTTCTGCCGATTTGGCTGTTTTTACACCGGGGGGGGCAGGCATAATACAAATCAATGGGTCTGCTTTTCCACCAACACATGAATCACGACTCAAGCGTTCAGCGGTCATGCACAGTTCACCGCAATTACCCGACTGGCCACCGCAAATTGTCCCATTGATGGACTGGAAGGCGCAGCTGGCGAGATACACCCACCTGGATCTCACGGGTTCCCGTGAACATCTCCCGGAGGCTGGAGAAAACCAGTTTGGTCAGATAGGCCGAAGCGTCCCACACGTGCTCCTAGAGGGGGGCGGGGGGGTGAGAGGGGGGGGGTTCACGTTTGTTTGGGGTGAGGTCAGCGAGGCAGCTGGGAGTAGACAAGAGAGAAAGACGGTGCAGCTACACCATCAATCACAGAGCCACTCTCATTATACCTGCAGCCATATACATGCTATTGCTTTCTATCTATAGTCCAACGTTCTGGCTATGAGCTTGGCAGGCCGGTCGTTCCTTGCAACAGGCAATGTAGCGACACTCAAAAAGGTGACGGGGGCTTTTTTTTTTGGTCGTGGCGGGGGAAGGTGGTTTTCTGTACGTTTTTGGCACAACATAAATCTTAGAATGGCATATTTATGGGCTACATTTCACACGGAGCAGTGGCCTTTGAAACGAAATATACTTGTACAACAAAAAAAACACGGCAAAAAACTTGCCGTAAAATGTAACTGACAGTACGACGAGAATAGACCTTGCAAGAAATATAACAAATTGAAATGTAATCAATGGCTACTATTTAATTACATTTTTATAATAACCTCCATGTGCATTTTTTATCCAATAATTTTCTGAATTCTGGCCAGACTGTTCCAGAATTACAAAAGGGCAGTGAACTCGTTTTTTTCCCCCACCGACTTGATATAAGTCATTATAAAATATCTGCGACCTTTTTAGCTTCACGGTTCACCTGCGAAATTCCACTGCATTGCAGTTGCTGGTGGTTTAAACTTCAGTTCATGACTGAGCTTGGACGAATTGCAGGCAATGGCCACTCTGTGAAACTTTAAAAAGCTGACGACAAATGTGTGCACTGGTGTGTGTACTTCACCCGCCTTCCCACTACGATTTGCATACTAAGAACAGCAAGTGCACGAAGCTACGATTTTTGCAATCATCTCCCAAGAGTAATTTTGTCTCACGAAGAGAGCGGCAAATGCATCCCAGGTTTTATTAGCTGGCATGTCTCCGAAGTTTTTGTTGTTGTTGTGTCAAGAGAATGATAGCCACGAACACAATTACTGCAACGCATGCGAAAACCTGCACTAAAATAACACGAAAAATGTTTCACTGAAAAAAAAAACCTTTCTAAAAAAATGCAAACGCTGCATACGGATTACTGTGAAGAAAAACTGATATTGCGTTAAGACCAGACGGTGAAAATTATCGTATCATATTATCATACGCCAGACTTATTGTTTTATTGTCATTTTTTTAAAAGGTACAAATATTTCAATTCAAAGCACCTGTATGCTCATTAAAGAATCACGCCTGCACATTAAAAATCAAGATGACGGGGATGTTTTTTTTCTCTCCCTCCTTTCAATAAAAGCGTCATAAGGCCGAAGCCACCTGCTTCTGACGGGCGACGGCACACTGGCGTGTGCTTGCACTGATCCCCCTGAGATTCCTGCACGTACGAGGTTCTTTGCGGTCATCTCAGCCACAAGGATTGGCATAATCGCTGTATATTTTTTAAAGCATCGTGGCACGTTTCTGCCACGTGGAAAAAAATTGCGAGTGCAATATTCATGTGCCTTTCTTTGTCGAAACAGCACCGGGCCCACACATCGTGCCAAGACAAGCATTATGCAACAACTTTGCCACGACATTCTACGTAATAACGACGCCCAAAATAAAACCGAGCAAATGGCCTCATTTTCATACTGCTGCAAATATGACATAGGACCTCATTTAAGCTACGCTGCACAGGGACAGCATCTGGCGACAAGGATGCTCTGTAGTCATGATGAGATGTTTTTCATAATGAAAATATAATTTGGTCATGACCAGATTTGCAGTCTGGAATTACAAAATGTACTGGAATTACATTGGGTATTTAACCATGGATAAAAATGCCGCTTAATGACAGGAGAATTGTTTCGTATTACTAGACGCTAGTGGTTTATGGTCATCGCTTGCCATACTAAATTGTGCATTGTGTACAAATGTAAATAACTGCTCCATAAAGTACGTCCATGTGTGCACACATACATACATAGGGCACCATACAGGTTTTGTGAAGCGAACAACGTTAAGACACTGACGTGACATTGTAATATTTAGTTCAAGTGGATTGATGTTACTGGTTATTACATTTAAAAATGAAGCAATGAGGGTATGTGCATGCGTGTGTCTGTGCGTCTGTACGTGTGTTTAATATTCGGTTCTGAAACTCTTTTGATCAGCTCTTTTCTGTACAAGTACAGCGATGTGAATTAACATTAAACATCACCCAACAAAGTCAACAAGTCCATTAATCAGTACGAATATTGCCGGTTCAAAACACGGTTAAATATAAATTTTGATTTAAAGCTTTCGTGACTGCAGGGATTCATATTCTTGGTTCTTTCGGTAAAGTCACGTAGAAGGGAAATAATAAAATAATAAAAAGATAAAATAATAAAAAGATAAAATAATAAAAAGTTTCTTGCTGTGGATTTCACACCTGATGATGATTGCTTTGTGTTGCAGTCGAAACGTCGTGGGAATTTTTATTATTTTATATTTTTATTATTTATTATTTCCCTTCTACGTGACTTTACCGAAAAAACCAAGAATACGGTTAAGTATGTTTTTTTTGGGGGGGCGGGGGGGTTTCTCAAAACTAAATTCCCAGATTCGCCGGCTGACATAGGGACGATGATAATTTACCTCTGGCAGGTATCTGGCAACAAGATAACAAAAATGGAAGAGTAATAAAACCATTTCCTGAAAGCAAAAAAAATCACACGCAGTGACAAAAGGTGAATCCCAAAGAGCGTAACACACAAACTGCATGGGAATGCACACTGCTGGATATGAGCGTGCGACAAAGGGAACCGCTTGGAATGTTTCTAAAAGCTTCTTTCCGTTATTTTCCCAGCACAATAACGCTTGAGGAAGCAACGTTTAGATTTCCTATGCCAGCAATTTCATTAATCGGCGCATCCCACTTGATTTTTTTTAAATATCGAGGACGCTGGACGCATACTAAATGTTCAATCTATGTAAGTGGATGTTGGCGATCGCTCCATCACCATCAGTTCGCAACAAAACCCCCGGGGGTCACCTTACGGAATGCTGCCGATCTGTTAGTGGAGATCGGGCCAATCTCGGGGCGTTTCCGCGGGGGCCTACGATGGATGGTGGTGCAAAGGAGAGGGTTTGGGTTGTACGAAGCAATTGTTCGAGGAAGATTTTCCTCCCCCCCACCCCCTGTTTTAAACCAGCACCAAATTCTGAGAAAACATTAACTCCCACTTATGTGTAATTCATTTATTTCACGTGCCACTTTGTGAAAAGTTGAATTAAAGTAGCGCTCGGGAATTGATTTTTTTTTCATTAAACTTAAAGCGACTTTTAGGGTTACATTTCCACACGCACAAAAACAACAACATTTTCGCGCAATATATTGGCTTAATTGTAGTTTCGCAGCCGAGGGCATCACTGAGACACGCGTGTCTTTATGTTACCAAGCCGAAGACTGTAATATCTCTTGCGCATTGCTGCTTACAAAGCACTCCCTCTAACGCAACACTACGTTGGCATTTGTGAATGATGTATAAATAAGAAAAACTCAACACATTTGTCAATATCATCACCCGAAAGCAAACACTTATATAATAGGCAGCGTTTTGGGCAAAGATCCACGTTATTGACGGTCGTGTTGGGTTTTTGTGTTGTTGTATTTTAACATTCACTAATGAATGTGGCTTATTTGATTGTGATTGTTGGGTACAAAACAATTAAAACAATAGTTCGTAATCGTTATTTAATATGATTTATGCGTATAAAATTGAATGGGATAAACATCTCCGGTCCAAGGTTACATGAAGGTGAATTAATTTGTAACCCCTTCTAATCCGTCGCTTATCGCTAGCCGTCATCTCTGTATTCTTTCAGATTTTTTTGGGTGGGGGGGGGGTTTAGACCCTTGCTTACTCCACGTGATGAACGCAAATGCAATTTTGAATTGCAAAGTTTGGTAGGGGAGTATTTTCTTTTTTTTTTGCTCGTAAGTCAAAAGAGTTCATTATGAACTCAAAAGGCCCTTGATACAATCATTCCGACAAGCAGGTACATCCACGCGATGGACAGCCTGAAAACAAGAGACAAAGCCTCCATACAAATTAGCCTAATGGCCATCGGTGACAAGACTCGATATGATCAATGGTAAGCACATTTGAATACATTTTACCCCCGACACAAAATCTAATATTGCTTACCTCCTGCAGTGGCGGAGGTTACGCTGAAGGTTAAATGCAAGTATTATTGGCAGCAGGACGTCAGCTAAAAATAAGCAGCGTTTTTAAGGGACGTTTTTCAATTGACGGTGCAATCAAAAGTTATTTTTAGTAAATGAACAGGCCATTCCCCAGGCCTCAGTGCTTAATAGTCTAAAAATGTGATGCACTTACGAAAATGTATTTCCTATTTTTAAAAAACCTTAAATAGAATTTCGTGCCATAATTTCTCATTATGCAATTAATGTGCCACGTGAGTAACAAACAACATTGTTAATGTGTTAAAGCATTACTCATTAATTTCTTCACCATATAAAAAAGACGCGCGGAATATATTTAAATCACGGACATAATAAATGTAACGTATTTGAATTCTGTTGAGCATAGTTTCAAAACGGTGTTAGACCAGAGGACGCCAAAACGCTTCAAAAGAAAGCTATCTCTGGTGTGGACCAATCAGTTTCAAAGACAACGCATATATTATCAGAGTAAGTTTTTTGTTTGCATTCTAACCACAAGTATTGTGGTTAATGCAGACATGATTCCTTGTAAAAGGTTTCAGTTTGGTGCTTTAACATCTAAACACCAGAAAAAAGAGGGGGCAAACCTATTCTCATATTTTGGTACTGGCAAAGGAGGTCCCATGATGTATCGCAATCTTTTCCCATTACAAACGCAATCAAGAACACTAAAACATATATTGCCACGAGGAAAAAAAGTTAACACCAGCAAAGCAATTTATCGCTTAAAAGCTTTGGTTCTTGCACTATACCCAAGTATCCACAAATCAACACAAAACCTGGCAGTCCCACTTTACTTTCCCATTTTTTTGCAGCAAAACAGTTGCACATATCTAGAGGGAGGCCCAATTGCTTTGTAAATTTCTGCAAAGGCCAAAGCTATCGGAGATCGAGTCGTGCTGGCACACTCAAGCTTCAGACTAAATCGAAGAGGGCACGTCATTCCGCAACTGGCGCAAGACCCCAGGGGGCCCGGGAACAAAATGCCACGAGCGCAAACAGAAGGCTTTGGCTGGCAGCGGAGCCGCAGGTGGTGCTGCACCTTGGGGAAGTCGTCCATCTCGCTGAGGCGCTTCTCGATCTGCTGTCGTCCTCCGTAACGCGTCACGCCGTACACCACAGTCATCACCGTCTGCTTGACCAACTTGCGGCCGATGAAGCCTTCGAGCACCTGGGCGATCTTCACGTCGTTCTTGGCGTCCTCAGCACGGAACACATCAACCTGAGAACGGCAGCGGGCATCGGAGAGATTTGTCGCGGAGTTGTGAGGCGAGGAGGGGGGCGGCACCGAACCGTAACATCGTCAAGGGACACTTGCCAAAACCCTACACTTTGTCCGTGAAACACGCTCGCCCGCACCGTGTCAGCCTCAAGCCTTGAATAAGCAAAAGATTCATTCAATATTGCTCGACTGGAATACTTAAGATGGACATGAAGATAATACGATGGGAATTAGGTCTGCTGATACATGCACAGAGCTCCCTACGGTGACGTTTTCAGTTTAAATTGCAGCCGGTTGGCATGGCCCATCTTCCCTCTGGGTCGGTAATGGAAGGGTAAACGGTGCGGGTGAACCACATGGTGGGAAATAAAAGGTGGTTGCCCTATGACGGACAAATGCAAAAAATTGTTGGATGTCCACAACTCGTGCCAGATCGCCAACCAAGGCGAGCACCAACCAGCACTTGCTGTTTGGGGACACTGAAATTTAACAGAAGAAACTATCTGCACAAGTAAACAAAAACATACACAAACATAACATCGCGTAAGGCTTTGGAGATATTAAAACCGACAAGATTTTTTAACCAAAAACATGATTTACAGCAAGGTGCCGAGTGCTAGGATACCACAATTATCTAGACAGTTAAGAAATGAACCGGTGAGAGCAATCTTTTACAAAACAAGGAGGGGCCGAAACGAGAGCATTAGGCTCTATAACGTGCAGCACAGAATTCGCTTTCTTTCTGCGTTTTAATTCGCTTGGGTTCCCCCCCCCCTCCCCATCAAAAATAGACCGGCGCGGCACAGGAAGCGGCAAAGCGGAGGCCACGGGGACCGGTCGCAGCGCCGGCGGCAGCAGCACCTGCTGCGCGACACTCGCGTACACGTCCTGGGGCATGTCCAGCGGCTTCAAGTTGACGGATGCGGCGCCAATCGTATCGCGTCCCAGGGCGGCGTAGTGCTGCAGCCCATTGCAGGACCCGTCCTGCGCGCCAACAAAAGCAGCAGCAGCAGCAGCAGCGGGTCAGCAACAGGATCAGCATCAGCGAGAGCGGAAGCGGCAGCAGCAACAATTCGCCACTAAGTTACGGTGCCATCACCGTGGTGCCTGTGCCACACTCGGCGAACTCTTGATTCCACGTTGAGTGGAAAAGGTTGGCTGACGGGATCACGTGCCAGATGCGAGTGTTAAAGGTTAACAGACGAGGGTGACTGGCAGATGCACCAACTGCATTCCTCGCAAAATGTCAGCTTGTGTTTTAGCCACCTGACACACTACCCCAGTGCACCGAGCTTTGTCCCTCGAGGCCAGCTGTCTCTATCGGCCCAGCAGAAGCATTCACAAGCCTCCTTTGCACAGACCAATTCGGCAAGCCCTTCGGTGTGTTTTTGGGTCATAGCGCGCGCGCTGACGGGCACGACGTTTGACGTTTCGCTCCGCGTGCTGGAAGCTTCTTCGGGAAATGAACAGAGCAACGCCTCGGACATCGTGCAGAACAACACCCGGTACAAGCGTAAAGCACAACGGCAAAAATCTATGCAGCGATTTCTTCTTTGATTTGTACCGGTCCTGAGGTTGTACCAGTCCTCCTGTACAACTTCAGTAAATCCTCTCACTAGCCTTTGCTGCGTCCAATCATAATCCATATATGCGTCCAAATAAAAGCTGCTTGGTTACGCAGGGCTGTTAATCACACCTGCCGGACAGACTCACTGAAGGGACTTTGCCCAGATCACTCTAGCACAGGGGTCGGCAACCAAAATAACAAGAAGAGACATTTTTGTTAGATTTCGGTAAAAAAAACTCAATAATTCAAGAGTCGCAATGCACGTTAATAGGAGAGGGTCCTTAAAAAATAACGTCCTTAAAGAGCCGCATTTGCTCCGGAGCCACGGGTTGCCGAGCCCTGGGCTAGCATCTGTGAGATTCGGTGGGTATGTATTCATAAAGAAAAGAAGTATAAATAAAACACCTACATTCAATTGATTTGTTAATGATAGCCTACAAATGCGCAATGCAAAACCACCTTAAGCAATAAGAGAAACATTCTGCAAACTTCACTTTATCAAAATCTGATCAGGTGCTTCAGTGGCAGAGCAAGAAGCTCAGAGACTGAAGGTTGTGAATTCAAATCCTGGTTGGGAGGGGGTCGACTCGCCCCATCATCCCTCCGGGGTCTGTGAAATGAGTTCCACTTTATTGGCGAATTCAACAGCGGTTCCCCTACGCACAGACTCACCCTCGCCATCGGGAAACGGAATTTCAAGCACCACCTCAACGCTCATTTGAGCAGAAAGTCAAACCATTTTGACTTGTTTTGTTTCAGTCTAACTGGCCTGGTTTAAAAGTCACGACATCAGTAATGGCGACCAGCTGTGATCACTTCCACACAGTGCACACAGGGACGCAAAGGTATCACAATGTTTCGGTTTACACAATGCAAAGCATTAAGTAGCATATTGCAAGCAAAAAGAAAGGAAAATTATATATTTATGCCACAGTGAGACAAATACCGTATCGTTAAACAAAAAAAAAGTACTGCGGTCATTATAATGCAATTTTAATGCGTCTCGATTCATCGCACGTAACGTTGTTCGGTAAAGACTCGGCGTGCAAGTTCACCCCACTGAATATGCACAATCACCATCAATTACCGCCGCCGCAACCGCTGCCGCGTGCACTCCAAGCTCAAGATCAGTCTCCTCATGAAGAACTGGGCCTTGGCTGCTTATACGTAGCGCCGAGAAGCGCTACTTGCTGCCCTTATCCCAACACTCTGCAACGCACAACCGTTAAAAGAAAAAGTCCAGTCGCGCCTCTGCTCATCTTCCAACATAGGTTGATATGCGAGCAATCATCATCATCATCAGCCATGCTCCCCCCGCACCCAAGCACCTACCCAAGTCGTCGTCATCTCTCACGGTCAAGTGATGGAATGATCCATCTAGCTCATGCACAAGCCGAGATCTCATCGCTTCATCTCCCCTGTTGACGTCCACTGGGGCCGGTTCCCTGCTTTGAACGGTTATCACCCATAGGCTTGTAACGATGCATTGGTTTATTGATTTAAATCTCTTCTAATGCTCACGTGATCACTGTAGCCACTAGAGGTGCTACATTCACCAAAGTGCTAAGAGGAAGAATAGAATAATTAATTGTCTTAAAACTCGAAATTGCGAGAATTCCCCACATCATGAGGTGGCCGGGGGGGGGGGGGGGGGGTGAGTCTTTAAATGCCTTCTTGCTATTAAGTGCAAATTGTACTGCACGCCTCGCTGCAAGTGGAGCTGCCTGTGATGAGACGTTTGACAAAACTGATGATCATTGCCGCTGCTGATTTGACGATTCTTGCCGCTACCGCTGCCGATTACGATAATGCTGAAGACCACGGTGACGATGACGAGAACGATAATAAACACAATGACGGTTGGGATATTGTCGATAATGACAAAGATTCTGACGACGATGATGACAGTGATCATAATAAAGACGGTCACAACGATGACAATGGTGACAATGACGACGAAGACGACAACGACGATTAGAACGATGCCCATGACGTGAATAGCGATCATGATGACCACTGTGACAATGACGAAGGAGATGATGACGATGAAAACGACGATGATAACGACGATGGCGACATCTTACCTGGTGGGTAGGAAAGTGTGATATGTACTCCTTGGGATCGGGGGAGCGGACAGCTTTGGCAATCTCCATGCAGCAGGCCAGCACCTGCCACGGCTCGTCTGCCTCCATCCACCACTGGCGGCCCTGGGAAGGCATTCATTCATTCATCACGCGTAGTCGGCGAAGGAGCCGTTGCGCTAAACGTGTAATTCCCTGTGACAGCATTTGCATAAACTGCTCTTGCTGCCGTACACCAGCGTCTCGAGTGCTTTGTTTGATCCACGGGGGGTGCGACCACGGGGTACGGCGCCATTCCTTTAAGGGTCGCAATTCTCACTTCCAACGTCGACCACCAACCCAAGAGTGCAATTTTTTACTGAAGATGGGCGACGTGTCCAAAAAAGTGACATGGCCTGTTTCCCTCGAACTAAGCTCTCGACCGCTAGGAGATCGGTTCGCAGATGCAACGGTGACATTTCTGACGAAGTCGAGCCATCGGATGCCAAGACGGCGTCTTTGGCGTCGTATGTGGAAGGACTGCAGCCAATCCAAATCAGCTTCAGGCAATGTCCAGGCATCCGCACCGGACAACAACAAAACTGACAAAGCACAGTGCCGGTAAGACTCTCAATTTTGTGCCATCACTGTCGGAAGCACGCGACGGGACGTGGAGCAACGCCGAGTCACCCGCGGCACGTCCGGAGGGAGCCCTGCACCATCGTCGTGAAGGGACCGAGCGCTCAACCATGAATGAGATTCACTCTCTACGGGCCAGAGGAGTTGTTGGATATCACTTGTTTTTCGTGCGCATTAATCTTACTGCTACCCCATCCCGCTCTGCCCCAGTCCCCCCAACATCTAATTACGTCATTATTTGCGAAAGCAACATATGATTGCGTCGCAATTTAATATTTCACTGGCGTAGGTGTACGTTATCATTTTTCATAATGGCTCTATCTAATTGTTAAGTGATCGCTAATTAATTGAACAAATGTACATAATAACCGTGGCCTTTTTAATTGTTTTAATTGATCTACCCCCCACCCACCAACCTCCTCCGCGCACAACAATGGTTAAACATGTTCGTAAGTGTTAAGGCCATAGTCCACAAACAATGCTGGCCCCCTCTGTAAATACAGCTTGTTATTTATTTGTTCACTGCTGATTTATTTAGCATGTGGTTCACAGGTGAAGCCAACAAAAAATGTTTGTCAACTGTGATACACAAAGATCTCCCCGTGTAGCCTTTAACAGATTCTTGGGGCAAGTGCTTTTTGCGAAAACCTATGAAGGCCAGCAAGGCGCACGAGGGGGTGGTAAAACCAACACCACGCCAGGCCGCCTTTGTCTGCGAATGCTGACGTTTGCGCACCACACCAGGTACTCAGCTGAGGTTGAGTCACACAGACAAACACAAACCACGCAATGGTCACACTTGCCATTAGAGACTATACGTCAATGCTTGGGATAGTAAACATTCAATGCATATGCCACATGTGTGGTTCAAAAGGCCAAAAAAAGGTTGGCCCGATGTGAGAACACAGACAAGGCTTGTCAAGTACATCGCTATGACACAGCATACCATACACGGATAAGCTAAATGTCCGGAACACAGAGATGTGAAATGTTGTTGTTAGGAAATAAAATGTCAAACGCTTCACGTTCTGCTGAATTAGATGGAATTTTTTTTGCCAACTTAACGTTTTGAAGACTGCGCAAAATATATTTCATTCCTGTTAGAGAGTCCAATTTTTGACAAGAGACTATTTGTGCTTTCCCAGAGGCAGGTCCTTGGATTATGCCAGTTGACTTTAGTTTAAATTCAATTTTCAAGCAGATTTTTGTTTTATACGCTGAATATATATCCTTCAATTTTGCTTGGACAGCTCACCCATGCTGCAGGGTGTTCCGTGCATGCAAACCAATCTCCGTTTTTTTTTATCTCTGCTACTTGTGTTTAAAAAAGGTATCAAATATAATTGTTACCTATTCAAAATATGTTTAGATTGGCTTGATTTGCCTTTATTTTAACTGTTGCTATCACAGAGAATACCTAAGAGACTGGGTTTATTTTCATCAACATTACTGTCACACGAGAAAAAAACTCACGAACAGCACCTTGTACAAGTGTTAAGAGCCCTTTAAATTTGAGCTCAATATGGCCTACGAAGTGGGAGTCGGTTTACATCCAGGTTCTGAAGCCAAACTGTGACCTGTGAGTGTTAAAAAAAAAAAATTGGGTTATGCCAGGAAAGTGAAACATTAATTATATGGCACTTTTTTTTTACTGCAGAATATCACAACCTCACAATTATAAAACAAAAGTGAAAACGGAGCGGTTCCAACTTTTGGGGCTCTGCGCTTCATATCCTCATTTGCCACTTTTCTCAACATGAACAAATCACGACCCTGCACTGCAGCGAAAACCAGTTGGTAAAAAAAAAACCCTGACCTCAACCCACTGCAAGAAAAGTTCCCACAAATTAGTGGGACAAAAAAACCACATGGATCCAACCTCCAAAACCGAAAATCTAGTTTTTATTTATTTTATCAATAATAAAAAAAACACACAAAGATTCATCGACTCAGACATTCCGAACAAGGAATGCTAAACAGTTATTGAAGCACTTTGACTGGTAGGTGCTGGCACCGAGTGCTTTAATTAGAGTCAGATGCGATTGCTACACACGACTCTCCTTCCAGTACCCTGCCAGCCGTTAATCTCACGTTTGCTCCTGTCCCCCCACTCTTCTGCCAGAAGCTTGACAATTACCGGCACTCTCTGCCCATCCGCAGGCAGGGGCACGGCATAGTCTGCCGCTGCCCCTCGCGCACCCCACCACCACCGCTGCCAACTCCCTTCACCGCACTGTCAACACCAAAGCGCACCGCAAGACCATCGCTCCTCGTCCACCATTGACTGCAAGAACCTTTGTTAATATTCTGTGCTGCACGCTGGCGTGCTCTTCCTCTGAAATTTTTGCTTGTTATTTTCTAAATACTGATGCCTATGTATGCACTGTTACCAAGATTAAACAATCACCGTCGACATCATCAGCCACGACCAATCAACTTTTGGTTGAAGGCCTCCCCGAGCCGTCGACATCTATCACGAGCGTGCGACGTGATTATCCACTTGGCACCTGCACAGGAGTTGATTTCACCGCCCCAAATCTCACCGATTACCTCCCTGTCATTATTCAAGACAGAACTCTCTGGAGACAGAATTGAAAGCAATAAACTGGGACAATGGTGGTATCAGCGAGGTCAGGAGGGGAGGAACTCCACACTTCTGGTAGATAATTGAACAAGAATGAAACAGGAATGGCACGGATGCTGCAAAAACGCTGGGAATTTTTTTCCTATTTTCAACACAACGTGCAAATGACAAAAGGCAGTAAAGTATAGCCAAAGGGAGCAAGCGTCTAGCTTTAAAAGGGCAGAATGCTGTGCCCTTCTATTAATCTTTTCTTTGTCCCAGCGCAACGGTGGAAGGCACCCAAAAGTTGGGATTTGAGAGCACTTTGCAGTTAAATGAGGAAGCATCCATTTGGTTATTTGTAGCTCGGGTCACGTAATGGAATAACTCATAAACGAATTGTAATTCACCATCAATATCTATTAGCGGAACTATTTTTAGAAACTAAGAGCCAGGCTGCATGTGGAGAATTATCAGGTGTCAGTTTGACCATGGCTCAGCGGAAACTGCGACGGAAAACAACAACGCGCGGTAAACAACACACGGTGAAAACCGAATGAGCTGAAAGACACAAGTCCTAAACATCAGCTTCAACCTTGTAGGCCAGCGGCCAGCTGCATAAACACCTTAGGTGGAAATCTCCCTTCAATGATGCTGGCCCGCAGGCAATTTTCTACTCGAGTTGTTTCATGCAACTCATGCCAGGAGTATGGAGCCTTTTTTCCTTTACCGAGGGCCAAATATGACTTTCAAATACCATTTGATGGGCGAGCACACATGAGTACATAGATCAGCATCACCCAAATATAATAATGTGAAAAAGAACTTGGTCTCATCTTAACACGCTAACACGATGCCTGCATGTGCTTTCCTCTGACGCATTGATAATTATATTAGGTCGCAGTTCCGAAGTAAACATGCAGCTAAGATTCTTGCAGCGATGGATAAATATAATGTGCCAGTCTCATGTGGCAACGGGCCGTATAAAATTGACTCATTGGCTTTATCTCATACCATAGGCATCGCGCACCCCTGTTGGAGAGAAAAGCCGGGGCTGCGTGTTCCATTTTGTCTAACCTAAATTTTAAGCTTTGCTTTATGGTACTCTCTACAATACCACCAATGACACGCTGTACATTTTATTACATTGACGCAGTGACATCACTCAGAGTCCGTCTTCTCATTAGGGAAGCTTCAAACTCGGGCGGGACAGCCACAGTGCTGTCTACTCGGGGAGAGCTGCTTGCTCTTTGGTTGCATCATCCTTTAATGAGGAAGTCACAGTAGATCTGAAGCTGTCTCATTAATGCAGCCTGAAGCCATCATCACCATTATCGGTCTTTGTCAATCCGATGTTGATGAAGGTCTACTCACGTACGAAAGCCTTCATACAGCACACAAAAGCCCATTTTTACCTTAGTTTCGTGCAATGCTATTTGACCAAAACATTTCATGAAAAGAGCTTTCTTGTGGTGGATAATAGTTTTACAACAACTGAGAGGTGAATTTGTTTCCATCATTAGGCATGAACGATTAGGTCAAAAGGTCTCCATTTCTTTCATGTAAAAATGTTTCTACTTATACGAACACCAGAACTATTGTACTTCTACAGTTGCCCCCCTTTTGTCAATTTACTTTACGTCCTCCCCCCAAGCCGTGCGGGTTGTGGAAATTATTTGACCATACTTCACCACGCTGGTAAGTGCGGGTTTTGCCGACGGTAGCGGATCGAATAAACGTTAAGTAAATAGACTAAACATTTACGTGAAAGAGAAAGAAAGCACAAAACCTGGCACCACACAAATAAAATTAGCATTTTACGAAAACCGCCATTCATGAGGCACGTTTATGCTCGTGGGCGAGCGCGACCGTAAAATAAGACGGAGACTGTACGAGGATCGCTGTAAATGCAACACAGGACGTGGGGCACCATGGCTCACAACGAGGCAACGAGAAACGTCAAGATCTCCCTTCGGGTCTAACCCAAGACGCTCCAATTTAACAACATCCAGCAGCAGGGGTGAGCGCCCCACGTCGCCCAATTAGGCACCGTCTTTCGGACCGACCGATGGCGGACGTGTTTAAGTCTGTAAACCGGCCTGTCACAATACGTCTAAAAGTTCAACTGACGGCAGGCCCATCTCACCATCGATGGCAGCTTCCCGGTGAAAAGAAACCCCCGCTAACTTCAACTGTTTTGGCGGCAACCACAAAAAGGCTTTCTCACCCCAAGCGCCTGCCAGTGACAAAAAGAAAGTGAGTAGAAATTCAATTGAACGTCCTTTATTTAACCAGGTGACAGCCCCTGAGATTACTCCCTTTTTTCAAAGTCAGGGCCCAAATGGGTATAGTTACGTAAGAATGAGGGCGGGGGTTGGTGGGTGGCTGAGTGGGTGGCTGGTGGGATAGTTGCAATTTTGTCGCACGTCATTTTTAAAAATTTGCGACTTGGGTTATAACAGCGGCAAATAAACGCCCAGCCGTGGGAACGATGTCGCTCGGTGTTGAATGTGCACTCTCCATCGGAAGGCGCGTTGTGTAATTGCCCCAAGGGACAGGTACCTCGATGTATTTAAAAGCGCAAAATTTAGAATTATTGAATCAAGTGTTTTCAAGTAAATGACAGAGTTGATTAATTGCTAAAAGAGAATCGCTTTTATCAGCCATACCAAGCTGGTGGCAGGCAGGCAACGGTTTTGGCATCATCAGCCATGGTCGATCCACTGCTAGATTGGCCTCGCCAAGCCATCGTCGCCCCCCACGATCCTGCGATGTAACAGTCTACCCAGCGCCTGCGCACGAGCTCATTTCATCGCTCCCCCCCCACCCCGTCTCTTCAGTGGACGTCCTTTTGGATGCGTTACAAACCTCGGCTAGGATTCTGCATGAAACTGCATTTGCATCGTCCAACCGTTTGATTTGAATTCACACAGCGGAGATTGTTGGTGGTCGTGGTGGCAGGATGTTACACCAGCACAGACGCCCTTCGTCGTTTCATTCTTTTCAACATCTGTACCAATGACTCACATTGGAACGAGCTTGGACTTCATACAAAGGCACCAAAACAACAGACACTGCGACAGGCACTGTGCACAATTTTCCTCCGCTAAAAATAGAGCGGTCGGGACAATACCTTGGCAAATTTTTTTTACTTTTCTCTTGGCAAAGAACCAACTTTTTTTTTGCTTTTTACATAACCCTGCGCATGATCACTGAAGCGGCGACAATTCAGCCGAGCATATCCCGTTAAGTAGCGCCACGAAAGCGTTAACGTCACAGCAGGATTGCCACTCCTCTTCCAGACTATTCATCTGAGCAATGCCGTGTTCGCCCTTCGGAGATTTCAAGAAATGCGCTTCCGGTAGTTTCTTGCTCGTATCTATGTATGTTGAACTTCTTTTACACTGCACGTAGCCAACCGTGGAAATCAGGGGGTGCAGGAAAGGACAAAAAACTTAACACAAAAAGCAGTTCTAAAGAGATGAGTTTTTCAATCTAGACGATTTAAAAGTGCAAAGCTCCAGCGGCTTGCTAATATTTGAAGGAAGAGCATTCCAGTTATCCTCAGAAGGGCATTTGAAAGCGCGTGATGCAGTGACCGAGGCAGTGCTTACAAAACAGCTTCTCGTCAACAAATACAAACATCACGTTTACTTTGAATAGGACCCTAATTGCTCCTCCGAAACCAATTTTCGGAAACAGTTGTAATCTCTCTGTGAATAATTTTAGAGAAAGCGTGTTGCCTTGTCGGACTCCCTTTTCACGCGTATTTTGACACTAGCAGTAACAAAATAGCAATAATGTTAACACTGTATTTACCGAGCAAGGCCGCAAATGAGGCTAACACCTTTTCAAAAAGGTTTGGCTTCGAATGGTGCATTTGCTCGTGCACATTTTTCCACGTCGGTAAGAAAATCATGGGCAACTTTCAAAAACCCACACGTACAATGTGATAGCACGAAAACAAAAAAAAACATACGCAGGGTCCACAACCTACTTGCTGTACTTCCTTCGACAGGCGGATTCGCAGCTCTGCAGGCAAGCGTGCGGCATTCTGAATTATCTAAGACCGCTGGAAATCACAAGCATACATTCATCATGGCCGGGACTTACTGTGCATCAAGGGAGAGAGAAGTCTACGTCCCCGTTTCACAGGTGCTGCATTATCGCGAATGAATGATTTACACTTGCACAGAGGTTGATATCCCTCGTTTATTGCATTGCCTCCGTGATACGTTTAACTCGGAGGGGGTTACGTGGATTGGTGTCTATGGTGTATAGTGTCAGCATTCCCATTTAAAAAATGTATCAAGGGTGCCTTCCGGCCCTTCCAGGTGTCGCACAATCAATTTGTTTGGCCACCGTTCCGAAGCGTGATGTTTTTACATTAAGTCGTGAGGCAAAGGATATTTTCCTGGCGCAGTTTATCGCGTGTGGAAAGAGCAATTAACATTGTAAAGAGCTGTAATACGATTACGTCTGCTTAGCGTTGGAACAAACAAGTATTTAAATGCTGGGATTATAACTTTTTTCAGAAAAAAAGGATAAAGGTGCTCTTCGGCCGATGTAAATATTTTCACGCCGAAAAACATACGAATTCAACTGCTGCCATCACATATATATTGCGCAGATGACGCATTAGTGCGATGTTGAGCCCATGCTTAGCGGCAACGGACACGACAAAAGCTCCATCTGTTGATCTAAATGTGCAAGTGTGTCGACTGTGGCAGCGGCAGGTACAGCATCCCCTCACTAACAATGCCTTTTAGTTGACGTAAACGGCACAGGAAAAGCTATTTGCATAAGCCACAGTTAAGCCGGAACACGATGTATAATAATCACTACGTGTGAGCATTCAGGGCTCATTTCAGCAAGCCTCCTATTAGATTCCAATTTGGATCAGCCTCTCGAATGTGTGTACATCAGCATTGCGTTTTTGAATTTACGTGCTTGCAAAAGGTCGCAAAAAAGCAACTTTTGCAACGAACCCTTGTGGGTTTGTTTGTGCTTTTTTGGTTGAAGCGACTGCTTGGTTTAAAGTTGTGCAAGGAGTCATTTACGAAAATGTTTGCTGTATTATTAAACAGCAGCAGTTCGCGGCCAAAGTCGCCCTGGCTTTATTTTAGCAAGTGACGTCAGTCCAAGCTTACACAGTAATGCAAACTCGGTAAAAGCTTCAAGGACGGCGGAGAGTGAAAAGGATAAAGGACGATGGTGGTGACTGCATACGACAATGACTGAAGAATTACAATTTATCAAAGTGGCAAATATTGAAATATTTGGGCCACACAAAGCTGAAAAACATCCTGGAATACCCAAAAACCTTTCCATCTTCCCTTGGCTTAGATCTTTTCTTTTTTCTTTCTTGCATTTGACAGGTTATTTTGATTGTTTGGAGACGATATTGTTAGTACAATTGATTTTTTTTCTTAAATCGTAAAAAAAATATATATAAAATAACACATCAGTACAAAGGTCAGGGGCAAGCCAAGTCAGGCAATCAATTATAATGAGATCACTCACGTTTCTCTAGTTGATAACCTGTTGCTGCAATTTAGTCGACGGCTATAATAAACGTCGAGCCACAGTGGGACAACCGCCACTGCCCACTAAGAGGAAACTAACCGCTCTAATTAAGGCAGCAGCGACGTCCCAGCTGCAGAGTGCCTCGCCAGAGCTCGTTAAGGGCCTTAATGAAAACGTGGAAAATTTTTTTTTCTCTAAGTGGGTTTCTAAAAAAAAAAAGAGGCAAGCCGAAATGATGCCCCCCCCTCTGTAAACGCCACCGCGGGGACGCACCGAGGAACCCGCACACCACGAAGGCCGCGACGTCAAAGGGCTCCGACGATTACGCGGGGCAACGCGGCTCTGCGGACGGAAAAGCCGGCGCAGATAAATAAAAATTCCAAACGAGTCTTTTTTGCAAGGACACTCCGGGTGAAAGCGACACGTGGGTGACTCATTGGTATTGGGTGGCGCAGTGTATTAAGAGTTTTCATACTTTGCTTCATTCCGGAAGCCTCGACGAAAAGCAATTATCTGCGTTGAGGTTGCATGCAATTCACACCTCTGTAGCAGTCATGGCAAATCTAAAGCAATCACACGGTCATTAGCATTGTATGTCATCCGATCTGTTGATGTTAATATGGTAATGCTAGCGGTATGTTACATGGAAAGAGAAAAAAAACCCCATCACACTAATAATGATGTCATGGAAATGTTTGCTTAAAACAAAGTCAAACGTTTAACATGGCAACGATGGGATGCGCTCACGGTATGGACAAAACAATGCTCCGTTCGGAAATAAATTCAACAACTGCTGTCCGTGCGAGTGTCTGTGCATGTGTGCGTCCGTGTGCTTTGTGTTCGCCGCCTGCAGCAAGCTTTTTTCAGCTGTGCACCACTCGCACGCACTGTAGAGCTCATGCACACGCTCATACATTTTAAACAGCCCCGATGGAAGGAAGACACTCGCATCAGACGGCAGCAGCCAGCCAGCCACAGAACGAGCGCAGCAATGTCATCCGGTGACAATGCAAAGGGGGTGCCTTGCCATTGGCCGCTCTGAACAGGTGATCAATAGTTTAAAGACCTCGCGATTAAAGCAGGGGGATAAAAAAAAGACACGCGAGAACAAACACGGAAAGCGCGTCACAAAACGACGGCTATCAAAGCGCACCATCAGTGCACATTAAAGACCCTGTGAGGTCATTCGCAAGAGGAGGCCACCGTGGGCCAGTGCTTCGGCCCAAATGCAAAGAAAACGTCACACACAGAGACTTGTAATATAAAATAAAATAAACTGGAAAAATGGGCAACTGATTTGAAAATAAATAATGAATTGTGAAAATATTAAATGTCAAATGCATTCTCTTTTTTTTTTGTATTTCCATCCGATTGACCATGAAAAATGGCTTCTTCAACTACGATGATCAATCCTCAGCCTTTCACCTCCCTGCAAAAGAAGGCCAACGGCCCAAAATATGATCTCTTTACATATATTTCTCAGTTGTAAGGCAAATTTTCGGGGTGGGGGGGGGGGGGGAAGCAGTGACGATGGCGGTGAAGTCTGTCCAAGCTACGAGCACTCAAGACGTAAACTGCGCGGGTCGACGGCGGTTCCAACTCGTCCAGACGCTCGCATCGAGTCTGAGAGACTCACCGTGAGGGGTCGGTCAGCCGAGTCCAGGATGTCGTCCATCTTCTCGTCAGCGAACATGCGGCGTTCCAGCAGGGAGGACTTCTTTTTGGTACCCGTCAAGTTCACCAGGTGGATCTACGGATAAATGGATTGTTACACGTGTTACGTATGTTGAACTTTTTTGCATCGTACATAGCCAACCGTGCTCATAGAATTTGCTCGACTGCGCAGGATTTCTTGCTTTTTGTGTTTAGTTTTTTGTCCTCACCTCGAACCTCCGATTTGCACGGATGGCTACATTCGGTGCGAAAGAAGTTTAACGTACGTACATGCATTGTGGTTTTGCTGATGAGCTCTCCCGATGTGATTTCGGATTGTGCCTCGCGCGCGTCGTTCAGCATGGTGTCGCACTTGTTTAGGAACGGAAGCTCCCAGCACGTGGAGCGGAAAAACCACAGACATCGTGCCGAACAATACGCGGTACACGACCGGCAAGATTCAAGAACGATCACGGCACCGGTGCCCCGTGAACTTCACTCATTGCTTCCCTCTCACCCACGTTGAGGATTCGACTGCTAGACCATTTCACCTCACCCTAATTGTGTTCAACCACCACACTTTTCGGACAAAAATCTTTCCCCTCTGCTTATCCCCTCGCACTGTTCCGCCACGGAATTCCCTCCCATTGTCACGTTTCTCCAAGCTCGTAGAATAACCTCGCCCCAACTCATTGAAACCAATTAAATCTTATCCAGCACGCCTTCAAATCGAGCTGTTTGTTGCAGACCGCTTGGGATTTCGGGTCTTCGGTCCTTGCACCCGGGCACGCGCGAGATTCAACAAAAAGAAAATGAAACGGCGCGACCGACCGACCAACCGACCTTGATCCAATCGAGGCCGCGTTCGCCCAGCGGCCGCCCCTCGGCGAACAGCAGAAGGGCACGTGACATGTCGCTGCCCAGGTGGTTGAAGTGCGGCGGGCATGGGTAGGTGCGCCCGCGGAAGTCCATGTTGTGCGGGAACCAGAAGACGCGGCCGCGCATCGCGTTGGCGATGGACAGCTTGTAGAGCGCACTCATGCGGAGGCTGTGCATCTCGCTTGTCGTCTTGCGCGCGTGCGTCAATGCGCGCCGGAAAGCCAGCCGGTCGGCGATGCCGTTCTCACCCGTTGGGTCGTACCTGCGCCGGGTGGTGGGACGGAGCGTGGGTTTGATGCTTGGGTTGGCGTGTTCATTTCGGGTTAGGGGGTGGGTTTCTGTGTTGTCAATAATCGTAAGGGTTAAATTATTAAAATTCCTCTATCGGTTTGCCACGCAGATAGGAATATCCAACAGTAACCGCCAAGCCCTGTGTGCGAGTCTGCGCCCGTTGGAACAGTTTCAAGCTGTGACAACTTGTGACAACTTTAAACTGTGCAACTTATAATTTGAACATTTACAGCAATATTTTGTCAATACGCTGCTGGATGAGGGCTTTCCCATTGCATGCGAGCTGTGGGGGTATTTGATCATAATTCACCATGAACGCTGGTGAACGGGGATTGGTGGTGGGCAGCATAGATGTGAGAACATATAAGTAGAGTAAAACAAATGATTTTACTGCACTACCCTCTGTTGCCAAACAACAACAAAAAAATTGTAATCAGGCGGAGTGAAATGCTCAGCGCTCCTGAAAAGCGATCAGGCAATCCGAATTAAAGGAGGCTCGCTTAATTCCAAAAACAAATACAAAACGAAGATCTTTCCACCTCCGACCCCCCCCCCCCCCCACCGGCTACCTGGGCACTTTGGGAGCCTCAGAGAGAGGCGGTGGGATGTCGAGCTTGTCGCAGCCGCGGTCGTTGAAGATGGCGATGACGATGTCGAGCAGCGGCTCGTTTATGATCCAGGAGCACGCCCCCAGTTGGTTCAGCACGTCCATGGCGGCATGCAAGCGCCGCGCCTCCTGAACCTGCGCCAGTCAAGTTCAGATGGGTCAAATGTTGAGGGTCAAGGCCCAGCCATGCCTCAAAAAGAGCCCCCCCCCCCCCCGCCTTGACAGTGAGAGAAACATCTAAAATGTGTGTGCTTGTGTACTGCCCTTCGTCAAATATATCTCCCAAGGCCTGCCTAGCAAATGAATACTAGTTGTGGAGAATGTTAAATAAAAGCAATAGAATAAATAAGCAGATGAATATGCCTTTTCTTCACGTATCTGTCCCTCCACAAAAACAAAGAAGTACACCGAGTGTCAACACCGGTCTAGAGGGTGCTTGTGTTGAACCAATTCTGCTGAAATAACCCACCAGCAGCAACAACAGGCCGTGTGGCTAATTGGGATACGTAACAATGAGGTCATTGGTGTACCGTTTTGGCAGACATAGCCTTGATGTTTTTCCACCTTTTCCTGGTCCTCAATTTGACAGATCAGCTTTTTGTGGCTTAATCGTGCCCAGCCTGCGCTGTTGTGAACACAAGTCAACCCACTGCAGGATAACAGCCTCCTCATGCTGTGTCGGCCATAGCAGTTGTTTGACCATACTTCACCACGCTGGTAAATGCAGGTAGGTGAAGGTGGGATGTCCAGGACCGGTTCGAACATTACTCGCCGCTGGTATTAGTTAGCTCCGGTTGGGATTCAAACTCAAACTGCCATGTTCATAATGCAGTACGTTAATCGCTGCGCCACCGCTCCACCCCACATTTGAAATGAGCAAGCAGAAACCCAGCGTGCCCCTCGACGTCACCTGTGAAGACAGCTGGCAGCGAACAGAAGAAAATACCCGGCAGGCCACCGCTGAGTTTAATACGGAGCGATGTAAAATATGTGCGAGATAGAGGCAAAGTTGCGGTTAAGGCGCTTTAAGCCATGGCATTGAGTCGAAGGTGAAGCTACCAGATTTCGCCAAGCCATTTTAAAGAAATGCAAAACTGCCCAAGTGTACGGACACAGAAGCGAAAATTTAAATATTGATGAGACTGTTAAAAAGCGTCATTAGGTAACACGCACTGCATAAATGGAAGCCAGACTTTAAGAACTCTCCTCTTTTTTTCGAGCTCAGCATCATTTAATTTCAAAAAGCTTTGTTTGGGTGAACAACCACAGAAAAAATTTCCTGACTCAACCCGAAAAACTCTGAGCAAATGATCACTCTGGGCTTATTACGCGCAAAGGACAAAACTGCTGAAACGCTACCCGCGCTCACGCCTGTGCGTGCTGCAGGTCTCTGCCACCGTGTTTCCAGTGGTACGCCCAAGCCGAGCCAGCACAAGGCCCTCACAGTATGGGTGGTTTCCCACCGGCTATTTGCCGAGACGAGCCAGAACCAATCCATGCAGGTGAATCTGGCTCAGGTCCAAGCAGGGCCAGGGGCGGGGCCTAATGGCACGTTCGTTGCATGTGATGTCATTCGGCAACACAACTCAAACGCAGCATCAGTTGTGTCAACGACTTGCGTCTCTCGGCTGGTTCATTGCACATGACGTCAAGTCGATACGGAAACTCAAACGCGTCGTCATCGTGTCATCCATATGCATCAACGACTGGTTCGTCACATGTGACGGGCTGCGGCCCAAACTTTACTTTCGTGGTGAACAAAACAACTTGGTGCCTCCTGAGCTGTGACGGGCCCCCTCGCCGCGGGCCCCAGCACGGCTCGGTTATGCGGCGGAAAAAGGGGTGCAGGGTCTCACCTGGCACAGATCCAGCAGGTTCTGGTGCTGCGTGGCCATGTCCACGCTGCGCATGAGGGTAGTGGGTATCAGGACGTAGCCGCCGAATCGGGGCGAGGTCCACGGCAGGGGCGGGCAGGAGGTCGGCAAGGCCTGCACGTCGAAATGAAGCTCCGTCTCGACCGCCCTCGACTGCAGCTGAGTCACCAGGGGGTGCGGCTTAACGAAGCCGATCTTTAGGCGACCGGCGTAGCGAGCGGGGTCGTTGGTTCGGGGCAGGGAGAGACGCAGAGCAAGGAAGAGAGAGAGGAGGGGCCGAGCGTAAACACGCGAGCAGAAGCACTCGATAATAGACGCAATTACACGATGATCAGCGTACACTTCACCATCCAAAGCGCTGGCAACGAGCAATTTCAAGAGGCTGGAGAGGAGGTTTCCATCATTGTGCTAAAGGTGAGTTCCTCCAGGCCAACCTCATCAGTGGGGAGCCGTGCCTTTTTTGCACCACCCACCACGGTGCAATACCTCGGAGCCCCCTGATTTATTGTGTCGTGTCACTTGACAGCCATGCAGAGATTTTTCAAAAGCCATCGGCTGGAGAGTCCTGTTTTGTTTATGGGGTTTTTGTGTGATTACTTGATTTGAAATCACATCCGCAACAGAAAACATGAATGCTAAATAATAAGCAATGTGAATGGAAATTGCATCTCCCATGAATATTGAGTGCATGGCACTGCCAGTGCAGGTTTCATTTCATTTACTGCGAATTAACATTTTTTTTAAACAGAAACGCTTAACTCCTAACTTGTAATTAAACAAGTTTTCAAGCTAAACTGTGCACATTTGTAGGGCTGCCTTGCATTTAACCACGTCCACCTATTATTACAGTGAACATTCCAGAACAAATGCCAGTATCGCCTTTCAAATCCAAATATTTTACATTCAACTGAGATCATTGGAATGAGGAATGGGACGCCTTTGCTAAAAATGGTGTACGGCTGAATGTAGGCAGGCCATACAAAAAGAACAAATTAAATAAAGTTGACAAAACAATATCACTTTTCAAGATGTGAACAGTCCATGCAAGGAGCAAGTGGGTGATGTGTGTAAATCAAATACGACAAAAAATAACATTCGGCCTGATAGCGAGCTAGGTGTAATAGGCGCTGAAGTAAATGTCACTACACATCAGTTATACAATAAAGTATTTTTTAGAAGATTTACTTTACCCATTCATTTATTTCACTCCTAACTGCAAGGACAATTTGTTTGTTTATCTCTGCAAATCTTGTCAACACCAACACCCCTGCGTGGATATTTGCACAACAAATCCCACAAACAGGGGCAGGAGACCTTCAGCAGATATCTGCCGTGACTGCGCGACGCTGGAACGATACCGGGCCAAGGAATAGCAGGTGGGTCTTTGCAAGTGGCGATCATTATCGCTCTGAATCACGCTCATCATTCCAGCAGGCAATTTCATAGAAAAATTGCTTTGATTTTTCATGGGAAGCGCTGGGGGCCCAGTGATTGCGTGTATGTGCGTGAGGGCAGCTGGGGTGTGCATTAGGGACGCATTCTGTCGAGCCAGTGTGTGGTGATTTCTCAGTTATTTAACCCCTTCGAGGGGGCACTCACCCACTTCTAACAGCCACTAATCATCTTTCTTTTCAGCTGAACCGTTGGAAATCGGCAGATGAAAAAACACAATGCGTTAAAGCCTCCCGTCGAATGCCTATTGGTTGAAGCCAATACAAAGGGACCTCCCCCCCGCCCCCTCAGTGGCTTTACAAATATATACATTTTAGTATCGCGACAAAGTATTAGGTCACTGATTCTCCATAGGCGTATCGTACAATGCATCCTCCGAAAGTTTGATACCCGCCGCTCTAGCCAAATAGCAGGCGACAATCTGTCAATGACACTCCCCGGTGACACTAACTTTCAAAGAGACAAAGTCAATACATTCTACGGAATGATAATACTCTGGCAATGTTTTTCGATCGTAGCAAACATACACACGCACCGCACATTCACATCATTGCACTGCTCCATCTGCATTGCCATCATCATGATGATCATCCTCAGCCTAAATCAATCCACTGCTGCATGAAGGCCTCCTGAATCCATCCGCCATCCGTAACAACCCCGCGATCGGTAACAATCCATCCAGCTCCCCCACACACGAGCCAATATCATCGCTCCATTGACATCACCGCTCTGGAAAACCCGAGTGAGCATCGCGAACTGCGGTCAAGCACTGCTCGTGCATTTCCGCCATTGCTAACGACACCGTGCGGTGCCAATCATCATCATCAGCAGCAGTGGCCGTACCTGGCGCACGCTGCGGAAGGCGTACACGTGGTAGAGCGCCGGGATGGGTTTGGTGCCCCTGGCCAAGTCGGTGGAGCCCGTGCCGGCGTACACCTTGAGCTCGCGCACCATGATGTCGAGCAGGTACGAGCCCAGCGTCACGGTCACCGGGACCGTCCACTCCACGGTCTCGCCCGACAGGCGGTACCCGTCGGCCACCTCCGCCTCGACGCGCTCCCAGAACTGGCGTGGCAGGTAGCCGCTCACCTGCCACCGACGGGAAACGTCACAAAACAAATATTGGGCACGGATAAAAAACGACAACGCCGATGATGCAAAGCAGCCGGAACGTGCCCCGATTCTGGATAGATCTCGGAAGCCAAGTGGGGTTTGGCCTGAAAAGTGCTGACAGGGGCGATCACCGTGCATGGAAGAGGCTGCTGCCGGGTTGCCCCATCAGCAGGGGGCAGTGCAACAAAATCGGTTGGAGTGCTCTGCTCTACTCAAACATTTATGCTCCCCGCTGTCACCGACCACGCTGACCAGCGTGAAGTAAGGTCAAGAAAACCCTCACGACTCGACACGTGTGGAGGGTCCTTCATGCGGCAGTGGCTCGCAAAAAGACTGTAAACCATTATATTCTTTTGTAAATGGTTCGGCCATAATCCACAATCTCCAGTGAGCTCTTCTCCGTTGCAGCTCCACGGAATGAGACGTGGAGAGGTACCAACATGCGTTTAGATTATTTAGAGAATTGTGCTGCTATAAATTTCCACACGTTGAGCTATCATTTGTGGCCAGGTGACTTCTGAAAAATAAGCTAAATAGTTCAGTGGCCTTTACCTGGCAAGATAAAAAGTAAAATGTTATTTGACTATTTTGTAAGTGATTCGTTTATCTTTCCTATACTTTGCAATCATATCGTGTTTTCCTAATGCTTGTAACATTCTGGACATCTGTGAAAAAGAGCTTGTAAGCTCATCGGATTCCTCCAAGTAGAAATACATTTATTTTGATTCAGGAATAATCGCCCCCCCCCTACCTTGCCGTCAATGGCCAGCAGTTCACAGTAGGCGTCGTACACCTTGGAGATCCGCTGCGCGACGTGGTTTCGCATCTTCTTGCGGATGCAGTACATGTTGAAAACCTTTCTGCCCAGATTTCTGGAGAGCGACATCACTGAATCGCCATTGGGCGGCAGGCTGGATAAACTCTGCACACGAACACGAGGGCACATCAGTGACGAGTCAGCCGGCGTCATCGCCGTCGTTACACGCGTTGAATCGTGGGAATTCAACGGCATGGAGTTAAAACAACACATACATATCGTCCTCGTCAGTACCCCAGCTAAGTGGTCCATGGGCCTAAGCACAAATTGACACTCCTAAAGGCAGCAAAAACCTTAGTTGTACCAATTTAATGAGCAAATTATTTGATCTACTCATTTCAAATGGTTATCATATTATTGGCCACATTGAGAAATGGGAAGCGTTAAAGTGGTGCCACCTCAGGTGGTACCGGCAAGTGAGATAACCGCTCTGGGCTCATGGAGAAGAGCAAGCTTTGGCATCGATTCAAACACATAAAATGGATGCAATAACCTAAATGTGTTTCACAATATCCCTCACCCAATACATTTTCTAACAATGATTGCGATACATTTTTTTCGCAGAGGCCAGACAGCCTGCTGGTCAATGTCCCCACCAATGACGCAATTTGTAGATAATGTCATTAAAAAAATATGTAAATGTGCCATAATCTAGTAAAATATTTACATTAAGAACCCATCATTTACTTGCAGTTCCTAAAGGCTACCAATGTTGCATCCCATGTTTTGCACGTGATAAATAACTTGCAAACTAAACTAATTGTTAAACAAATGCTTAATGAATAAATTATTTTTACAATTTACTATACAGTATTGGGAAAATGGATAGTGAACCAAAGTTAAACATACATACAAGCACGCAGAAAAACGTAATTTATTTCGACTTAAGCTAACCGCTCGTCTGCATATGTGTCTTTTTATTGACAATTTGCGAGTTCATGACATCCCACTGCCGCTTGAAAGAAGTTAAGTGGGCTTGGAGCACGACACAGTACGATGATGGCCGGTGGTCGAGACTAACGACATGGAGAGAGAACGCGCCCAAGAGTGCGTCCACCTCAGAACAGGTTCCATAAACCTTTCTGGTGGGCCAGCAGCAAGATGGACGGTCGCATCACGGGACCGTGAAGGACGTCGAGGGCTTGGGGAGATCTTCATCCAGCAGCCGATAGATCGTGGCAGCGCATCGTATGTGCAGAGAGTGTCGCTGCTCACAGCGACGCCGTCTCACCTCCAGCATGGCGTTCACGTACTCCTCGTCCGTGAGCAGGCACGTGTAAGGGTACAAGTCCAGCTTGAAGCTGCAGCCGAACCTTCTGGACATTAGCTTCTTCTTGCCCTCCGCGAAGGCCTGCAGCAAGGTTGCCCGCCACTCCTTGTGCAGCTCTGTCAGGGCCTGCCGCTACATGCAACAAAGACAAAGATCCCCCGTATAGCCTTAACAGACTGTTGGGGCAAGTGCTGTTAGCGAGAATCTATGAAGGCCGGCACGGCACACGGGGGGGTGGTTGGCCAACACCACGCCCGGCCGCCTTTGTCTTCCCAGTGGTGATGTTTACACACCGCACCAGGTACTCATTTGAGGCTGAGTTCACCTAGGGGAACCTCACGACTGGTTCAGATGATTGTCACTGGTGCTGGCCGTGAGAGGGAATCGAACTCGCGTCGCCAGGTTCGTAGCGCAGCGTTGTAACAGCTACACGACCGCTACACGCAACACACGTGCGCGCAGAGGGGAACGATGGCAGCAAGGTGGCTATGGCATGTGCTAAGAGTGTTGTCGGTTTGAGAGTAAACGTCGTGCACAAACATCTGAATCGGATCAGTGAACGCAAACCGTGCGCCGAGTGACAAGCTTGACATTTTACCGAATCGTTACAGCGCATTGTGTTCTTGTTCGTTAAGAAAAGCAAGTGGGCTCTGGGGCAGACTGCATCACCAGAAGGGAACGATGGCCGGGTGGTCGAGACTAACAACCGAATAGCAGCCAAGGGAGGGAACTCGTCTGGGAAGACACCCGTCCCGGAAGCAGAGCGATGAATTCGACTCGTCTGGAGGTGCTCAGCGAATTGTCTCAATGCAGGACCATGAGCAATTGCAATGGGTTGAGGAAGCCTTCATCCAGCAGTGGATTGATCGTGGCTGATGATTACAATACAAAGTTTGCGCGTAACATTGTGGGTATGCAACTGTATCTCAAGAGAGAAATTGTAGCATTTAATCATTAACTTATTTGTTCAGGTAATGAGGCTTTCGGAAGGTGCAGAGCAGCAAGGAAGGAAAGGTGACGATGGAATTGCAAAGTGCAAATGGAGACACTTCGAACGGAAGAGAAAGTCGGTTCTAGTTAGAGGAGAGGAGGAAAAAGCTTGAGCCGGCGGGATGAGATTTTGGATGCCCGGACAGCTGTGGAGAAGGTGGTTGACCCGAGGTTTGGACAGGGAGGAGGAGAGCTTGGTTACCGGAGCGGAAAGCAAGAGAGTGGAACAAGCGGAGTTGAGAGATAAAGGGTCAGTGGGGGCGACCCCAAGGAGGATCCTGAATTTGACGAGGGCTGAATGGCGGGAGCCATGGAATTTGGAGCGCACCTGGGTGATATTAGTTCACGTATTTTTGAGTGCCACCGTTTGTGAGCAAAACCAACAGGGATCATTCTATAGAAAAACTGACCCCTGGCAAGGGAATGTGGAATTTCCTTAATTGGCTAAGGGCCAGCCACAGAGATGGGTGCTGTCCCATTTCCCGCTCCAGCAGAGACACTTGAACTCATTGATGTTCCGATTGCAACACGACGTTTCGATTGCAACACAAGCACTCATCATCAGGTACAAATGGAAGAGAAAACAAACCTAGTAAACTTAGGAATATAATACATTATATTATTTACTTTATTATGTTCTCTTTCTATGTGACTTTACCCAAAGAACCAAATCAAGTTTTCATTGAGTTCAATTTACCGAATGGTGCTGGCCCATTGGTGGATGGCAAAAAAGCATCAGTGAAGCATGCGCATCACAACAAATACTTTAACTGCGGCTTAAAATAAATGGCAGCAGTGCTTGGGATTACAAGTTCAATTCTATTGTGTAAAAAATGTTTAATAATGTACGCAAGTGCGGAAAGCTAAATTAATCTTATTGTGTCATTGGCAACATTGATATGGGAGGTGACGCACGCTCCCCGGGACAAAGCACGTAGGATACGCCACCAAAAATTCAAATTCACACCCACCACACGAGGAGGAAGGGCCCCTTGCATGAGCTGGCGATGAACTTTCGGTATCCTTCAACACCTTTTGTCAGCACGAATAGGTGCATGTCTATTTGGGGAAGGTGAATAGGATGTTGCCAAGAACAGGGCCCAGAAATAGACTTTTTGTTGCGTGCAGTGACATTCACTCAGTAGAGCCTCTTTAGGGAAATAAGAGTGTGCGCGCTGGTAACTAAAGATACACTCCTCCGAGGGAGTGATGCCCTTGTCTGGGTGCACGACTTTTGGAATACATGGGAGGCACAAGCCTATCACTCTTTAAATGGCTCGCCATCAGGCCCGCACAAGCACAACTTAATTTTTTTTTAATGCAGATAAATCCCGTGGTCAGAATCAGGTTCCCGAGGGTATCGGAAAAAAAAATTAAACAAAACCTAAAATGAGAGCTACAAACTAAATTTCCGCTCGGGCTGATTCAATGTAGGCCACATCACTCAAGTTGCCGGAGAAGCGAAAACAACGGCAAAATGCTCAAGTGCGTCGGCAGGAAGTAACAGTTTCCAAATATAATTGCACCTCTGGGAATTCTATTATGGCTTTTTACCCCATGGCTGCCGGGCACCCATGGGGCAGTGGAACCAGCAACGGTGTCGAACAGCCTGAGTGCAAAGCAATTGCAGAGGTCACTGGAGGTCAGCGAGAAAACACAGACGGTAACAAAAAAATAAGCTCTATCACTGGCATCCTGTGGGAGAGAGCGCTGAAGAGAGTCTTCTCGACAGCTCTTTACATTGCACTGTATCCCCAAAGCCTCTGACGTCCAAACTAGCCATTGGTGTCGATCTTCAGAAGACGTTCTCCAAAACACGATGTAATATTAATCTTACACTTTCATTTGAAAGATTTATCACGCATGCGAAAATATCCTAAATGACTCCAGGTGGCCCGGGGGAGAGCGTAATGTGCGGGATGCCAACGGGAAACAACGAGGTGGTCCAAGGGAAGGCGTTTCTGACATCGCACACTCCTGAGAAATGCTATGAAGCCCTAATAAGTTGTCGAAAGACAATGAGGACATCCTTAAATGTCACGAGGCCCGTTTGTGGCCATTAGCACCTCCGATTAGCACGGTTGGTTACGTACGGTGCGAAAGAAGGTCAAAACGTCCATACATCAAAAACAACAGCCCCTAAAAAAAAAACGTTTCCACGCAACTTTTGAAACCAATTCGCTGTTTTCTTGCATCATGCCAATGAAATAAAATCGTCGAGGCTTGACACTGGCTCCCTCTTCTCAATCAAAATAACCTCAAAAAATGGTTAAGTTGTCATAGGCTTGTGCAAAAAAGGGAACTGATTAAGCCATTAAGGAACACGATACTCCAAATTAACATAATTGTTATTTTCTTCTCACTGGGAGGCATATAGTATGCATAACAAAAAAACAAGGCCCTCATAAAAAGGGAGAGAAATCAAAAACCTCGAGAAAAGGGTTTATTCGTTTCAAAACATTTCGAGGGTGGTTTCATGATTTCACACGCGCATACCAAGGATGCCAAATATAAACATGATTTTGACCAAATGCTTTAGATTTAGTCCACCATATCAATGGTGCCTATCAGTTCTAGGCTGTGTGACATGCACAGACGCACACACCAGCAAAAGTACCTTTTTCTCCATCTCTGGCGTTACCGGTTTCAGGGCTTCCACCGATTGAATGGTGACAATGTGAGCTTTCTCCAGATCCATCTGCCTCCGAAAGCCCTGCTTCAGTTCTTCGGTCGTCTGCTTCAGCCTGGGGTAATTCCCCGAATTATCCTACGAGGGAGAACATAAAAAAAACAAATGAGTTCCCCCAGAGTTGCGGTGGCAAGATGTTAAATACCTCGCCCAATATGCAGGAGGTCGTGGGTTCGATCCCGACCCTGATACCTGTATATTTGGAGTTCGCATGGCTCTTTCCCTGTGGATTTTTCTCCGGCTCCTCCGGTTTTCCCTCCACATTTAGAAACGTGCGTTTAGAGTATTTTGCTGCTATAAATTTCCACATGATAAGCCACTTTGTTGAGCTATCGTTTGAGGCCAGGCCACTTCTGAAAAAGAGCTATATAGCTCAATGGGCCTTAGCCTGGTAAAATAAAAAAAGTCTAGTTTAATTTTAGCTTTTTGTTACAGCACATATGGTTTAAGCTCAAAGACTTTCTGCAATCACAAAAGCTGGTTACGTGGTTGACATTTCAGCAACAATTACATTCCAACAATTCCACCAAAACCATAAATTGCCAATAAGTGCTGCGGCCAAGATACGGTACAGCACACACAAGCGGCTTACAAGCGGAAGTAGCCGCACTATCCCACGGTGAATGCGGGCCCCAAATTAACCGCAAACGTCAGGACGACGGATCCCTCGGAGTGCAAAGGAGTGCGAGTGGGGCTTCTCAAACATTCAAACGCTCGCCACCAAAAGCACCTCATTGCTAAGGGAGGGGGGGTACGTGGTGGTGGTGGGGTGGGGGTGTCAGTCGGGGACCGCCCGCAGTCGTACCAGATCGTAGAAGCGGGCGGAGAGTGGAAATTGATCGAGTGGTCTGGGCAGCATCGCCGTCGGCGCGTAGTCGGGCCGGACGCGGCGCACGGCGGCCAGCACCACCTCGCGCTCGTCCTCCACAAAGTTGCAGTGCGCAAACAGCTGGTCCAGCTCCAGCCCGTTCTGCTGCATCTCGTCCAGGCACCTGCAACGACCGGCCGCGAGCGTGCCATGGTTAAACCCCCGAGCAATGGCGCGCGCTCACCGCCAAGCTGCGGGGTGCTTGGATCGCGCGTGAACCGTTTTCGCTTTGTCGATGGCTTCCAGCGGCCGTAACGTGCGTGTCGTATGTGCGCACATATATGCATCTTGAACTTCTTTTGCGCCGTACGTAGTGAACTGTGCTACTGGGAGGTGCGAAGTGTGGCCACAGTGTCAAATTGACATGCGTGACCGAGAAGCGTGATCAAATTAACGTCCCGCGACCCACACAGCGTGCGAGAGGTCGCCGTTCAGTGGTGGACTGACAAAGATCAAGAAGAGCGGCGACATTTGAGTGGTACGCAAAACAGCCGGCAATCACAGACGTCACTTACTAACACAAGGATGAAATAAGAAAATAAAAGCATTGTTTGCAGTACTTTTTCAAACAAAAAAGCAAATAGGCTTTGTGAAAGACAGTTATTTAAAAAACACACATACGTGACAAGCTTCCTTTCCATTCATCTCCCTACATTGCCTCTATTTCTATCTGCAAAAGGTGAACCATGCACCCTAACCAGGTCATCTCCGAGGCCTCAAGGGTAGGATAACGAACTTGTCAGGAGGTTCTAGATTTGAAGCTTTCATGACTGCAAGGATTCATACTCTTTGGTTTTTTCGGTAAAGTCACATAGGTTAAAAAAAAACAAATAAAATAAATCACGACGTTTCGGAGGCAACACAAGCTTCCGTCTTCAGGTGAAACCGTCAAAGCAAAATTGCTGTATCAAGTGAAGAGAAGTCCCAAGAGGCACGACCTTATATACTGGTTAAGGCGGGAGGAGCCAGGATGGGTCGCAGGAGAGGAGGAGTTGTGAGATGGTCAGTACTGCTGCTGGAACTGAGCCTTTGTAATGTAGATGGCAGAAGTAGATAAGCAAGCTAGGATTAAGCTGCCTTTTGTGATGCTGCTGGGTGGGTAAAATTCAAAGCAGGTAACTAAAGTAAAAAAGAAGCTAAACATGATAAGCAACGTGTGGTGATGTTGATGGTGGTGCGTGGAGCTGGGGGTAACAGACTAGTAATATGGATATGTTTAAAAAGATAAATCTAAACTGGCTGTCTATCAGTAAACTGCACGGTAACTAAAGTTTAACTTGGTTAATTACATCTTTCCAATGATTGCTCAATCTGAATCCATCATCTCGATTGAAGTTATGTCTGTGTTTGTATATCTGGATGGCCTCATGGACAAATCTTTGGTAGTATCCAGGAGGTTTGAAAAGTACCTTGGTATCTGAGAACACAACGTCATGCGAGCCAGCAGTATTATAACAGTGGTCAGCCACGGCCGACGAATTCGTCTTACCATGTTTCAAATCCGACTTGTGCTCGCGAATGCAGTCAGCAATGTGTCGTTTAGTTTCCCCGATATAGCAGTCACCACAGGTACAACTTAATCTGTAAACACCGGGGTACTGTAATTCAGGAATGGCGTCCTTTATGGATGGGATCAGATCACGAATTTTGTGTACTGTATTGAATCGGACCTGGATCTTGTGTTTGTTAAGAATTTTGGAAATCTTTTTGCTAACGCCTGCTATGTATGGCAACGTGATGGTTTTGATCGGAGTTTCATGTGGTTGTTTCTGCATGGTGGGAGAAACAGCTTGGCGGATAGTGCGGTCAGAGTATCCATTCATCTTGAGGGCCCGATGTACATGTTTTAATGCAATGGCCAGGTGGTGTTGGTTAGAGATGCAATGAGCCCTATGATATAGTGTTTTGATGAGAAAATTCCTTTGAGCCGGGTGCTGGTGGAAATCAGGCTTCAAGTAGGAACCTGTGTGGGTGGCCTTCCTGTAAACAGAATGACCCAAAGAGCCATCGGGCCTCCTCTCAAACAGAACATCCAAGAATGGTAGCTTGCCATCTTTCTCCACTTCCATTGTAAATTTGATGGATGGGTGTCTGGAATTGTTATGCAGCTCATGGAGACGTGACATTTATTAAGTGCCAGGCTAGCCCAACGTTACATTTGGACAGCGCCGCACATCGTGTTTCAAAGAAAGACGGATGCAGACTGCCGTGGTCAAGATTTAGAGGTTATGTAACCGCTGTGGACCAGAGGTCAGAGCGCTGAGTTGGCACCGCTAAAGATCCTGGGTTGGAATTCAGATGGTCGCCTGTTATTAAAGCAGGTTCTCAGACATAGTGAGTCGATAGATTACTCTCAGTGGTCAAGCAGGTGGGAAAGTGCTGCCCCTTACTGTGTCATCCAGAGGTCACTTGAAGGGATCTTTCCTGATGCTGGTCATTACAACATGAAGCACAGGAGCGACTGATGAATTTAGTAACGATCACTGCAAAGGTTGGCTCAAGCTAACGTTGTAAACCGAAGTCACGTGCCACGCATTCCGTTTGCAAATGAAAGATATCAGTTTGAGGGTCACAACCGGAAGACACATCAAACCACGTGTACCTACTAGGGCAGACCATGGTGAGATCAGCTCATGTACAAGAGCTGGATCAGTTGAGATGGAGACGGCTTGGCGAAGGCTTCATCTAGCAGTGAACGTTCTGACTACAAATGACCTCATCCGATGCCACCACACTCCTATCAAATTACAGCCCGCAAAAAACCTTGCTTACACACCATTGCAGAAGCAGTCGCAAAAACAAGAACACCAAAACAAATATGTAAACGCCCCGTCGGCGATTGCAAGGCCGGTCTGCCTGGGTTGCCTGGTCACGTGTGTCGTCTGCAGAGATTACAAACGTTCCGCTTAGGAGGACGCGGGAAGACAATCTGTCCCCAGGTTTTGGGCGGGCCCTCTGGGACGCGTGTGTCACTCAAAGCCCAAGGCATTAATACCCCCCCCACCCTCCAAATTTCTCGTGCTGCGTGGCAAAACAGCCGAAGCCAAAGCCATTTGGCTTTTTTTCTGTGTTGTCCAAGACAACCAAGCTAATCTGCGCACGACAATGGATTACAATTCGAAAGCCTCGTGCTGAGCATCATCCACATCCTCTTAGCTCTTCCATTGTGCTGAGTTCGAAGGTGATTATTCCGAGTGATAAATCCACTGGGATGCACACACTTCTTGAATGCAAGCGTGTGACAAATGAGGGATGTTTTCACTTTATTTGTTAAGCCAAGGGACACATTCGGCCCCACAAGATATTCTATTGACCCACAGCAGCATATCAGCAAGGACAATAGTGGGATATTAGCAAGGACAATCGCGTGAAATGTCCCTGGTCTTTACAGAAACGATCTGTGGATTCATTAGGGTTTATGAAGCAAGACTGCTGCAAGGTAAAACATCTCTTAGATATGAATACGCCAAGTACGGCACACAGTGCACCCCTAGCATTGCACAAGTCACTTTCACACCTGCATTTGTAAATAATGATTGTAGTCCGTTAGCATTGAAAACAAAAGGAAGTCAACCAGACAAACCAAAAGCCACTGACATCTCTAAGACAATGAAATATCACAACTTTACTGCACTTCACATGTTATAAAATGATTGTGAAGACATTCAACAGCAAAATTATTCAGATAATGCCATCCACAAAGTGACAGGAGCTATAAAAGACATCCGGAAAAAAAAAAACATGTTTTAAATGGGCACCAACCATGGGATCCATAATAACATCGAAATTCCTGGCTAGCGATTAAAAAAACATTGTCGCACGTTATTTAAAACACACTGCCGTTCGCTTAGTTAGAAAACTGGATTTCTCCCATCAGTAGACATCATGTAATAAAAGGTTGCAAGGCATTACTACAATTGCTCAAGGTGCGGTGTGCCAGTACCGTTTAATTGAACATACAAACTGCACATGAGAACAATCGTTCGTATTTACTAAATGCTGAATTACATTTTTGTTTTATGTTTTATCATCAATAACAAATTAAAATTGGCGAAAATGCATTGGCAGTAGTGTACAAGCACAGATTACAAAATAAAACTCAAAACATATGTCAATAACACTGCCATAAAAGGAAAGAAATATATAAATAGGTTCCATTTTGAGCAATGGCACTTCTTCATAGTTCTATGCTATTTAGAGTAGAACCACTGCCTAACAAGTGACCTTTTATATGTTTATTTTTAGGGCACTGATATTGACAAATTTACTGAGTTACTCTATTTTATTAGCTGGATCGGTGTCACTGCAAAAAGAAATCCCACTTTATATATAAGGCTCTGGGTTTCATTAAAATATCAAGCGCTGATGTGTCAACAATGCAGTTTAATAGGACTCAAATTGTACCGCAAAATACAATTACACCTGTGTTATTCCAATTGTTTTATCCATTTATTCTGAAAAAATGTTTTTTTATACACATTTATTTAGGAATAAAACCATTCTTCAGATGTAAAAAAGGAAGTTCCAGATGTCAACACAAGCAATCATCATCAAGTGTGAAAAACAACAAGAAAATTTGAAAAAAGTGGGTGTGTTTTTCACACCTTATGATGATTGCTTGTGTTGCAGTCGAAACGTCGTGAGAATTGTATTGTTTTATATTTTTATTATTTTATTGTTTCCCTTCTAAGTGACTTTACCGAAAGAACCAAGAATATGAATCCCTGCAGTCACGAAAGCTTCAAATTAAGGTTTAACATATGTATCAGAAACACGGACAGTGACAAAGTAAATGGAAGAAAAGCTAAAAAGTGCCCAAAAAACATGCAAAAGCACTTGCTTGAAATTACACTGACAAACACAAAGATACACACAAATTAAGATATATTCGATCGAATGCAAAGCACATCAAGAGAAGTGCATGGGTTTGGGCAGGACACATCCCAGAAAGGAGAATGGCTGATGGCCGATACTGACGGTGGAGTGGCAAATACGGGAACATGCCCCAGAGGTTGAGCACCACAGAAGCAAAGACGACATCAGTTCAAGTGCATGAGCTGGATGGATTGTTGCATCGCAAGGCAGTGACATGTGGTCAACAACTTGGGGTGTTTTGAATCCAGCAGTGGATAGCTCATGAATGATGATGATGATGGTTGTGTTTATGGGTACTTAACTTTTTACTTTCGACAGTGAACTGCTGCCCTGGACTGAAATAATTCACTAAAAAATTTTGCCCAACCGCTCGTAAAATCTCACAATCCAATAGAGCTAGATAGCTCTCACACTGTTTGGTTTGAAATAAACAAATCCCCGAAACTATCAATACAATGAGAAGATAAAAAAAAAACATATTTTCAGCACAAGGATACTCATAAGAGACAATTTTCGAGCCTAAAGTGGCCATCTCCGTGTGCAGACCACAGCCATGCAGGCAAATGAACGGGAGGCAGCGGAAATCACGGAGGACGGTGATGGACAGACAGACACGCGCGTCACGATCTGTCCACACCAAGACCGGGCGTTCTGACGGCGGAGGATCCGTTTTCCGAGAGCGAGCGAGCGAGCGAGCGAGGGGAGACACACACACATGGGGGGCACGCCTGCACCGCAGCTCCCTGCCGACCACTGCACCGCGAGAATACTGAAGAACATTATTATTAATGGGCACAGCAATATATACCTGGCGGCAATCACTCACGCACCTTTTGCTTGTCATATTTTTCAGGCTTAGAAGCGTCGCGCAGCCCACTGATATTCCCACCCCCCCCCCGACGTTCGTATCCCTTGACTTAAAGGGGAGACGTAAATTCTGGTTTGAAAACCCCATTTGAGCAAAATCAAGCGATTGACCACAGAGACAGATATTGGTCAAATGAAGACGGTCCTCTGCCCTCACAAATGTTTTTTCCCTGCACTCCGACAAATTACAAGCAATGGTTTGCTCAGGTCCAATACCCCAGCTTGCTGTATTATTTATGAAGTAAGGAACTAGGTAAAGTCTTGAGGAGCAAGCGATCCATCTTCATCTCAGTCATTATTCATTAGGTGTTTTCAATCAAAGGCATGTTGCACATACCCTTGGCAGCAAAACAGCTATGGCACATTTTGCAATGTAGCTACCACCTTTAAGGAAATGTCAACACGCCTTCTGTTCCGATTTGTACCGCTGTAATTGTCAACCAAACAAGCAGTCACACGCAGTAAAAAATTTATTTTTTCTTCAGTCGAACAACATCACTATTCTGGGAGGCATATAAAGAAGCATCTTTGCAATTTTGCATCTAAGCAAGGCATCTGTTCGACGCGTATTTGCACCGTAACAAATAAAACGTGCATGCAACCTGCTGCTGCTGCACAAACAGGAGTGTGCGCCGCACTTGCTAAAGGGCAGCTTTGTAATCAGAACGACTGCAACAGAACATAAGTTAGAGTAATTTAATTAAGCACCAGGGTGGTTAAATCTCCCTACAGGTGGTCTCCCGTCGATAGTGCGCGTCGTTAATCCAAAGCCATTTCCCAAGACAGCTAAACGCGATTGCCCACTAGCTAATCTTGTGGGAGGAGGTCATTTAAGTGGAGAAAAAGGCAAAAACACGGACAAATTCCACATGGGAAAATTCAATATAGCCATCACGAACACAACTAACTCAAGTGCACGTGGTCCCTTGCCCTTCTACGACCCAGCCTCAGCTGTCCCCTCGTGCCACTCTCAAATGAGGGAATGAACAAAATTGGTGGCATGATTCGTTTTCTGAAACGTTGCCAAGTGACAATATGTCACACACCAAACATTAAGATAAATTACCTTTGTATACACATTACACAAATTGCAATCGAAGGCCAGCTTTGGGTCCATTCACTAACACCATGTTATGCATCACTTTGTTGATTTATCCACAATGTTCTACACTCTAGCTACTTAATACAACATTATTCTTGAAGGGATGCTTTAGTCCAAAGTCAATGACTGTGACTGGGTTTTTTTGTCAACGGGTGAAAAAATGGGCATGAACCACCCAGCTTCCCAAGCCCTCACTACAAACGTGCCAGAGACAAAAATATCGAACTTGCCTCATCTCTGACCACCTCTGCAAGGCTGCAATTTGCAGACAGCTTTCACAGCGGATGCACCTGACAGATGCACCAGCACTATGACCAAATCACCAGAAATGCGCCCGATCCCATCAGATTACAGAAGCAAAGGAGGCTTGAGTCTGAAGAGTGATTGGATGGCAAACCTCCATCCACAACACAGGTGTCATAGGCTGTTGCAGGGCTATGTTGTGAGCAGCAGAGTTACTGTCCTGTACTTATATACTCCAACAGCTATGCTTTCCACCATCAGATCAGAGGAGTGATGTATGGTAAAATAACCCCAGTAACCCACAGCATGGGGAGTCCCCATCCACCAGTCGATTGACAAAGGAATGTAAAAGAAGATGCACTTCAGCACTGCTCTACACGGACAAAGAACAACGCAAGGGGCCACCGCATCGGGTCACCTCCCAATGACTTCAGTACATGCAAACATAGGGCTGCAGACATCCTGATGCTCATGCATCCTTTGGCTAAACTTGACATTATCAGAGTAATGGGTTCTCATGAACACAGCAACGGTGATTTGTTACACACAAAACCCTTGTCTGCCAAGTGCTGCATCACTGGTATGCGCCACCATGCCCCAAATGTGCATACAGTATTTATATTACGTGGTGGTGCTAATGACGAAGGTTGGGCTGTTACGAAATAGTGAACGTATAATTAACTAGTGGAGAGATCCCAACACAGACGCACGTATAGATTGTTTGACCTAAGGCTACATGAAAACGCTTTGTCTTGGCAAATACCTTCCAAGTTAATGGAAAGTGCATGCAGGATGGCGCCGACGGCAACTGCTGTTGTTGCCCCCTGCTGTTAACGCACGGTCAGCCACCAACAGCTTTACACCGCATGCAATCATCGCTTCGGTTACACTCAAGCCATTTTACCCCTAAAGGCTTTTCTTACACAACCGCAAAAAGCCACATTGCAGTGGCTCAGCAGCCACCGAATCACACAAGCCTCTCACAATATGGCTTGTATTGCTCATATGCGCCAAAACAAACTGCCTCATACCAGTGTATACTGCCATCTGCTGGCACGCCGTATCACACAATGGAGGGTGAGTAGAAACTGGTTTGGCGAAGAAACGGCGATTCCAGACGAGAAACTCTGCATAACCACTGCCGCACTCAAAGTTCAACAATGTATGTTGAACTTCTTTCGCACCGTACGTAGCCAACCGCGCTAATCGGAGGTGCATGTGGCAGCAAGCGAGGCATATGTTGGCGGGCGCGGTGTCTCACCTCGCGACGACGCTCTGTGCAATGTTGGGCACACGCCCCATGCACTCCAAGGCAGCGGCGTATGATACCAGGCTGGGCTTCAGGCCGGCCTCACCAACCATGGAGAAGAGCTTGGCAATCTTGAATAGAAATTTCTGTACGATGACACACACAATGTTATCAGTCGCAGGTTCCGTAAGACCAGTAACGGCAATCAAGTTTGGTTGGTTGTGGTTTAATGGCCGGCTGCCTAGCTAACAAGACAGTAGCCCTCCTAGCTTGTTGCGACTGGGCCTGAGGCCTGTTGGATATAAGAGGAAATTATATCTAAAGAAGATATACATGGAAGACCCAGGGTAGAGATCGAGAGACGGCATATAAAGTGGTGGTTCAACAAAAGGAGTGGAGTGGACATTTCCAGAACAGAAATTAATGGATTAAGACCAGAAAGGTACACCCTCACGTGAGGGAAAATGGTATAAAGACAAAGACCCAAAATTTTGTTTAAAACAGTAAAACCTTGGATTGCGAGTAACTTGGTCTCCGAGTGTTTTTGCAAGATGAGCAAATTTTTTAAATAAATATTAATTTGATAAACGAGCGAGGTCTTGCGATACGAGTAGTACGTGCATAAGCTTTGTCTGCCGAGCGTCACGTGATCACAATATACAAGTGCTTTGGATTACAAACACGTTTCCGGAACAAATTATGCTCGCAATCCAAGGTTTTACTGTATAGCCGCGCCACATTCACTTCAACGATCTAAACCCGTACAACATTCACCATCAAATACAACGTTCAACGTGGACTAATTTTTCTCACAATGCAACGTTTTAAAGAACATGAAGGAGTATATAAAGCCGTTTGCAACACGGATGAGTGTGGAAGGTGGAGAAAAGTTGGCCTTTCCTTTTTGGCCCAGGCGCCCATCATTACGTCGTAGATCTGCATATTCAACAGCGAGCGCAAGTTGGGATCCTGGTGGTAGTGCCACAAGTATTTCTGCGCACGCTTCAGCTCGCCGGAGAAGAGGCAGGCATCAAGGTAGCACAGAAGGCGGTCACGGAGTTCATCCGGATCATTCTGCTGCCTCTCCTGGACTTGCGTCGCCCCCTCGGCCTTGTCCTTTACTACAACCACCGCCTGTCACACACACAACACAGTGGCTTGACAATTAAAACTGTGGTCATTATCCAAAAATGATGTTATTTGCGCGTCCCACATGATGTAGGGAAGGCCGATTGAAATTAAGAGACAGAGATCTTGCTTGTATGTGTTTGTGTCCCACATGACGTCGATTGAATATTAATCAGAACTCCATGAAAACAAATATAGCCACTGTTTTTGAAGATCTTGGTATGCTGTTGCATTTATATGCTATATAAATATAAAGTGGGTTGTATTGTAAATAATTTATGGGATGAAAATAGTTTAACATATGGGGACGAAGCTGGTGGGTATGAAATTGTGTGAAGATACTTAAGCATGCCCGCATTCTAAAACAGATTACACAACAGGTAACTAACAACTGGAAACCGTGCATTCCACCAGTGATGTTGTCAGCTCAACCACTCCACACATTGTGCTGGTTCAAGATGCAAAGCACATGCAGGTTTTACCTTTGCGTCCTTGAGCTTCGCGTCCACCTTGGAAGCATTTTGATCGAGAGCAGTCTGCCTACGCGGCTGCTCTAACGTTTCTGCAGACGCTGCAATGGCTGCGTGAGGAAGGGGCGCTTTCCGTGCAGACGCGGCGTCGGACAGCGATTCAGTGCCACCGTCCCCACTCGCCTTGGTAGGCTGCTGCCGAGAGTTCACTTTGATGGACTTTATCGTGGACTTTGACTTGACTGTGCCCGTCTTTGGCTGTGCGGGACGACTTTGTTTGCTTGCGCTGGGTTCACCTGCATTGGGTTTCACCTTGGTGGGTTTGGAGGCACTGCCTTCGTCGTTACCCTTGACCTTGTCAGCAGGCTGCTTGCCCCTGGAGCAACTCTGTTTAGTCACAACGGCTTGTGATTGCGAAGGCAAACTCTGCGCAGGTTCGCGGGTGGATATTTGCTCCACCACATATTTTCCTTGTAGCTGGTGTTGTCGTGCCTTTAAAACTGCAAAATAAAAGTGATTAATAATTTCCATTTTTCCAAAGTGTCCAAACATGTCTTGACCCATTTGAGAGATCATCTTCCACAGCACATTCTGCTCTGTAAAGTTTATCGATTCAGTTAAAACATCTTTTGTTTTTCCCCACGACTGAATAACACGCATGCCGTTCTTTGAGTACAGCGTCCTGAGGTTCCATCACATCACAGAGATCATTACAAATTCAAATGCTATTCTAACTGCATCGTATTAATACTGGTGTGGAGCTGTGGTACAGTGGCTAGTGACCTGCTCTATGAACGCAGTGACCTAAATACAATTCCTGACCATGGCTCACATCAGTGGCAGGTGAAATCAGAACCGGTCCCTGTCCTCCCCACCTTCCTTCACCAACCCACACTCATCAGCAAAGTAAAGAATGCTAAAACAAAACATTCCATGAATGATTGGCGTGGGGATGCCTTCATTCAACAGTGGATTGAATGAAAGCCTCCCTCCACCGCGTCATTCATGGATAGGGGAGGCCTTCACCCAGCAGTGGTCTGAGAATAATAAAAACATATTTTATTGATTTCATTGTATTTACACCACGTGACAGGTAAGACATGAGAAAAAACGACTGATTAAATTGTAAGCAATGTACACACACATGGGCATGGAGCCTAATGTAGGGATAATTGCTTTTTTACCCTTTTATCTGGCAACAAAACTGACACCTTTTTTTACAAGGAGTCATGTTTGCATAGATCACAATACCTGCAGTCGTAATGTAAACAAAAAGAGACGTGCACCTTTTGGCGTCATCTGGTCTAACACCATGTGAGATGAGGCTCTAAGGAAAGCTGTCTCGGGTGTGGACCAATCAACTTCAAGGACAGTGCACATACATTATCAGAATTATGTTTTTTGTTTGCATTACGACTGCAGGTATTGTGGTCTATGCAAACATGACTGCTTGTAAAAAAGGTGTCAGTTTGTTGCCAGATAAAAGGGTAAAAAAACAATTATCATGTTTTTCTACTGGCAAATGAGGTTCCAATGGTCTAATGTAGGGAGATCACACTCACCCTGAAGCAGCTCCCGCTGGTACAGATGCTTGAGCGATGGTGTGGAGGAAGCCCTCTTCAGCAATGTCGCCTCTGTCAAAACAACAGCAACGTTCATACCGTGTGGTTGAACTTGAGCAGTTGCAAGTGAATGCCATGCATTTATTAAATGAAATGTAGAATGTCAATTCAGCGCTTATGGCATTCTGACCCCATATCATCATGGGAGTTGCCTGACCATATTTAATCACGCCTGGTCAATGCGAGTTGGTGAATCGGGAGCATAGATGTTAGAGCACAGTACAGTACAATAATGCACTTTGCTACAATGGCCACTACTGTCAACGTCCTGTACGCCTTCACCAACCCACAATTACCAGCGTGGAGAAGTATGTTCAATGAGTCTCCAGGACGCCTCATCCATGCATCAGTGTACTCTGCATGTGTTGGTGAATGGGTGCTGCTATGCCCACTGACGCCCTCTGGCGGCCTATGTAGATCACTCTAATTGTGCATATATTATATTGTCAGAATGATTGTTTACATATTCACTACAAGTGCGGTCAATGCCAACTTAATTCCTTGCAAAAGTTTTCTATTTGGTGTTTGAACATCTTAACACCTGTTTTATTGGCAGAAAGGGTAAAACCAATTCTTTTTTTTTCAAACTCTGATCCTGCCAAAAAGGTCCCATTTTGTAGCTGTTCACCCCGAGCTATAAATACCCTGGCAGTGCATTGCCCTTGTCCTGTTCGCCTTTTGGCGTTCTCTGGTCTGACACTGATGAGACTAGGTCCTAAAGAAGGCTGTCTCTGGTGTAGGCCAATCAGTTTCAAAGACAATGCCCATATATTTCAGTAGACCTCCATTGCCAGTACCAAAATATAATAATAGGGTTTTTCCCCTTTTTTTGGCAACAAAACTGAAACCTTTTAACAAGGATTCATGTCTGCATTAACCACAATACTTGCAGTCAAAATGCAAACAAAAAACACACTATGATAATATATACATTGTCCTTGAAACTGATTGGTCCACACCAAGGGACGGCTTTCTTTTGAGCCTCGACCCAATTGGTGCTTGACCAGAGGACGCCAAAGAAAAGGGGAAAACCCCTATTATTATTATTAATGCATACATTATCAGAGCATGTTTGTTTTCTGTTCACAAGTACGTGTGGTTAATGCAGACGTGATTCCTTGCAAAAGGCAGTGGTGTTGGAACATTTTGACACGACCGTTTTATTGACAGAAATCATCAAACCTATTGTTATTTTTTTCACATTGTAATTGTGTTCCATTATCCTCTGGTGACCTCAAACAACTGTGCTGTGGCCTGAACACAAGTGGCCGGTTACCTCGAACACATCGAATGAGATGTTTTAAATAGATGTGTCATTTGAAACGATACAAGGGAAATAATTATCACCGGGCCACTGACATGTCGGAGCATACTTCACCAGCATGGTTAAGTTTGTTCAAACCCCTACGACACGGCGTAGACAGACCCTTTATCCAACAGTTAATGATGCTGGACATTACATAATTCCAATACAGTATTGGACAAAGCCCTACCCACGTCGTGAAGGTCATGGGAGGGTGGGAGGTCATTTGGCCATAGGGGCCGGCCATAAATGACGTCACGCGACATTGGACGATTTCTGACCCCCCCCCCTTCGTCACACGGCGTCACAAAGTCAGACCCCCCTCAAATGACGTCACAAAGCTCTGCCCCCCCCCCCAAACCATAAAACATGCTTCAAATCGCTTTAAACTATTGTCATTGTAGTGCGTATTTAATGTGGCGCTGCACTGTGATGTTGTAGGAGAAAACATTTATTAAAAAGTCTATTTAATTAAGTAGAACGTGTTGTCTATATTACTTTAAAGTTGCGCATTTTGATGTGACGTCACATTTCTCACCGGCCCCCCCCTCCTCGTCACACATCGTCACAAATGTCTGAACCCCCCCAAGATGCGTGACGTCATTTATGGACGGCCTCATACTTCACCACGCTTGTCAATGCGGGCCGATGAAAGCGCTCGGCACAAACGCAGAAGTACAACACAACGTGGTTGTCGCACTGCCCCCCCCCCTCCCCCACAACTCCGCGCTTAAGAGCCACTAACAACAACAAATACACCACCAACACCATCACCACCCACCACCACCCACCGACTGTATAAACTCATCGCATTGCCCTCACCGGGAGCCACGCGAAGGGCCGCGCAGCCCAGACACACGAACACGCGGCCACCGCCGGGCCCAGCGCCTGCGCCCCACGACCGCATCTGCTGGCCAAGCCGCGTGAGGCAGAGCATGGCCGAGGCCGAGGCCGGCGGCGGGGGGGGGATGCCGAGGCGAGGGGGTTCGTGGGGGTTCAGGAGACGTCGTGACGGGGGGTCACCCCCTGGCCCCGCAGCGTGGACATCAACAGCACGTGGGGCCCAGCCGACGAGGGAGAGGGGGGGGGTGTGTGGGGTCAACTTTGACCCCCCCACACACACCCCCCAGCGGGGCACTTTACATTTCGTAGCTCGCACACCCCGTTCGCGGCACCCCATTGGGTGGACGGGCTGTGCGCGTGACGACCGCCGGAGCGCGCCCATTGGCTGAGAGGGCCGTTCGCGCGCCGATCCGCTGTAGGTAATGTAAAGCGGGAGTGGGGGGTGTGGGGGGTGAGAAGCCCAAAGAAATCGATGGAGTCGAGCGAGTCGATGTAGGGGGGGGGGAGCACGTGGAGGTTGTCAAGATCACACGGCAACGTGGTGGCGATTTATCGATTATCTTAAGAACGTTCACGTGACAAATCAGGGGTGGGGTACGGGGGGGGGGTAAGGCAACCAAAACAACAAGATAATTTTTTTTTTATTCGGTTAAAGATTATACAAAACGTTGCTATTATTAAGAACAGCAGCAACGTAAAAAAAACAACCTCACGAAACAGCCCTTAAAGAGGCTAGCATGCGGCTGGTAAACTGGACTTTCAAGGTGAACTGGACTTCCATGGTGATCTGAACTCCAATGGTAAACTGGCCTTTGGGGCCGTCCATAAATGACGTCACGCAATTTCGGCCGATTTTTCACCCCCCTCTCCCCCCCTCGTCACACGACGTCACAAAAAGTCAGACCCCCCCTCAAATATGACGTCACAAAGCTCTGCCCCCCCCCCCAAAACCATATTACCATTTTGAAAATAAAACATGCTTCAAATCGCTTTAAACTATTGTCATTGTAGTGCGTATTTAATGTGGCGCTGCACTCTGATGTTGTAGGAGAAAACACGTATTATAAAGGAGGCGTTGGAAAGCTGAAATTTAACATAAAATTAATTTGAAAATATTCAACGTCTAACTAAAACTGCAGATGTTCAGAATATGATATTGAAATTCTCTTATAATTATAAAATATTAAAAGTAATTATAACCATAAAAAATACTTTAAACGTTGTAGTAGAAAGAAGCAAAATGGAGAGTACAATTATAACAATCACATATTCATCTTCTTGGTTCTTTCGGTAAAGTCACGTAGAAGGGAAGTAATAAAATAATAAAAATAAAACAACAACAAAAATATTATTTTCTTATATTATTATATAATGTTATTTTATTATTATATTATTTTAATATGTTTTATTTTTTTTATTTTATTACTTCCCTTCTACGTGACTTTACCGAAAGAACCAAGAAGATGAATCCCTGCAGTCACGAAAGCTTTAAATCGAAATCACATATTCATGCCACAGAATGAAAAGCCACGGTAGAATCATTAAAATGAAAATGTTTAATAACAATCAATCACAAAATGTATGCTTCTACATTCTCCCATGGAGAAGCAAAATGCTCCTTGTGGGTCACAAGATATCTGGACCACGCTGTGCATAACAAGAACGATTGCGTAACACCACGAAAACAAATACCCTCCTTCCACAAAAACGCACGCGGTTTCATGTGCCCCGATTTCGCGAGCGTCCGAATCGGTGATAATCGACGAATCGCACACGCGGCCTCGTAAAAATCGATTGATTGGTAATTGATGAGCGATTTATTGACGAGTGATTAATTGTAAGGTTCTCGCTCGGAAACTTTCGCCCTCTGTGCCCCGTGGCAGGCCGCACGGGGCGCCACGATGCCCGGCGACTCGCTCGACCCCTTCACGATTCCATTCCTAGCGACGACACTTTGACGCGTCTCGCTTCTCACCGTCACCCACTTGTACGCGATCCCATCAGTTACCCTGCCAGCCAAACTAGTCGCCCAATCAGCGCATTCACATAAAACCCAAGACAGCATTTACATTTTTAACACGTTTCGGTGTCCGTGGAGGAATCGACGAATCGAGGTGCCGTGCGCTCGCCGGCTCCACGTGGGTGAGATGAGGCGGTCGGAGGCGGTGACCCATCCCCACCACCACCCCCCCCCACCACCACCCCCCCCACCACCCCCACGACCCCCACCACCCCCACGACCCCCACCACCACCCCCACCACCCCCACGACCCCCACCACCCCCACGACCCCCACCATCACCCCCACCACCCCCACCACATGCAGAGAGTGAAGCCCGGGACGGAGTACGAACTCTGGAGTTCGGCAGCTGTTCGGCTTCTTGGCTTGCAGCAACAACAGCAGCTGCTGCTGTTGTTGTTGTTGCTGCTGCTGCTGTTGTTGTTGTTGTTTCTGCTGCTGCTGTTGACTTAAAGCGACCGCTGCCGTCTGGAGGAGGGAGGGAGGGAAGAGGAGGGGTCCGTGCTTCGTCTCCGCTCTTCTGCCGCCACTGCCTCGCCGTCGAAAGCGCCGCGGTTTTGTAACGATGGAGGAGGACAAGCAGATGACGGAGTTTTGTCTCAAGGTCCCCAAAGTGGTAAGTGGCGAGCGCTGTTGTTGTTGTTGATGTTGTCACGCGTCAGATCGATCGGCACCTTCGTTCTTCGGTCGCGCTCGTTCCACTGCTCGATGGAGACACTCGGTTCATCTTGGGGCGCATTGGATGCGCGCACTGACCGCGTATCCGTCTTTAGACTGTCGGGGTTTAAGCGATGTTCATTATCAAGTCGTGATCGATCCACTGCTGGATGAGGTCCCAGCCCCCTTCCCAACCTCCACCTCCTTTTCCTTACCCCCCCCCCCATCTCCCGTGATCATTTCAGTACTGTAACAGCACCCGCGCGTAGCACGCGATCCGATTTCATCGCTCCATCTCCTTGGTGCGCGTGTTGCCCCCTGAGCGCTCATGGTGACGGTGTGTCCGCACACGGTTACCCGGATCTAACGCTGTGGTCCACGTGCACAACCCGTGGTGTTGTCAACCCACTGCTGGATGGACGAGGGCCTCCTCCGTTCGGGGTAATTTCACCATATTTCACCACTTTTGCCAGGCGGTGATGGGGGGAGTGCACGGCCCTCGACTCCCCTGAACGCCTATAACGCCAATCTTGCGTTTGGTGGTCGCCCATCCAAGCCCGAGGCAGGCTCACAATTCTTCTGAGCTTCCGAGATCTGACAATACCCTGTTGTCCTAGACTGGCACCCGCCATAGTAATGTGGAATTTACACCATTGATCCTGTAGCCACTGTTCGAATCGGAGCACCGCACCATAGCCCACTTGCAAAATAATAATAAAAAATTGACGGGCTGATATTTTATGCCAGCCCTCCTTGACACAACCACACCATGCGTTCATATAAACTGTGTTTATTTTATATAGCGTCTAAATACAACTGCATCTCAAAGACCCGGCGTTTCCAGCCCTATGCCAAAATTGGCTCAACTTTGGTTTGCTTACTGGAAGTGTGTGCCATACGTCTTGCAGACTATAATACGTAAATACACGAGAGTCGGGGCTTAATATCGTCAGCAGGAGCTTAATATGATCAGCAGGAGCTGTCCGGGGCTGAGCTGCAGTAAAAATAAACATGTTTTGATGCCCCCAATGTAGTACAGTATATATATGTTTAATAGATGCTTAGGTTTGATTAACCAAACTAGTTCTACTCACGTGCACGTGCTTAACTTGTGTTTTAATAATTTGCCTTCTAAAAAAACAAACTCTAGACATGTCTCACACCCCCCCAGAAAGGGCATTTCGCACCCCAGGTTAAGAACCACTGCTCTAGAGGGAGAAAGCAATCAGAATAGGCAGGAGATAATTATTTTATACTCGACTTGAACAGAGGTAAGGGAATCAACAGCACGTACAGCTGTGGGAGGAGGGAGTCCCCATACTGTTGGAGGGGGGGGGGTAGATTGGGGGGTAGCACAGATGAAGGTTCTTGGTCACACAAAACGAGTGGTTGTCTTATGAAACACTCAGCCCTGCCATATGAATGTGCCGTTTCCATCACTGGTTGTGTTAAGGTGGAGTGCTCTTGCCAATAACATCTGGTGATGCAGCAGCATTTTGTTCAACAAGTCTGACTGCTGATGAGACCCAACATTCCGAAACCATCTTCTTGGTTCTTTCGGTAAAGTCACGTAGAAGGGAAGTAATAAAATAATAAAAATTAAAATAATTCTCACGACGTTTCGGCTACAACGCAAGCAGCCGTCTTCAGGTGGTTGTAGCCGAAACGTCGTGAGAATTATTTTATTTTTATTATTTTATTACTTCCCTTCTACGTGACTTTACCGAAAGAACCAAGAAGATGAATCCCTGCAGTCACGAAAGCTTTAAATGGAAATTCCGAAACCAGTCCAGTGCTTGCTTTAACAAATGCTGCTGGATAGTATTGCTCTGGGAAGCGGATAAGCTGTGTGGTAATAATGTTATATTTGTGCATTCGTAAGTGGTGAGACTGAACCGGGGTTCTGCTTGTGTTTTGGTTGCATGATGATGATGATTATTACCAATCGCCCATCCTATGTTGTTACGCGAGCTCTTTATTTCCACTGCCTGACCCCTGCAATTGGACGTCTCAATTGAAAGGGACCCAGGTTTAAATATAGATCGCCCACTTTGTTTGTACCGCGTGTGTGTTGTATGTTTATGCCAGAGTGCACATGTGTACAGTATTGTGTATCTGTGAGTGAGTTTTTTTGCGCGTGTCTTGAGTTTGTCTGGGTATGTGTGTGGTAATAATCTAAATTGAGCTGTGTCTGAGTTTATATACGTAACTATGTGTGTTTGTATAAACACGTGTGTCTTGAGTATGTGTTTGTATGTATGACTGCGCTGCGCTACGAACCCGGCGACCCGAGTTTGATTCCCTCTCACGGCCAGCACCAGTGACGATTATCGAAACTGGCCATGGGCCTCCCCTAGGTCGACTCAGCCTCAAATGAGTGTCTGGTTCGGTGTGTAAACAATCGCCACTGGGGAGACGAAGGCGGCCGGGCGTGGTACTGGCGACCCTTCCCCTCGTGTGCCTTCATAGGTGCTCGCTAACAGCACTTGCTTCTACAATCTGTTAAGGTTGTATGTATGTACTGTGTTTGCCTTTGTGCAAGTGTTCCCGCTATGCAGTTGTATTTAGACGTAATATAATTACGATTTATATTCAAGTATACAGTAATAATCTTCATATATTGCCCCTTTTTGTCGAACCACTCTTGAATAAAGACTTTCCCCACGCAGTGCGTGTCGTAAGGGTTATTTGGCCATACTTTGCCTGTCAGGGGATTCATTGATCATGGATGATGATGATGATGATAACAGCACTTTCCCCACAGTCTATAATGGATTAGTGTTTGAGCCAGTGGTGTGCATCGGGTTGATGCGTGTGATTATCCAGAGCAGCCAGGAATTAAATCGAACAGCGCCTTTAGCTCGCAACAATGAGAACATTCAGTCCTGTGCCTAGCCCTTTTAGTACCTCTAACACCAATGTGGCTTGCCTGGCATAGCCTAAGCACCGTGCTACCAAGTGGCAGGGAAATTTGAAAGGTGCTATGAAATTAGGATATTTGCTGCACTGCCCTTTGCTATGAATCAGAATATTTACTTATACTGGAGGAATCCGATGAGCTATGAAGCTCTTTTTCAGAGGGGCGGGTCAGAACGTACAACAACAAACGATACAAAAATATGATAGGAGTGCAAAGTATAGGAAAGGTAGACAAATCACTTTAAAAATGTATACAAATTAAACTAAACTACGTTTTTTCTTACCGCGTAAAGCCCACCGAGCTATTAACTTCGTTTTCACTAGCTACCTGGCCACAAATGATAGCTCAACAAAGTGGCTTATGTAGAAATTTATAGCAGGAAAATTCCAGGCCCATTCCTTAATTAACCAGAAAGATTTGCCCTTGGGATGGGAATTGAATGGATGTTTATAAAGTTTATTTTCTGGTTGTGGGTTCCGCAAGCAAATGCGGGTCTGGTGCTGATTACATGTGCAGTGAGTCCAACTGAGTCTCAGACGTTCTTCTTCAGAAGCAACACATTTATTACACAACACATATATACAAAAGGGATAGCTGCCCCTTTACCAGATACAGCCGAGGGTGGTGACCACCGCAGCTAACTACACTACCATACAGGAGTTAGGGCTACGACGGACTCGGACTCGGGTCCCGGTCCACGTGTTGGTGCCTCTTCAGATGTAGAACGTGGATCTTCCAGCTTGCAGAACGTAGCAACCCCGGTCCCTCCCAGGGACCCACCTTATATCCTCCCGGGTCGGGGCCGACTCCGCCTTTCGCCCCGCCCACCTTCGAGAGCGTTCCAGCTCTCTCTGGATTCCTCTCGAGAGCTCTCCCCGGACACGTGATCACCCCTGAGCCCCCCCACCTGGGGGCCTCCCTCTGGACACTCTGGATCACGTGCCTACGGGGTCAACCAGAGTGCTATGGCCTGGGGCAACCCTGCCCCTAGGCTGACACTCTCCCGCTCCCTCTAGTGGGAGCCCGCACTGCACGCAATGCGTGGTGCCATCGCTATCCCAGCGCCAGAGGTCGCAACTGGGTACCCGATACCCGTACCCTACCCAATACCCGGCTACCCTGTACCCAGCCGGGTACGGGTACTCGTTTGCGACCCTGGTGCGGCCGGGTACGGGTAGGCCGCGAGTCACTGGTGAGTAACCGTTTGTCACTCATTTCGGGTAGGGTACGGGTACCCATTTGCGACCCTGGTGCGGCCGGGTACGGGTAAGGAATCAAAACCCGTTTGCGACCTCTGCCCAGCGCTCCCCAAGCCCTGCTCGGGCTGGTACTACACCCACCTACGGGGTGGACGCGATGACAGCGCATCGCACGCCATGGCCCTCTAGGGCCGGCACCATACAGTGACATCACCAATGTCACTACACGTGCAAAAGTGCAAAGACGTGTATTGTCACTTTTTTTTTAATAAGCGTCTACGCCCTGGTAAATCGGGAACATTGAGACCTATTCATGTATTCATGAAATGTATTTTATCAAATTAATTTAAACCTGTGTTGGTAAGTTTACAGTTGGTGACAGAACGCATGGAGGATTTATGCTGTGTCGTAAAAAAGAAGTATTAGGTGATGACGCTGGCCAGCTGTCGTTTCTCCACCATGGTTTCAGTGTGGAGTGTTAGTCACCAATGTGAGCATGACGTAAGTAGAATTTCATGTTGGAGGAACCGGTATACTGTATTTGCGTGTAAAATGTAATTAAAATGTACAGGACAATTTAATTTATGACCTCCAGGTATTGGCATGAAAGTTGTAACAAAATATACAAAGGACATTGAGTACGTGATATTTATTTTGAGATTGAACATAACTTATACGGTAAAAAAACACGTCCTTTAATAGAAAGTATTGTCTATACACTGCTGGATTAAGGCCTCCCCATGCCGTTTCGCTCATGGGAATTATTTCACCATACTGCACTGCTCTGGCAGTGTGGGTTGGTGAAGGGGTTACCAGGAGCTGTAAAGCTATCACTCGCTATTGATGTTAGCCGTAGCCATCGCGCAGTGTACCAAGAAAGCCCTGCATTAGCAGCACTCCAACCCGTTTGAATATATACAGTATAATCTAATCAGTCCATTCAATTGTAACGCATTTAAATCATATGTCAGTATGGGGCCAAGTACATTCACCATGGGAAACGAAGCAACAATCTCGTCTCATGTGAAGGGTGCTACGTGAATTGATACATTGCACGAACCGAGGGGATGGCAATGGATTTCGGGAGGCCTTCATCCATGGATTAACGATTGTCCCACATTTTTGGCATCTTTACTCTCCGCAGGAACTGCACGCCCACATCAATGGCTCCATCAGCGAGGCGACGATGGAGAAGCTCATGCACAAAAAGCCGCATCTGAACGTCCAGCACAGCATGACGATGATCAAAAAGGGACAGCAGAGGAGCTTGGAGGAGTAAGATGGCTGCGTTCTCCTTCCACGTCGGTGCCGTAGATATTGGTATCGTTTGTCGGTAAAGGTGCTGCCACTGTGCATTTGCACACTCGACTTGCACTCCAGAGGTATTCGGTATTCGATTCGATCTCCCAGCGTGGCTGTTTCCGCCCCCCCCCCCCCCTGACGGTCTGTGTCCACCCAGCAGAATAAATGGGTGCACTACAGTCGACCGGCAGGTCACACGTGTGGTGGAGTAAAGTGAAGCCAATAGCTCTCGGCTTTACCAGAACATTTTTTAGGGTTTAGTTATATTTGTATATATTTTGAATTGTTCTTTTTACCTTTCCTATATACTTTGCACTCCTATCGTGTTTTTGGATTGTTTGTTGTTGTAACCTTCTGACCTGGCCCTCTTGGACATCTGTGAAAAAAGAGCTCATCGGATTCCTCCGGTATAAATAAATCTCATTCTCTACTCCTGTATCTTCCAAGACGTCTGGCCAGCGTAGAAGAGTAGGCCAACTACCCTCCAGAGGGGTCTCTCTTAAGCCCCCCCCCCCCTCCCAGTAAACATGGAACGTTGGCCCATGTTTACTGGACCCACAACTTGAGGGCCTTCTGCCAGCAGTGGGTGTGAGCGATTCATAGCATGGCTGCACCTTTCGCATCACCCAGCAGTAAGAGTAAACATTGGCTGCACACGCAGCCATTGGCCACCAGTTTGACAATCACTCCCCAGGGCCCTGACCTGCATGAATGAAAGCCAACATGCTTTTGAAGCCATGGCAATATATCACGCGTATTTTGTGGGTTGGAATTTTTTAATGAAATGGTATGGACCTTAAACTTTTGAGGCGGGGGAGGGGTGAACGCAAATGTTGTTAAACTATTGGTGTCGTGTGGTTGATCGACCCAGATGCTATGGATATGATCGCCATGCCATTGGTAATCGTGCAAACTGTAACAGATTTGTGCCGTATTTCTTTCAGATGCTTTGAGATGTTCAAGGTGATACATAAGCTGACGGACTGTGAGGAAAGCATTGTCATGGTAACCCACATTTAATTATCCGCGACTCATCAAATTGCTGACCAGGCATGTAACAATTTATCGATTCTCTAAAATCGATTCTTAACCCTGAAGAGACATGCATCGAATGAATACAACGTGAATTGTGCTGTATTGCTTGTTTCAATTGAATGGGGGCCCATTCTGTAGATGGAGTGCTCTTGTCAATAACATCTCAGCGTTGAACACAATTAACGTGTGGGTACTCTTCCAAGACGTCTGGCCAGCAAGGAAGAAGAGTAGGCCAAGTAGAGGGATACTCTTGAGCTCTATCCCACTTGTGCTATAAGACGGGTCACGGGACAAATGTCCAAAAATCCCTTTTACCTGCTGCGGCTTCCTCTGGTGGCCGGGTGTGTATCCGTAAGTCGTACTCACGGTGGATGTGTAAACCAACACCACACACCGTGCTAGCCTGTGCTCATTAATAATGTCGGGTCCTTTGCAGGTCACGAAAGATGTCATCAGGGAATTTCACCAAGACGGCGTGAAATATCTTGAGCTGCGAAGCACTCCCAGGGAAGAGAAGAGCACCGGTAAAGCGAGCGTATCCAATTGTGTGGATTGGAGCCAATACAAAAACATATATTAATAACTTCAGTGCCATTGTTTGACTAAAAGTAAACTTGACCGGTTTCTACATCATTAACAAATTAGGGCCAATTCACATTGGAGTAAAGAGAAATGTAAGAATGAATGAAATTTTCGTAGGTCAGCCCTCTGTCCCCATAAAGAGTTTTTGACTGCTTTAAAACATGCTTCGAAAAACATTGGTTCTCATGGTTCACAGGCTGATGGACTTAAGTGTCCATTACATACCCGGTTAAGCAAAGCCTTGTTATTGCCCAAGGCTCTTATCTGCGTGTTTCAGATGTTGATACGAGTTGCACATTGAGCATATTTTAGAAGGGTGTTTGTCAAGGATGTTAGTGCGGCCACATCGGGGAAAAACAAACAGATTACCTCTTGTGCAGTCATGCTGGAGCTGTGGCACAGTGGTGGGGCTGCTCCTTGAACCCACCGACCTGGGTTCAATTCCCAGCCTTGGCTAACATGTGGTGGGCGATATCTGAACCTGTCACGGGAACCCTCCCCCACCACCTCCTCACCTTAACCAACGACACAAAATATGGTCGAGTAATCACAAGAACAACCCGGTGTGGTAAGACCTTCATCCAGCAGCGTTTTGATCTTGAATAACGATGATTTTTTTAAATACCCCCCCCCCCCCAAAAGAAATTGGTCAAATGCTAGGACTGAGAATCTTTCTGAAAAAGGCTCCGAGATGCAGTGGAACTTTTCTGAATACAAATGTTTTTTCTTAATCCGTGGCAATGACTTTCTGCTTGACGGTGGCCAGGATTGACGCGCAGGTCCTACGTTGACGCCGTTCTCTCCGCCATACGGCAATCCAAGGAGGAGCTACCGGGCATCGACGTGAGGTCAGAGTCGCAGCCCCCCTACGCCCACACCAGAGGCACGGGTCAATGCAGACATTTCCGTCAAAACTAAAACACAAACGCATCCCGATTGCCGGCGATGCCGTTAGGTTCTTGCTGGCCATCGATCGGCGGAACGGACCCGCGGTCGCCATGGAGACGGCGAAGCTGGCGGAGGAGCACCTGCTAAGCTCGGGTGCCCTCGTGCTGGGCCTTGACATGAGCGGAGACCCCTCGGTGCGTCCACAAACAACGCCCGCCCGCTTCCTTCGTCGCCTGAACGCGGCCCACACACACACACACCACTTGCACCTCTGATTCAAGAGCCGAATGGCTCACAGGGCTATACCTAATAAATGAACTTGCACCTCTGATGAACACGGTTAGCCACGTACGGTGCGAAAGAAGTTCAACATGCATACGTAGCAACAGCAGTGGTGATTCGTCAAGTCACCGGACAAAAATATAACCCTCTTAGAGCAGGACGCTTCAGGAGGCTGTAATGTGTACAGTGCTGGAGGGGGGGGGGCGGGGGTGTGCTTGTTGGAACACGATGATAAGATATTGAGCAATCAAAGCTGATGACACCGTGATATAATTCATAGTATTGCAGGGCCGAAATGTGCAAATTCTAAAATTATCCGCACATTGCTCAATTGATGACATTACACATCGTCCCCGACTTGCCGACATAGGCCTGTTCGCGGCTCCAAATGCCGAGTCGCTTTGTGCCCCACGGAGAGCTGCCACTAGGGGGTGCCCTTTCAAATGTGATCAGATGCGATGTACAGGGTTCTGAAATGCCCCAGCAAAAATAGGCCGCTATACAGGGTGTCTCATCAGTCAGGAATCATCGTAAAAAAAGGCAATACCACTTTTATTCACAGAACGTGCTCAATATGTCCACCATTGTTCCTGATACACCACTCCCGACGAGATACGCAGTCGGCAAGCACACGGTAAATGGTATCAGGGGTAACGGTGTTACATGCGTCAATAATACGCTGCCGCAAATGTTCAACACTGAATTTTCTCCGTGTTGACCAGCGCCTTCAAGTGACCCCAGAGATAAAAATCCAGTGGTGTAAGATTCTCGCTAGCCATTCCACTGGTCCTCTGCGTCCTAACAAATGACCAGGGAATTGTCGGTGCAGGAACTCCCTTAAATGGCCTGCATCAACAAACAAATATGAATGGGTTATTTTTCCCTATGATTCCAGACTTATGGGACACCCTGTTAAAAAAAATATAATTGTATGTATGTTGAACTTCTTTTGCACCGTACGTAGCCAACTGCTAATCAGAGGTGCGGGGGAAGGACAAACTAAACACAAAAATCAGTTCTGAGATCGTGGACCTTTGATTGTTCCGAAACCATTCGTTGATCACTATCTGCCACATTGAGGAGCTGTACTGCATGGGAGGTGCAGTATAAGTAATGATGATGATGATGTTGATTTCACATTTGTTTAGGTTGGACATGGAAGAGACTTTCTTCCCGTCCTGGAATATGCGAAGAAAGCCGGGCTTAAACTGGCATTGCATTTATCAGAGGTGAATTTCAAAGTTGTCTACACATAATAATATACGTTAGTAAGAGGTTTTATGGATGATATTGGTGGCGAAAGGCTACGTGTTGAACTGAATATACATTAGTTCCACATGAAACGTACCAAGTCTATACAGGACCAAGATTGCATAACTAAAATAGAAGACAAATGTGTAATGTTGAAGTCTAATTCAAATAAGCAGTATAAAAGTGGTATAACATGCTGTGAGGAGTTATCAAATTATTAGAATGAGGTGGACGGGAAGAAGAATGTTGATAGATGCCAGCAACAAAACTTATACCGGTTCAACATGCCACTTAAAAACATATTTCGTTTATCAAGCATTACCTTTAGAAATGGCAACTGTCACAATATTCTTGGTTCTTTGGTAAAGTCACGTAGGTAGAAAATAAAAAATAAAATTGAAAATAAATTCTAAATAAAAGTCAATAACACACGTTTTGATCGCAACACAAGTCTTGCGATCGCTTGCAACCGAAATGTGGGTTTTTTTGCTTTTATTTTTAATTTAATTTTAAAAATACAAATTTTTATTTGAAATTTTATTGAATTTTTATTTTCTATCTACGTGACCAAGAATATGAATTCCTGCAGTCACGAAAGTTTTACGTCAAAACTGTCACAATCTTTGCGGGTGGCTGTGGCCAGATCCCAAGCCAGACAGAGGAGACGAGAATTCTCATGGACCTGCCGCCCGATCGGATCGGACACGGCACTTTTCTGCATCCAGACGTCGGCGGATCGCAAGAGATCGTCGATCTCATTATCCGCCATCAAACCCCCATCGGTAAGCTTCAAATCTAGAACCCCATCGGTAAACCTGGGAGGGCAGCGCAGACATGGATTCTTAAAATCTGTGCGCGGCTTTTGAGTGTTACCATCCTGCACGCAAGGCAATTGTTCTCATGGTGGTCCAAGTTTCCTCCAACTTGAAACGGCGTCCATTCATGGAATTGCCCAAACATCCTGAAGCAGCAGCAGCAGCACCTGCCTGGGAGTGTCAGGAGACTGAGGCTCTCCGACCTTAAGGGAATCATTGATCCTAAACCCCCATAATTGGTGGAAACTGCACTTAAAAGCAATCTGCATTGTCAAATGCGGCGTTGCCTTGCATTTTAGACATGGCTGATTTAAATTGTATTGTGCACCATTTTGGTTCACGTGTGATATTAGTAGGCTACCAATTATATGAAAACCAGCCCAAATTAACCCAAAATGTACTGGGAGCTGTTTACATAAGCCCTCTGGCATGCAAAACAGAAATTGAATCCTCGTACTACTGGAGCGGACTAAGCAGCACAAGATTTAAACGTATTTAATACATTGTCATTTTATCCCATTTCTCCATTCCATCAGAATTGTGTCTGACTTCCAACGTGAAGGGCAAGACCGTAGCGACGTACGATCAGCACCATTTCAGATTTTGGTACGGAAGGGGACACCCTTGCATTATTTGCGTAAGTACTTGCTGTAACGCACTCAACCTGGCGAGTCGAACAGACTTTTAAAAAATGTAATCACGGCCACTTATCAGCGCGTCCCACCTACACAACATTCTTTAAATGCCCTGAACTAAAATCTCAAACTTCTTCCTCCAGACCGATGACAAGGGAGTTTTTGCCACCGACCTCTCCCAGGAATATCACATTGCAGCAGACACATTCAACCTCTCCAAAGAGGACCTGTGGAATATCTCTTACCGCAGCATCGATTGCATATTTTTGCCAGAAGGCGAGAAACGTCAACTTCGTGGTGAATGGGACAAGCTAAAGGGATCCCTGCTAAACTCGAACAAGTGAGCAAAGTCTGATGAGGAATGGGCGGGTGCAAACTGCACATTGAATCACATCAAAACGTTTATAGTTTAGTATAACTGTGGTGAAATTATTATCAACATTTCAAAAAACAACATCCAATATATATTTACTCATGTTTATCGTTGAATTATGTGAATGACGTGAACTACTCATTGGATGTCGTGTTAAAGAATGTTATATTTATCTTTAAGTATATTTTGGTGGTGTTAACCCCTGCATGGAGGTCTGTTGTACCTTATATATTCTGTGAGAGAAGTCTCACTGTGCTGCCTATTTACAAACCTTAGATGCGAGATTCAATTGCAGTGCAGAGCTACTGTACCACTGTATTTTAATGACATTTCATATCATGTGTGTCTGTTAACGCATTTTAAAATACGAGTAAACATTTCACCTTTACTTTTCACCTTATGAATGTTTACATAAATGTTATCGCATTCATTTCTACATTAAAAAACACACGGGAAAAACTCCACCGTCTTCTCGTCAATTTAATATGATAGTGCGATAGCAGTCAAACACCGTAATGTTACACGTTTACACTTACAAAATACACAGGCATGTAACTATTCAGCTTGCTTTACAATTCAATAAATCGTCAATTCAGGGTAAAATCCAGTTCAAGAATAATTTTATTTACCATTGTTGCGAATGGGGCCACGGGGTTTACGTCAACCAATTCCATACAACGTAAGGGTGTGCAACCTTTTTTGACGCTGGTCCAAACAATGCGAAACGTCGAGCTCCTCGCAGGCACCCGTGGGCATAAACGTTCACGAAGGTGACATCATGGCAGCCCGTTCGTGTTCTATCTACTGCTACTGCTGACACCACACCACAGGCTGTTTCTGATTCATGGATGGCCCTTCGGTTGCACACCCCGAATGTATCTATGTATGGCTTAATTTCCCGGTCAATATTCGCTCGGTCACTTGTACACCGAAGTAGGTGGCATGTGGACGAGTAGCCACGGCCAAAGTAATACCGGATGCGATGGATGTGGAAATATTTTCCAGGGTCACCAACCCAAACAGGCCTGGCAGAAATGAAATCCCAATCAGTTACATGCCTACTAAATAAACGCAGGCAAGAGTGCCCATCTTTTGCCCGCCACACTTGATGTGGCGTTTCCTCCATCAACCGCTCGTCGTTGGGCCTTCCCCAGCACCAACAGGTGTGGTGGTGGTGGTGGTGGTGGCGGCGCTTGTGGCCACCTCCGCCGCCTCCGCCATGAGCACGGGATTGAGTGGCTGGTTGAGCAGCAGGCGCACGAGCATCGTAACCACCTCATCGTTGAACCCGTGCACCTGGGAGCCCTCGACGGCGTCGTAGAGGCGCATGCTCTGCGTGCCCCAGCACACATTACGCCGTGCATTTCCCCCATCGGTGTGAGTGTCCAGCGCCAGCGTGTTGAGCTGGTAGCAGAAGAAGGAGAAGTGGATGCCGTCGGTGATGACGGCTTGCGAGACGAAGGGCCGCGTCAAGTCCTCGTCCGCCCAGAAACCTGCGATTACGAAAACGGCACAATGAGTTGCCACATTCGAATCGCATCACGGAAAACTGATGGCGGCTGTTTTTGATGGAACAGTGTGGGGGGTCACCGCTCGCTCGTTCCGTTACCTTGGTACATCGCCTGGGCTCCTGTCCAGGCAAAGAGGCTGGCGATGGCGTGAGCCCTCAGCCGCACCTCCACCTGGTCAGCGATGCCCTTTTCAGCCAGTTTCTTAGGGTTCAGCTTGTCAGCCGTGACGTGAAACTGAGTGTGGCCGTAACGGTACGGGTCGTTTATTTTTGCTCCTGGTGTGGGAGGGGGGATGTGTAAGGGAGGTAGTGCAAAACAGAGCGATCTGCAGCTGTTAAACGACTATGTGAAGGATAAGCTGTTGAATCCGAAGCGGACGAGACATTTTTAAAATAAATGTTTAGTGCCACCTGTAAATACCTGTGAATATTTTGTTCTCGAACTGCCTCTTGAAAAGAGGAAGGTGGCATGGATCGTTGGTGTAGCTGGGGACTTCACCATCTATTGAGAGGTCTGAATCAATAGGAATGAACTGCAACGACAAGAAAAATAATAAAATTGTAAATATTTATCATTAGAAAATCTTAAGATACAAAAAAGGGGGATATTATCTGGAATGTCATTTGTAAACAGTGTCATGTGTGTAAATACTGTACTGGCAGATAATGGTTGTCTTAGTTACCAAAGTATTTACATCTACACAACCTTACAGAATTTAACATGGAAAATCTAATTCCTATTAAAACGGCCCCACGTTTGAAGTTCAAACACACCTTTACCACCATTACGTAATGAACTCGCTATAAATATGGACATACTGCACAGAAACCTTCAATGTAACCCACGTTGTGACTTCTCAGCATGAACCATACTGGGGATGAAAATGGTTTGGACCAAGAGTCAAAATTGGCGTCAAATTTGAAGTTGGAATGTTTAAGAGGTGAGCTAGCACATACCTGTCAACCTCTTATCAATGCCTATCTTATGACAGACCAATTCAGACCGTATTGGTCACCCTGTGCCCTTCTAAATCTCAACGTTCATCCTACAAAGTCCCATCACACTGATCAGCATGGTGAAATAGTCAAATAACCCTCTCTCTGTATGGCCAGGCAAAATTCTCATCTCGCAGTGGATTGACAAAGGGCTGTAAATGTACATACACGTATACAAGAGCAATTATGGTCATGACCCCCAGGACTTTGAGAATATGCTTCTCCCAGAAATAATAAATCAATGGAGCTGTGATTGAAAGGCGGCAACGAGCCAAACATCTGAGGGCCTATTAAACCAGAGATGCTTCTGGAATCAAGACAATGCATACATCTAAATTATCATGAAATCAATAACTCCATACCTCGGGCAGCTGCTGCTGCATGCGTATCTGGTTGATGGGCTTGTCTTCAATCTGGAAACGTATGGGTTCAATCTTGCCGCTCCGGTGGCCCCGTGGCACCTTCCTCTCGCCCCGCCACCAGTAAAACCCCACGTCCGGTTTCACGTCTGCAGCAACCAAACCAAAAGTGCATGCAGAAAATTACATTTCAGTGTGTGCTGTGTAAAAAAAACAACGGCATATTTGCAAACCTAAACAATTGGCTTAGAGCGACCCATCACTCGTTTGGTTGTGCTGCGGTAACTGGTCTCCATAATGGGATTCTGGAATTTCCACAGATGAGAGCCACCCAATGGCTTGTTTGAGAGCACACTTTGACAACTGTTTGACTGGCGTGGCGGCGCATGCTTCTAAATCAGTGGAGAGAAGGGTCGGTGGAGCAGGAAGATGTGTGGCATTCCCAAACCTGCTGGGTTGACAGGCTATTTGAGATGTGCAGTCCCATCAAATTCGTTTTTAATCCACGTGTGCGGATTTTTGTATGCGTGCGTTTCCTCCAGGCACTTCGATATCCGTCGGCACGCAAAACACTCAACAACGGAATTGACCAAACAACCCGATTGCAGGATCCTCCTAAAAAAGTCTCAAGATTAATTGACTTTCCTGGACAATTTAATTTACCGTATGGTTAAAATCACGTCTACAGCTGAACAGGCCCCACGATATCCACGTCGAGATAGCTGTTTGGCTTTATCAAGAATCCCAGCAGCATCTTTTAAACGGACTACTCTCGTATGGTTTACAGTCAGAAACCCAAAGCAAGTGTGGAGTTTGCCTGCTAAATCAATTACTGGTACCACTGGTACTGAAAAAGATGTAAACATTGGACCCTATCGAAAATTAGGCTGATACATTCGTCCAAAATGATACTTATGCGTTTACATAGTGCACCAAAACATTGTCTGTTTACTTATCTTATTGTATCCCCCACGCGTATGTCAAGCCACATCCGACAGTGAAGTACTGTACTGTACAATTTGAATGGCACGTCTGCGGTGCTTAATTTCATGCCGCATCCATCTCACCTCACGTCGTCCGAGTGATACTGTGGCAGTGTCAGTAAGGTTACTGTGTGGGAAGATTGTATAGGTGACAATTAAAGCCGTGTTGTAAACGTGAAACATGAGGTGACAATTCGGGCAAAATTACTCTTCTTCGTCGAACATAGCTGACGTTTCGGACAATGGCCCATTTTAGGGCATACAATGTGCTATAAAGGGGGCATTGCTCGAACCGTCAGTCCTGCTTTACATGTAACACCCCTCTCCACCCTAAACCAACTCACGACTCTGTGGTCTTCATTGCAAGGCCGCGCGCGACCCACTGGCGGCCCCTGAGGTGCGGCCTCCTCCCGACAATACACAAATGGTGACAGCAACCCCCAACCACCACCACCATCATCACCATCGTGCTGCTGTCAACCCCAACAACGCTTGTTGTGGCGTGCCATCATGCCGACGATGCCCTCAACACTGCTGTGAACGCACCGATGCAGGCCTCTCCAAGAGCCGAGTTGCTCCCGGCGAGCAAGGCGGTCAGCCTGGACACCAGGTTCACCACGAACGCCTCCACCACGTGCCGCCGCTCGCGGTACAGCGGGCCCCGCTGCCGGCGCACGAAGGCGAACTCCTGGAGAAGGGCATCCCTCACCAAGCCACCGGCCCGGCCCAGCGGCAACGACGACGAGACGGGAGCCGCGAGTCGCTCTGGAAGGCGCTGCACGAAGGCGGTCTTGGTGAAGTGCTGGTAGGGGCGGTCGGCGTTGAGCGAGAAGGTGAGCGGACTCACGACGTACTTGAGGCGCTGCACGCTGCTCAGCATGCGGATCTTCTCGGCGGCGCTCGGAGCGTCCCTCACCCTGGCCCGCGCCTCCTGACGCCTCCGCGCCGCGGCCGCTTTGCTCATGGCCGTGAGCGAGGGGAGCACGGGCGGGTAGCGAGGCCCCACTGCGGCGGTCGTCTCGGACTCCCCCTTCGTCGTCGCTGCTGCTTGCGGCTGCGTTGAGAAGTGGACATGGTGGTGGTGCTGGTGGAGCAGAGGCAGCAGCAGCAGCCGTCGATGTGTTCCGCCACCGACTGCCGCTTGCGTGTTCCTCAACACGTGCGAACAGCGTAGCCCCATGCGCGCCGCCATGACACTCGCCAAGGGCGGCCGGGCTACGCGGACGCAGCGCCCCCGTTGGGCGGATGCAGATTCGCGTTTGACTGCAACGCCACGGATTCGCCACGCAGACTGACGTTTTCAAGTTATCTGGCAAACAAAACTACGTCAGTTTTGTTGGCAGATAAAAGGGTAAGTTTTTTTTTATCATATTTTGCTACTGGCAAAGGAGGTTCCAATGGTGTAAATGCTTACCCCGAGTTCTTATACTCTGATGGTGCATTGTCTTTGAGTTGTGCACCTTTTGGCGTCATCTGGTCCAACACCATGTGAGACTAGGCTCTAAGGAAAGCTGTCTCGGGTGTGGACCAATCAATTTCAAGGACAGTGCATGCATTATCAGAGTTATGTTTTTTGTTTGCATTCCGACCGCAGGTATTGTGGTCAATGCAAACATGACTCCTTGTAAAAAACAAGGTGTCAGTTTTGTTGCCAGATAAAAGGATAAAAAAAACAATCATCATATTTTGCTACTGGCAAAGGAGGTTCCAATGGTGTAAATTATCTCATAAACTTGAAACTTGGTGGTGTGGGTGGGGGGGGGGCTTGAATGCGCGGCAGTGAACGCGCGGATAGGTAAACGCGCGCGCGTGATGCCACGTGCCTCCACTGGGATCAGCTGATCGTGGTTCCGGGTGCAGCTCAGCGCCGTGCAGCCTCGGAAAGGGGAGACCCCCCCCCCCCCAACCACCTTTCCTAGCTCCCTCCTGCGCGTGTGTGTGTGCGCTTCCCTGTCTACCTCTTAACGCCTTACAGATCTCGGACAGTCCTGCACGAGACATGGCGACGGAGCCTCCTAAACTCCTGGAAATAGACGTGAATGCAAACGAAAGGTGAGTTCGTTGGTTGTTTAATGACGCGAGAGTTGTGTTTGAAAGAACAGGTCGCACGAGATCGAGGTGGTTCGATTGCAGTTACCTACTCAACGACGGTGCTCTTTGCAAAATACAATAGAGTCCTGTAGCTTCACCTATTTGATTAATGCGCGTCCTGTCATTTATTTGATTGATTATTTTGTATCCGTCGGCCAAAATTTAGTTCGTTCCTCCGAGTTGTGTAAATTCGAAACGGTTGGATATATGCAATACATGGTATATAAACTTACTAAATAAATATTTGCGCAAAAATAACTTCCGTCCTTTCGAAAATCTTGCTTTTAATGTGGCGGCACACGAGAACGAAGGAGTCAACGTGACCGAGCTGGCAGAGTTCCCGTGCAATGCTGCTGATGTGCCAACGTTGAAAGAAAACGCCGTGCTTGACTTTGTTTTGCAAGGTGTGTGCGTATCCCCAGGGCCAATTGAAGCGCCCTTTGTTGAATATTGTCTACCCCTAAATGCCTCTCCGCAGGTTCTCGCGCATCAAGGCGGCCTTTCTCTGCAAGTTTGGCCGAGCTCCCGAGTTTTATGCCCGAGCGCCAGGTCGCGTCAACCTCATTGGTGATTTTGCGCACACAAAGATAAAGACAAAGATCTACCGTATAGCCTTAACAGACTGTAGGGGCAAGTGCTGTTAGCGAGCACCTATGAAGGCCAGAACGGTACACAAGGGGGTAGGTGGCCAGCACCACGCCCGACCGCCTTTGTCTCCCTAGTGGCAATGTTTACACACCGCACCAAGTACTCATTTGAGGCTGAGTCGACCTAGGGGAGGCCCGGGACCGGTTCAGATAATTGCACTGATGTTGGCCGTGAGCGGGAATCGAACTCGTGTCGCCGGGTTCATTGCGCAGCGCGCTAACCGCTACACTATTGCGCACAGACACGCGTACACACACACAGACACGCGTACACACACAAAGTGACACACACACAGTGACACACACACACGCGTACACACACACGCACACACACAGTCTCACGCGCTGTTGTCGGAGTTTCAAGCCACGTTGCACATTTAATCCTTCGATAAATTGGCGTAAAGAATGGTGGTGATCTGATATACATGCACTACTGTCGTCTTTACAGACTCGGTGGTGTTCACAGGAGCAGGCTGATATGTACACACATTTCCTTTTCTCATATGTAAAATTTGTAATGCAATTAGTCATTACTGACATCTGTGAAAACTACTGGACATATGTGAAAATGAGCTTTATAACTCATCGGATTCCTCCAGTATAAATAGATATTCTGATTATTAACAAGTAGATTACAGTCATTTTGTATATCCACTTCTGGATTGACACCCTGCCCACCCTATGTTGATCATGAGGTCTTATTAGACCATACAGTGCCACGCTGATCAGTACAGATTGGTGGAGTGGGAGGTGGGGAGGGGATTGATTTAGACCGGTTCAGATGTCATTCACCACTGATGTTAGCCGTGGCCAGGAATTGGACTTGGGTGACGAGGTTCATAGCACAGTGCCATAACCACTACCGCCGTTCCCCTTTGCAGTTGCCAACCTGTTAACCAGATTCTGTGTTTGGGAAGTCTGCCTGCCTGCAACTGAGATGTATGCATCACATTTGTTAAAAATCTGATACATCGTCACGTGAGGCCCATATGCTTATGAGCTCAGTCCGGTAAACCTGTTTACGACGCACAAACAAAATATCACATGACGCCAGGTCGTTATGGGGGCAACTTTATAATCCAAGTCAGCTGAACGCAATGAAAGTACTCTGAGTAGACAGTGCTGTGGGTGCAGCAGTCCATCCAAGGATCGGTGCCACCTCTGGGTTCAGAGGTCGTCACTCAGTGCAGCATCCTCCACTCTCTCGTAATGTTCCACGTGCCCAGCTGGGTTTTTTCCACCTCAACGCAGTGATGTCATCCCACCAGCAGTGGGAAGGGAAACTGCAGCTAATGGCAATAATTGCACACATGCCTCACTCACGTGGACGGGCAGGAATGTTGACACGCAGGTGTGTTTTCTTGTTGTCCCAAAGGGGAGCACATCGATTACTGTGGCTATGCCGTGCTGCCCATGGCCATCGAGCAAGACATCGTGACAGCGGTGGCTGGAAATACCTCTGGAATTGTCAACTTGGCCAACACAAACTCCGTCTACCCGTAAGCCGCATGGCATTGCTTGAGACTCGCGGTGGGGAATCCTTTCCTTACTGTGGGCCAAATCGGACTTGCGAGAAACACATGAACACACCGTCTCGGTTAATGCAAGAGGCTATTGAAATGACTGTACATATTGTTAGGTCTTTTGGTAAAGCAGCTTTCCCGCTATTTTTTTCTCCTGATGGCGATTACTTGTGTTGCGAGCGAAACGTCGTAGTTTTTTGTTGTTATTTTTTTATTTTCTTTGAACCTATCTACGTGACTTTACCGAAAAAACCAAGAATATGAATTCCTGCAGTCACGAAAGCTTTAAGTCACAATATGACTGAACATGCTAAAATTATCCGAGTCAAACACATGGTCCCTCTGGTTCTAGATCATTGCAGCTAAGATGCTTGCTATGATAGATATAATTTCGAAATTGTAGGTCCCAAGTGGCAGTGCCCTATGAATGTTAAGTCGTAAACTGGATACGTTCCCCACCGCAGTTTGTACACGTGGTCACGCGTCAACCCCCAAAATAAATCATGCAGTGCCACCTTGTGTTAAAAAAAGTTTTTATTGTATTTTTGTAACCACTAGATGGCGCTGCAGATTAAGAAATGTGAAAACTATGAAAGTATTTTTTTTTGCTTCAGTAAATTTCAGTCGAAAAGAATCATTACTTTAACCTTCAAGTAAGAATTAACAAGAAAAAAGAGATTTATTTTATTAAAGGTAATTATAGGAGTCAAAGGAACCCCCCCTCCGAATGTGTGTATATATATAAACACATCATAGCAGTCCACTAGAGTGGGGTGCAATTAACGTTGATGCGCCTTCTTTCTTGCAGTGATTACAATGTTGCTGTGGATAAAGTTGTGATAGACAAAAGCCAGCCACACTGGTACTACTATTTCCTCTGCGGATTTCTGGGATTGAAGGTACGACGCGCATCGCATTGCTGGTTTAAATAATGCACTGCCCCTTGGCAAATCCACTGCCAGATGAAGGCCTCCACATGACACGTGGGTCTTGGTGGTTGTTTTGACCACAAACCACCTCACCAGTCAGTGTTGGTGAACAAGGGGAGAGCATGCAGGAACCAAGTCAGATATCACTCACCAATGATGCTTGCCCTGGCTTGCAATTGAGCTCTGACACAAGCTTCTTAGTGCAAGGCACGCTAACCACCGCACCACTGCTTTCCCCAGTTAGACTATAACACAATATCGGGTTTTAATTCGGTCTGCAAAATGCAGCGATTAAATTATTTTTTTTTGTTACGCACGCAATACATTTGTTGGATCTAATGTGTGAGAATGTACTACTTTCGATTATTAATATATATTTAAAAAAAAGATAAAATGCTTATGTTGCGTTTTGGCTAAAGGAGGAAAGAAACATGTACAAATGGGATGGAAAATGATAAACGGCACAAACTATTCCTTAAAACTTAGACAAAAAGGATCTATTCTTGCAGTCAACGCCATCCCAAAATCATCACAATTGTTCACATCACTCGGGTGGTGAATGTGATCGCCAGTGGCCATGTGATAGATAAATTGCGCCCCTGCTGTAAAAGCGTGGGAATTTCACCACTGACTCAAGAGCTATCAACAGAGCTGAGCATTGTTTCAATGCTCACTTAAGGATGGACACTGACTAATTTTAGATTATGTGAATTGATTAAAGCAATTGCGATTGAGCAAATGACTATAATTTACACTTTAAACGCACCAAAAACTAATAGTAAACAAAAACCGTCATGGCTTGGAAAGGTACCTGAAAATGTAAGGTTTCACAAACTTGCTCTGCTGTTTTTTTGCTTTTGCTTTGGTGAACAATTTATGAATGTCAACGTGTGCTGCTGGGATTGCTCACAGGAGCACCTGGGTGAGGTGACGTGCCATGGCATGGACTGCCTCGTGGATGGGACCATCCCTCCCAGCTCGGGCCTTTCCAGCTCCAGTGCCATGGTCTGCTGTGCCGGCCTCGCCACGATGCACGCCAACCACAAGAGCATGTCCAAGGTGAGGCTGTGTTCAGGCCAGAGCTGGCTGGGCTGTCTGATTATTAAGTAATTGATTACTCGACCATAATAAAGTTTTTTTGGGGGTTGATCGCGTAAATATTAATTTCTCGTGAAACCCACCATCTAACCCAAAAAAATTCTGCTTTGGATAATATTGATCGCAAAAGCCTTCATGTTAAACTGATTACTCTACTGATTATTGGTTCGGTTATTTGACTCGTCGAATGAGTACAACGTTTGTTCCTACAGTGTATTGCTGTGGACGGGAGGTGATGGGGGGCAGGGCTTGGTGATGTCATTGGCTGCCGTCATGCTGGGTGTGGCTTTTTTATCAAGGGGCCTGAATAATCAACCACAACAAATATTTTATTATAACTTTTAGTCGATTGATGGACTAATTGTCCCAGCTCTAGTTCATTCTGCAATGGCACATGCAGCTGCCTTAATGTGAGCTGGGCAGTTCATGGCATTACAACTGTCGACTTTATTTGTACACTGGTGAAATGTTTTGATTGAGTGGGCTGACATTTATTCAGTGCCAGCAGCATTCAGTAGGTTGAAGGGGGGGGAAAAAACTCCCAAAAAATTCCACATTTTCCCTACTTAAGACACTATATTAGTTGTGAAATGAGCCATTATAGCAACAAAAATATACTTAGTCACAATGGTGATTGACATTTTTTAGTACGTTTTTTTCTTCTTTTTAAAAATGTGCTACATGCTTGCAAGTGATTTATCAGTAGGCGCATTGTTGGGCAAATAGTGGTTGAATCAGCCAATTCGTACATCAATTCCATAAAAAGTCACTGTAACTGGAAGAGAACCCAGTATAAAGAGATGAAACGGACTCGCTGTTTGTTCGTCGGTTTCACGAGCGTATCAATGCTTGGGTCAGGCAGGTCTTCAAAGAAGGAATTTTTTTTTGCCACATAATCGACCATCAAAGCACCAGCATGTTTTTATCACACAGCCAACACCAGGCAAGGCTTTGCCAGGGCTGACTGACAAGATAATATCGGTGCGCTACCATTGTTCGGGGGGTGGTTTGGCTTGAGAATGAGCGTTGTGTGCCGTTCCCAGTGCGCCCGGCCGCTGGCAGGGAGCGCTCGTTTCCACGTGGGGGCCACCGTCAGGCCAAAGGACCCGACGGGGTCTTCTTGCAGTTGCTTCCCACATTGTTCGGGGGGGGGGGGGCTTTTAGGGGTCAAATTGTACCTCCGCTCGGATCCGACCGTTGTCGTCGTGCGCACGAGTTTTAGACTGTGGCGCTCGTGAAACGTGAGTGGCCGCGGGATGAAATGTGCCCGCCCGCTCTTAACCGCGAGATGACTTTTTATCGCCCTCTGGGCTACATGCGGCAAAATGGAAAAAGTTTAATTACCAACACGTTGGTGGCTTGTTAGCCTGGCAACCAAATAAATAAACAAAGCAAGCGTCTGCCCAGCCATTGAAATGTCTTCTATTGCCAGTGCTAATGCACAGAGGGGCACAATGGTTTTTTTCCATAAATAACACTGGCTTACACGTGCACGAGGCCATTGAAGACGAATGGAAATGTTGCCGCAAATTTACACAATGCAGTAATTGTTGCATTGTTTGCGGCCCTGCCACCTGTAGTCGTTGCTTAACCTCGCAACATCTGCGTGTCGGCCGTTGTTAAAAAAAGAAACTGTGATTGCAGGTTACGCTGGCCGAGGTGTGCGCGCGCTGCGAAAGGTATATTGGGACGGAGGGTGGAGGCATGGATCAGTCGATCTCATTCTTGGCTGAAGCGGGAAAGGTAAGAGAATGTGGGGGGGGGGGGCGCCACAGACTACCAAAGCGTAATGGCATTGATGATTAATAAACCATATGGGGTACTCGACCCCCCCCCCCCACACTCATTTCGATGAGTTGCAACAATTTAACAATTTGTAGTCACGATGTGGTTAAAAGTGATGTAACTTTGCATCTCCATTCTATCTCGTTTGTATTTCCCTCATTCTGTTCTGGTACGTTCGCCCGAATATGAGATTACATTATAATTGTCATGAATTTCACGAAATAAAATCTTACCTGGACAATGCAATCCATGTATCGTGAGTAAGAACCTATTTAATCAAACATGCCTAATTGTTGGGGCTTAATTTCAGCCTGGTCTGTTTTGCTGACGAGCCGGAAAAAACTGTCATCATTTGGCTTACCACATCCAATATACCTTTCAGTATAATGCTCACTATGGCTGTACCAGTGAACCAGAAAATATTCAATGAGAAATGAAGCCCTACTAAGAAGTTAGGCACACTATACATAAATATAGCAATATTCCACAAACATATCCTAACACACACTGTGTGAAGTGTTTCCTGTGACATTAACACGAGGCCACCTTGCTGCTTTTCCGAATATCACTGCAGTATTTAGTCTGCAGCTGAACTCGTTTCAGCCAATAGGAACCTTGCCGAGACGCACGCAAGGCGGCCAAACACGCCTCGGCCTCTTGCGCCGCTTAATAATAATAATAGTTCAATTTGAAACGCGCGCAAATTTTCAGACGTAGTGGCCGCAACTCAGAGGCGCGGAGCCAAGCTCAAAGTCGCTCGAAAGCGTGATTGTAGAGGTGAGTTTTTAAGTCTCTCTTGAAGGAGGCGATTGAGGTGATGCTGCGAATGTGCAGAGGGATATCGTTCCAGACTGTTGGGGCTGCCACCGAGAAGCGGCGCATAGACACGATGACCATCCTGGATCTTGGTATCAAGAGGAGGTCGTGAGTCGCGCTGCACAGGCATCTGCCGTGTGCTGAGCTGCAAGTTGTCAATAATGAAGAAAGGTACGGCGGGCAGGCAGATATGAAGGCATTGTGGCAGAGGCAGGCGATCTTGTATGTGACCCTACTGGCAATGGGGAGCCAGTTGAGAGCATGGAGACAAGCTAGTGAGTCTTCTCCCGGCCTGCGCCACGGATGGACGCTACTCCGCAGCGCGGCCCTTGCAAAACATCCCGAGGGAGAGCGCGCGCCGCTGCCTCCGCTCGCGAGGGCCGAAACGCCAGCGGCGTCGGGCGAGGAGAGAGTGCCGTCGTGTATGCCCGACGGTCATTTGCCATTTTCCTCGTCAGGCGAAACTCATCGAGTTCAACCCCCTGCGCGCGAGCGACGTGCGCCTGCCGGGAGGCGCGGCGTTCGTCATCACCAACAGCCTCGCGCAGATGAACAAGGCGGCCTCCTCCCACTTCAACATGCGGGTAGTGGAGTGTCGACTTGCCACCAAGGTACTGGGGCCGTTGTTTTTCTTGGAACGCAGATGCACCGTGTCCAACGAGATCACAACACGAGTCGCTCCTCTGAAGCTTTGTTGTGAAATCGAGTTAAAAACAATAAAGGGGACGCGAAACGATGTTTTATAGTGGCTCTGCCGGCTGCCGCAGTCTCACGTCAAGTGTGTGAACGCGCTGGGATGGAAAGGGTCGCGGGTGCACATTCACGGACGAGCCGGTTTTCATTGGGTCGAGAGCTGGATTCCCACAGCCGACGGGAAATTTTACGCGGGGCCGCTGTCAAAGCGTGCTGGTGCCTTGTCAGGCGGACATTAAAGACCGTGTGACACCATTCAAAATATTAGGTAATATAATGCCAGAGCCATTGCAGTCCCAAATGACAAATAAATAAAAAATGTCTCCACTAGAGTTCACACATTTCATAACACACTTCATATGACTACAGGTACCCAGATATTCTCTTGCGCAAACAATAATGCACTCTCACAAGGTTATCATAGATGGCCCTATTTTATGCAAGAAAGACTACGAGGCTCAATACTTTTTTTCTTCAAGATGGTCCTGCATTGGTGGGGTCGTTTGGAAAAATTCCTGAATGAGTATTGCTTTCATACGGGATAAAACCTGTGTGCCCAGAGAAGGTATTAAATGTTGCATATAACCAACATTGTGTACTTTTGTTGCGGTTGCACCCGATTCAAGAGCCGAATGGCTCACAGGGCTATACCTAATAAATGAACTTGAACGTATACTCAAGCGTCCCGCTCTCTTTGCTCTCGCCATCTTACGCTCACCCTTTCAGCCTCGCAAGTTGCGAGGCCCTCGCACAGTGATCTCTCCGTTTACCAAAAGCAGAAATTGTCTCTGCTATGAAGAAGGGCCTTTGCCCAAAACATCACCTAATACATATATATTTTCCCTTTTTAGGCCAGTATTATTGAAAAGCATTTATTGGTGCTTGCACACCACTTCCAACGCAGTATCACAAACTCGAATTTCTTTGTTTGCCACCGACTTTCACTCTGAGTGCTCTGGATTGCCGGCGCGCGCAACCGCGTCCGGCACACTGTGACGCCGAGTTGACTTGTTGCCGTAGGTGATGGCCAAGACCAAGGGGCTGACGTGGCGGAACATCAGCAAGCTGGGAGAGCTCCACGACAAGCTGGGGCTGGAGCTGCCCGAGATGGTGCGGTTGGTGGAGGAGACTCTGCACTGCGAGCCGTACAGTCGTGACGAGGTTTGCGCCCTGCTGGGCATCGCCTCCGAAGAGCTGGAGGCGTCCGTGCTGAGCGAAAACACTCGCGACGGTACGCGCGCTCTGCGCACTCTGCACACCCGGTTTTAGGCGCTCGGGAGGGCGGTTTTTACGGAGGTGTCGAAGTGGTTTTTACGTAGGCCTCACCCCAAGAAACATTGTTGAGTGTGTTTGGCCGATCAGATTGTGCTTCGGTAAGTGACGATACTCCACAACGGTCGACTGTCACTTACGGAGTGGCTCGTTCAAACACACCAGCAACAATTTGGTCTTGAAAAAGAAAATTCGCGAAGGAACCAAACTACATTTACCAATTCCACGTTAACGGTCAAGTCAGCGCCCTACATTATCTTTATACAAGTGTTAAAAGAAGAAAACTATTGAGTTCCTTTGATATTCATGACATCGGTTGGAGGGTTTTTGGAAGGGCATATGGTGTTCAGTTCAGGGCAAACCTGTCCCTCATGCGTACAGGGCAATAATACAACACGATTTGAACAAATAGGAAAATACAGGCCACAACCACAGATGTATCATGCAGAGTCTATAACTTTGGGGCAGCACTTCTCTCCACTGATATCCCTGAGGCATTGGTGTAAATTCCACATTTCCATGGCAGGGCCGATCCATAGAATGGCCACTTGCTGATTTTATAAACAGTGGAAATAATTGTATTGACCCTGGAGGGATGATAGCCCGAGTTGACCCTGAACTGATATTTCAACTCCGCAACCTTCCGACTGCGAGTCGAGCGATCGAATCGCAGCGTTTCCCCGACCGCTGACGGATATTATGAAATGTCATTTTATCATTCTTACCCACTAGGGGGTGCTTGACAGTTCGTGTCTTTGAATGAGCACTTTTTTTTTTTAACCACACACATCAACACACCGTTTGGAGTGCCCGCCCCGTGCAGCCCAGGTGCTCAGCTGGGCATCTAAGGACCTCTAGTTTGAACTTGGGTTCTAGCTTCTTTTGACACTTTGCCATGGCACAGTGTCAAATGCCACGGAAGCTCTCAGCCCCCCCTTCCCCCCCCCCCCCCGAGAAAACCTGATCATCTCCAAATGCTGATCTGTCATCTCTAAATGTTGCAGTCTTTTATCCCTAGCCAGTTTTGAGATCTAGGAGGTTGTACTTTCCCCCTCACTCCCCTCCCCAAAAAGCTGGGGGGAGAGAAATGAAAAGGAAAGGAATATTATTAAACCAAAGGTATTTTCGGACAACCTTCTCGAAACACGATCGTGAAAAAAGATGTGTCCAAAAGGTTCAGCCATTGCACGTCAAATCATAACCCGAGTCTGCATGCACCTCCACAAGCGTGCGCTCGCCACTCATCCACAGATATGTACACAGGTACACCCACACCTTACCTCCCATACCAACGCACACCCAAAACCAGTGTTTATCAATGCAGTACAAAGTTGACCTTTAAGAAACCATTTGCCTCCTGTAAACTTCGAGTCTTAATTCATACTTGAAAGCTAGAAGTCAGAATATTCCCTTTGAAGTTGCAAAGCTAAAATTAGTTCAGCTTGTTTCATTTTTTTTTCATCACTATGACCACAGCAAAAGCTGGTATAATTGAGAAAGGTTTATACGTTGAAACAATTCTAATCCGATGAGCAAGGTTTGCTTTAAAATATATCACTTTCAACCCCCTGTCCATGCATTGCTGGATTAAGGCCTCCACACGCCACATGGGTCACGGGTGTCGTTTGACCATACTTCTCCGTGCCTGGCCAGCGCGAGTTCGTCATGGGGGGAGGGGGGGCCCAGCACAGGCTCACATATCGCCGCTTGCTACGGATGTTGGCCGCGGCCGGATACGGAACTCCTCCGCACGACGTTTGCTTTATCCCAGGCGTGGCCAATTTTCCCTGCTAATCAGCGCGCAAGTCTCTCGCCGTTGTCTGAAACCCATCCCGACATCAAAGAGGCAGGAGAGTGCAATAAATGTAATTCGCAGTGCAAGCATCAAAGGCCACAGGAAGCAATCTCCCCGCACAAAAGTACATTTACCATTGTTATTGTATTAATTTATCGCGCTGTATTTATACGTGCAATGTTAATTTCCGCTTCACCGTGTTATGAGCGTCGTGCCATCTCCAGGGGCTCAAGTGCTTCCGCGTGCAATGGGAAATGATTTCGGTAAATGAGGAACGTTTGTGAGTTGGTCAGAGGATCACTTGTTTTTTCAAAGCTTTATACGGGTCCCACCTAAAACGTAGCCCCGGAGTCTACAAGTTTACAACGCAGCCGTATAAAATAACCACTTGGGCATAACATTTTAATGCTCCCCCCAGAGGCTACGTTTCACTGTAAGACGCCTTACAATTTAGCTGCTTACATGCAGAATTACAAAAAATGAAGGTGAAATACGATTTCCCGTAACAGCATAACACTTGTTCTGCATCAACACATGCTTGAATGCAATGTACAATTGGTAAAGGTGGGGGGGGGGGGGTATTTAATGAGCGTGTTGTGATGGGCCTCTGGAAGTGATGTAATCCCATCCGCCGCAGCCGTGGGAGTGCTGCCAATGGTGATCGTCCCCAAACGCCGGGCAGGCCGAGGCGGGCCACCGGTTGTATTTACGCAGCATAGCAAAGCATTACAAGTGCGTTTTGTTCACGGTGTGTGTGTGTGTGTGCGCGCGCGACCGCCCTTGGGTGGGCAGCTCTATCTGTGTCTCAAATACCTGCTTCGGTCGTCATCACAGGGAAGGTATGTTCACTATGACTGGCAAGCGGGAGCTTGTCGCCCGTGCAGGGGGTGGGCTATATTTAGCGTTGATTAAAAGCCACCACTTTTACTTGGCCATGTTCCTCACATAGGCCGTGTTAGGCGTCGGCTGCACCATTTACGAACGTGGCCGCTCTCGCCTTTTCGCCGTTTTGACAATCGCCGTCGTTAGGTGCGAGATTAGTGACGCTGGCACTTTAAAAAGTGGCAGCTCCTCCAGATAGCTTGTGTCAAACCAGGACAAATGGGCGCAGGCGGACAGGTTAAGAAGAACCGCGCGCGCGCGCTCTCCACGGCTTGTGTGCGCGCGAGCGAACGTACGACGTGCGCTTGTTTTCATCCCTTCCAGCTAACAGCTTCAAGCTGTATCAGCGAGCCAAGCACGTGTTCGGCGAGGCCGCGCGGGTGCAGCAGTTCAGACGGGTCTGCCAAGAGGCGCAGAGTGGGAGCGACGCGGAGGTGATGAGCAGCCTGGGCGAGCTAATGAATGACAGTCACGCCAGCTGCCGGGACCTGTACGAGTGCAGCTGCCCCGAGCTCGACAAGCTTGTCGAGTGCTGCCTGTAAGTGTGGCCCCGTCCAAGTCGCCTCCTCCACGAGCTTCTCAACATCCATGCTCGTTGGAGCCAGTTGTCCGCATCTTTGCCGGTCAGGTTACCAGTACTGACACTGCCAATATATATTTTAAAAAAGGTGCATCCTTTATTTAGAGAAGGAGGGTCGGTTTGTTGCCCACGATTTGATTGTTAGCTAAGTTGAGATCCAAGAAGCTTTTTTATTCAAATCGTGCCATTAAACTCATCAACACCCAAGGGGGGTTATAAAAAGCCTTTTGCTGTGCAAATCCAATATTTATGCATGTGTTTTATTCAGCAACTTGGCCACAGATGAATGACGCATCCTGCGCATGTAACAAGTTATTTGTCTCTCTCTCGCCCTTGCAGCAAGAGTGGTGCCGTGAGCTCGCGCTTGACGGGCGCTGGCTGGGGAGGGTGCGCCGTGTCTCTGGTGCCTGTCGGGGAAATAGAAGCCTTCCAGTTGTTGTTGAAGGAGAGGTTTTACGTGGAGGCCCCACACTCTCGGCTCTTGGCATACAACAGCATGTTTGCGACCCAACCTGTCATGGGAGCCGCCCTCTACAAAGAGGCTTTGTGAATAGGGGTCCCCCCCCCCCACTTGCGGCACAGAGCTGCTGTTGCCTGTTACACGCGGGGGCCACGTGTACACATCCACGTTTTACTGGAAGTTTCCATTCCCAAGAAGTTGGTGTGTTGTGATTAAGAAAGAAAAAAATCTTCATATCTGAGCAAATTAATTTCATGGTTTTTTTGGGTCCATTTTCCTGGATATAATTTTTTTTCACAATGTCCACTGGGAAATAATAGCGCAAGGTGTTTAAGGTAAATAGGTTCAATATATGGCACACGAGGCAAAATATTGGTGGAACTGGCAGTCGGTTAAGCTTGTTTAAGTAAAAACAATCTACGCACATTACAAAAAGATCTCTCCTGCGATTTGAACAGGGTCGCGCGCTTTACCGACTTCTACAGGTTTGTGTTGCCCTGCCCGTGGCTTGTTTAGTATTCACGCAAACACTCCCATTGTTGAGAAATCAATACTTTCCTGCGAGAAATTAGCAAGCATTAAGGCTTTTTTTTTCGTGTTTCATTTTTTGCCCCGGCGCTTTTCAGAGCGGCAGGGCGGTCACATGTCACGCGCCCAGTATAGCGGTTTGGACGGTAAAATTAGAGCGTTTTCAGCGATGCTACAGTCCTGTCACATGAAGCCCCCCCCCCCTCCTACCTCCGGCTCTGGGTGCAGAGTTCATGGGAAAACGCAGGGCCCCTGCTGCCAGATCAGACGTAGGGGAAACCCGATTCCTTGTTGTGTGTAATTTAAGATCGGGGACTTGGCGGACGTTGGGGGGGGGGGGAGGCAGAGAGACCTGTATGCTTTGGACGTGGTTGGACACGGCAGGTAGCCCGGCCCGACAGTCGTGGGTATAAAAACGCCGAGGCCGCTGGAGAGTAGGTGGGTGGCTTTGGGGGTGAGCTCCTGGTCGTCCCACTCTTTAACTTCTCTCTCTCTCTCTCCCTATCCCTCTGAGTCACCCAATCTCTGAACTACCTCTTTGTGTGTCTTTACAAACTGGCTGAATGGGGACAGCGATTGAGATTAAAGGATGATTAAAGGCCTGGGAAACGTGAAACAGTGTAATGATTGTTGTAATCGCTTTAATGAATGTAATACTGTGGTATGTGTTACCTTCATGCAGAGGATTTTGGTGTATACATACTTATATTTTTAGAAAGGGGTAACGGTTTTTAATAGTCTTATTGACAATTCATTTTTATAAATAGTTCACAACTAGTGATTTGTCAATTTGACATTTAGAAATAAAATCAATAATTTCAATGTCATCTCTCCATTGGGGAGGATACGATTTGTTTAATCTCTGCGATGTCACGATTGCTTTGCATGAGTTTCACAAATTAATACATCGAATAAAAATCACGTAGAAAAAAAACAACAACACTGTGTTGCCGACTTGCTCGTGTGTTGTTTCTCGTCACGTCCCATACGATTTCAACAGCCACCACCAAAAACGCATCGATTGCAGAGCTCCCAAATTGACTTCCAGCGTTGCGAGCATCTCACCGAGGGCTGGCCTCTGCTCCTGGGTGGCGTACGGGCGACCTCCATGCCACCTGGGTGCCCTCGCTCGCCTCATACGTCGCCTTGCTGCGGTGGAGAAGGTGGCGGAGGAATAAGGGGCGGTGGAAGGTGGTGGGGGGGTGGGAAGCTTTGTTAATAAAAACACGTTTTTCAACAATGACACTCGGATGACACTCGGGTCTACAATGACACCCTCGCGTCTACAACAGTTACGAAGTTTTGCAACGGTGTAGTATTCGTGCCGCCGTGTGTAAAACAGCCCTCGCGACAAGAGCGTACAATGGACGTTTGCCTTTTTTCCTCCCCCAATCCAGAACCCCCTCCCCTCCCAATCCCTATCGCTGTTTAAAAATTTGTGCTAAATATTTTCGCATTAGCTCACAGATACCTCTAACGCAGTGATGGATTTCCAAACAAGGGCTTATTTGATTTGCGGTATTTGTAAAAACCAAAGTGGAGCGGCGTGAAGTGTAAACACGGACTGAGAAACAACCCATTTGTCTTGCAGCTGTGCGCCTCGCCTCCGTGGCCTCGCTGCTGCTGCTGCTGCTGCTCTGGGATTCTCTTCACCATTTGTTTTTTTTCGCCGTATTCGTTGGCCAGATATTTCAATGGCAAGTGCCCCACGTACGGCGAGCATCACGAAACAACATATGTGTTCAAGTCGAGCACGAAACCATTTACCTTTATAATAGGATTTTAAAGGCTCGGGACTTGAAAGGCGTCAAATTGCGCGTATTAAATATGGACATCTTTACACAATTGTGCACGGTGACAAACACATTGCTTTGAACGCCCCTACGCGTCGCTTCAACCGCGACAAAGTTCAACAAAAAATGGTTAAAGTTCCCCGCAGCGCAACATTTAAAGCCGGTGCGCGATTGGGCGGTTTCTCACAGTTTGCTGTGTACAAAACCTGCCAAAGCAATCGGCGGAGATCAATAAAGACGTCACCGTCTCTGTGACCTGCGAAACAAAACGGCGCAGGTGGACAGCACAAGTAGCCTCCCGATTTTTCGAGCGGTCCATTTGGGGGGTGGGTGGGTGGGTTGGTAGGAGGAGGAGACAGAGTGGAGGCGGCACGGTTAATCCCTCCCGAGCCGAGGCACGGCGTTACTGTTAAGGTGTGGTGATTAGCGCAAAGTACAGGATACCCGATAGTTTCCCATTCAACCGCTCGGGCTGCTACATTGTGCTGGGGCCCTTTCATGTGTTTCTTCAACCAAAAAAAACCGGCTCATAAACACACAAACAGGCGTACGGGGCAGGTGATAACCACCGAAAGGACAGAGGAGAGAAAAAAAAAACACGGGGGCACCAAAAACATCGCCCATTTTTTTCACAAGTTCAATGGACTTCTGGTATTTTTCTGCCTCTTCACCCTGTTATTTAGGGGAAAAAAACTTCAAATAATTTTCGTCCTTTCAGCATGCTATTTATTTCGGTAAGCTGCGCTCGTGATGGCCGAAGCCAATGATTGCTCTGCCCGTTGCCATATTTTACAATCCACATCAAACGCAGCACCTTTTCCTCCTGCGTGCAGATCGAGTTCTCGTCTGTTCCAGCGATCTCCGTGCGCGTCCTGTGAAACATCAAAACGGCGCCGTCAACAATAAGGAGTGGGTGGCATCGCGCGAAGCCTTCTTGAATTCACATCTGTCGTGACCACGTCATTAACAGCAGCAGCAGCAGCAGCAGCCACGGGTTTTCTTATTTTTTTTCTCAACAAAAAAAATGTCAAAACAGACAAAATTACTATTAAGCTTTGCTTTTACATGTCTTTTCATTTACCGCAAGCTGTACAATTAAAAGAGAAGGAACTCAACATGGTGTTTAAATTATTGCTGCATTTGCAAAGCCTGAGTCACACGCAACCCGCCTGCGGTAATTGTCTTTGAGCTGCTTGTTTTGAGCTTCCCAGGCGCTGATGACGTCCGCATAGGTTGGGCCAGATGCAGTGATACTACACGGGGCTGCAGTCAAGGGCAGCTGCGGCGTGCGATGGAAGGAACCGAAAACGAAGCTACAAAACCGGCTGTGGTGCAACTGAGCATGAGAACCTGCCACCCCACCACGTGCCCGGAGTAGCAAAAAAAAAAACGAAACAGGAGGATTTCTCCACAACTACGGCCGTCACCTGATGATGCTGGTTGTAATTACCGGCGAAATGTCGTACCCGAATTGTAAATGTTGTGGGTTTACTCTCCAACACACCGGTGGGCTGAAGCAGTAAACTAATTGTCGCGTTGTGTTTACGTGACAAACCTTACTGGCTGTGTCGGGTGGTGGAGGGTTACGACACATTTATACTCACGCTATCTAACCCAAAAACCTTTATGAATAAAAAACGAAACTATGTTTATTTTAAAGGGTAAAGCCCACTGAGCTATCTAGCTCTTTTTCAGAAGCAACCTGGCTATCACAAATGACGGCTCAACAAAGTGACTTATCATCACGTGGAAATGTACAGCAGCCAAATATCCTAAACACGTGATGTTGATTCTAAATGTGGGGGGAAAGACCGGAGGACCCGGAGAAAAATCCACACGACCACAGGGAGAGAGACACGGAAACTCCAACTATACAGGCGTCAGGGTCGGGATCGAGCCGACGACCTCCTTGATTACCAGGCGAGGTAGTTAACATCTCGCCACCGTGGCGCAATGCATGAGGTGCGGGGCCGCGTCCATCACTTGCGCCGTTGGGCAGTCCGCCGCGTGTAAAGGATATTACGGGACTGGCTTGACCTCGGTGAGTTTGACCCATCCACCGGCCAGACGGCCCCTGTAACCCGCGGCGAGGTGGCTTGACTGGAGGACGTGGGCGACCAGGGGGCTTTGGCCGCGCACATTAAACGGCACGCGCCGATAGGACTGGCCCGGTCCTACCAAATGTGACTGAAGGGGGGGGGGGGGGGTTGCAAAAAGGAAAATGAGCACAAAAGTGAATGAGACACGTGAATGAACATTGGGAGAAGAAAAAAAACCGCGTCAAATTCATTCACTGGCACCGCCAACTAAGCGCGCTCACGATTCATGTTTAGAGTCAAGACACAATGTTTTCCCCGTTCGTGGGAGAATTGGGCGATGCTCATCGTCAGAAGTCAAGCGGGCATCAACGCTGGACGGTGCTAGAATGAGTGACCACCGTGCACACAGCTCGTTATTGACCGCCTTCACCGAGCAGCACTGACCATCGTGGCGAAGTGCCGTCAAATAATCTGCACGATCCACACGGCGTGGCGAGGACATCATCCAGCAGTGGATTGACAAACGACTGCACATGTGCGTCTCTCTGATATAGTCTCTCCGATGTCAGGTCTTTCTGTCAGTTTCTGCATCGAACAACCAGCATTCACGTCCAACAAAATAACACTCGTTTTTATTCGAAGATATGATGGGTACGACGCAAAAGTAGATTATTTTTTCTTTCTTGAAGCACAACTGAATAAGTTTCGTCAACCTGCCAATGTCGACATGCCGAGGTCTAAATGTCAAATCCTAGATCGTACAATTCACATTCTAACTTTCCCGTGTATGTACGTGCGTTGAACTTCTTTCACACCGTACGTCGCCAACCGTGCTAACCAGAGGTGCGCCCACCTTCCGTCCGACTCTCCGTCGACCACAAAGGCACGCAAGAATAAATCTAACGACGAAGTCACACCACAGATAAAGTTTGAGAGCGAATTGTAACCCGGGCTGCGGTAACCTTAAATCAGCGCGGTGACGGAAAGCAAGTGGGGGGCCGGGGTTGGGTGTAGAGGGGGGGGCTGGGATGCGAGAAGACTCCCAGCGTCTTAGCGAGAGCCTCACCTCTCTGGTGTCGGCTGAAGCCACGTGGACGTCCGCGTGTGACGGCAGCTCCCGGCGGTCACCCCCGCCCCGCGGCGCGCCAGAACGAGCCGCGTCTGCTCGCGCCGCCTCCACATCAAACCGAGGTGGGGTGCCCACTGTTGGTTTTGCTGAACACAGGGCAGCGCAAAGTGTGAGCCCTTGTAATAACAAACCAATAAAGTTGACTGATTCACGTATTTTTTTTTTTTGCTAACAAGAATCATAAAAAGGAAGCCCCAGAGGATGTGAATCTGGCTTTATAGGCTGAAAGGCCCTTTTTTGGATCTGTAACGTCACACGGGAGTTATTTTTTCTTGTTTCTGTAACTCATACTATTGAGGGATAAGTGCAATAAAGTTAGCTTTTAAAGTTGACATGAGGAGCCCTCCGATATCAGGATGACAGTGAAACAAAAAAATTAACCATTGACGCAGGTTTTTTTTGGTCTGCATTGTAATTTTTGGCCTTTATTACCTGCAAATACCAGGGAGAGAAGGTTTGGGTTACACTCTGCGAGTTCTACTGATATGAGAGACCATATCCTCCCAGTTGAACATTAATGAAGCGGAATTTCCCATCAATGATGGCATTTCTTCTGTCAACTTGCATTGCAACATTGTGCAAAATGGAAATATTCCTGTTTATGATTACAATCATCAACCAGAACTGCATTTTTTTTCCAAAAAATGTTTTGCCTTTGAACATTTTTTTTTTCATTCTTTAAAGTCAACGTCTTGGTACCGACAAAATTCGTGTCTTCCCTACTACCTCATGCCCCATTTATTTCCGCCCAGGTCTCCCTCACGAAAAGAAACGATGTCTCTCAGTGGAATCCCACCTGGTTTGAATAAAGGAGCGATATAAAAAAAAAAGATTACAACTACTACTACTACACATTTGACAGGTTGTCTCAGTCACACAAAAAAAGACGTCCAGAGAATCGCCGCACATCACCGTCACAAACTAGTAATGGGAGCCGATTCTTTCCTTTACCGTGAACACCTGAAAAATAACGTTTTGGCAAGGGGGAACAAAGTTTCATTTTAAGCGTTCTGGAAAGAAATGGGCTATGAATGCAGTCTGAGCCCATTCGTGCAGTTATAAAGGGGTGGTAATGAGAGATCTGTTCTTTAGAAACTCACTCCATTCCCAGCACAGCCACGCATTTCTGTTTATTCCCAGCTGAGATGGTCTGCGACTGTGGCCGCAGTGTGCATTGTGTTGGGGGCCCATTCACTTTGCAGACCAAATACTGATGTCAGACCGGCATTACCACATTCACCACCAGCCATCGTCATCAACTCATCACGATCATCGTGATCAGCATGCTTGTAACTATTAGAGTTGAACGCAACAACTTTTATTTTTTTTTACTCTCCAGTGTGCGGCGACTTATTTTGCTGTTTGCTGCCTGTAGGAAAAACGATTGAACATCCTGTAATCGTAACTAATCTTGAACACACGTGACACAACATCGGCAATGTTAACTCGGGTGGAGCGGCGGCGGCGGCAAGGGCTGTCGAGCACGGCGCGATGAACCCGGTGACCCGAGTTTGATTCCATGCCACAGTTTACCATAGCGGCGGGGAATGTCTGAAGCAGTGCTCCCCTCTTGTGAACAAACCTGCACTGACCAGCGTGGTGAAGTATGGTCACACAAAACCCCCTTCAACGGGCGCGGCATAGGCAAGCCTTCATCCAGCAGTGGATTGGCAATGCGCTGTAAATTATTATTTTAACTCAAATTCCTCGCTCAAGTATTTCTATCCGTTTAACAGCAGCCTAATGCTCATTAAACAATATTTACCTTCTTAATTAAACAGTTTGGTCGTTTTAAGAGAGTCATAAAAGTGCAAGACACATTGAATGCCCCTATAAAAATTCCCTCCACCATTTGTCTTCTTGCATTAACTTGGCTAATTTGTCATTACAACTGCAATACGTATCCTTCCAAATAATACAAATATTTTATGGGATTAACATGCAATAAAGGTTAACATTTGCTAACATTTTGAAATAAAATCCAATACAGTACTAACCTCCAAAGTTACAAAAGTTCCACTTGGGGAAGAAAGAAAAAAAAAGTGCTACCAGGTAACATTTGGCACAGAGGTAAATGAAATGTCCCGTGAATGTGTCACAGATGGCCTTGGCTAGACACAATCTCGGCGATCCTTCAAAATACATTTTGTCGTCTGAAAACACTCGGATAGACTCGATATGCGAATAGACGTTTAAAGATAATGAACACAGGATAAGAAGCGTATGTATATTTTTCTTCTTGAATAACGGCAAGAAAATGTACAAAGTCATCGCTCGGCATCTGCCAAGCCAAGAGAATGAAAAGCCCCGACTTCGTGTGCAGTCATTCTCGCCGGCGTGCTTCAAGCCGCGATCAATGGAAACTACATTTTCCAAGAATGTTGTTTTGTTTTGATGTGTTTTGGCTTTTTTTTTTACTTTTACCCAAACACCTTTTTGTGGGTTTAAGATGCATTATGCGTGTTGTTTGGCCACGCAACTCAAACCACAGAATTCTTTTGGGGCAAAGCATGCCCAACACAGAAGCGGTTGAGGGTCACTGGCCGTGCAAGGCTGGGTGTGTGTGTGTGTTCTGTTTGCTTTCCCAAAGCTCAGTGTGGAATTAGCCCCCCCCCCCTGCCGCGCGCCCACCAAGACGCATCTAAATCCCAGTGAATATGGTATTTAAAACCATTTTGAGCTCGCAAGTATAACCTAAATACACAAGGCAATTAAATGTTAGCATGCTTGCTGTGTTTTCCCCAGCATCATGTTTACAATATGTGTATTTAAAACAAAGAATTGTATAAAAAGCACACTTTCAAGCAGTGGGCGGGGGGGGAACACATCCCTGTGTTGTAATGAATCTGGTTTGCGTGTGCCAAGCCTGTACAATCTATGGAATTAAGAGAACTAATTCCACAGCAATGACGTCACAAGTTCCAAAAATATGCCCTCTTCATATTGTGTTTTTGTACTGTAGCTCTTATGATATCCTATAATGTTTCAGTGCAATTTTGAGCCCTTTAGTTTTGAACAGGAAATAAAAATGAATAACTTTAAGCCAACTTAAAAAAAAAAGTTTTCCTTCTAAAATGCAAATGAAACCTATCCAAAAAGAATAATACATGGACTGAATTCTACCAAGCAATATCTGAAAATAAAAAAATAGAAATATATATTTTTCAATAAGCTGCCCAAAGCAATAAAACGTTGAAAATAAACACACGACTCATAACGGGCGTTAAAAGGGCAGGAACAACTTTGATGTTCGACTAACCGCTGTAAGGGAACGCAATTAGTGCCGCTAACGAGCAAAGTGAGCCAGGAAAGACTGAAAGGAGAGCAAACTTTGGTCTGCTCGAGGGTAATGTACCCGCAGTAAAAGCTTCCAAAATGCCTCGACTCTGCTGCGGTCCCTATGAGCTCCCCTCCATCCGTATGATCGCCCATGCGGAGAGAAGCCTGCAGCTGAATGATTTTATAAGCTATGGTTACCCCCCACCACCCTTGCGTTTATGATGCAAATTCTGCTTTTGCAACTTTGTTTTATTGAGGGTGACCTGCCCTAATGCATTATCTCACAAAAGCACACACACAGACATAATGACAACACTCTAAAATGATGAGCCCAAATGAACACACTGCACGTATACATTTAAATGCAGTACGTAGGCAAATTCAAATAAGACCACAGGTTTAGTTTTTTGGAGGTAATAATGCCACAGAATATTTTGGGTTGTGAACCGACCATTTGATAGAATAAAAACTTCCAGGTGAAAATATAAAGCATGTACAACTGAGATTTCATTCCAATAAAGTTTGGACTCTCCTACGGGAAGCATGTGTCTCTTATATTGTTGTTATAACGAGTGCCAAGTCTTATTTCTAAGTGTTACATCTGCAACCTCTTTATTAAGCAATGACAATCAATTTTCTAAGATATTACACGTAAAAAAAGGTGTGTACATTGGGCACACTTGTGTAAACACAATACATTATAATGGATAATAGCCTGACCATTAATAATGCAAAACAGATGAAGTTCACGATAACCATCTCTGCATGAGAAAAAAAAACAATCCAATGTAGATTTTTGCTGCGCGGGCCATGCTCATAGACAAAATCCCTGTACACACACTGGGCACAAAGTTAGCACACGCACACGCGGCGGGCGGTACACGTCAAGCGAGCACACAAATGATTTTTTTTTGCGCAAAACACGAGTCATTCTTTGAAGCCACCACCACCCCGCACCAAAAAGAAATCTCCACAAACACCAGCCATGATGAGCATCGCACTCGGGAGTGTGTAGCAGCGGCCGAGAGCAGCCTACAGCAGCCCCAAGGCAAGGGCAGGCCCTCAGCTATTGCTGGAACTCCAACCATTCCTCTAATAGTGCTGGCGGTCAGCCAAATCAACGGGACCCGGTGCCTCCATACCTGTTTTGGCAAGTCAGACCATACCAAGTAAACAAGGAGCGTTTCTACTCAATGCTTTCCTCTCTCTCTCTCTCTCTCGCCTCGCTCTCTGCCTCCCTGTTGCTCTGCCCTCAATGAATTGATCTCACGTTATGTTATATAGCATATAGCACCGCGAGGATCGAGCTGCAGAGAGCATCGTTCTCCGGAGTCGTCTCCAGGCCCCCCCCCACCACCCTCGTGCCTGCCGCGGTGCTGGAACCGACATGTGGGACTGATATTGGTTTATTTATCCGTGTTCTATAGAGATTTGGAGGGATACAGAAAACCAGGAATGTAAGTCACTTTTTTTTACTTTCTATTTTCTCAACACATATCGGTCATAATTAGGCTGCCGTTTATTTAATTTTTCTGTATACCGAACTAATTTATCGCTGCGTTATTCCACCGCCGAGAATCTTGCCATTGAGAACTCTGCTCCGGCAAGCCTTAATGACGAGCCATTTATTTATTTTTAGCTTGAACATACGCTGGACTTTTGTTGAAATATTTTAAAACTAGATTAAAACCGAGAATATATACACAGATACATGGCAATTCAAAGAATCCATAATTGCGTGCAAGTGTTATGGCTGTGTTTCCGTTTGAAGGAGATAATGACGTTCAGAGTATTTTAGAAATGTGTTTCTTTTAAGTGTATTTGAAGAAACGAGCATTCAACTGAAACACCATTTAGTTCTCCAGACAGCAGGCCTATACTCCGTATGAAATCCAAAAGTGCACTGTGGGTTCATCGGCACCGAATGATCGTTTGATTATTTCTTTTTTAAAGTGTATACATTCTCACACACACATACACTGGAGGATGATGAATGCCGGTATGTGAGTCAACGAGGACAATTCAAACTGTGTGAGTGTACGGTATTTACGCATGGCCAGCTGTCAGAACACGCATTCGGAATGTCAGTGCTTGGTGTTGTGGCTCTGCCCGAAACATTCCTGTGAATGTACCCCTTCCCCTCGATGCTTTAATTTGCCATCTTCTGCTCGCACGCATTCAATCAGGAGGTGACGATATTTCTCCTTGGGACCGTTTTCGTCGTGGAATAATCATAAAAAAGAGCCAACGTTTGACAGTGGAGTTTGATATCGTGTGGGTCACCCCGAGAGAGGGTACTTGTCTTTACCCATAAACAACATTATTTATTTGTAGATTGTTGCAATCATTCGAGTTGTCCAAACTTTCAATTACCGTAATTGCTATTTGGTCATTTCCCCCCACCCCTCCCCACCCACCATGCCTGCAGTTTTTTTTAAAAGTAATGTTTGCTCTTTTCTTTCCCTGGTGTTGTATTTGTTTCTGCTGGCTATAATTACAGCTGCTTACTCTTCCTTTACTTTTCAGTTACATTGAACAAAAAAAAGTTGCATCCCAGATGAGTTTAAAAGAGAGTCACGTACGACACGGTTTGGCTCGATAATTCTCCCCTTTGTGAGCAGGCCCTTTTAAAAAAAAAAAATTCTCCTTTTGTTCTTGGAACTGTCATCTATGATCTTTACAAAGTGAACTTAACCTGAGCTTGGAAAAGATCACAGAGCAGGCAAGTGCATTGAACGCCACCATCTAATAGCCCGGGCGCTCTTCTCTCTCCCTCTCAAACAGTACACAATGCGACCTGCTTCAGGCTAATTTCATTAGGCAAAGGAGAGAGAAAAAAATAGTTTGCACTTTAATTATTCCCCCTTTGATTGTGACATTACCGTTAAATCCATCTTGTCAAGAGCGCGCGTAAAGGTGTCGTAGCCCCCACCTCCACCTTGCTCTACCGCGCGAATAAAGTTTTCACCTTCGCCACAACCGGAGGCAATGGCATTATCGGCAGCCCAAGCGGCACACGACCGAAGGCGGGGGGAACGCTTGAAATCGATAAATGCGAACGTAGCTAAAACGTTCCAATGCCGCGGCTCGGTCGGTCCGCGTTGAGTGAAAGTAATTCCCGAGCGAGCATGAGCTGCTCGAAGACGAACGGAGTTTGCCTTGTCCTCCACCTGTTGCCAGTCATTCATTCGCGACCGCGCTTCCTAGCGCTGAGGTCGGTCGCTAAGAGCCGCCGTCTGCAGGTGAGTCAGGCCTCGCCCGCACACCTTTGTAACGCTGCGGAGGGGGTGGGAGAAAACAACCACGCGGTCGCTCTGCGCGTGATGCTGGCACCCCTCCACCCAGCCCCCCACCTTCCACCAACAACTATCACCACCCCCACCTCGCCTCGCCATGCTCCACCATCAATTACCCTGACAGTTTTAAGACACAAAAGGCATCGGTGCCTTTGAAAAACAGCGTGGGGGGACGAAAAAAATGTCTAAAACATCTCCGGCCCTCTTATGTTTTAAAGAAAGAGCTTAATAAGGGATTGTGGACTTCTGAAGGTGAACGATTTCTTTTCTTACCTGTGTGGGGATACAACATTTTCTGTGCTATGTACACAAACCCACAGCAGATAAAAGGAGAGTTTTTGGGGGGGGGGGGTGGGGGTAGAATTTCAAAAGTAATCTTTCGAGAAATGTATCCCCATTTAAGTTTGGCTTCAACTGACTAACACCTGCACCCACGCATTACCCAATGACTAAGCACGAGCCGACCAAACGCCACAGTGTGACACACAACACAAACATCAAGGTATCTGTCCTCCCCGCACCCCCCCCCGTAATACAGCAATCGGCCCGAGCTTGAAACGCACAGAGAGGAAGCGAGATACAGACAGCTGCTAGGAATAACCAGGCTCGTGAAACGATCACCAAGGAGTGAGACACAATTGATTGCAACTGAACCTGCCAAACCATATCAGTCTCCGCAAGAAGGCTTTTCCACAAATGCCAAATTTTCTCCCAAAGGGTCAGCCAGACAGAACGGGGGGTGTGAGGAGTGGCGGTGGGGGGGGGGGGGCGTGGGTGTTGGGGGTGGAGGGGGGTCAACTGTCAACTGTCCCACATTGGTTGTTCACACCATATTCAAAGCATTGCTGAGCAGAGCAGGTGTGCATGATGTTGGGGAGGAGGGAGATTGGGGTGCGAGGGGGGGGCAAGGTTGTCGGGGGGTGTGGATACCAGCATAAGGTCTGGCATCACTGAACGAGTCGCGTCTTCTGAACCTTTTGACGGAAGGTTAGCGCCCCTCCCCCCTCATCCCTCCACAGCGGCTGACCTCAAGTCGAGCACTCGGCAGCCAGCGGGCGAGGTGCGCTTGAGAAAAGCCCACGTGGGTTTACACGGACCATTTGTTTAAATCAGCCAGGCAGCGCAAGGCATTGCTTTAATTAGCGCCAGGAAGTGCGGCGAGGAGTGGCCTGCCGTCATGTCTCAGACAGGTAGTGTGCAGCTGTGAGAGCTGGGAAGCTGGCTATCGCGTGCGGCTCCGGGCCACATTAAATACCGAGCAGACAAGAATATTTCGAAAACGTGAGTATATTGTATACGCATATTTTCAGTTCTTCCTCCATGTAGGTGTGTACACGCGTGCGGAGATGTTATGTGTGTGTGTATATATATGCGCTCTACGGGTTTAGTTTGACGTATCACTGTAAAAACAGCCCGGAGGCAGCAATGTCTGAGACGGTATGTCAATGCATAAACGGTTTAGTGCCTTTAATATAAGACTCTCAGCTTTCCCCTTTGATCACATGTTGCTACAGCACTTTTACTATAATGATTGCATGAGATGAACAAACTGAGCGTTTTTTAATAACTTTTTTTGAAAATAAAGTTAGATATTCAATTGTAAAGACCTAAACTTAAATTCAGTGTTATTGAGCATCTTAAAGTGAGTGCGTGTGAGCAATAGTGAGTTATTTCAGTGAACTCATCCATATAAATGTGAATAAAAATCTAACAAGATCTGTACTTAAAACATCAAATACAGGACATGGGGAAAAAAATCATGATTCATCAGTCAGGACTTTAACAACGATTAGAGGCCTTGATCTTTTTATTTATATAAATAACACAAATAATATAACCATACAAAGTGCAACGAAATCTAACGGTAGATTTTCTGCGGTTGCTCTGCACTGCTCTCTGATGCGTTTTCGGGTTGCCCCGCGTCTCGTCCGGCACGACGTTTCACTGCCTGTGCTGGGAGCTTCTGCAGGAAATGAAACGATGGACAACGCGCCGAACACCAACGCGGTACAACCCGAAAGCACGTCGGGGTATACTCTTGGACAAGACGATTATAGGTCAATTATTTGCCACATATTGGGGGGCTGACCATTTTTTAAATCCTTTATATTACGTTCACTTGCTTGTTTGTTTGCGCGCTTACGACCGTGCAAATCTTTCGGTCGTTTTTTAACCCACTTCCCCTGATCCAATCGAGCTGACATTTTGCACACAGACTCGTTGTGCGTGACAATTTATTTTCGTGAAATTTTTTTTCCATAACTTTACACTTTTTAGGAAAAAAATAATAATATTTAATTACCAATTGCTTAATGGTGGCAGGCAATCATCTGACCCATAGGTGGCAGCCATCTCAAGCCAGAGGACGAGAGGACTCTAGCCGCCACGCATATAAAGGATTTATAGTGAAAAACTTTGTTTTTATGGGTTAATTTTTTCTGCCTGGCATCTGACTTTCGACGTCTGCGCACCACGCGGAGCGCGTATTGCTCTCGTCATCCGTCCCCGCGCACGGCTCCGACACCGAGCCGGACGGCAAAATTGCAAATCGACGGAGCCACCGCCAGGGCGCGAATCGCAGAGGGCACAATTAAACTCGGACGCAGGGGAGGGCGGCAGATAGGGAGCGAGCGAGCGAGGGAGGGAAGCGAGTCGAGGTGGCCCACGCAGACACGTAAGCAGCCCGGGCGGAGGAGGCCGAGGCTAAACACTGCCGCCTCTGTGCCGCCGGTAGCCGCGGAGCTATCTTCATCTTCCGCGCGCTCCGCTCTCGGAGGATCCATTTCAAACGGCTACAGCGGGCAGTGACAAATTACATCGACAACAAAAAAAACAGCCCTCAGCTAGGACCCTGTGATAAATAATATGGGAAGTGGAGGCTGTCAGCCCCTCAGATCGGTAATGTAACCAATAAGGTTTTTTTTTTTAAACGCCTAAGTGTTATTAACCAAGACAAAAGACAGAAAACACTTGAGGCACTTGAGGAATATGAATTGCTCACGTACGGGGCAGTCAACGTGACTTTAGCAGCCTCGCTTGTGAGTTGTGGAATAACATTTATGTAACCCAATTATGGCCATTGCGATCATTTCACAGCTGCAGTTGTTGTCACCGTAGTCACCGCAATCGGCTAGTCTCAATCCACAGCTGAATGCGAGCAGTCATCCGTGCACACACCAGCGCCTATGGTCCTGTGAAGCTGTAATTAACCTCACCCACGCGTGTCACCTGTCTTGGAATTAATTCCACCGCTGACAAGCTTATTTGGAATGCTCCACGAACTTCTGGCTACATAAAAGAAAACCGCTGTCCTAAGTCTATAATTACGACTAAACAACCAACAATATTTCTCAGATTATTGCCATAAAAAAAAATCTCACTCAACAGTCACAGCTGAAGACATTAAAAGTCACCGCATTCGTAAAACGTCCTTCGCCTTTGTTAAGAAACGTAGCGATGAGCTAATTCGCCTCGTAAATCCCGCAGCCAATGCCAAAGCGTCAAACGCTCACTCGAATCTGGGCGATGCTACATCTGTTTCGCTTTTTAGTTTGCGTGACATCATGAAGGAGTTGTGGTCACCGAAGGGCCATAAAAAAAAAACGACGGTGTCTTATCTACCTCATGTCAGATCACCCCCACCCCCCCTTTCAGCCTATTGACAGTCACAAAAAAAGAAACGTAACGGTTCCTTGTCCCATTCTCGGGGCCCATCACCGCCCAGCCCAGAGGCTCTCTCTCTCTTTAACTGTCATTAACAAAACGGTTCATACCCCCAAGAGAAGAGTAGATCGACATAATTGCTGGCAATTTTGACAATGGGTAACAATTGAATATATTTTTTTACACGCGTAGAATGTAACCACGGTAAGAATTTTTTTTTTCCCACAATGTTCCCCACTGAATGCAATCCTTTTTTTATAGCGATTTAAAAAAAGGCCGTTCACCATGAGCTAACAACAACATATCTCAGAGAATTTTTTTTGCCGTTATGAAAGATATGATTCCGACGCAAAACTTAATTCATCCATCAATTCGTTCGTTTTCAACTTGACGTAGGCCACCGGACGGCATCCGGTTGGCAACACCGTGGGCGGGGAGTGTTGTTTTAGGACTCTGAAGGAAATGAATAACGCCGCGACAGTGGCCGTAGCTGCAGGGGCGTGCACGCAGCCTTGACCAGCTCATCTTTTCTTTCAGCGCCCTTCATCCCGGAGGTGAGCAAGGCCAGGGGAGTGATTTTCTAATGAGCAGCACGAGACGTCACGGACTGACGTGCGTACAAAACCTGCCGAGTGACGCTCACCGTCCCAGACCACCACCCCCGCCCCCACCCCACCCCTCTGGAGCCCGCCCAGTATTTTCCCGACACGTTAACAAGTAGGCTTTGATGTAAATAATACGTTTAAAAAAAAAATAACTGCAAACATATACTTCCTGAACATTTTGCAATAAATCGTATTGGTTCCCACGATCCCAATTATGAAGTTACATTTTTAGCCAAAAGGAAGTACCCTCCATGTGAATGTTAAACCGGAGAAATGTAAATGCGTCAACAGTGTTTCAACACTCATCCGAGCGGAGGATGGTGTTCCATCTCAACTGACATCCTCAGGCAATCGTCTGTATTCCACATTCCTATGAAGGGAGTGAATCACTCACTCCACAGAACTACAATGGGCTGCGCTGCATGCGTCTAAATGATGCATAGCAAAGTGCGCACGGTCCTTCTTGGGTGTATTTATAGGGGAGACAAAGTGCGCTTCAACGTGGCATTATGTACCATTAAAACAAAAGCATCTCTCGACAATGCAGGCAGGCACATAGAAACACCGCGACAAAACAAGCAATACATTTTCCTTACACAAACAAGAGCCATCTGGAAAAATTGGACTCCTTTGCCAATTTGTTTAAGGCAGAGATTGATACATAACCGTGGAAAAGGGAGTGTATAGTACACGGGGTCTGGAGGCCAAAGTGCGGTTGCAAAATGATTTAAAAAAAAAGGATTAACCAGGCGGATAATCTGCACTTAGGCACCCCTATTGGCCCCAGTTGCACCCACGGAGACGTTATCCACAGTCCCTCACTAATTGACCATCATGTTCAAGTGCAAAGGGAATCGGCCGAGACAGCCGGGGCGGGCTTTTGAAGCACTCTGGCCTGTGTGAGGGTGCCAATAGGTGTGGATAACATTCCATTTTGGAAACCCAAATCAGCAAGTGCACAATAACGGGCTTTCGCAAAGATCAACGCACACCTCCCTACCCACGCTCGCTAATTGGTGTCAAGTTTTAAAAGAAAAACCTGCAAGGAGGTACACTGTGATGCCTTCATTCTGGTGCCAACGACAAGAGATCGGAGCACGCTGTCACGGAGACTCCAGATGGGTCGGCTTAAGCTGTGCGTATAAGAGAATTAAGTGGACAATAGTGGACTTAGGAATACATC